>NC_087487.1:10062500-10687500 GCF_036417665.1 Passer domesticus | reverse complement strand
GAATCTGATTTTTAGACCTCTTTCTGCCACTGACACACAAAGTGCATAAGTGATTTGGTTGAGATCACATGCTCAATTATTCTCATTATTATTCTCATTATTAGTTACATAGGATTTCATGAGATATTTCTCAATAGTTTTTTAGTTTGAGATTACATTTTATCAAAACTGTCAGTAACTGGAAGTGTCTGTCTTGTTGGGACATAATAGCTACAGGCCCTCAAACACTGAGTAGGGTATATCTGACTGAGCCCAGTGTACACATTGTTTGATTATGTATTTATTTAAAGGAAGTGAAGACAAACGTGACAAAAAAGGCAAGAATTATGAGGGCATAGGTGTGTCTTTAGGGAGAGAGCAAGGCAAAAGATGAGTGCAGACTGGGAAACCAGAAACTTTGCTTGTCTCTACCAGTGATTTTGTGATTTCAAGAGGTAAATTAAAAGCCCTGTGCCTCAGTTTCCCCTCCTATGCTGTGAGACCAGCAATACTCAGCATTAGTAACTCAGCAAAGCAGCAAACAGTGCACTGGAGAGGTTTGATATCTTCCCAAACTTTCACCTCTCTACTGACAGGCAGGCTACTTTATGATTTCCCACAGCAACTCAAGGAAAAACAAAGCTGACTTAGCCCCACATGCCCAAGTGCAGCAGCACAGCTGAGCAAGTTTTGTCTCTTTTGAAATCACTCACATGAACTCACTATCCAAACCAGCAGATTACCAGGTGAGGTGCTCCCTTGCCAGCCAGAAGATTCTGCTACAAATATTCACCAAGTTTAAATGTCCCTTTCTGTGATTTTGTATGCCCAGGTCATTTTTTGAGAGCCAAAGAGCTTTCCCAGCCCAGAACCCCGGGGTTCCCAGTCCTGGCTCCCAGGGCACCTCTGGCCAGCCCTCCCTGCCCAGCTGGAGTCAGCTCAGCCCCAGGCAGGCTGTGGGACAGGAGCACGGAGGGGACTGTAGCAATCCTTGCCCCAGTTATTCACAAGGGCTGTTTATTACAGCAGCTTCAAGGACCCTTTTTTCCCCCCCATTCCTTTAATTCTCTTGGGCAAAAAAATCTCTAATCACTAATGGCCATTTGAATTTTAAGAGAGCAGGCCAGGGGCCTGCACAAAATATCAAATGGCTTTGCATTTTGTTTTTTCTCTGGTTTCTCTTTACAGGTCACCCATTTAGTGACATATTAGCTATGTTCCAGAGCAGGCAAACCCAGCCTTCTGAAGTTTGCTTGCATTAAATACCAGGCATAAGTGCTGCAACTCATTATCCACGTAGGTGTCCATGTTATGTCTTCTGCTTTGATGACATTCTGTGGCAGTAATTTTCACAGGTTTTTTTGGTTTTGAATTGGCCATTGCCTAATTTAAAACAGCAACCAAAGGAAGCACTTTCCACATACGCAGCATAACATAAGATAAACTTTCCTATGGTTGCTGCAGAGAAGCAAACTCACAAGGTTTTCAGCTTCAACCTTCAGTGCAAACCAGACATCTGTTTCGAGTTGTGTCAGATCACAGGAAGGATAGCCCACAGCTTGGTTTACTCCAAACTAATTTAGGAAATCAGAACTCTCCCCATGGATGAGTCACGAGCTTCTTGGGCAATGACAGGCCAGACACATTTGTCTCTGCAGCTTGGTGGTTTTCCCTGTAACGGGTGATGGCTCTTTCCCCCATCTGGAGGAGACCTGCAGCTGGAGGATGTAGCCCCAATACCAACCCAATTTGTGCATCTGCAGTCCTGATGTCAAAGTCCACCAGGAAAGGAAATAAAGGATGAAAAAGAAAAGAGAAAGTGCAGAATGGGTCTAAAGATGGCTTTGAAGTACAGCCCAGGAGCGGAGATCAGGAAGTGAGAGCTGTAATTGCAGCTGGGTATCAGTTTCCTTTTTTATTTCGGGATCGCCCACAGCCTGCTGGAGCTTGTCCCTCAGAAAGCAGCAGGAGCAACACTCACCTCTACAGGAGAGCAGGAGCTGCTGGTAAATGAAGAGCCACAGAGACAAAACAGCTTTTTGCATTTCTAATGCAGAGGCAAACAGAAAGTACCTTGAACATGTCTGAAATTACTTTTACTACCTCTGGACCAGCCAGGAAAGCTAAAAGCTGTTTCTTATTTTGCTTCCTAAGGAAGTTGCACTGTACTGCTTGTGGGCTCTGCCTGAGTTCCTTGAAACGGGGCCAGATTCAAGTAAACTCAACAGAGAGGAAACATCAGGCTCACAGAAGTAGGTGGTCCAGCAGACCAGAGAGATCCTGCAAATACCCCCAGAGTGGAAGGCTCCAGGCTGAGCCCAGGCCATCAAGGGAAGGCAGAGCAGAGGGAAGGCCCCAATGTCACAGACAGGGGCATTTGGCATCAGTCTGGGGCAGGTTTATTCCAAGCTGCCTTGAGCCTGCTGGCCATTAGTGACACCCAGCACTGTCCAGACCTCACCAAACTGCACATTCAGCTGCTCACATGGTGGGTGCAAACATAAATCTGGGGATTTGGCAGTGCCTTGACCCAGCCCTGGTAAGGCTCCCCTTCATGGAAGCTGCCCTGGCCTGGCACTTCCAGGCTGCTGCCTCAAGCAGATGTGTCAGAACAGGTTAAAGACATCCTGCTGCAACTTTAATGCTATTAGCCAACATTAAACAAAGGTTTAATTTTTTTTTCCTTCCCAAGATAAGCTGCAAGGCAGGGATCAGGGCTGCTGTGAGAAAACATGGACTCGTGGTATAGTGAAATAAACCTGCTTGTTCCAGTTACAAAAGGCTGTGAGCTGAACTCTGGGGCCCAAGTTATCGGGGAAATGACAGCATCTTGAAGACCACTGCAAAGGATTTAGGTTTTGGTATTTGCTAGGCATACCTTGAGTGTTTGACCATTATAAATCTTTTCTTGTTTAGGAAAGAAATCTCATTTTTCATGATATTGTTCTTATCTTTTAGCAGGAGCAGGAGCAGGATATGATTATGCTGGTGTTTGCAGACAGCAGTGGTGCACTACAGCCCATCTCTCAGCTTCACAGTGGAGAAAATGAGCTACAATTGTGAAATCATTGCCTAACAATTGATAAGGACAACTGCTGCAATCCTCTCCCTGCCTCCCCTTGGCCAGCATCCCAATTACCACATTACTGGATATATAGAAAAGAGAATGGCAGTGTGGTTAAAGTACAAGCCACACACATAAAAGACACAGAATTTATCTCCATGTCTAGTCTGGTTTCCTCTCTCACCTTTGGCCAAGTAATTCAGTCTTTGCAATAATTATTTTTCCTCCTTTCATGACAATATTTACCATCTTTCTGACAGCCCTTGAGCTCTCCCAAGAAATAGGGTAAATAGGGTGGGGGGAGAAACCCGCCCCTTCAAAGAAAGCCATGTCAGGTACCTTGTACAAGGTGCTGCAGGAGACTCCTTTAGGAGGCCTTTCCTTTGAAGAGGAATGAGGTTTCTTCATGACTTGTTCAAACCAAGACCATCATTCCCATTTCACCCTTCTTTTCAAGGGCTCCCTAGGGCACCATAACACCTTGCAGCACGAGATGCCAGCTCTGGATGTCACCAATTCCAAGAAAAGTCCAGTCCACCACAAGACCAAAGAGATTTGGTTTCACACTCTCTCACCCTGAAATGAAGAGGGATGTATGCAATTTCTCAGTCTCCAAAATTTCTGACTCTTGGGAACAGCAAGCCCACACCCTCTGTTCCCACTACCACACTGAAGGATGCAATGACTGTGCTCTCCCATGAGAGAAAAGCCTGTGGTAAACCAAATACTTGCATGTATTAAGTATTAGATAAATACTGATGAAGTGTTAAGTAATGGCACTTTCAATGATATTTTAAAAACCCCAAATGTGTTATCACTTCCTGTTGCACACAGATGCCCCATGCAGTTGTATTTCTCACTAGAGAGCTGCAGGATAAAACCTCACAGTTCTGCATGAGCTGAGTAACAAAACCTGGATCACTGAACTCAGCTCCCCAGAACACAGTTCAGCATTACAACTAGATAGGGCCAAACTCTACCCAACAGCCCTATAAACATCACCCCTATAAACACTCAGCAATTTTTCAGTGCCTTGCTGACTCAGAAGTAACATAAACAAAGGAGGAAACAGGGGAGATTGTGTTTGGATTTAAATTTGCTGTTCAAATGTGCAGCATAAATGAGGTTCTACCAAGATGATATTTCAACTTGCAAAAAAAAAAAAAACGTGCAATTTGCAAGCAATTCCTGCTTCTGTAGAAATTTAAATTGCATTTTGTCCTAATGAGTTGCAATTTCTTAAGGGGTAATGGGAATAGATTCTAGTTCATCTTAAATTCTAATTCTTCCAAATACATTTTCTATTTCTAAGAGCAAGTGGTATTTTTTCACTAACTGAAGGAAATACTCTAGAATTAATCTGACAGAGCATGAACTGCCAAGATAGACTACATCATCCACAGAAATCTCACCTGTATTGGTGAGATAAAATACCAGTATTAGTTTCCTGCAAAGGAGGAGGCATAACTGAACCTCAAGAAGATATATAAAAGAACAGGGAATGACCCTATAAATATGTGGCCTTTGGGCCATAATTTTAAAGTTAATGGCTATGTCAAAACACGTGATGCTCAGCCCATGTGAGAGAGTATTAAAAAGGCAACAATTATCCTCATTTGGCCCTGATTTGATTTCTGACATGCTGTGTAAGCCTGAACAATCCAGCCAGCCCTTAAGGAAACATCTGAGTCCCTACACTCAGAGCCATTCTTTTCATGTGTATATATATGTACGTTTTTGATGCTGAGAAATAATAGTTTATGCATTATCACACAAATGATATCTACAGCTGGGAAAAACATTGTGGCGTTTTCAAGGACTTTGATCAAAACGTCATCAGAAACAGGATGAGTAAACAAGAAGTGGTTCTAAAACATCCCTTAGGACAGGCTGGAGGAAAGCTACTGGCGTCACAGCAGCACCCTCTAGTGCTGCTGTCACTGGCTTTGCCAGCACCTCCTGGATAAAATCTGTCATTTGGAGTCGGGATTAAACTTCTCTTGTCCTAGACACAGCTTACAATAAGGTCAGAATATCAACAGCATCTTATGGACTAAATGAGACATAGATGGCTGTGGAGAAAAATCCACGATTACTAACAAATATTTTAAGAGAGAGCTTGCAATTAGCTGTGTTAACAGCACCTACAGCCCAGTAACTCCCAAATTATGGAAATAAAGACCACTGCTCCCGCAGACTCCAAGTAATGTAGAGACATAGCCCAAAATTAACAAGTGTCAGACTGCTGTGTTTTACCCACAGGCAGCAAAAAGCCCCATGGAGCCTCCTGTTCACTTTCCCTGGTGGGATGGGGAACTGGGAATGTAAAAGTGACAAAGCTCATGGGTTGAAATAAACAGTTCAATGGTAAAGCAAAAGCTGTGCACACTAGGAGGACAAGACAAGGGATTTATTCACCACTTTCCATGGGCAGGCTGTTCAGGAGAGCAAGGCCCCATCAAACCTAGCAGTGACTTGAGATGACAAACACCATCACTCCGAACATCACCCTCTTCCTCCTTCTCCCCCCATGCTTTCTACGCTGAGATAGATATCCCAGATAGTCTGGAATATTCCTGGGGCCAGTTGGGATCAGCTGTCACAGCTCTGTCCCCTCCCAGCTCCTTGTGAGAAGCAGAGAAGGTCTTGGCCCTGTGAAAGCTCTGCTCAGTAATAACTACAACATCCCTGTGTTATCAACACTATTTCCAGCACAAATCCAAACAAATCCCAAGACCAGCTGCTGTGAAGAAATTAGCTATGTCCCAGCCAAAACCAGCACACAGTCACCTCAAAATAGGTACATAACTCTAAGTCCATAAAAGAGCTAGATACTCACCTGCCACAGTGGTGAACATAAAAAGATGAAGCCAAGGTTGAGCATGTGAAACAGAGTGGGTGAGACTCCATACTTGGGAAGAAGAAGGTCAAGCATGACTTTACAAAAGCAGTTAATGCTCTCCTAAAATCATGGAGCAGCTGCAAGGCAGCCAAGCCAGAGTGACCACCAGCCTTTCTCCAGCTCATTCCCTGCAGCTGTAGGGACAGCCCAGGAGGAATTGGGTTGCCTTAAGTGCCACACAGAGACACACCCATCCAAACCTGCTAACAGCTCGGCCCTCATCCCATTACATGCAATTTCCAAAATATGCTTTGCTCCAAGTGCCTCACATGGGACAAGGCCACAATTTTAATCACACTGGGTTTGTCTCTGCAGCATCCAATGCCCCAAAAAGGTGAGGTGAACATCCAAAACTCCCTAAAGGTAAGCACTGGAATGTTAAGAGAGGCAAGTCTGTTCCCAAATCACTCAAGAGATCCGTGGATAAGGTAAAAGAACTTGTATTACTGGCAGAAAAAACCCCAAATTACTTCAGAAACAAAATAGTGGTGTGTTCAAGCTGAAATACTTGCTACTGTGTGCACAGTTTAAGATTTTTCTTTAAAAAAAATTAATAAGGGATAAAAAAAAAACTGGGAAAAGGCTGAAATGTTTATAAAGCCAGATTGTCACATATGACATTATACAAAAATATAGTCTCCTAAATCGTGGAGGCACCCAGGGTGCACATGTCTTATTAATCCACTTTTAGCCAGTTTCTAGTGGTTTCAGCCATAGCTGCGGTGTCTCGTGCCAAGCACAGACACACAGACGTTTTGGCAGTGCAGCACGCAGAGCAGTGGGAGAGATGACCTGCTGTGTATGCTGCTCTAATGCAGCTGCCCAGCTCCAGGGCCCACAGTGGAAAACAAAGCTTGGTTAGAGAAACCTCAGAGAAATTTCCATTGTCTATGAAGCCTTGATTTTAGAGAGAAAATAGACACCATCTCTACCTCATTAAGTGCTGGCAGCTGCCTAATTACCTCTTTCCATATGTCAAAGCATTTTAGATTGTTGATATTTGACCTGTTCAGCCCTACCCAGCTCTAAAATATGGGCATACAGCTTGTATGTGAGCATGTTCTGCCTGACATCTTTTCTGTCAGGGTAAACTGTGTTGTAAGAGCAGATTCCTCCACAGTGCAGCAAGAAATATCAGTGGTACTTTCCCCCACCAGTCATACCTCTGTGAAAAACAGAAGTAGAAACATGGTGTATGAATAATACACTGCAAAGGTTTTCTGCATTATACAGGAGTTTAAGATGTCACCTGTTTTACAGGGGGAAAAAAATCCATGTGTATTTTGTATCCATCCAGACATTTCATACTTACACATGAACAGAAGGGCAACAAATTGAGAATGCAAAAAAACTTTATTAGCATAAAAAGTACATATTCAGGAATCAAAACTCAAATTCCTCCACAGCATCAGGCATGTTTGATACATATTTCTGTATCTGCTACAGCTGAAGGAAGTCCGGGTTGTAAGATGTCAGAATCTTAAGGTTGTGGGGGAGTTATTGTTGGGTTTTTCTTTTGTGCCTCATTTTAAGTTATGTAAACAACTCAGACTGAAACCTGTACAAGCAGAATATTAGCTATCGTTTGTACACTTAAAAGTTAAATAAAACCCAACTTCAGCAATACAAAAAGCAATATAAAAAAGCACTCATATGCATGGCATGCATCAGAAGAAAATGTAGAAGAACACGGCAAGTAAGTGAACATGTATTAAAAGATCATACTGAAAATTCTCTGTAAAAGTCTGTATAGCTAGACATGAAAAACATGATAAAATTACTTGGTTCCCTAAGTGACCTATACAGCTGCATCTATTTCAACTTCATTTCACATGAATATATTAGAAAGATTAAGTAGTTAAAAGGAATAAGAAAAGTTTACTCAAGTTTCACATTTCAAGCTGCCTGTTTAATAAGGTAACTAGACAGAGGTAGATATCCAGTATTAGTGGCCAAGCTACTCCAACAAGACCTTTAGCTATCCTGTCAAGCTTTTATACTCAAAGCCAATGTGAAAAGGCTTCATAGATGATGTCTTTCAAAAAGGCAGCCAGAAAACCTGTATTGCTGATGGAAGTAGTTTCAATTATCCTACTGAAAATGAAGGGTATTTAAGAAGAAGACATTACCCAGACCATTATGAGGACACCACTTACCAAGCACTAGAGCTCATGCAGTCATTTTAACAAGAGTGACAGTGATTTGCTCATTTCCTATGCCTATTTTAGAAGCTGAACCATGGCTCCCTATTGTGCTCGTTCCTAGTCAAAGTAGGACTGCAGGGTGCCACGGCGGCGGATGTCACACGTCCAGCAGTGGAAGCCACCTCCCAGAGAATTGGCGTGGCGGATGTTCACTTTCACTGTGGAAATGCCTGCAAGAAGTGTACAAGGCACACTTGAAAATTAGATTCTCAACTTCACATGGCAAGCTCTGATCAGAACGTCAGATGATACTTTATCAGGTCACGTGGCTAGATGTAAATGTGGAAGGTATCTGCTACTAGTTTGTTAAGAATTTGTTTTCCCAAATTCTAGGCAGAGAACAAACCAGGAACATAGCTGGCTTGTCCATTCTGTGGTACCCTCAGGATTACACAGTGCCTGGAGCATAGCCAGTGTCTTATGTGTTATAATGTGCCAGTTCTAAAAAGATAAATTCAGGTTTTGCAGTATGTAAAGAATCAGCTGAAATTCTGCTACAATATATGATCAGGACACATTTTCCTAAATATGTGTAAGCATTTATGATTCAGACACTGAATGTGCTCTTCAAGTGCCTGTCAAGAAAATAAGTATTCAAGGTAGATAGCTCTGACTCCCTTTTTCTCTGAAGGGGAAAAGAGGCTCTTACTACCTAGGTTAAGCTTCCTACCCCTTCTTTTCAGCTCTGATGGATGTTTCAGCTGTGGCTCAGCTAATACAAAGTCCCAAAAGAAGGATCAGACAACTTCTTTCTACAGAGTTTGCCTTTTTTGCTTCTCAGCACTTTGAGGAGCTCAGGAGCAGCTCTGTAGAATATCTACCTCCTAGGTCAGCAATACTTTTGTTCCCAGTAGACCCATCTCAGTCCTTCAAACTTTCTGACTACCAGAGTTTATTTAGAACTTGCACAGACTGTGAAGTGCAAGGGTAAAAGATAAGCCATGATTAGCATTAATAGCCTCATTCTTTAAGTACTTTCAAATATTTTTAAGTCCTCAACTCTTTTCTCATGCAATAAAACAACCTAAGACTGAGCAGCTGTGAATAATAAGACTTCCACATTTTATATTCAAATACAGTTCTGTCACTGCATATCTGAAGGAATTCCACAGTATGATGAAGTTTCATCTCACAGGACTGAGATTCTCCTTAAATGAACAGAAATACCTGGGTTAAGTAATCTTAATTTGACATTTAAAGTACAATGAGTTTGCAACTAAAAAAATCTGAAAGAATTTTGGCAATGATGGATTTCCAGCTCCATATCATTCAGGAATAGGTGCACTCAACCTCTGCAAGACAGATGTTGACCTCAAACTGGACAGTTTACATTTAAAAAGCTCATTCAAAGGCATCCTAGCAAGAACTTCAGTTGCTGCTCATACCTTTATGTGCTGCAAGCTGTAGGGGGCAAAAGAAGACCATATTTCTACGACTGAAGTATTCAGGAGAAAAATCACTGAATTATTCTTACTTGCTAATCCAGCTGTTTGAGTACATTTTCCAGCGCTGGCTGCTTTGAGTGAAACCTCCATTTACCCTGGCTGGTAGCACAATAATTTTCTTGTAAATGTGTGTAGAAGTGTGTTAGGACATACCCAGCTTTTCAAACATCTTCTGAATGGATGTCTCGTTGGCATCCACCATCACACGTTTCTCATCCAGCATTAGGACATTCATGGAGAGCCACTTAGAAGACATCCACAGTGGGTGATCTAAAACAGGAGAATAAACCTTGCACTGTACCAATGTTACTCCTCATTGTACCCTTAAGAGTACTCTTGGAATCCTTGGGAAAGGAAGGGTGACTATACCATCTGGGATGAGTGGCACTGGGGGTTGAATCACAGTCCAGCCAGCTTTCTTGAAGAGCTCAATCTGGAAGAGCAATTTAAATACATTCTCAAGAGGGTTCTTAGAGTATCACATGATGTCCTCCAACCTTTGCCAGATTCTCCCAGAATATTCCAATGTGCATGACATCTCCTGCCCTCAGTTCACTATTCTGGCCCTCATTCAGGCTTCATCTACAAACCCAGCTTTCATACAAGCATTTTCTAAAAGTCTTTTTAGATTTTGCGTACCAATAGCATTTATTTCTATTGGTTTTATATATGTTAAAGACAAAAGGTAGTATTTGCAGTTTGGAGCTTGTTAAGTGAAAGTGTTGGTAACAACTGAAACACACTCAACTATCTTTTTTTTATGTTATTTCTTCCTATATGGTTATAAAAGCCATTAATATGAGTTACACTGATGTTTCTAAAAACAAACCCATCAGAAATAACACAAAGTTACCTTCCCTTCACACTTTATAAGAAAACAATTACGCAGTTCATTTAACAAAGGGAACAATGTAAGGAATAATTTGTGTCTCTAAGATTTACACAATCAAGTTAAAATTAAGAGGAGGATAATTTGGCAAAGGAGAATTGACTTTTCTTCATTGCCAGAATAGCTGGGGGAACATTCGCGAGTGCTCCAGCGTTACCACGAGGCGGAGCTCCAGTCCCGAACCCTCGACAGCCAGCCCGGCGTGCCAGGATTTCAGAGAAAAGCTCCTTTTCATCGGCACCGTGCAAGAAAAGCCCCCTTTCATCCGCACACCCCCACCGCTCCCCGGTCACCCAGAACGGCCAAACCACTTCTTGTGAAAGCAAGCTGCATTAATCTTTTCTATCTGCACAGGCAAAAAGTCCCAGAACATGTGTTTAATACAAGGAGACCAAAAAGAGCATCCTCTTCCAAGTAACACTACGAAAAACTGTGGAAGGGGAAAGGGGAGGAAAAAATAAGATTGTTTTTAAGATGATATTCTCGGAATGGATGCTGCAGGAGGCAGCAGCTCAATCAGAGCATTTGCACTGAGAGCACTTGCCCAGAGACCAGCGCTGCTTTCAGGAGCTCTGCAGTGGGCAGCACCCAGCTCTGTCCTGCTCAGGGCAGCTCAGCCATTCCCCTGGGGCTGTACAGTCTCCAAAGCCACAGGGATCCTCACAAAAATCCTCCAGCTCTGCAGTGCAGTGACATGACTGTAACAGAGATGAGCTCTGCTCCCTGGAAGGATTTCTGATCTCATTGTGCTGCTCAGCAGTATTAGCTTTTTCTCAGTGCAGCAGCAGGTTTTATATTTTCTTCAGAAGGTATTCAAAGCTGAATGCCTGAGCAACTACCAGCTTCCATTAACACCAAAGGAGAGGCTTCCAAAATAGGAATAAAAAGGGAGATTTCTCATCTGAGCAGCAGAAGGCCTTCAGTTTCTCTTAGGATACAATTAAAGTATTTAAGCAGTTTTAAGTGTTCAGAGAAGTAGCATATCCCAGGTGCTTGCTTTGATACATCATTAAAAATTAGGTTACTTCCATCCTATTTAACCATGGACCTAGGAAGCAGCACACAGTGGAAGGTGTGGAATAGTAATTACCCAGCAGGGAATGCACCCAGCTGAGGGGCTTTTAAACACAAAACACTTTCCCCCCTTGTACACCCTCACCTGATGGCAGGGACGGTCTGGGTTAGACAGCACAAGACCAGGCCCAATGATATTAAAAGTGGCATCAATGTGCATAGGGTTGGGATCCTTGAAGGATATTATGTGCACTCTGTAGTCTGGTGCGAGGTGTCGCCTCATCCATTCAATACCCATGTGGTTTGTAACCTGAAAAACAGGACAAATGAAGCTAGAATAATTTACTAGCCCAGAATATAAACTGCATCCAAGTTTACTTTGTCCAGGGTTTTATTTCTTTAAATATTTAAAGCAAATTTAAGATAGAATTTTGTGCCTTCAGCTAACCCCTTACCTGGAAGGCAGTCTTATCCTGTATATCAAATACTCTATGAAGAGCAATTTCTTTTGCCAACTCTCTTATTTTAACACTGCTCAGAAATTTTAAAAGACAGAATACCAGTCACTAAGAGAGATACCAAAACTGTTGAAAGAAAGCTTTGTTTACCTGGCTCCTTTGTACAAAGATATCTCTTCCAGCTCTAATGAAGTCAGCAGCATCAAAGCATGGCTCAAATTCAGTAGTTACAAATTTTCCCTGAGCAGCCAGTTTATGCCTGTCTTCAACAGAGTGGATTGGATAATTCTAGTTGTAAAGAAGAGAACAAGAACTTTAGGTTGGAGATGTTAAAAGAAAGTTCTCAAATAATTTGCTAGTGGGGAGTAATTTGAAATTAGGAAAATGTGTTAATATTGATAGCTAGTGTGTTCCTTGGAGGTGGTTTGGTTACTTCTTATTAGAATAGAAAAGAAAATCTAAATGTGGAAATAATAGTGAAAGGCTTTAAGCACATTCAAGAATAAGTCATGAGATAAGAGACAAAAGTTATACCAAGAGATTAATTGCTCTTCAAAACCAGATCAAAAGCACTTATTACCAGTGGAGTTTAATACCAGTCCAACAAATCACTGCACACTGACAGAAATACTGGACTGGAAGCTATTTTCTAATGAATGTGGACTCCTCACTCTTCCACATTTTAGAATGGAGCAGAACTTCAAGCTAGAAGATGGATCTTTAGTATTACAAATAATTTTAAAATTAAACAAGGCAATTCAGAACAAGTGAGATGTAAAAATCCAGCACAAATTAAAAATGCCACATAAATAATTACAGGCTCCAGAAGTTTTCTAATACTGAAGGTGACTCTTAGGTAATTTTGTTTAACAAAGTCTCCTTTGTATCACTGATGACACTGCTCCCAAAAAGCTGCAATCATTTCACAACTACATTTATTGTAAATGCTGTCACCAAGGTTCTGATGCATTTGGGGACTTATAGGAAACTACCAGAATTGTCCAAGTCAAAATTATTAGGAAAAAAATTAAGAAACTATTTACTAAAATATTTGGAAGGTAAATATAGTTTAGATCTTTCACTATTTATTTTATGTAATTTTCAAAATACCAATCATCGTGCAAAACAAGGATTACGAGATGGGATTTTTTCTGTGGCAAAATATATATTATTTCCCACTTTCCCAATGCACCCAGGACATATGGACATTCCCAGGGAATCTTTATTCTTGAAAGTCATCTCTGTGATGTTTTTCTAGCATTCCTTCCTCTTTAGTAATGCTCAGTTAGAGCCAGTAACCAAAACAATTCAAAGCAGAGGAATTTAATAGACATAACTTCCTGTTCCTTGTTCTCCAACTGCACACACTGAGTTTCAGCTGGAAAGTCTGCAGCATGTTTGCATACACTAGAAAAAAAAACAAATTTCCAAATTTTCCAGTTTTGTGACATTCCCCCTCACTATTTTGTGAATCCTAAATATCAGGTTGAAACTATCAACAAAATTCTGTGTAAGGAGAACTGAAGTTCTGAAGGAAAATTAGAACAGTACCTGATCATAGAGTTCATCTGCCATTGTGGGTTTTGGGGCAGTTGTCCACTTAGCACCACTGTTGAAATAATCTTTGATTAGTCTCCTGTAGGCCCTGTACTCAAAGAACCGAGCACGCCAAGCCATAGGTGCTTCAATAATCTCATTTCCCACCACTAACAGGATGTCTCTTGGCATGGCACCATACATACCTGAAAGGAAAGTGGCCATTAATGAGACAAATATGCCTTTCTCAGCTCTTTCTGCTCAGGCACTTTTCCCTTTCTTTTAACCATTATTTCTATCCAAAATAATAGCAAAAATAATGCTTAGCAATGTGAGGAATCCAGCACATAATATCAGGTCCTTACATTCTTCAGTAATTTTTCAAAGTAATATGTTTCATTCAAAATACATGGAAGGTTTGCTACAAAGCCTCACTTAGATTCACAGCTAGATGAAAGCCATCCACCATCAAGCCTCCACTTCATAACTTGGCTAATGAAAATTAAGTAGACCAAGGCTTCTGCGTTACCCAGATGGCTTTAAAAAGTGATGATGGGAAGCACATTTTTCAAGTGAACAGCATTTCTTTACATTCTATCCTTTTAAAAAGTAATAGCACAGAGGAGGAATTTGATGGAACACAGAACTAGTGCAGAAAGCAGTCCCATTTGACTTTTCCTTAAGGTTATCTGTTCCTCAATGAATTTGAATTCCACTAGAAAAAATTAAAAATATATTTTACATGGTGAGTCAGTGTGCTCTCACTGCAGGTAACCATACATGGAGGAATGTGTGTAGCTAAAGGAACATTCAAATTTCCTTGACACTAGTCAGGAACTTCCTGGTAAAGTGTTGCCTCCAATAGTTTAAGGTGGATCCAACTCCAGGACCCAACAAAGAGCTGCCAAGAGGGTCAGAGGGACTTTGAGCACTTGACTTTCAAGGAGGAGACAAAGCAGAAACATTCTACAGCCACTTTGAGGGCCATGACAGATTAGCACTTCCTGGCAGTGGCAGTGACAACACAGAGGGAGCCTGGCAAGAGGGGCTGGTGTGGAAGTTCAGGCTGGGTGTCAGGCAAAGGTCTTCCATCAGGAAATTCACCCAGCACTGAAGCTGGTCCCCAAATCAGGTGGCAGAATCTCCATCCCTGGAGATCTTCCAAGTCTTAGCTACAGAAAACAGTCACTGACCTCACTTAGAACTGGTGATAATCCTGCTCCTAGCTGGAAGGTAGACTAGATGACATCCAAAATATCTCAGACAAGAGCCAAACAGAAAATACCTTCAATAATGGAAAAACATTTACCTGTAGACTCAAAATCAGGTGTTTTATACTTCACAGACCAGTCAATTGGATCAGGCCTCTTGACAATAACACCTTCTCCCTTCAAAATATTGCACATTTCTTCAATTTCAGCAATAGCTTTTTTTAAATGGTCTTTGGGGAAACCCTGGCCTCCAAATTTCTGGTAAAATCCCCAATATTTTTCATATGTGTTTGCCTAAAACAAAAGCACATGAAGTAACAAAGAATAAGCACGAGTTATTTTTGAGTGAAATAGATGCATAAGATACAATTCTCGATCCTAGTATGTTTGAGTGTGCATTTCATCTGTTCCTGCAATATTTTGACCACATTACACTTCAGTAAGTATTGAGTGACTAGTGCTGCCAAGTGGCCATTTGGTCCCTGTTACAGAACACTTTTGCAAACACCAAAGATGGCAAACACTGTAGACTCTGCTATTTAATAAGGCTATCAGATGTGTTTTTAAATTAAAACAACCTTGAGCTCATCTGCAAAATGCACACATCTGTAGTCACCGTCTTACAATCTCACTTCAGTAATGTCACAGTGGTGACATCAGAAATTCTAAAGCCATCCCAAGCACAGCTAACATGCTTTGTTTGCCAGAAGGGGCCGTACTTGAGGTGCAGCAGCAGTCTGGAAGAGGCAAAAGATGCTAAATTCACCTGCCAGGGTTGGATTAAAGCATGTTCAACATTTACAGACCTAAATCCTCTGCTGAAATGATGTGATAACCTTCTTAAATTAAAAACAAAGTCAAAAGAATGGAAAATTCATAATGGAAACTAATTCAATAATGGAAAACAAATCCAAAATAATGGAGGGACAGCAAGGGGCTGCAGAAGAACCTGCCCTTCCAAACAAGGGGTTGTCTCCTGACACTGCAGTCCTGACCACCTCCCAGAACACAATGTTCCCCCAAAAGCAGAGTGGTGGTGTTCCTTTGTGCTAGCACTGCCACTGAGCCCTGAGCAGGCAAGGCCATCCATCTGAAGGTGGCCTGATCCCCTTTAACAATCCAGGCTGTTCCCTCTGCTGTTTCTGGAGATTTGCTCATGCTATAGAAGTGAGAGAGAAGGAAGAAAATTCAGCCTTAACATTTACACAGAGAGCCTCAGCATGCCCATCCTGCTCCTCCTGTACTGAAGCTTCTTCCCATCCTTCCTGAGGGAATTTGTTCTTTTTCTGTAAGTGAGGTCTTGGGTAATTTGAGCACCTCAAACTTGCCAGCTGGCCAGGAGTCACACGCAGATCACATGAAGTGCTCAGCATTCCTATGGAGACGTGTTCTGCTAATGAGATAAATTCATCCTGGGGGTTGAAGCTGGTTATTTTCAGAGCCAGCCATGGTGTATGTGAATACCATCAATCCCTAAGAGGTGCAGCTCCTCTCTGCTTCTTTTCAAACCTGAGGAACCACACTTGTGTGGCACTAATGGATGGTGTAATCTAAAAGTCACAACAGAATAAACAGTGTTACAGTTAGAACTGTAACACGACTCATATTCCCTGCCTTCCAAATAGCTGGGAAAAGGGGAAATAGCTGGGACATGTATTTCATAGCAAAGCAGGGCTGACATTTCAGGCCCCTTTGGTCATAGACATACAAATCAGTTCAGAATGTTCAAAAAGGACCATGGAGAGGACACAGAAAATACAACATTTAAAACTATTTCTTTTCAGAAATATTATTTTAGGAAAGATTGTCCTTAAGAAATAGCATTATTGTTCCTTATAGTTGCTACTTACTTTAAACATTTGTCATGGAAAATAATTACCATTATCAAGATGTATCATTAACCTCGTAAAGACAGTTAATAAATTTAGGATATTAAAACTTAAATTCAGATAAAAATTCTTTTTGCCTTATTCAGTAGTAAACACATGCACACACTCTCATCTTCTTACTCAAGATATAAGGATCTGTGATAATAATACTCCTCACCCAAGAAGCATTCTTATTCACAAAATGTACTGAAAAGCACTGCAGTATACAAAGCTATAAAGTTCAACTGCTTGACTCAGCTGCTTCAGAATACATCTCAGTTGTGGGATTTTTCATGGCAGTGCTGATTCAAACAGGACATCTTCCTAATTAATGTTAAGATTTTTCAAGTTTTCAAATATTGTATTTACCTCTATACAGCCTGTTTCAAGCTCTGAAAAGGATATGCAATTAAGTATCAGCTCATTAATATTCATCAGAGATGCAGGGCTCCTTATTCAATTCCTTCCTTCCACCTTTTTATGCCAAGCACATCATTCCCACATCACAGCAAAAACACTTGAGTATACCAAACCCTTGTCTCAAAGTAGAAAAGAGTGCTGAATGCAGCCATACTTCCTGCATTTAAATATTTAGCAAATAAACACTCATACAATTTTAAACCACAATCTCAACACAAGTATTTACCAAACTGCTATAATTTGAGATACATTTTTTGGAGTGTCTCAGGTCCAAAGCTTCGAATTTTCCTCCTAAGTGTAGAATTCATCAGTTTTAAACTGCATTTTTTTCAAGCAGTGCCCCTCATGCACTCAGCACATGATAACCATGAGCTCTAGTTTTGCTGCTCTCAGGGGCAGGAACAGGACACACCTCACCTCTTGGCCACACGGAGATTTAAACAATCATGAATCTATTAATTAATAATAATAATGTTAAGATAGGACTGGACTACTGCTTGGATTATTCAGCAACACCTTCCCAGTGTTACTGTTGCAGTTTCTACAGCAATATTTCAGACAAAAGCAGAGAAAATTAGAGGGAACCACATCTCAAATTGGCTCTGGTCCCATTACTTGTTGTGGACTTGGCAGTTGACATAGAGTTAAGATTTAAATTTGCTTTAAGTCATAGGTATTTGAATTGCAGAGGTAATCCTATACTTTGACATTCCTCACTGAGCTTTTGATATCACATGTGAAATTCTGAAATTTCACATGTGAAAGTGAAATTCTGACCTATTGTGAGTAGTTATGGCTTAACAGGCAGTAAAACCTGTACAGCAGGTGGCACTTCAGCAAGTTAGACACTTGAAATAATTTTTGTGTGCTAAATTAAGCCCCTAACCAATACTTAGGAGCTGAATTTTGCCTCATTTAATATCACAATGTAAAATGTTAGATTTTTTTTCTGTACATTCATTATGCTAGTCCTACATAAATGCACATACATACACTTGTGTATTAGAAATGCTAACCCCCATTCACCTCCTTCTCTGAAGCTGCTAGGATATCTTTGGAGTCTCTGAAAAACATAACACAGATTCTGAAATATATATATATATATATATATATATATATATGTGGGGCTAAGGGAAGAAAAGTCTTCTGTACAAGTCAATATCTCAGACTGCAGCTAAACAACCATTTCCAGCAGTTTAAACTTATTTTCAGTATCTTTGTTTGCCATTCTTTCAATGTCAGATAAAAATTCTTTTTTTCTTTCCTCTTTTTTTAACTGAGTCAACTTTGTCAGGCTATCCTTTAAATTTTTCCTAAGGTCTCTTGGGTAGAAGCCATGTGCCAGCTCGTTTTGCTGTGACAGCCATGGATTACGTTCTGCCCTGCAGGTAGTGCTGTACTGTAACAATGAAAGACTCAAGAACATGCTCACAAATGCAGGTCACACACACACTCAGCAACTTTAAAGTCCAGGTGAAGAACACAAAAATCTGGAGCAAATCCACTATTTGAGTATTACTGTTTTAAATGCAAGATTCCAGAGAACAAAGAATCAAGAATTTCTTTAGGTTGCTCATGCAGTTTTAGGCACAGAAAAATGCTGAAATAACAGTGGACTATGTATTTCCACAAATTATTTACTGTAGCACACAGAAGTTTCAGTAAACTACTTCAGAGCTGTCTGACACAAGAGTCCTGTTGGTCTACAGCTACAGAAATCAATCTTGCTCAGATGTTAAGTAGCAAACAACAGGGGTTTTTTTTCAAGTTGTAACCCTACTGAGCTTCCAGCCAAATTGAAGTTTCATCAGTACAAACATCTCAAAAGTTTGCGTGTGTACTTTGACAACATCAGGGCTATATTACCTATACTAGAGGTTGTCTCTGCTAGTGACTTGTGTGAAAACAGCTAATTCAGTTGAAAGTCCAAAGAAAAAAGCACATCCCTCACCAGCATGGCCATGCTGTAAAGTTTCACAGATGTAAACAGCTACCTTGAAAGAAGAATTCCCAAGAGTAAGCACCACACCTTATGCATGTTAAAGCTTAAGTAAATTTTAGGTATAAATTCCACATTTTCTATTTAAGGTTAGTTTTTGTTGTTTACCTTAACCTCCACAGAAAAAGGCGGGACACAAGCATTTTCAGCCCTTCCCACAATGACCTCTTCCAGTGGGTCCCATTCATTGTAGGAGCAAACAAGACAGTCCTTGGGCACAGGGCTGGCAGCCTTGTCATCAGCAGCACAGGTGTTCTGGGAGGCCGCAGCTGCCTGGGTGCTCTGCAAAGTTCGCTGCACCCATCCTGTAAAGGCTCCTCGAAGCTTCAAATAAAAACAAGAACGAAAATTATGCTTCCCTTACAAAAGACAAAAAGCTATGGCTCAGCCCATGAATGCCTTAACACTCTAATCCCAAAGCAGTGGATGTATTAACAGACAATAATCCCGAAGCAATGCATTTGAACTATTAACAGAAACACGGCTCGTCACAGCCATTCTAATTTATTCACAGCCTAGCAGATGCCTAAAGGAAATCCTGCCTTTTCAGGTACACTCAGTTAGGAAGGGCGAGGAGGAGATGGGAGCACGGCACTGCAGGCTGGGGCGGGAGGATGCTGGGGGAACCTCAGCCCGGCCCGCGCGGCACCAACCCCGGAGCCGATGTAGTGCGCTGCCTCGGCGCCCCGGCTGCCCCCGCGCAGGCACCGCACTCGCAGCATCGCCGCCGGCCGCACACCACGGGACGGGACGGGACGAGACGGCACGGGACAGCACGGGCCGGCTCCGCTTTATGTGCGCCCGGCCCGGCCCGCCCCGCCCGGGGGCAGCGCCCGCGGGGCCGGGCGGGGCCGGCTCGGCTGCTCCGCTCCGCTCCGGGCTGCGCTCCCCCCGGCTCTGCCCGGCACGGCTCCCCTAGGCTGTGCCCGGCTCGGCTGTCCCGCTCCTCGCACGGCTCTGTCCGGCCCGGCTCTGCTTGGCTCAGCTGCCCCGCTCCTGGCTGGGCTCCCCCCGGCTCGGCTGTCCCGCTCCCGTCTGCGCTCCTCCGCTCCCGGCTGGGCTCCCCCCGGCTCTGCCCGGCTCGGCTGCCCCGCTCTCGGCCCGGCTCCCCCAGGCTCGGCTCCCCCGGCTCTGCCCGGCACGGTTCCCCCCGGCACGGCTCCCCTCCGGGCTCGGAGGCAGCCCCGGGGGACGCAGCCCCAGGGATAACTGACTCCTTCCACCGCACCTGGATTTCCTTTCCACGAAGGGCTCTTCAGCAGCGACCTGGCTTGGACAAAGTCACGTTTTGAAATTTTTCTCCAAAATGTGTCCGAAGTGCATCATATGGTTGGTTTTAGTCGTCAAGTACGCATATTCTTCATTAAGCCTGTAGTCGACAAATTTAACTTTACCAAAGATCCAGTATTTCATACATTAGGAATTCAGACCTCTAGACTACAACCTGAAGAGTTTGTGATTCACCTAAAAAAATATTTGAATTTTTTAATTACTGAAGGGGTGTTTCAAGAATATCCCAAACAATTTCGAATTCTGGCTTCTCAAAATCCATATTATGATGTGATGAAAAGCTGTCCTAAAATGAAAACATAAACTGGTTAGCTCCTAGTAGACCAGTACATGTTTCCCTGCAAAACCTCTCCATGATAAAATAAACAGACTTATGTTCAAAAATACCTCTATCTCAACAGAAACAGTCTACAAGAAATGTGTTTGCAACCAGCTCTACTCATATTTAGTATATCCCACTTAGCCTATTCTACATTTGCTCTACTTTGCACATAAGTTCACTTCAAATAATTTCGCTTTTCCATGTAAAAAGCAGACATACCAAAAATCACTCTAATCCAAATGATTCTGTTTAAAGCTGTAAAAAATCCGTATCTTTCTTCCAACATGATTTTTGGTTCTGCCTTTATCATCCACGCAGTGCCTTGCTCAATACTCCTCCAGCCTATGCTCTGCTCTCCAGAGCTCCTACACTGGGGCTTGAACAGACACAATATTTAACATTATTTCTACATGCACGATTGCAGGCAGTGTTGGTGAACTCAGCACACGTATCTATAGCAGGAAAAGGTAACCATCACTAGTGGTTACATATATTAAAACATAAGCTATGGTCTTAGAATCAGCCACAGTTTTAACATGCCTTAGATACACAAGTAAATGTGTTTTATTCTTTTAGGTAATTATTCATTCAGCAGTTTGTCTTTTTGGCACAGGCAAACACTGCACCTTCCCAGGACAAATAACACAGTATGAGTTCTTCATGAACTTACACAGTTCTCAGAGAAAAGTTAATTATTTAAAGTGGCAAAATACCAAGTATACATTACTCTGTTTCATACAACTGCAGAATTTTCTTATAACTCACTCAGCTTGTTAGGACTCATTTGTAACATAATTCCATCAAACACTATTTTTGTACCAGGGTTATTTTTTCAAGTTTCAAAAAGAAATGTTCTTGATTTTTTTTTTTAATTCCTAGTTACCTTTTTTTGTCATCTAATAATAAATTAAAAAATTTAAAACCCATTAAGTTTATGCTAATTCTGCTCAAATTCTTGCTTTTTGATTCAGTTGATTTTGCTAAGGTCACTCTACTCACATTGACCTAAAAAAAATTAATGATTGGCTTGTGGCTAAATCCAAAGGTCTTGCTTCCTTTTCTGTCGTTTTCAACTTATCAGCTAGTTTTGGACCTTTGAATCATTCTTTATCAACTCAGTTTACATAGTTTTTCTGACTGCATAACATTTCTTTCCCCACTTACTACATAGCTCTGATGCTTTATAGAGTCCTCACCATCACTGCAACAAGTTTTTGCTGAATGTTCTAACATTTTTTAAAATTTTTCTTCTGGGTTGGATTTGTTCTGCTCAGAATTACTTTTAGTGGAAACATTCTTTCCCATATCTCATAGGTCTCTCTTCCTTTTTTATGGGTAGCTCCTCATAGACACAAACCAATCTTCACCTCAGTACAGTCAAAGCAGATTTATTTTCCTTTTCCTAACTGGCACATTTGCAGTCTGACCATGAAGCCTTGATTCATGACAAATAGCATTTTCCTCCCAGCCTTTATACTGACCATCTGACCCCCAGACTGCCCTAACCATCCACAGTGCACTCTAGAGCTATCACTACACTTCTGTCCTCACTTGACCAATCTTCTGGATCACCGGAAAAAAACCCTCATTTGTCTCCTTAGGCAGTTACTTATTGTTTCTTTGCTCACATCTTTTTATTCCTTAACATCAAATACAGGCATCATCAGTTTGCATTTGTGGTGTGTGAAAGTGTCATTCCTCACAGATCCCTCTGGCATCAAAACCAGAGTCCTCTTGCTTTTTGCATGGTAGGCAGCAATTTATTCCTCTACTTCTACAAGAAGGACTTGATCTAGCAGGGTGCATTTTAATAGAGACATAAATCAAGGAGCACAACACCAGCAATGATTATTCAGATTTAGAGAAAGCCAAGTTCATTCATTCAAATACAAGAAGTTTGTGTGAACATGTAGTTGTCTAAGCAGCCATGGAGCTTTTCAGATCAAAAATCTTTTATAAAGATCACATGGTTAGTTTTATTACACAAAATTGCTAGAATTATTGTAACACCTTGAAAGCTCATCTCACTAACCAAAAGCTTGCCAATTATTTTTAAATTATGTGCTGATCTAGTAAAGATACTTCCTTTCTCTGCAAACGTCACCTTAGTATGGAATTTTAACTTGAAACGGAAGAAAGAGCTTCCCATTTCTATGAATATTAATTAGCAAGTTGTGGCTTTTTTTAAAGGGGCTCTATGCATGTTTTTTAATAGTCTATCCATCATTTTTAAATGACACAAGGTGCATTGAATGGCTTATGTAGAACCACCTCATTCTGACATCTAGGTAACGCATAAAACAGAGTAGGTCCAGCTACTGAGGAGCAGCATTCTAGCCCAACAGCCTGAGAGAATAAGATAAAACATAGTAAAACTCGAGTTTAAAACTACAGAACTACAAAAAGCAACAGGAGACACAGCAGAGAGAAGTCATCCTTGGCAATAAAACCAGAGTTACTGATGTTCAAAGTATGAACTCATCTATGTTCAAAGTATGAACTCATAGTGTTTTAGGACAGTATCTTGTCTTAGCTTCACCTATCCAATCTCTAACACATCTCTGATAGAAACCAGAAGTCTCAATGGGTTTTATTACTGCTTAGATATGAATTTCCATCTGCCCAGTAACTGAGGTCCTCAATTGTTTTTTTCAGTTTGTAGTGTGATACAGCAACAAGTGTGACTTGGGAGATATGACATTAAAAGCTAAGGAACAGCCTACCCTTTCTTACCAGTATTTCTGTTATATTACTGATTTTAATAAAATTGGTAAATCTAGGTTAGCTGGTCCTAACATTTAGACATACTCAACAGTTTTTACGTTACTTAGAGAAACTTAATCTGCTCAAAAAGACACACACAAGAGAATTTGGTTCCTTCCTTCTACTGCCTTGTCAAGGATACTGCTTGCTAAATTCCAACAGACTATCACCCCCAGGAAGAGAATTTGGCCCAGCAAATCTTATCTGTTAGCTATCAGAAACAACACAGAAGAGCAGAACCCAGTGTGCTTCTTAGAAAGCAAGTTTCAAACTTCCTGAAGTTCAAAAGTCTGAACTGTTCCAAATGGAAAGAATAAATGTATCTCAAAATATTAAAATTGCAGTTTTGGCTACAGAATGGAACACCCCTGTGAGCACAAGAGCTAAGATGCAACTGATCTCCTATATTTTCATACAATTCATATGGTAAATGATAAATCAGAAACATAAACTTTTATTTCCTACATTCACATTTACTACAATCACAGATGAAAATTTATAAGGAATCTCTATTATGTGGGTACACTGCTATCTAATAGCTCTTCCCCTTTTTGCTAGGGCATTTCAGGGGTCTCTTTATTCCTATCCAGCTAGCTGTTATCATGAAATTCACAGAAGCCTAGTACCACTGAGACCTATGACCCTTTCCCAAATGTGCCTGAAAGCAGCCAGCAGGCTCAAGTTGCAGGGAGGGAAGGAGAGAGCAGACACATATAGATGCACATACACAACCCATGGCCATGTAACCTCCTGTTCTTGGAAGCAAGGCCAAATTATTGGACTTCCTCCTCTTTGAGAAATCAAACCTTCCTTGGTGAAAGTAAATGACTTCTGTAGATGTTTTCTGCAGTAAACTTAGGTAGCAATAGATCAAATTTTTCTAAGTCTGTTGGTATGAGGCAATTCTTAGTGCATTATTTTATATTATTTAAGCAAACATTGCTCTTCATATCTATTTGTTAATTTAAAAAAAATTAACTGCAAAATGCAATCAAAAACATATATGACACGTTTCAACGTGTATAACTCAAAATAACATATCGATGTTAAAATGCACTGCACTGAATTTCAAGCACATCTGATAACTTAGGAAATAATTTACCTCCTTTTTTGGGAACCAAGTAGCTGGAATGCTGAAAGGATATAGAGAAATGCAGTTCTGTAGCCCCACTCAAAGCAAGGCTCTGTAACTGAGCCAAGAAGACAGTACAGGTAGGAGAGGTGCATAAACATGAGGGGCAGGGCATCAGCCAGTGAGGAAATAGAAGTTGCAATGAAATAGAAAACACAGTGACAGAGCCATGGTGAGATAATTGCTAGACAAAATTTTTGGCTTAAAAGTAAAAAACTAGTTTGGGACTTTGAGCAAATAAAATAGTCCTTGTTGACTGAATCCACCTGATTTCAGGAAGATAAGAGTTTCCACTGTCCTTCTGGCCAATCATAAACTATGTTACATCAAAGAAATGACTGACTTAATAATTAATTTCTTTTCCTCCCTGAGTTTGCAGAAATCTACATTCTGATTAGCTGCACTGTATGTGCAAATAAAGATGAATTTCAGCATACATATAAATGCCTGTTTTAATTTTAGATGTCGTGTTTCTATTATAGAAAGGTGACAGAGCTGAATGAAGTTCTATGAAGGCAAAGGAATTGGTGGCCATAATCCCTGACATTTACACTCTGTCATTTCCAGAGGCAGTGCAGTGCTGACTACTGAAAAATGCTGGAGGTTCACGCAGCAAGAGGCACATCACTTGGTGGGATAGATTTCGTTCAGCCCAGTATTTCCATGCATACAGTAACACGATCTGCCAGCATTTTCTAGGGTCAGTACTGTGACAATACTTTCTCTCAGGGCTGCCAAGTGAACTTCATGGCTCTAGGACATTTGAAATTTCTTTAATCTCAAATGTATGGTCTTGCAACACAGCCCGTTGTACGTAAGCATTTAAAATTTGAAAACTGCTTCATATCTTTCTTGAAGAATATTTATAGAAATTGTTAATATAGCTTTGCTGTGCCCCTGAAATAACAACTGCATTCAGCTTTCTGCTCACTCACACTAGTTAGAATTGCAGCCATATCACATTATACAAATTCTGGCTCCTTTAACCATTGTGTGAGTGGCAACCTACTACTCTCGTAATTAGAAGGGTTTTGTTCATGTCAAAGAGGCTGAAGTACCCTTGCACTAAACCTGATGGCAGAGCTCATCTGTTCACTTTGCTGCTGCCCAGGCAGCAGGCTGTGAGAGCAAAGCCTCTTCCTCCACCCCTCTTTCTAGGAAATCACTGTTCTTTGATAAGCACACCCTGTCATTTGATGCTGCTCTTGGCAGCAGCTGTGAACATTGCTCATACCGTACTGCCTTTGAAAAGTTTCCTGAGTATAATCTTGCCTTGATGGTAGGATAGCAACAAATTATACAAGGAGGATTTGATTTGAGTGTCTCCCTCAGAGGATTTAATAAATTCATGGAGAGTTTTATGCTGAATCTGAGTCAAGCTTAAGTGAGTGGTTAAAAAACAACACTGGATTTGGACACATGGATGTCAATTACTCTTCCATCATAAATGAAGAAAAAATGGCAAAGTCAAAATTTGGTGGAAATTAGTACTTTAAAATTCTCAGCTAAACTTTCTGCTTAATCCTTACCCTTTCTTGTCCCCATGGTCACTCCAGTTCTTGACAGGTGATTTCTCAGCAGACAAGAGAGCAAAGAGCTTGCTGTGACTGGGGTGCCTGTACTAACCCAGCTGACTGAACTCTGAGCAAATTCTGCTGGTGTAGCACTGGAATGAGCTTTACTGTATGTCTGATGAACCAACAGAATACAAAA
This sequence comes from Passer domesticus, assembly GCF_036417665.1. Lineage (NCBI taxonomy): Eukaryota > Metazoa > Chordata > Aves > Passeriformes > Passeridae > Passer > Passer domesticus. The sequence goes on along the minus strand of NC_087487.1, from coordinate 10,661,291 downwards.
TCTATTCATGGGACGGAAGCATTTTCTGCACTTCATAAAGGAGAATTGAGAAAGGCTCCTTTAGGAGGTTCTCTACGAGGAGAGGAGATAATTCCTGAGCTTTGACAGCTCCCTCCTCTGATTCTGGAGAGCACATCTGTTCTGATGAATACCAACCACGTCTATCCAAGAAAGATGAGGATGGGCTCAGTGCCAAGAATTTAGTTACTATCCAGTACCAGGAATCTCTCACATGTCACTGCAGAATATTAAAATTTTGTTCCTAGAATTTCATAGCAGTTGCTTCTAACACCTCTGCAACAGAAAGATGAGTCTCACTGTGACTCAGACAGCTTCACCTAGAATTTCTTTAGCCAGTCATAAAAGAGCAGAGAGTTAAATCTAAGCTCACCACTCAATCTAAAATAGTTGAAGAATTTTAGCTTCAATAGCCTAGAAACCACAATAGTGTCAAAGATTCCATCCTCTGACCAGTGGGCTAAATGACAGGTCATGATTTGGAGTAGCTGAGATCCATAGTTAATAAATGCATACCCAGTAATAGCATTGTCATTTTGTGCTACCCTAGTCACACACCTCTCATCTTCTGTGGAGTGTGGCAGATTGCCTCTATGTCTCCACTCTTAACACACAAGTCTGTCTGTCTATATGACTTTGTCTAATGAGTCATGACGTGTTTATTCCCAGCCATGTTACACCATTTTATCTTTCAAAAGCAATGTCATTAACATAAAGGAACATAAAGGAGCTTGTAACGAAATGCAGCAAAGTAAAGGCACCCTGTAGTATCTAAATTTCTAGATTTTAGGAGGGACCTGGGTAATACACTAGACAAGACTTGGAAATTCTAGTCACAGGAGTGGCTCACTCCTTTAGAAGGAGACTTTTTTTGAGGTTGGGGATTGCAAAGTGTTCCAGTGATGTCAAATCAGCTGCAACTGGACCAGCAAGTCAACTCCCCTGGCTGACCTACTAGAAATCCTGATGCATTACAGATTTGTGAGCATCATCCTCAGAAGTGGGGACACATATGGAAAAATACCAATAAACTGCTGATGTAAGCACAGTTTCAGTAGTGCCAGAGCATGTATGTACTGACCTTCATCTCCTGAACCTCTGCCAGGCACCGAGGGGGAAAATTGAAGGGCTTGAACTCTGCTGTGAGTAGATTTGTTGATTTATCTCTGCACAGACTGCAAACCTGGTTCTTCTATTTACAAAAATTATTTTGGTTAATAGATACTTTACACTCCTTCCCAAGTGGGAAGGGAACAGAAGAAGAATTTGAGATGTAGGTATGTAGGGAAGGGAGATTAAGCTTATTGTTTCCTTACTCCTTCCTTTGTATTAATCCTAGTATTGGTACTAATATGACTCCTCAATAAGCCAGTTCTACTCAGTGATTCAACAGAGAACTCACCCCAAAAATACAGTTTTTTGCTGGCATAGTGAATCCATCAGTAAACTGTCAGAAGGGCATCAGAGGTGGTGCAAGGGAAGCATCTGGAACTAGCAGATCACATAAGGAGGACAGGGAACCAGAATGACCCTTTTTGGCAGCAATTAATTAGAGCAGGTCAACCAGTCTCATCTGATTGAAAGCTTAGAGAAAAACTGTGGTAAATCTGCAAATAAACCCTTAGTAGAAACTGTAGTAGCTATTAATTTAAAAGGTCACAGAAGGACATTTGAAACTAAAAAATGAAGCTTGAAGGCTTCAATTTAGCAATCTTGAAAAATACCCAGCTGGGATTTTCCATGGGAATGGTCAGGTGAAACAAATAAAGAAAGAACAAACCCAGCTGACCTGTTACACAGGTTCACTGAAGCCACAGTCACCCAGTCTGAGTCCCATCTCTCTGCCATTCATCAGTCATTAGGTAAGTGTTGCTTTGTGCTATGATTATTATCCCTTGAGCTGACTGGAATGGTGCATTCTGATTTGAACAGTGAAGGCTCCTGTTACACCATAACAAAACAGAGAAAAGAGAAGAGGCTCTCTGCACTGAAATGCTGCAGCCTGGAGCATCCTATGTCAGCCAGCATGGGGAGTGCTAGGCTTTCCCATGCTCTCTAAGTACCTTTCTATTAATTAACTGTACATTGAGCCTGAATCCAAATTTAACACAAACTTTCAGTTACTTGTTGCCCTCTGGTGACATCTCGTGGATCTCAGCAAGATGTCTTTGCCTTTTGGCAAAACCTGCAAAGCCTTGAGCTGAAAACCTCTGTGAGAAACATGTAGCTGGAGAAGAGTGGAAAATGTTTATGTCAAGGAATAGCTTAGAAAAACATTGCACATATTGTGCCAAAGCTGCTGAGCAAACCAAGTATTTATTGTGTGAAGACTTACAAGTTTTAAACCAAATTAGCCCTGAATAATAGGGCAGATAATGGTCCTTCAAAATGTTACATTCACAATAAATAAACATGAGGGTTTCAGCTCTCCAGGCTGCTGATTACAACTCCCTACTGGAGTTACAGAACTAATGCCACATCCCATGTTAGAAAGTCAGAGATGTAACTGAAGAAGAAAAGGTTACACAGAAAAACTTCTTCAGAAAGCCCATTGAAGGACCACAGCATAAAACTGCTACACACCCTGAGCAGGAAGCTGGAATTAGTTATGGAAGTTCAGCAACGCTTTGGAAATACTGTCTGTGACCCCAGCCAAAGGGTCTACTAATTTCTCCTACTTTTCCCAGGCAGTTGCCATCACATATGAACCTCCCAAAAATGTTCTGTAGTGTTTACACCTGTGAAGCAACTTCTAAAAAATTCCCGTGGCACCAGTTTGAAACAGTAGCTCTGTTACAGGAGAAGTGTAAAATCCTTCTAATTTATCCAAATGCTAATGCCTAGTGATAGTCCAAATTTATCCTAGACATAAACCAGTTAATTTTCACCCCTGCCAGCTCCCTGAACAGCTCCTGACACAGTCCCAGGTGTTCCAAGGCTGGCTCCTGGGAGCAGGAGAGTCGGCCCTGGCTGGGCCACCCCAACCCAGGGGCTCAGGTTGCAGCTGCAGGGAGGTGTGAGCACCCCTGAAGGGCAGGGACCTGTCCTGCACACCCAGGGCTGGGGCTGCACTGGAGCTGGCCACAGCTCACCTAGCAGCAAAGGGAATTTATCCTGCAGGGGAAAGAAAGTCTGCAGTGAAAAAGTTTCCTGGCAGATCAGTGACCTGAATCCGCTCACCTAGGGGTGGAAAGTATCAGATTTGACATAAAAAGGCAGTAGAAGGCTGAACAAGAGAGAAGGAATTTGTCCCCTTAGTGCCATATAGCAAAATATAAAATGAAAAATAATTATTTTTTAAAAAGAAAGGAAAAGCCATCCTTATTCACAGTAATGGCTGTTTAGAACCAACAAGTACTGAGTCCTGGTCACTAGGTCCAGTCAGAAGGGTGAAATTCCTGGAGTTTGCTTCAAGATTGTCTGAGTAACTAAGGAAATAACTATGCTGAATTCAACAATACAGTTTTTATATCATTAAAGTAACTTATCTCTACGATAAAATATGGATTTCAAAGTTTATTGAAGGGTTATTTATCTTGGTGAAAGTTTATTGGGGGTTATTTACCTCTAGGGTGCCAGGTCATTAGATATTTGCATAAGCTGTGCAGTGTGCCACAGGCATCATTAAACAACTTTTCTTGTTGTTTGCTAACTAAATAACAGGGAACATTTGTTACACTTTGCTGAAAATCTAACCATAAAGGGAAAGGGGGAAGCCCAACAAAAACCTTTCCTAATGAGGTCTGTAATCTCTCACTGCATACTAACATTAACTTTTTTCAAGGAAAACAAAGGAGCTTTTGGCTTGAATTAATCATTCTTTTGCATAGGGAAGGAATGGCAATCCATTAACTGACATTCTGTTAAAATGGATAGAGAAAACACTTACCTGATGTGAGCACTTCAGCTGCACACCAAAAAGGAGGACCTGTGTTTTGGGTAGTGTGGGTTTTGGGGGTTGTAGCCAAACTGTCCTAACCCAAGCCAGGTGATCTCCAGGTAAAAGTGTTAATGTGAGTGTTGTAAGAGTGATGCTATTGTTAAACTTAAACAATAACTTAAGCTATTGTTTGCATGGGGTAACTACTCATAGGTGCTTCACAGATGGCTTGGATCACTGCAACTATATCAGTTCCTCCTTCATTCCAAAAATATTTGTGCATAAAATGAATGTCACAGTAGTAGAACTGCAGTTAGAATTTAGTAAGGAAAGAGGGATCAATCAGTCTTTGTAGCACCTTATGATAACCATAAGCCAGGACAGAGAATCAGGTCCACAGTCTCCTTGCAATTTATGCACATTATTTATCTTTGCTCAATGGTTCAGATTTCTTTCTTGAATCACTCCTTGAAGCAGTGTTTTGCAATTCCAGCATTCCATGCTCATCTTTGACTTCTACCATCTACTGCATTGCCCTCTGCCCTGTATTCCCTGAAAGACATAGAGCCAACATACTTATTCTGCATAAATACACATTCTAGTCTGTTGCTGACAGAAAAGTATTATCCTTTCAAGGAAGTATTCCAAGTTAAAAAATCAATATATATTTTAAAAGATTCTTAGTGTCTAATAAAATACTATTAAATTATATAATAAAAGAAACAGGTGGAGGAAAGGACAGGAAGTGGGGAAAAAGCCTTTCCATATTTTTTTAAAATTCTATCACACTTTTGTTACTCACTAGCACATTAGATATGTTTATAAATTATAAGTGTCTGACTCAGGGCAGTACTTCCTATTGCTGAATATAAATTTAAACATCTAAGACTAGGCACAAAGAGACTGCCATCCTCACTGGGTGTTTATTGCTTTATTGTGTAAACAGAAAGATTTAATAGCACTATTAAAAGTGATATGAAACCTGGTTATTGATTTTTTAGCAGAAATAAAGTGTGACTATAAGATTGTCTTAATGAAGCAGAACTACTGCATCTTAGCTGATGAGATTAGCTGATTTTGTATAAAGGCCTAGACATTAACCAGGCTCATTGTTTATATAACCTGGGAAAAGTTGTTCTGGATCAGAGGGAAGATCCATCTGTCTGAGTGCACTGCCTTTAAGACAGGGTGACTGTAGGTGTCTGGAAACAACAAGAAGGAAAGCAGTGAGCATCTAGCAGTGCTTTCCCAGAATAAAGTCCATCAATCACCATGTTTCCTGACTCAACTGTACTATTCCTAAATTTAATTTGTCCTTAATAGATTTTTCTCCCCCCTCCCCCCAATTTTTATATACATAAATCACTGGTCTCTTGTAGCAAAATATTTGTTTGCTGTATAGAAACTCTTTATTCTATAATGCCCCTTTAGTTCTCTGTTATAAGAGAGAAGGAAATCTCATTCCTCCTCTCTTTCCTCATGCATTTGTGATTTACAGACCTCAGGTAATGCTGAGAAAGGCCACAGGTGCTTTGCAAGGGCAACTGTTTTGCAACACAGTTTGCACAAAGCCTCCCTTAGCTGATTGGAACAGGTGGACTGGCAGGGCTGCTGTGTTTAACTCTGGGAAAATTGCCCTGCTGCAGCAAAATCTCTTAGAGAGGTTATATCTCTCTTTTTGCACTGTTCAGAACTGATGTTGGCATTGTCTGCACACACAGATCCTCACATCAGTCTAGAGAATTTAAGTCAAGGTATCAAAACCCACTCCTCAAAAAAAAAAAAAAGAAAAAAGGAAAAAAAAAACCACAACAAACCAAAAACCAGTGGTGCAAATAGAGACCTAGATTGTTTATCACCTCCTGGGGCCAGCATACTTTGTCAAAGTGGTTCCAGCCCACCAGCTGGAAACTGTCCATTAACAGGACTGGTAAGGTAGAAATTGGCATTTTCTTTACTACAGTCTACAAAACAGAAGGTTTCATGTTATAGGCCTATAAGATTTATTTGATATTTTTATCTATAAATACATGAGGTTTTCACCAGTAAAAGCACAGGCATTTTCTCAGTGGTCACTGCCACGGTTTACATTTTGAACAAAAGAACATGTGGTATTGCATGTGAATAAGCAAACTTTGGTTCTCTTTCTAAGGACCAAGCTCTCTTACTTGTTAAACAATGGCCTGCAGAGGACAACAAGGCAGCTGAAGGCCACACTGAATGCTACACTCTGGAAAGCTTGGGACACTGTAGAATTTAATTAGTTTTTTGAAGGCACCTTTTTTAAACATCATCATGTCTTCAGGCAGCCTGGAAAGAACTCTGGCACTTGCACGAGACTCCTTCTTGTCAGTGGCTGCTGCTTTGGGGTTACATTGCTCCAGATTACCAGTCATTGGCACACTGGTGCAGCTAAGGGAACGTGCTGTCTTTCTCTTGCCTTGAACAGAGAAATAACTGAATAAAAAAGAGGTTAACTTATGTTTGGTAACATTTTGGACATCTTCTGGAAAACAATCATCCAGAGGATCCTCTTGACCTTTCACCTGCTGACTAATCACACACTTACTGGGACTTACTGATAATTTCTTAGGCTGTACTACTGTTTTTCTGGAAGGTGTTTTATATTTCCCTCGATCTAAATAAAGCTGAGGAACATTGCTAATGGCATCAGAAGAAGGCTGAACTATTGTAGTGGGGATTCCTGCCCCATCACCAGAATTGATGCAGTGCAACCCATAATTCTGGCTAATGATTTGGGCTGCAGTGTGTTGAATGATGCTCCAGTCCTGCAGAACATCTTCCCTGGTTGTGAACTGGGATGTCACAGTAAAGCGAATGATGAACTTGTCATGGATGGTTGCTGGAATGAGGAAGAGCCTGCCAGAACTGCTTAGTTCTTTCAGGAGTTTTTCTGTCAGCCAATTGGGACCCTGTTTTAAATATAAATAATGAAAAATATAGTTAGAATTTCCAGTGACATCAAAACATATCTAAGAATTGCAATCACAAATTCTTAAATGGAAACATATTCACAGTTATTAATGTCTGGGGAGAGATCAGCTGTGGTCATTTAATTACAAAGGGACATGCAAAAGGGCCAATCTTTACCTTTAGGCGAAATACAACCAGCCCAAGATGTCTCTTGGCAGGAATTTCAAAGAGTGGGTCACTTTTAACCAAGGATTCAAAGAATTTGGCTGTTTCAGTACCCTACAATTAAGGGGGAAAAAAACATGATCTATTTGTTTGTCACAAACCTGCTTGCAAGATGTTAAACTGGGTAGTTAAAAGGAATTCCTTTCCTTACTAAAACACATCACTCCAATTCATGAATAAGAGCAAACAGAAAAATGACATTAAAGCTAAGAATTTTAAAGCCTGTCTCTATTTGCCCAAACTCTTGACAATGAACATGAGTAACTGGCCTATAAATAGGGATCTTCTAGAAGGAGGTTTGAAAAGAGAATGTGCCTTCTCATTTTAGTCTTTTTGTAGCAACCATTGATCCACAATGTGACCCCCCATATTTACACTCCATCAGAGACTTAAGCCTGTACATTTTCACAGTGGTGGGTTCAGTTATTCATCACAGCCTCCCTCCCAAACAGCTGCCACTTGACCTCAAAGAAAGCTTCTCCAGATTATGGCTCAGTAAAGTGCAGAAGGCAGTGACCATGTCCCTTTCCATTGTCCAGTGCTGTCAAGAAGGGGACAGGAAATGTTTTGTCTACAGTCAATCTTCACAGATTATTTTAGAGTAAAACCAGCACGCATTTAGAAGTCTCATGCAAGCTTTGCTTGTGAGAGGACTCCTGTTACTCATCTCTGCATCTCTGAGTGTACTACTCTCCCCCAAGAAGTGAACATAACACACTGGTAACTCACACACCTGCCGGACGTGAGCTTGAAGCTTTTTCACCCCAAAGGAACGAAGCACAAACCACAGCTTCAAAGAACGAAATCGACGACTCAGTGGGATTTGCCAGTGCTGTGAAAACAGAACAGTGCATCAGTGAGTGCAGAGACAACAAAGGAGAGTTCCCCTCCCACTGCTACATCTCTTGCTTCAGACTCAGGTCAGAAACCTCTCTTGAGATTAACAGTGTCACATATTACTGAAAATCTGCTAAGCCTAGAAAACAGCCATCAAAGAAATATTGTGTCACCATATTTTTCAATTATTTGCAAAAATAAGATTTTGGCTATTCCCCTTAATTTATGGCTTAGATATGCTTAGAATTTTAAATTAATTACCAGCTTATAACAACTTTTTGCATTTAAGAGCATAATCAATTTAAGATGTGGCCATTGACACTTTAGGACTGTGCTCGCTTCAGCTCCTGTAATTTCCTGAACATTTTCCCAAATCAATTATAAACAGCAAGATTTGGCACTGGGGTAGACAGTTCCAGACAAAGTAACACCAACTCCAAGGAAAAGAGTGAGAAAACATGTAAAGGAATATTTCAGGGAAGCTGCACAATCACGTGCAGCATTCAATTCAACCACAAGAGGGACTCAATATCCTTTTTTCCATCCTTCCCTCTCTCTACTCTAGTGAAAAGCACTATTGATTTCAAGAAAACAATTATCTTTTCAGGACTAGGGTGAGATCATAGCAGAAATAATTGGCAGTGAATATTCCTTTGTATTACTGTACTGAAATCTGCTGTAAGATGTATCTGCAGTGAAATGCCTCTTAGCTCTCCTATGAATATCTTAATCTGAAGAAAAAATGTAATTAATTCTCCTGCTGTTTCAAAGCATGCCTTTTCCATTGCTTACTCCTTTCTGTCTTTTATTACATATCAGAGATACAAGAAATCCAGCCCAAATGGCATCAGTAGGAATTACTTCAGCAATACAATAAACAGAATTGACCCTTTGCATTAGAAAGGCAAGGCTGGATCTGCACTTGTGTAAAAATCTTAAGTACTTCAATCTGAAAGCAATTTTATAATTAATCTTCATAACCAGGGCTTACTGCAAAGTTCTGCTATTTTCTGTGCATTAGGAGCTCCATATAATTTGGTTTATGTAGTAAGACCAGATGTAAGATAAGCATACTCCAGAATGTGAGAGGAATTTCACAGTCTCATTGAAAATTTTATAGGCAATATAAAATATCAGCTTAAATAATTACTTACCATGAAGTCAATTGCAGCTCCTGAATTGGCATGTCTGAGGTAGACAGGGTTGACACTGAAGGTTTGATGCAACTTGTATTTATCTTTAACCCTATGGATTGTAGAAGGAACTAGATTTAGCAAAGTAAGTGGAGATAAAAACTTTGCAATTTGCATGTTATCCTTTTGGCATTGTTTGTGTTTGACTATACTCACCAAAATCCAGTGCAGTCAAAATGGACCATCATCCACTTAGAAGGATTAAAAGTAAAGGAATCTGCATATTCAATTCCATCCAAAAACAATCGAAATTCAGGACATACAAATGCTGTTCCTGCATATGCAGCATCAATATGAAGCCAGAGTCCCTCAGCATCACCTGTTGGAATTGAGATTGTTGTTATCTAAGGGATGTAGGGAATCAAAGTGCCTGCTGATCTCCTCCCTGCAAACCAGGTGCAGTGTTTTGGAGGAGGCAGACAAGCAACTGACAATCTACTTTTATTCTAAAGGTGTGGATCCATAATGCCAAAATATAGATAATGCTGAAACCAGGTGGACTCTGTAACAAAATTCACTATTCTACATTTCATGTGAGTGAGTCTTTTCAACATTTGAGTTATCTCACCTGCCCTTTCACTAAGTAAAATTCCCCAGTATCCTTCAGTTGCACAAAGCCAAAATAAAGACATAGTGGCAAGCAAAAAAGGACCCAGAAATAGAAGCCACAATCTGACCCATCAGAGAAAGCTCCTCAGGTCTTCAGCAGCTACTGGTCAGAATTTATGCTGGAATAGACTTTGCAACCATGTCAAATTTACCTATGATACTGATTGATCCAGAGGATGTCCTACCAGAATCTACCTTCAAAACTCCTTTGCTAGATTAAATATTAATGTGTCCATCCTACAGCAGTACCACACAGTCTGTATTTCCTGAATAACCACATTAAAGATTTATCAGTTGGCAAATTTCATCCATCTCAAATAGAATGTATTTTAGCATCCTAATCTAAATCTTACAGAAATCACTGCAGTCTTGTACTGTCTTCAGCCATCCCTAAGACATGTCTGAAACACTCAGCTCTCCTTCATTTTGGCATGAAAAATCTAAGACTATCTTCTAGATACTAGAGTATCCTCTAGATACTTTCATAGATCAAAATCAGGAAAAAAAAGACACTTACAAACTGGACCCAGTTCTGAGAGATTGTCAAAAGCACAGACACCAGTTGTACCCAAAGTTGCACAAACCTAGAAAAAAAAAATCTGTTATCATGGATTTGGTTTCTTTTAATGCATGGATGCAGCACTTTAAAAGTGGGCAGTTTATTGCAGGCAGTCAAAACATTAAAACCTTTTATTTAACAAAATAGAAATTCTTGTATACATTTGAATCTTCAGCTAATGTATTTTAACACAACAAGAATTTTTTTTGTATGTAATTTCATGTTGACATTAAGAATATAACACTATGTCAATACCCCAACCAGAAAGTTGAACATACAAAGACTGGCACTAGGCCTTTCTTTCTGTCTTCTGCAATGGCTTTCTTCAAAGTTTCACCTCTGAGGGAAAAGTTCTCATCCACAGGCAGAAATTTTATCTTCACAAGAGAAATCAAGCCAGCCTTTTCTACAGAGGAATGTGCCTTTAAAACAAGAAAAACAGAAAGAACTCAAGCTCTGAGGCTGAACAGCTGTGATAAGTTATGGCTTTATGAAAGACAGTGGTGGCAAGAAATACAGAGATAACGACCTTATTGTAATCCCAATTAATGCAAGTCTGAAAGCATCTTCTTTGTAAGTAACTGTAAGAAATTGTACACTGTAATTCCAAAGAATGCTTCATTTACTTGGGTACTGGTTTCTAAAATATAATAATAGGCATCCTCATCTTGTGTTTGGAGGACCATTTATCAAAACTTAGCTCTTAAAGGAGCCTCTAGAAATGAATCAACCTCAATTTATTCCCTCCTGTCCGCCATAAGATAAATCCCCTGAAGTGTGTTTACTTCTGGATAGAGCAAAACACCTTACAAGATAGAGTCCTTTTAGTTAGACTAAGAGAGAATGAGCATGAGTGTCTCTCTCTCCTGTTGTAGTTTTCCCAGGGGAATATAACTGCTCAGTTCAGGAGGCCAAGGACAGAACAAGTTTGCTGGCAAAAGCCAACAGTGGAGCCCCCAGGCAGGAGCAGCATTTAGGTACCAGTGCCTTGAGCATGCCTGTCTCTGAGGGGAAGGAGGCTGGGAAGAAACACGAGATGAAGCAGCATGAGCTCAGCACATAGTTCCTGGATCAAGGCTTCGTGAAAAACAGGAAGGAAATGCAGAACTCAGTCATGTGAAACAATCTCTTGAGGACTGCCAGGACCCTAAAAACCTCGCCTCGCACTGATTCAGTTTCCCCATCTGCAGAAAGCAGCAGCAGGGGAACTGGTCCACACTTGTGAGGCATTCCTGTCTTGTTGTACAGAAATGTGACTTCACATGGCAAAGGGTGAGTGAGACAACACAAGCAATTTGTCTTCCTTGCAGTCATAAGAACCTACTTGATCAGATGCATAAGCAACGAGGCGAGAATTGAGGGAGGACTCATCAGTGTCTGGCTCAGAAACCTTCATCTCCAGAATCTTGTTCTTCCTTGCTGCCAGCAGTGCAACCAAGGTTGATTCACTCACAGTGCTCTGCAAAGACATTGCTCGTTTACTGCAACTGCTACTTCATTGCTATTTTGCCAGGGATCTGCTGAAATCAGTGAAGTGCCCAGCTGCCCTCTTTTATTCCTACTCCTGCTTTTCTCTGATGCAGTGGAGAGTCATTAGCTGATGAGCAACTCTCTGGGCCAGCAACACAAAACAAAGCCTTTTAACTGCTGTATATTTAACATGCAGCACTGAGTTCTGGTGAGTAAATAAACCACATTTTCCTCTTGTTCTACAAATAAAACATAGTATTTCCCATAAAATTACAAACATGATCAAAGCCCCTTATAACAACAAAGACACAGCACTGATTCCAGGGAGCTCTTGCTTACGCTTCTGGAAGGAGGTAACAGGTCAGGCCTTGACCTTGCACCTCTCAGAGACAAAAGGTAGACAGGAGAAAAAGAAAAAATAAATTCCTGTGTGCTAAGGACTGTGGCAGAAGGATAGCGATAAGGATTCCTTCTCTAATTATCTAAGAATCACTTTTGTGCAAAATTTGGTGATGTGAAACAGATTAAAGAAATTAAATTTGACTCATTTATCCTTAAAAAGACCACAAGAATACGTGCTGTGTGTTCATAACACAGCACTAAAGGCAATAACAGTTTCTATTCTATAATCTACCACATTTAATACTAAAATTTGGATTCAGAGGCATATAGAAAATTTTGTTGGTTTTTTCTCTAGGAAAACTATCACCCAGAGAGAAATTCACTTGATTGATAAGGCCATCTCTAATCTCCCCTACCTGTAATACTCCTCCACCCACACTGTCGGGATGGTGGTGCAGGAATTTATCTGGAAGGCCCAGCATTTTAGCCAACCAATCCATCACATTCATTTCCAGTTCTGTACAGGCTGGGCTGGAGGCCTAGAAAAAAATGCAAAAGGAGAATCAGGATGTAATTCACCCTGGGCACTGATCCCTCGTCCAACTGAGAGCTGAGAGAGGCAACGAGCTAGTCTGATACAGCTACATGGACACCACACCAACCAACTTCTTATAGGCTTGTGAGCTTCTACTTTCTTACACAGAGACACACATCTAAAAATCTGGGCAGCTTTGGCACTGGGGGAAACACTGGCTTCAGAAACTACTGTGGTGTGCAGAGTGATAAGCAAGTGGTGCTCTGTAGCTGCTGCAGGAGGAAATAAAATACGCAGATATTCTGGCCCAGGATACCAAACAATTATTTTCAGAAGAGGAAAAATAGGAAGTGTGTTCTCTCAAAGGAGCAGGAGAACTGGAATGGAGCCCAATCTAGCCTGCAGTCATGGATGGTGGCTGCTCTATTGCTTTCACTGCTTGTGTAAGAGTCTTGGCACTGACACGAGATGAAAAGGAACAATGCTCAGTGGGATATGCAAAGAAGTTGAAAACAGACATTTCAAGTATATTTTCTTCATTCACCTCTTACTACTAGGTAGTGCTTATTCTTATGTGTTCTTTTGGGCTGTTTTTTTTTTTTTTTTAAGTGACAATTTTCATTTATGCAACAACACACTCGATTAAAACAAATAATTGTTCTGACTCAGAGAACAAGAAATAATGACTAAGACCTGTTCTTGCATATTACACACGGGAAAGGAATGTCTAAAATAGCCCTAAAAAATTTACCCATGTGAATCCCAAGCAGTTAATTGCGTCAGCCAACATATCTCCAAGGAGTGAAGGCCAGGAAGTTAGAGCTGGAAAGTAGGCATGCATGTGTGGACTTTGCCAATGGACTACCTAGAACAGAATTATGCAGAAGTTCAGTCTGAAAATGTCACAAAACTTTGCATGAGATGTAGTGGTTCCTATCTGTTTAAAGTGAGAGAAAAGGATTACAGCAACATAATATGTACAACTATGTATCTGCAGCAGGGAGCTGCAGAGATAATATCAACAGGGGAGCAGCACTAGCAGATGATAACACTGCATTATTAACAGATAAAGTACAAATAACAGCAAAGGCATTTATCTGAATTAAACAGGCAGACAAAGATTCTGAACAGGAAAGAATGTTGTGTCATGTTTGAAAGACCAGAGTCAGAAAGATTTATCAAAATATTTATCTTTATAAAGGGAATCCTTGCAACAAAGTTGCTCATTTTATAAAACAACAAGTTGCCTTTAGCTACACACAGCAATTTAGAACTATATAAACCCTTCTATACACCTGAATGAGCTGGTGTGTGGGACACCAGCATAAGTACATGTAAATCTGATTGCCTCTCCTACATCAGATCAAGCTTCTGCAAACATCTACCAAAAAATTTGAGAACAGGCTTTGTAAAAGCTTCTTACATAAAACATGCAATTTGGTAATATGAATTCCCTTAGCAGAATCTGCAGTATCTTTGTACAAGAGGAAGTAGACTTTTACATTCAAAGCACAGGAAGCAAGCCTTGTATGTGCATGAAGCTGGGCAAGAGTTGTTTCATCTTGCTGTGCCCAATTTCCACATCTCTGAAATTAAGGTTATATGGTTCAGCAGGCAGAGACACTGTGAAGCTAATGATTTTCTCATACTGCTGAATTTATTTCCCTATAATCAAACATGAGTTATATACAAAGTAGTTAAAAAATACACTCATAATCTAACCCCTAAAATTATAGTTAGGAACACAACTGTGGACATAACATTTATAAGATTCATGCTACATTTTTGAATACTTTATTTATTTAGAACAATGTTCTGCAGAACCTGTGAATTCCCAGGATTCACCCCAGGTAGTAATGGTTTTTTCCTGTCATGATTATGCTTCATTTCTTACCCCTGGCATAATAATCTTCTCTATATCTCCAAAGATGTTGTCCCAGCTGTCTGGGTCCATTGGGGCAGAGTCTGGCAGCTGGGCTCTCATGTAACCTGGCTGCACATCAGGAGTCACCCGTCTCTCTCTCACATTGCTCAGGTACTGGCAAATGTAATCCACCATCTCTTTCCCTGGAAGAGGCAAACCAGTGGTTTCAGTTTCAATTATGGAAACACTAACTAGCAGTACAGGCACTCCACACAACCTGTCCTTAGCACTGGACAGAGATTCCAACAGCATTGGAATACTGCTCCCAGCTTCTCCCTCCTACACCCTACTTGTCCCATCTAATAATGTTCTAAAACAGGCTCCCAGGGTTTTTTCAGTGCCATCATTAAATAGTTCAAATGTACTTTTAAAACACAGTCATGGTACAAGTGCAGTTTGTTTGGTTACTGAAAGGTTAGATTTTCTGCATTTCACAGGAATTAAATTTTCATCATGTCCTACACTTCCTTGTCATTAAAGCAAACCCACTTTCACATCCTCTGAAATCAGCTGCATCGCTCCACACCCTTTCTCCACTTTTTAAGGCAATCTCCTCCAGCCCTGGAACCAAAGTTGGCTGTCCATCTCCAGAACTGTCCAAGTACCACTGCAGTCTCAGGGGGTGAAGCCAGGGAAAAGCTACTGTGCATAACCCCTTAGCACAAGTTTATTCAGAACTACAGTTCTGCAGCTTTCCCACAGCATCTTAGATGTAAGAGCAAAAAGGCTGCTACCCACAGACATAATCCATGAATTTAAACTCAACCCTGGGACACATTTTTTCCTCAGCAGATTCAAGTCTCAAGGCAAAGTGCACATGTAAAGAGTATATAGTCCATCCTAATTTTGGGTATCACTCACAGCCCTACAACAGTTGATCTCCACGAGCAAATGTCACCTATTTGCAAGAGCCACGGATCACTCACCTCTCTGTCTGTACTCCTCAGGCTCCATACTGATTCCTTAGGAAGGCACCTCTTCAAACCTGGGCCACAACCTTTTGGGAGCTGTGGTCAGTTTGGTCTGGTGCCCTGCCAGCTGCTTCCTCCTTTATAGCTCCCTTTATCTCTCAGACTCACACATTCTGGAAAAGGTTTAACAGGCAGGTCACTGGTGAGTGTTTATCTAACTCCTCCCAGCTGAGGGTTTTTACAATCTCTCATGTTCTCATCTGTGCTCTTTTGATGTGTAAGATAGTGTATCACTAAGAGGAGCTGCCTCTGCACTTTCCCATTTTCAGTCTTTCAGAAGTCTCACAGTAATCCATGCCATGAATATAAGGCACATTAACATGAGACTTGTGGGAGAGAGAAAAAGCTCAAGAGCTTTCAAAACCAAATAAAAGGTAGCAGATGTTACGCCAGCACACCCGACTGCTGTGCTAGCAGTAGCCATGAAAACAAGGTACCAGGACAGAACAAATCTGATATGGGAGACAGGAAGTTTTCCTAAGAAGTGTTTCGAGAACTCTTTTTTTCCCAAATAAAAGAGTATACCTACATCCCCACAAGTGTTCAGTCCCATGCTGCCAAAAGGAAAGGCTTCACAGCTATTGCCAGTTCCAGAACTACAGTGTGAAGCAGCAATGGTCCTCTGTGGATTTCCTGCTCCAGATCAGAGCAGAGCAGGTTACACTATCCATGGAGGTGATATTCCTCCATGGATATCACCCTAGACCACTGAGCTGGGAAAAGGCACCTCTTCCCTCACTGTGCTTTCTTTTCTCCTCTATGATATGCATAAGCACTGGGATTTAGCCTTGTCTGTCCAGAATTCCTCCAAGTCCTCCACCTAGATTGTTCTCAGTTTGAAAGAACATCCTTATAGATTGCCTCTTGTTCCAGTTTTAGGACCCGAAAACACCTGACCTCTCTCTGGCAGCACAATCTTTGACACTACTCAATGTTGAATCCTTATCCATCTCCACTTGCTCCACACTGCATCAGGCAGCCCTGGGAAAAGACAAGAGGTGGGACTTGTGGACTAAGCACCAGAAAGAGAAATTATTTCCCATACAATACATTCTTGCCTATTTTTGCCATACCCTAGGCTCCTGCTTGGGGCTGGCCCTGCTGGAGAAAAGATGCCAGGCCAGGCAGACTCTGTGTCTGATACCTCCCAGCAGTTTTCTCTCACAGGAGAGAACAGGCTGCCAGAGCAGCTTTGATTCTCTGCCCCAGGTACTCTAATGCAAGCACAACCACTTACATAGTTCTAGAAAGTTTTTACATTGTTCTCACACACACTGTCTACAGAACAGTGTGAAACCTTTTCTAGTTTCTGCTGCAAATAGATACTTGAGAAAGAACTGTTTTATAGATATGAGAAAGATGCTCTGACACACACACATCAGATTAATGTACTGAAATAAAAATCCCAAATTGATAAAAAAGCATTGAGAGAAGTGCAAAAAACTACTGCATATTCATCTGTTTTATCTCATATTGCTTTGGAAACAGGAAAAAAGTAATGAGCTGCCCGTGTGTTTAATAGGAATTTATGAACATCTCTTGGTTGTACTGTAAATCATCCCATAAAGAGGAACAAGCTAAGAAGGGACAGGCATCAAGCCAAGGACCAACTCAAAATGATACCAAAGTTCTCAAAACCCCTGATTTTAGCTCATTACAAGTGATTAATATGCTAATATATATGGACATCTGTTCAAAGAAACAGATGGTAGCTAATTACGTTGCATTTTTAATTTGGAACAGCAAATAAGGAACAATATTTTTAACAATGTTTTCAGAACTAAACTATATAAGAAATATTTCATGTAACATATACTCTACTTTAGCTCAAAGGTGACAGCTTCATTGGGTTCATCTCTTGTTCTGTGCAGAAGAGAACAAACAGCAGGTCCCGTTCGGAACTAAAATAAAATAGCTGATAATGGATTACAGGCAGGGTAAATATTGCTGGTGATAAATAAGGTTTTGTTATAGCTACGCTGCACTCAGAAGGGTTTTGTGATAGACAATGAGGAACAAAATATTTGCTCACAGGAAACAGAATGAATAGAAAAGGTTCATTTCATTGTTTGCTGCCAACATCTGCTGTCACAACCGTGGGAAACTCTCCACTTGGATGTTGCCACTATCACCACTCTAACAGTGCCACGCTTATCATTATTAAGAAATCACAGAGATTACACTGTCGTTAAATTCGTGGGATGTGAGGACACAAACATTATTTTCATCACAAAATAATTCATGGGAGCAATGCCTAAGCAGCACATTTCCCTTGGCTAACTGGTTCCTCAATCTGCTAATGACATAATGGGTAGTTCCTGAAAAAATCCCTAAAATAGAGCAATTTCCAGTTAACCATTGCACAAGGTTTGCTTCAAGTTCTAATACTAACATGATGATATCCTTGAAAATAATTCTTCTAAAACTCACCACCATAATTTCCCATTTCTGTCTTTTGATTATTTTTAGTTTGAATTTGCCAATCAAAATCAAACTTACCAAACATGTAACAATACAAATATATTTAGAATTTTTCCTAACTGCCAAATCTATAAACCCAAGTCAATTTTGACCAGTTTGACAAAGTTTTGTACAGTACAATGCAATTCTTTCCCCATTCCTCCCTCCTACCATTTAAGGCCATTTTATACCCACAACTGGTTTTTTCATGTTTTTCCAGATGTCTAACACAGAACAGCTTTGACCTTCTCATTCACACACAAACCAATTGAACTGATTCTACACTATATATATGTGGAAAAGATATTTAATTGTAAAATAGAAAAAGTAGGCCAGAGTACAGTTTTAAGGGTAATTCTTCCGTGTACAGTATAGATAAACCAGACTTTTTGCTTAAGTTTATATAAACAATTCCATAAAAGCAGTGAACATGGAACAACAAAGCAAAGCACAAAGAGTTTTATCTTACAAAAAACGGATCTGCACAGTAGTTCAAAATTTAATGTAACACAGCACTGAACAATCTTAAGGCAGCTCAGTCTAAGCACAGGACTAGAAGCCAGGAACTCCTGAGATCCATCCCCAGGTGACCACAGGTTCCCGTGGTGGTAAGCCAGTCATTTCACACTCCCTCATGTTGCACTTAAACCAGTTATAAAATTGAGACAATAACACTCACTTACCTGCCTCAGGCAGAGCAGTAAGGGTTCTTTAAAAGATTTTACAATGCTCTGAAGATGTAACGTGCCATATAAATTTTAAGCATAATAGATCACTGCACAGACACACACAAACACAGTATCACAGTGAGGAACAATGATGCTGCCTAGGAAGAGCATCACTACAACATAAAAAAATTACTCGTCCAATTGCGCAATTAAAATGCAAAAGTCCGTTAAAAAAAATGTTATCACTGAAGTAATTTCAAGGCTATGGGGGAAGAGAGACCAACAGGGATATTCTAAAATAGCTAGTATTTGTGTTCCAGTGGAGATGTTCTTTTCTATTCATGACTGAACTTTAAATGTTTGTACATGAAAATCGTAAGACACACAAAGTGAAGTCCCAACGCCTCCACTACCAAATTTTGCCTCTTAATATGTAAATTAAGATACTTTTTTGTTCTTCTTAATTACAAATTACATTCTTCCAAGAAATATACCATCCACAATAAAACTGGCTGCTAGCTTACTTCAAATGACCTATAGGCTAAACATTTTTCTCATAATTTTTCTCATCTTTGCTGAAAAATACCTATGCAAGATGTATGTGTAGAAATTATAAAAACATGCAGCATATGTACAAACTGAAAAGTTTAAAAAATATTAGCTTCATATACATGTAAATCTACTTGGATATATCTGAAATTAAATATAAAAATTTCACCACCTAAAATAAAAAAAAAACCAACCAAAAATGGTTTTCAGAGAATCTGAGACAACTACTTAAAGCTGTACAAAGATTTCCACCTGG
Source organism: Passer domesticus (assembly GCF_036417665.1). Classification (NCBI taxonomy): domain Eukaryota; kingdom Metazoa; phylum Chordata; class Aves; order Passeriformes; family Passeridae; genus Passer; species Passer domesticus. The sequence goes on along the minus strand of NC_087487.1, from coordinate 10,641,861 downwards.
AAATGTCTTATTCAGAGAAGTTGAGCTGTTATCATGTAGAAATAACTGTTAATTAATTTTGTCACATAATCAAATTTCAAATTGTCAGCTTAAATCAACATCACCCTTAAAACTGTTCTGTTTTTCAGAAGTTAGATTCATACTAAAATCAAAAATTTCACAAAAACATTGGCTTTTCATGTTTCTGGATCCCTTCAAAAAGATTTATCAACTCATTTTGAAACTGTAAAAAAACCAACTATTTACAGTATTTAATTTTAAATACTTTTCACAATTTCTAAATTCAGAGTTTTTATGTTACAAGAAATCAATCAGAGCTCACGGCTTAAGTCCAGTTATCAACTTGTAGCATCTTCTCTATCATGAAATCCCATGGCTGTACCTATATAGTGTACAGTTCAAGATTGTACTGCAGGTTTTTGAAAGTAACAGGCTTTGCAGTGTGTTCATTTTTTATTAAACAGCTTCTTTATTAGTCTGGAGGCGGTTCATTGCCTCTAACTTCTGCCGATAGGCCTCTGCTTCTTGTTCCTTCTTTAGAAGCTGCTGACGATATTTTTGTGCTTCTCTGTTTGCCTCATCCAGCTGTTTCTGAAGAGTTTCTCTTTCCTATTAGAAACAGAACCAGCAATATTTTGTCAAATAAGTAACAAATACAAGCTAAAATGGCACATACTTTTCCTTTACATGCAGTTCAAGTGTTAGGGTATCATGGAGAAGCTGTTCAGTTCTTACTCGGGCAAACCTGTATGAATGCTGCTGTGCAAATCAGACCCCAATTATCAACCAGCCACTCCCCACACAGGGCTGCAAGTGTGGAGAGTAAACCCCATTCTACTGAGCTGCAGAGGTACCATGCAAATCTTCACCAAAAAAGAGCTAAATGAAAAAAGCGGAAGCGTGGTGATTAAATACTAACAGAATATATTAACATTTCTCCAATCATTCAATCTAACAGCCTTGTCCCTTGCTGTTGTATATCTAATCAGACAGTAAAAATGACAAGCTGTTACCCATCAGGAGTGTCAGCTGCCCACTGACCAAACCATAAACCAAATGTTAAGAAACCAAAAGCATAAACCTGGTTCCAAGCAGGGATTGATACTCTGCAATCCAGAGGTCTAATCACATCCCCAAGGACACCATATCTTTATGAATTAACAGGCAATTAGCCAGATAAGCTTTTTTTCCTTTTACAAGCAGCTAGTAAAGAAATCCTTAAGTAACTGCAGAAATCCTGCATACAAGTTTGCTGGGGGTGGATATAAAATGGTTTCCAAGCAAAATGATCCAGGAAATGCCACATCCTCTGAAGCTGCCTTAGAAACTAAGGAGAACACATCTCCATCTCCAGTGATGCAGGTACTGTCATTTTGTCTGATGTTGCTCTGAGCCCAATTGAAAAAGCAATTTGCTTGGGAAATAGTTTTGTTTTGATCAAATATTCAATCAAATACCATTTCATTGAAGTGCATCATACTTTTATGAGTAAGGTAGTATTGGATTTAAAATCATTCTTTCCGCTGTAGTTGTTAAGTAGGAACAGTAAGGAAGGTTGCCAGAGAAACAAGCCATCTCCCAGAGAAACAACTTATCAAAAAACTGACATCCAGTGAAAGCAAGTTGTCTTTTCACCACATTCCCATCCCAGCAGTTCAATATCCCATTCCCATTTAATACCTCTAACAGTTGTTAGAAGTTCCAGCCCCCCACACTCCCCTAAGAGCATTCCTATTCTTCTTCTCTGATGCACTCACATATTTTCATGGTCAGAAAAATACAAAAATACTCTGCCTCCCTTCTACTTGCTACTGTTCTCAGTACTTGTCACAGCTACATTTAGCAGTCACATGTCAGCTGAATGAGCTTAAATACAATGACAGAGGTGGTCAGATCATTGCAAACAGCAGCACCTGAACAGCAAAATCAGCAGATGAAGGAGATGATATTAACAGGTTATAAAGAGACTAGCTAGAACACAGAACAAACTCCATTAAGTGCAACTTGACTTTCCAAGGGGTTTTAAGAGCTGAAGGCAGCAGGCTAGGGTTTGCTTCATTTGGAGCATATGCTAATAAAATGAGAGCTCATCTGATTTTGCCTACTTATTTGAAAAGAAGTTCAGCTTCCAGCTCTGAAAAATTGGATTCTGCTTTTAAGGTATCTTTAAGGATGGTCAGCCCATGTAGCAATGAGCCTGGCAGATGCCAAATGAACAGCAGAGCCTACACCTCAGAGGATCTGAAACACACCAATGATCCTCCACCACCAGCCCATTGCTATTTCCAAAAGTTCTCCCTGTAGTATGAGGGGACCGACAACTTACATAAAACAGCCTCATGGATTACAGCCTTGGGGAATAGAGCTACAAGATAATTCCCAGGGAATTAGTCAAAACACTTGATCTTTCCACATGTGTACAGCAGCCTTTCCTTTTTGAAGGCTGGGATGTACTGAGCTGGGCATTCTCTCTCCCATGAATTGGTCTCATAAAAACCATCAAAAACCTAATACTGTCAAGAAGCAAAGCTGCTGTATCTGCTGGCCTGCACAGAAATAAGAACCATTGGTATTCCCTGGCAAGAAGTCCTGTGGTGCATTACAAACAGCAAGGGGCTATCCCCGCTGTGGAATGTGTGCAAACATTTGGGGGTGGAATCAGTGCTGTGGAGTGTGCACACTGCAAACATTTGGGGATGGAATCAGTGCTGTGGAGTGTGCACACTGCAAACATTTGGGGGTGGGGAGGTTCTTGAACAACATTTTAAGAGTATTTCCCACAGAAGAGAGAACTAGAGCTGCATACCCAAAAGTAGTACAGCACGTTAAGGAAAGGGTAAGAAAAAATGGGAAAAACCCAAGCCCCCAGGGCATGGCCAGAAGATAAAATCAGTATCTACCAGACAGACTAGCAATTCAAAGCACACGGATTAGTCCAGCAGCTAACAGGTGTAGTTTTTAGACTGTCACAGTCCCAACAAACAGAATGAGATGAAGCCAACTATACTGTGTGACTAGGCAGTGGAAAGAGCCCAATGCTTTTGGAGGAACAACACGTATCTATTGTGGAGTCAATGGTCAAAACTGGTTCTCTGACTCTGACATGTAGAATAGAGAGGACGTTATCTCATCTACCAATTTCATCAAACCCTGAAAGTGTTCTTGGGACATTCTTTAGAATACAACCAGAAGTGTTCTAAAGATCTGGAGTCCTTTTTTATCACCTACCCAGATAAAAATCAAATTAGAGGATGTTCAGTGCTCTAAAGAAAACTTCCATTTTACCAGGGAATTTTCTTCATACATGTAACTTCTCATTGACAATAGGAACACTTATAACTAAAACAATCAACCACTTTTAAACAACACACAGACACAGGATATGAATCCATGAATATAATTAGTTTACAATTATGATTATTTTTTAGTCTAATTAAATGATTGTCCTGGTTCTAATGCATGTCACCTTTCAAACATGGAACATGGGAGAAACAGTCAAATTAAAGAATGAAAATAAAGATCACTATGTTAATGAATTATGCATGAAAATGAAAAACAGAGTATCTATGTGACAGGGTTTTTTTGCTGCCATCCCATGTTTAAAATATCAAACTGCTTAGGAAAACTGCTGTCAATCTACAAAATGAGCTGAAACATTTTAACTTAACAGACCGAGAATAGAAAATTTAAAAACACCACTACAGCTTTAGTTGTTCCACAATACTTTCTCAGGAAAGTTGGTCACCTCACACGGATGAGAGGATTTTCAACTACAAAAACTTTCAAACTACAGTAAACTGTTCACACACTATGAACTTAAAACAGCTGAAAAAAGCATTCAGCCTTGAATCAACCTTTATAATAAAATAATGAATTAGAATGAGGCAAAGAAAACAAACGTTTTCTGCATTTCCACATTCTAAAATATTTTTAAAATACTTTAATGAGGGGAAGGGTCCCACTCCAAATGTAAATATCTACCACTGTCTGTGATGAACAAATTTGAAGGGAACCATCTTTGTGTGCGCTTCTTTAGTAGCAGTATCCACTGCTACTAAAGTAAGGTGCACATACCCCTGTGAGCCACAACAAGGCCCCTAAACACAACTGGCCTTCACACAGAGGCAGAGGTCTGCATGTGCACTTCCAGTTGTACAGGCAGGGACAAGAAAGTCATCAAAACTTCCACTTAAAAGTAACAGACCATGTAACTCATCTAAATCAACTTTTCAATATTTGAGAAATATGTTTAACATATATAAATAAAGCTGGTAATCCCCTTAAAATAATTATTGGGTTTTTTTATACCAATTATCTGTAATTAAGAACAGGTCAATTTATCCCTTAACCAATCTGGACTTTTTAAAAAATTCATTTAACAGAATTACTAAAATACTTAAGGAAATGTAATTTCCTTTATGAATAATTCAGGCAGATTTTTTTAAAGTGTGAACAAAAGAAATGCTTTTATTGTAACAGTCATACATTTTAAAAAATGCAGCAAGAAAATTTCAACTGTCAGGATAATCTGTAATGACCACAAAGCTGCAAAGGCCAAAAGTATTTGATGCAACAACTTAGGGACATGGAAAATAAATGATGAGAGGTGGTAATTATTGTTATTAGACATGAATAACATATAGCACATACTGTACAACAAAAAGTATTCAATTAGACACAATTTGATAATATGAACAGAAGTTGGAGAATACAACCTTTGATAAATGAAATATCATGGAGTTGACAAAATGAAAACTTACAGTCTAGTCAAAGCAGACAGCAATTTTCATAAACTTTTGGCCAAAACTGGTCAGCACAGTTAGAAGTAACAGGAAAAGGAATGAGATGGTTGACCTTTTGTGGCTAGTATAAAAAAAGCTACAATTTTAAACTGAACAGCTACATCCATTTGTCATATAAAAAGGAAAGAGCTCTTAACATTTTTTAGGTCTTTTGCCGCATAGTTTTTAAAAAAACAGATGGTGCAAAATTGTGTAGTAATAAACTGCCTCAAAATTAGAAAAAAAAGGTGGGGGATACCACACAGATAAAAATTAACAAACACAGAATCTTACTGTTTCACACTTCCATCAACAGTAATCTAGATACCATGAATGGAAAGGAAACATTGCTAAAAATGATCTCACAATCAGAAGCATGTGGCTGTAACAGAAAGATGAGGGTACAGTGCTCTCATTCACTCCTAGCGGAAAGAGTCAATCGCTCGATAACGGATCAGCACCCAGCTTTAAAAACCAGCTAGTGATCTTCATGAAAAACAAAAAAATTCTCATACACCTAAACAAGTGTCACTTTTACATGCATGACCACAGGATCAAGCAAACAGCCCTCCTATTTTCTTTTTACAACAACTTTGTAAAAGATGAATTTCAGTTACAGGAGAGACTGAACAAGTTGAATGTTTCACACAATTCATTCTGTAGCAACACAGAAATTAACCTCCTGAACAATACAAAAAGCATAACCAGATACTCAGTCCTGAACACTGTTCAACACAGATCACGTAATATACTCCTTACTTCTATTTCTGCAGACTCCACACGATTTTCAACAATCTCAATGCACTGTCTCTTCACTGGCGGCTCTTCACTTATTACAGTTTCTTCAGCAATGTCTGTTGCTGGAACTGTTAACACTGAAAATGTATTTGTACATGTAAATACATTTACTTCAAACAAAATTTACACTAAATAAGCAAAAAATGCAGATATGTTTTCACAAGCAAAAGTATCTATATAATAAAGTGCATGATAAACTCAGTGAAAATCTACTAAAAATTTTAGTTGCTTGTATGCTACTTAAGAACTTTAAAATTCCTCATTGTTGAAGCCTACAGTAATTAGCTCTGGAATATCACTGCCATTTTCACAAAGTAAACAGACATGGCAGAGCACTGCAGCAGAGTCACCAGCCTGTCAACTCTTAACTTCTGTAGCAGACCATTTGGATAATATTTCTTGAATAAATACTAAATACAAATCTTGCTTTTGTTTTGATTAATACATATTAGGTAATCTAAAAATCCAGTAGTTATTAGCCATTAATAAGAAAATCAGAGTTCTCAGTAAAGTCATACTCTAATTCCTTACACAGCTATCTGGTAAATAAATGTAACTGTCACCTCAGTAGCCATCTACAGCCACTCACTCATAATGATAACAAGGTGTACTAGCTCAGGCAGACTGTGAACCAAATAATTTGCCTCCTGTGTACAACTCTTCCAGCTTCACACTGGGAGTCCTCATGAAGAAACCAGAGAAGGGATCATTTTTATCTAAATAGTGCCAGGAGATCTTTAAAAGAAACCACCCAAAGCCTACGCATCACAAAAAACGGTTTATCACACTGGCAGCTTCTACAAAGTACATACGGCCCCCCCAAAATATTGTGTCACTCTGGCTTCACTGGTTCTGCTAGTGCTGCTCTAAAACTTCAGGCATGTAAGACCTGACATTTGTCAGTCAGTGTGTCAGTGTACTGACACTCCATGGGACTCACACACATTGCTTAATGCATCAGATTTCTAAATCCAAGCCTCACCTCCCCACAGTACTTCCAGCAATGCAATAGTGTAAGAATTAGAAGATGGTCTCTGTTTTACTCCATCATCTAGTTTCTGTAACAAGTTTGCAAAAATCAAACTTACTGAAGGCAAAGCAATGTTAAATGTCCCATGTCTCCTCCATAGTTTAGCAACTCTTCTATTCTCTCTCCTAAAGCAGAGGCTCAGCTGACATGTTAACCCACTGAACTGCAGAGGCTTGTGTCTGAGCCTTCTCTAATATAAGAATTCATAGAAGTAAACAAAATGGTCCAAGCTGTTTGCAACTAAGAAGTCATCATTATTATTACTGTAGTTAAAACAGTTCCTCAAGCTGGAATCACAAGTGTGCACTCACCTTGCTGCCCATCTGGCATGGTCACAATGATGGGCTGCCCTATGCCACTGGTTGGAATGGAATGCAGGTTACCCAGCTGAATGCCATCTGTAACTATGGTAATAACCTGCTGACCTCCAGAACTGACCACTTGCTGAATGGCCCCATCCACAGATTCTGCAGTCACAACTTCTTCTGTGGCCACAACTAGCAACAGATTATAAAGGAATTAAGTCAATTTATAAGTGAAACTTTTAAGATTTCAAATGCATTTTCATACAGCTGAGAAAACATTTATTCCATGGCTTTTATAACTTGACTCCCCTGATGAATACTTTATTATGTATTATATTTTAAATAGAGTCTTTCATCAGGCCAACATAAAGCACTCACATTTTGACATTTACATGCAACACCATCCTTGCTCAATATAATAATATTGATATATCCCACTCAAAATTGATGCTTTGGGGTCAGTGTTAACAGGTCAGCAAGAACAGCAGCTGCTTTTAAGAACACAAGGAATTTCTGCATTGTACACAAGCTGGACTAAGTTACACTAATGGCAGAATAAAAAATAATTAACTTGTAATACTACCTAGAAGCTACTTCCAACCAATGCCTTGCCATTGTATGTCAGGACCCATCTTAGATTTCTCTGTTTAATATAATGGTCTTCAAGATGGTAATAGACTAAAGGACCCCTAGAGAATCTTAAGTTTTGTCTCTACTCTATGAGTACTTCAAACAACTTTATTTCTTATACAAAGTATGAAACAAGACTAAAGGAAAAGTTCTGCAGAGCTGACATTTTTTACACCTTCGAAGAAGAAAGAGAAAGCCTAAGAAGTAAAACAAACCTTGTATGTATATAATTTTATAGGTAAAAGTGAAAAATTCAAGCTCAACTATTTCATATTCATGATTCAATAATGAGTATAAAGCAGTGAACTCTCACAGATCTGTATCATCTCTATAAATCAAGGTAGGACAAGGAAAGTCAGCATTCAGAACTACAGCAGATACCCCAGCTTGCCCTGTATGCTGCAAATGGGGTATTGTGCTACCATCCAACAAGATGCTGTGAAAAAGGGCAAGATGACTGGTAGCACAATCAAGGAAATTCAAGAACACTAGGTCTGTATTTTATTTTCAATTTGTCAGGGTAAAAGCAAAGCCTTTGATTTAAATAACAGACAATACAGTGTTCTCCATCTACAGAGAGGAAATTAAAACCCTATAGACTGTGTTGTGATGTTCAAGATGACAGAAGGCAGATAAAACTCTGAAGCTTTCATCTTTTAAGTTGATTACAACATAACATACAAAGAAAAATCACTCTGTAGTTGAAATAATGATTGCAGACATTGTCATCTGAAGATCTTTATGTTTAAAGATTACTGTCCTATAACACTGCTTAAATATTCACAGAGTGTTTATTCAGGAAACCAAAACAGCAACTCCCACATGAGTAAGTGGTGCTGTATTGAACTTGATTTGGCTTCCAAGTACAGGCTTAGCAGTAAGACCACTGTCACAAAAAAGTCTAAATTTCAAGTGCCAATACTAGGTGCTGTGGCAAACAGCTCTGATCTTTCAGTGTCAAACTCAGTGCTGAGTTTTAGTTCTGGAAGGAAACATGGCTAGAACTTCTTCAAACCTTGAAAGAAAAGGGAAGATTTTGTCTAAAAAGAAGCTATTCTGTATAAAAAGAAAAAGCCAGCCCCATAAATATGGTCATTATTCCTTCCTTGCTCTCCTTCCTTATCTATACCCATAGAATCATTATTTACTGCACTACTTCACACGCTGAAGGAAGCTTTACGTACTTTAAATTTATTAAATTAGTTTGAATGACTTAGCTTTCTAACCTGGTGTTTCTGAAGAATTAGACAGTGGAGCTGATGCTTCTGCTAAAGCTGCCAACGTAGCTAATACTGATGTTGATGAATTTCCAAACTGTACAGCAGACACTCCTGTTTCATCTAGAAGAATGAAAAAAAAAATTAACTGATAAATTTAAAACCAGCAAAGTCCCTTCTTCTATTTTTATTGCACTGACACTTCTAGCACACACTCCATTTTCAGCAGCATTCTGCTGAACCGAAGTGCTATTCTGAAGTGAAGTTTGGTAAGCAAATAGAACTTCTGATAATTTATATCTGTGAAGATTATTGTTTTAGGTATGTACATATTCACAACACACAAAAAACACTGACAAGGAATATGCTAACTATTCTTACCACTGTTTTTCCTCACAGCTTTTCACTAAATGGTGAAAATCAGTGAAAGTATAAAATCCCAGTAGCTATCCTTTAGGCATGTAAATACCTGTTCTATTGGATGTATTTGCAGAAGATACCAGACCTGTTAGGTTCACCACCCCGCCAGGTCCGATGATGAACTGCGGTGTGGCTGCGTGTATCGTCACAGTGTCCGGGCTCTCGGGATTCGTATTGATTTGGTTCTGCATTGCAATCTGGGACACAAAGGTAACAACATCATTCCCACTGCAGGTACAAAGGAGCTGCTGACCTTGTGTAAGAGCTAGAATTCTTGCATGCTTCACACAGACAAGGAGGATCTCCCTCATTATACTCATGCAATACACATACATCGTGTCCTATCTCCAAGTACATAAGAAACTTTTTTTTTGCTGAAATCTAAAGACAGTGAGTCTATTGGAGTGAAAGAGTTTAACAACACACCACTATTTGTCCCTACCAGTTGTGTAAACAATGAGGACAAGGCTCTTTTGCAGATGTGCAAGCTCACTTATCTGAAAGAGAAGTCTGAAGAACCAAGACTGCTGGGGCAGATACATATCATGAAAAGCTACACTGACAGCTTTGCAATTGCCCAGCAATGCACATGGCAGTTGTTTTGTCTTTCTATTAATTATTACTAACTTCTGTTTACTTCACCCTTTCTGCAAGGAGGAGGAGGCTAAAGGAACACACCAGACAGCCATTTAAAGGCATAGGGAGGCTACAGATTTATAGAGCAGCATAATTTATACAGCAGGTATTTTTAATTTGCTTTGCATTCTTTACTCAGTAAAATGTATCACTTCATTTGCCTTTAACAACACTATTGAACAGGGAATATGCATTTCCATGAAATTATCTATTAAAATAAATTATCCAACAATTCAATATTACTTGTCTAATTCTGGAAAAATTGGCATCTTTTCTGTCCTGTCTGAACTCCAACTAGGAAATTAATAGTCAGAATCTACTGATCAGAAGGCAGTTATTTTTGTACACCTCAATTGTAAGGAGTCCACCTACCACTGTGGACTTTATTTTTTAGTTTAGTTTTCTTTTTATTTAAGAAAATAAAGAATACTTATCCTTGACTTTGTAGGTGGTGAAACTGTTCTTTGACCAAGTAATGCTTACTAATATAAATCTCATTTCATGTAATGAATTAGACTGGAGTGTGGCATTATCAACACACAGTGTCACAGCTGCTACAGTAAAAGCTTAGTTTATGACGTGTAATCAAGTACTTTGCTGCAAGTTCCCTTCACATGAGGAATTAAAAGTTACCTGTAATATTTCTGCAATGTCTTCATTTCCATTGTCTACTGCAATATCTAATGCCGTTTTGCAAAATTTACTCTGAGCATGAACATCTGCTCCATACTTTATCAAGAGTTCTACAACTTCTTGGTGGTGATGTTCAGTAGCCCAGTGAAGTGCAGTCATTTTGAGCATGTCCTTCGCATTGACATCGGCACCATGCTACAAACAAAATCATTGCATAAATTATGTCATTAGAAATATCTGAATTAAATAATGCTAGTCACAGAATGAAGCCCTAAATGGTTTTTCTCCATAAGGAATGCCCTGTTATCTTACATTTACGTATTTGTTAAAAGTGATCCAATCTATCTACCAAATACATTATTTACCTCAAAAGGATTACAGATTCCCTAAAGCACATCTTACTTCTGAAATCTATTACTCAACACAATATCAAATTAGGGAATATTCTTATTTTGAAACAGCATAAATAATTCACCTGAAATCATGATTATTTTCATGTAAAATAAATTACAGTTGAATTGAAAAACAAAGCTCCCAATGCACACAGTTCAACTATTCATGTCACTTCGTTGCTGGTTTCATGACTAAAACCAAATTGCAAATATCTGATGATAAACCATTGCAATAACCCCACTTCAGACTTGTACCTTAAGTAAGACTTCTACTATGCTGGCATGGCCTTCTGATGCTGCCATGTGCAATGGAGTTCTGTCCACTTTGGTTCTGGCATCCCGACTCACACCTGCTCGCAGCAGCACCTCTGTGGTGGAGTAATGTCCGTACTGTGCTGCTAGATGAAGTGGAGATGTTCCCAGCTGAAATGGGACACAAAACATGCAGATCTAACACATGTCAGCACAAAGCATTTCTTCTTACTCTCAAGATACCAAACCCAGGTGTCAAGCCACCACTTCAAAACCATTTTTCCTTGTAGTCTCAAGGAGAGAAGCTGTTGTTCTACAGAATATGAACGGGGGAGGGAAGTTTGCTGTTGCTTTCTTTTAACTCTGTTTTTTCTGTCTTTTTGACATGTAACATTTCAAGGAGTCTGACCCCATTTTTAATGTTGGTCAACAGGGACCTATGGGAGTCAATTAAGTCCAACCTCCTGCTCAAAACAGAGTTAATTTGGAAGTTAGGTCACTAAGCAGATTAAGGCTCTCAAGAGCTTGTAAACGCCCTAGGAATTTTGGGTACCTGACCTCTCTCTACAACCTATTCAAAAATCAGCACCTCCAAAGGACAACTCAGCACCCCTATATTAGGGAACTCTCAGTTGCACATATTAGGTAGTTAGGACTGTTTGCATAACTTGGACCTCTTACTATACTAAGTGCATAAACACAGTAACTAGGAGGACGACAGCTGCTTTTTCCCATTAGCCATTCCAAAGTTCATCTTGAAAGCCACCAGAATAAGCTCTTTCACAGTCTGTTACTAAAATCAGTAGGTGATCAAATGAAGAAACAGACAAGTTTAATTTTGAATTAGACATTAGATGATATGAATGCAGAACTGCAAGAAGAACTGTAATATAAATGCTAAATTTTAAGAATGGTATTTCTTTCTTCAGGTGAGAAATGTAAGATGATTTACTTTCTCCACTGTAAAAGTTGTCATTACCCAGTCTGTGGTAAAAGGTGCTCCATTTGCCATCAAAATGCGAACTTCATCATCTTGACCTGCTCGTGCAGCTTCTAAAAGTTTCTTTCCCAAATCTACTAGTGACATCTAGTGAAGAACAAAAAGGAATATAAAGACAAAATAATAACATTAACACTATTTTAAATACATACATGTTGCCTTTTATTTTAAATTATTACTTCTGAGCTACTCTGAAAAGATCAGAAACTGGATTTGGCATTTTAGCCATAAGAACATGCTTTATTGATTGCAATAAGCAGTTTGATTTTAGAATTACTTTTGCCAACCAAACAGAACTGATATTGGGGTGAAGATTTCAGTATGACAATTCTGAAACCACTGTAGCTGTAAAGTTAAAAAAATTTAAACTGAACTGGATGAACATTTCTTGTAGCAGGAAGTGGTTTCAAAGCTCTCACCTGACACTGCAACCTTCTGCAGCTTGGTCCAGCTTCCAAACGGTTCTACGTGGTGGCTGCTATGTCATGCACCCAAAGGCACTATACCCACTTATCCAAAATGCCTACATGTATTTAGGGGGCACCACTATGTAAATGCACTGACACAGGTATGAAACACAACACCTTTCTCACATCCTGCCCATCACTATTTTTGTTCACCCTAAAATATAATTGCTGTACCTCCAGATGCAAAAACACACAATAAGCTTATTATTGTACTACATACAACAGATACATGAAATAAAACCTTTGCCTGAAAACAAGTATTACTGCCTGTTTTAACTCTCTACAGTTACTAAAAACATGTGAAGTGCAAAGTTTTGAGATCTTACTGAGATACTAGCTGAAAAACCTTCACATCATGATTGGATAATGTCCCTTTCACACCAAGGTTCCATGTAATACTTGCAATAATATGTGTAGACAAATTACACCTGTTCCTGTTGCATCAAAGATTTCCTAGAAACACTACTTTTTAAACTTGCTCCATTTCCTACTTGCTGTTAAATTTGTTTGGTAAAAAAAAAAATAGAGCTAAACCATAATTTATGCAACTAACCAAAAAATACTGCTACTAACATTTTAGTATACTTTATAGCTATGTTTTCCACTACCAGGATGCCAAAAATGGAATTGCTTTCATCAGTTTAGTTTCCAGTCACAAACAAAGTTAAGCCTGTATTACTAATAAGAGCAGTTGTGAGGCCATGCAGCCAATGTCCTACCTAAAGTGAAGAGTACATCACTCTAGGAAAGAAATCCCATTAAACATACAAATCTATCATAAAATCAGTATCTTTAGAAATTTCTCTGTACCTGGCTCAACTGGCACATTGCTCAATGAACTGAAAGCTGGTGACTTTGGAAGAAACTAGAACAGAAACCAAACTACTGCAAATGCAGCACTGAACACATATCAGTGGGGCTGTGAACTAGGGCAGATTACCTCTGCCTACAGAACTGACTGCAGGCAGCAATACTTCTGCCACCAAAATACTCCATTTATGTCCATCCTTCTGGTACATGTGAACATATTGGTTTGTCTCCAGCCAGAAAAGGGAAGAGAAGCAGGAAGGTGGCAGGACAGGACAAATACTAACAATGGGAAAAGGAAGGGAAAAAGGAATACAGTCAGATGCAGAGGAAGGGACAACAGCTGTCTCTTTTCCATAAAGAAGAAGAGCAAAAGAGAAAATCTAGGAAAATATCCTAAGAAATGGAGTAAGAGAAAATCTGTCATACCTGTTAAAGAGACACTAGAAGTAAAAATACTAAACATAAGGCAAGAGATGGCACTTGGCAAGTACAGCAGTGAAATGAAGGAAAAAAGCACTCCCTTTAAATGGCTTTTTTTTTCCCCAGTGGGGATTGCAAGTTAAGGAGGAAAAGTACGCTCACAAACAGACATCCTTTTTCTGGTGGTCTAATACCACCACATCAAGGCCCTTAGAAGCAAAGGGAAGCTGGAAGTTAATTCAAAATGCTGAGGTTACAACTAGCTCAGAAAGACAACTATCCATTTTCCATTTATTTTTGGTTTAAACAGCAGTAGGGCAAAGGAACTTATAAAATCTCATTTTGGAATTGCTGAATAATTAAGGCTGAAGGAGACCTTTCTAGATCATGTAGTTCAATATCCCAGTCAGAGCTGGCCCAGGCCTCAGTCCTGTTGAGGTCTGAATGTCTCTCTATGGATGAACATCCTACCACTTCTTCAGCCTCACCCCCCATGGAAGAGCTGCCTTCAGGACATACCCATGTTCCACCACTAACCAAAACAACACTCATGATAACAAGTTCTACTTGATGTCTGTTAAACTGAATTAAATTAGTCTGTACATTTAACAGCACATTCAGAACCCACTGCCCACATCTATACACTACTGAAATGAACTGCAAAGCTGTTATGAAAACCCTATGCAGCAAAACTCCAGCCACCCCCCAAAAAAATCAATTACGGTGGCCTGCAAAATAGCAGTCTCACTGCCAGGAGATGTTATGGACAAATTTCAGACCAACACCTTTTCAGACCCTCCCTGAACTACCTGAATTACTGTGGAGCAGTCAATGAAAGCACACCAGTTCTCTTCTCAGTGCAAAACTAAATAGCTTTATACTATACTTAATAAAAAATGTTCTAATCAAGGAAAAAATAACCTTTCATTACCGCATATTCCTTACATTAACCAACACTCTCTTGGTTGATATAAGGTGTTTGTATTTTAAACAAACACAAAGCATCACACAGGCTGGTATGTGCCTCACAATGTAGTTTTTACTTCAGTTAAAAGAGAAATGAACTAAGTTTCAGTTCTCATGGGGTACTTGGAAGCATGCTTGGGCCATCTAGTGGGAAAAAGGAAAAAAACCTCGCAAAATTCCACTGTTCAACTGAAATAATAAAAACTCCATTACACGTCACTAGTGCCTTAACAGCAGCAAACAAAGAGGCATTTCCAACAAAACTCATGCACATTTAGTCACTTTTAACCAATGAATACTAGCACTCAGAAAATTTCTGAAGAGTAGTCAACCCAAAACTGATTTCCACTTGGAAATGGCAGCCCATTCCAAGGACTGGTACTGTAAGAAACCCCCCAGATAGAACATACCCAACCTCCCCTACACTCACCCACACTCCTGGGACAGAGGAGAAGGGTCTGCAGAGCCACAACCTCCCATCCCAGAAAACCTTTCCAGCTGCTCTCCCAAGATCACTCAGCAACACTACAATAGTGCAGTGATACTATCACAGGCACGATACAATAATACATTTAAAATTGAAATGAGATTGCTATTTCAAAGAGCAGTCTGCTGCTACTCCACAGTGCTAAAATCAACTCTGCTGAACAGTGTTTGAGGGTTCTCTTCACTGTGTCATTTCCATCAAGCTCTGCTAGCATGACAGCTGTGTAACACTTTGCATGAGGACTTTTTTGGAGAATAAAAACATCACTGACTCTGAAATAAAGACTTGAGACCGTTGGAGTTACTCTTATGGCAATGTGATAATGTTTTCAGACTTCTAAGAGCTCCTACACCAATGTGTGAAGAGAGGGTTTTGTCTACAACTGAGTAAATAGGGAAGAGCTTCTGCTGGGTTTAGACTTCTCTGCTTTAATCAGCTCCTGAACTTCCACATTACTGCAATGTATTCTGCACAGTATCATTAGCCAGATGCCACAATTAACTGCTAATTAAAAATAACATCAAATTATTATTGCTATTTTACTTATGTTCAAAGGAAAATTATCCTACTTTTTCAGATCCATCTTAGATTTAGGTTTTGATATGCTCTCTAAGATCACACTGTTACCAGAACAGTGTAGAACAGCACTCCACAGGAGTTTAGGTGGAACTGTGTGTGAAACAGGCTCCGTGGGAAGCAAGTAGAGCTAAAACCTGGCACCTTGGGATGCCTGGCTAGCACACCACAGTCTACAGACAACAGAGCAGCAGACACTGCAGTCCAAATTAAAATCAAGTTTGGCTTAAAATGTTGCAGTGTCTCTCAGAGTGGTGTCCAGCCCCCAAGAACCCAGACCTGTTCCTCTTCCACCACTGCAGTGCTGAGCATCAGCTGGTCAGGACCAACAGGCCCAAACAGCTGTGGCAGAACATCTGGCAGCACAGAGATCTCCCAGCCCAGCGTTTGTCCCAAGGTGCACCCTGACAGGGACATCCTGACTCTGCAGGAGCATGGGCTGCAGCAGTGCAGCTTATCAAAGGCACCTGAATCAATGCACGCCGTGTCTCTGATAAGGATTTGAAATCTCCAAGTTCCATTAAAGGCTCATGAAACACTTTTCCCTGCTCAAGTGACAGATGGCAGAATTGCACTTAGAAGATGGCTGGAGATCCATCATCTCTCACATCCATTACATCTGGAAAAATAACACCCTTTGAGAATCTTTTTCTTTCCACTACTTAAGAAAAAAACAGTTCAACCTGCTTCCCCAGAACTGACCTCCAAAAATGCTACCACCCTACTGATTTCAACATCTCACAGTATTGCTAGAAATTCAGAATAGCCATTTCTAACTAACTTTGTGTGCCTGTCCATACCAAGGTCAATTAATATTTTGAAGTTCAGCACAGTTAGCATCTCATAACATTCTGGAATCATTTTAACGTACATATCAATTACCAGTGATTATAGCAACTTACATGGGTAAGCTCAAAAAGTTCCTGTCTGCTTTCCTATGTGAATCAAGCCTCTTTTGACACTGATTTCACAAGCAATACTTTAAATATTATTATAAATATCATAGGCTTTGGCTATCCACATTTCTATCATGATAGTAAAAATTGCACTAATATGTTAATTGCAGTCAGCTTTAATTCCAGTGCTTTCCTCTTTCCTCTGACTGTTGTATTTGTAATTAAATTCTCTCTAGTTTGCTTGAACAGCAACATGACCTTCATGTCACACATAGATCAGATGAAAAATACCTGATGTGAGAAAAGCAAACATTGTTGAATAGTTTAGTGGCAAAGACAGCCAGGCCTGTTATTAATGTAGGTCTGTCCTCCTATTAGGCTCACACATTAACTTAAATAAGCACCAATCAACAAAGAACTCAAATAAAAAAAGACTTTTCTACATCTTTTTTCACAAAGGAGAGCACAGATTTGGTCATGATCTGTAACATCTAAAGAGTGTTAGGCAATAAGGGTGAACCATTGGCACCAAGATTGGGACTGGCACTGCCAACAAGCTACACAGTTTTCACAAATAAATTTGGCACTAGATACCAAAAAGGTTAATTTGCAGCAGCTGTGATTGACATGAAGCATTCAAGGGCTTGTGATACAGCCTTTGAACTGTACCACAGCCTTAGGAGACTGTCTCAGGTTGATTAAGCTTGAACATACCATCAAATAAAAATCATCCACCTCCTACCTACAACAGCTGTTTTATCATGAGGAATCTTCCTCGACAGTTTCTGTCTAGCACACAGGCCCCAAAAAAATCCAACTAGAAAATAAAGTGTTTTCAGCAAAGAAAGTAGGTCATGAACAAGAGCCTCTATTTAGAGTATGCTGATCTGCCACATATACTCTTAACCTTACTCACATGGCACAGTTATGTTCCCTTACAAATACTTGTATGCATACAAAACTCAGCCAACTGCACAGCCTTACTAACAATTCAGAAGTAACGAGTAACTCAAAACAGGCTGAAGAACTACAGGGTATGCATTCACAACTCTGAGCACATTTAACTCTACTATGGAGCATTCGCCGTTAAATCACAGCCACCTTAGCAAGCAGGTTAAAGGAAAAAACACAAACGCCTTAAGAACTACCACAGACGACTTCCCACAGGGGATTTCACCGACGTGCCACCAGTGTCCCACCAACGGAAACTACTGCGACTATTTGGGGAAATCAGAAAAAACAAACGACAATCCGCACTAACACATCGCATCCCACTTTTATGCTCCCACCATACGCTTTATTAAGAGTCCAAAGCAAGAGTTACAGACTCCGGGCGAGGGGCACTGCGGAGGGGAAACCGCTCCCTTCCCGCCCGAGCCGCCTCTCCCCAGGGCACCTTTGGCGCCAAGCTCGCGCACGCAGCCCCGCCGCCTCAGGAGCCCGGGCCGCGGCCCCGCCGGCCCCCCCGGCCCACGCGGGGCTCGGCACCGTGCCCACGCCGCGCTGCCCGGCGGAGAAACCCGCGGGACGAGCCGAGCCCCGCTCTGCCCCTCAGCTGCCGGGCCCCTCGCCGGGCGCGCCGCGCCCGCCCGCCCGCGCCCCGCGGGCCGCCCAGGCCGCGGCCGGGGCCCAGCGCGCCGCCCGCGCCCCCCGCGCGGCGGGGTCCCCGGAAGGCCGGCCGGCCGCCCGCTCTCCCCGACAGGAAATCCTGGCTGGGCTGGGCGCTGCGGAGGGAGCCGCGGCGCCGGGTTCCGGGGGAAGTGGAATTATTTTTTACCAGCGAAGAGATCAACTTCCACATCCGGTAACAGGGCCCTATACAAAGGCGCAGACTGACCTGGAAAAGCTTGGCCGGCCCGGGGGGGGTGAGGGAGAGACGGGGCGCGGGGACGGGCCCTTACCGTGCTGCCGGCCCGGCCGCCGCCGCCGCACCGACCCGGGGCTCCGCAGGCCGAGAGCCCCACACGAGAGTCCGCGCCGCGCCCGGCGGAGGGACACGGCGGGCGGAGGGGAGTGGCGCGGCTCCGCGCGGCTCTGCCCCGCCGCGGGCGCGCGGGCGGGCGCGAGGCGGCGCGGGGCGCCCCGGGCGGGCCCGGAGGGGCGCCCGGCACTTACCATGGGCGCGGGAATTACCTTATTAACACAGACATCGAGGGAAAAGGGGCGCGCGGAGGGATACGGCCTCGCCGCCGCACAGCGCGCATGCGCGCCGCCGCGGGGAAAGGCGGGGAAGCGCGGGCTGGAGGGGCCCCGCCATGTTCCGTTCCGCTGCCCGCCCGGCGGGGGCAGGGCCGGCCCCGCGCTCTCGGCGGGCCCGGGCGGCCTCCCTAGAGGCAGCTTATGGAACAAGGACAGGGGTCGCTGTCCCGGGTTACTCTGTAGCACAGGGTGGCGAGGCTTGAATTCCCGCCTCCTGGCTGCTGGAGCTCTGCTTGTGCTCCCAGGCGAGGGTACGCTCTCTGAGCATGGACTTCGCAGCCCTGCCTGTCTGAGGCAGGGCTTTAGGGATAATCAGGGAATCAAGTCTGTTGGAGAAGGCCTCAAAGATCATAAGAGTCCAACGTGTGACCCAACACCACCGTGCCAGCGTAGAGCAAAGGCACTGAGTGCCATGGCCAGTGTTCCCTTCAACACCCCAGGGACGGTGACTGCACTGCCTCCCTGGGCAGCCCCTTCCAATGTCCAATCACCCCATCTGCGAAGAAATTCTTAATGTCCAACCTAAGCCTTCCCTATCAGAACTCAAGACTATGTCCTCTTGTTCTTGCAGTGGTTACCTGGGAGAGACCGACTCCCTCCCACATGGCCACACCCTCGGATCTGGGAGTTGTGAAGTCACCCCTGAGCCTCCTCCAGGCTGAACCCTCAGCTGCTCCTCACAGAACTTGTGTTCCAGGTCCCTTACCAGCTTCATTGCCCTTCTCTGGACCTGCTCCAGCCCCAAAATATCCTTCTTAAATTAAAGGTCTGAGAACTGGATTCAGTATTCCGGGTGTGGCCTCACCAGTTGCAAATATGGGGGAAGGTGCATTTTGGGATCATAGAAATAGGACTTGATAGGATGACAGCTCCAAAACAGTCTTCAGTTGTTGCTGCTCCTTCAGAGGGCTCCGACCTTCAGTCCAAGGCTGGTACTGAACCTGACAGCCCAGGCCCTGAAACATTTGTCTCCCAGTTTTGTTTCAACACTGCAAAATGGTTGTGCTCGCATTCTTCCCAAAGCTGTTGCAAGTCACACATCTGCTACTGTGAAGCGTGGATCTCATAATCATCATCCTTCAGGAAAACATACCAACGACAAAATTCCAGTCTGTTATTTTGGGGATTATAATACTCACTAGATAATCAGAGGAATACCTGTTACAACGCTGTTTACAGAGCCATTATTATTTGCCTTTGACCTACCTAATGCAGCCTTGTACAAAACACAAATAACAATATTCCAAGCAGTGACCGTTTGTTCCTGTCACCTGTGGACTGGTTTTTTCTGGCCGTGCTCAGCCAGAAGGCGGCACTAGAGAACAAATCCAAGCACCTCGGGGCTGCCACTGGTCACCCAGGGCGTGGAATCCTTAAATCCAGCCTTCAGCACACTTTTTCCTGTCTGTGTCTCTCAACAAGGATTTACATGTCATGTTATGACTTTTCATTTACGAAGTAGCGGTAGACACAAAAAATGTTACAAGGTCCTCATTTTTATTGGTGTTTGCCAATAAAACAGGAAGACTGTGGTGTTAGCAGCAGTGCTACAGAAAAGCCAACCTTTCCACATTAATGACAGTCTTCCACAGAGGTGAAGAATGCAGTCTGCATTTAGTCCATTAGCACTGTGTATCAGTTTTCATTATTATGATCACAAAATAAACATGGCTAAACATGTTTTTTGCAGGATTCACCAAAACTACATGTAAGAGAGACATTGGATGTCTGATGTAGGCAAGTCAGAACACATTTCACATCTGTAAAGTATGGTTTCTACTTTACCCTGCTTTAGAAGATGTAATTTTTTTTAGCTAAATAATCTAATACATTCTACTAAAAAGCACACCAATTTCTACTAGAATTATTTTCTTTATTTATTTAATACTGTTACACAAGAACATACGTGCTGATAGGAAAATGTGTTCTAACCTGAGGCAACCACAGCATGTTATAACTTAATCAACATTATTAGCATGTTTAAACAAGCTCTGGAGTGGGGTAAGCTAATTGCATAGGCAACTCCTCCCCAAACACTTTTCTATATATGGCTGGGGTTTGCCCATACAAGTAAAACCAAAGATTGTAGCACACATTTTTTTTCATAAAAGAGAAACAATAAAGGGGTTCTCTGAGTCCAGTTTGGACAGCAGTGAGTATGAGAGTCAACACTAATTTGTACACATCAGTGGACTGACATCAGGGAATTTACCCCTTCCATCTTGTCATAACTTTTTGGCATCATCCACCCTGGCTAAAACACACAGAGCAGGTCTGAAAAAGGCACTTACAAGACTGTGGTGTTATTAATATTCAGTTCAGTTTAAAGTTGTTGGAATCTATTGACTTACTTTGGTATTCACCTTTCTGCACAATAAAGGAGACATCACTGTTCTCATTTCTCCCAGAAGGTTTCACACACCTGATCATCACACACCCTGCAAACTACAGATGGAGAGATTGTCTGAGCCTTTCATGTGGCCAGTACCAACCAACGTTACTGTACCACTAGGTGCTGTAATACAGTTCAGCTCCTGGGCAAGGAAGCAGGAGTATTGTGGAAGGCTACATGGAGACAGGCATCTCCATGTTTTCTAAACTTCCCTGTTTAGGCTCCAAGGCCTCCCTGTTTAGATTCTAAAGTCACTGATGGAAACTGCTCCAGCTCACAAGACATTTCCATTGGCAAAACTGAGTGCCAGATTGAAATGTAGTTGTTGAATCTCCTCACCCTCCAACACAGTGGGGAGACAGGCCGGGATTGTGGCAGCACAGAGCCTCTCCTCCATTTGTGTAAGATCTCCACGGCACGAGCAGCCTCTCCCCTTTTCCCAGCATGACTGTACCAGCACGTCCACACATACCTGCCATCGCTGAGATACAATGCTTGTAGTAACGCAAGGTGCACAGAAAACACTGTCATCAACAGAAAACTTGGAGTGTCCCCCATCAATCCGGTTTTCACTAAATTAAAAATAGGCTATTTTTATAAAGAGGTATGTCTCGTGTTCCCACACCAGACTGCCGGTGCAGTGCGCGTTTAACGCCCCACACAAACGCCGGGATGCCCTACAGACTGTGACAGACCCCAGAGCCCGCTCTTGGTGCCTTGGCCACAGTAGCAAATCGCCTGCTCCCGAGACGAGGAGCAGGTCCGGCGGGGCGGCGGCCCACGGAGGCTGGCAGGGCACGCAGGGTAACCCTGGCTGCCTCGGAGCGCTCTCCGGCCCGGCGGGTGCAGCTGCGCGAGGTCACCGCGTCTCGCTCCTCTCACACCGCCCCCGGAGCCACCCCAGCTCCGAGGCAGCTCCACGGCGGCCGTGGCTCTGCGTCCCCCGCCCGCCCCAGCGCTGCCGCGCCCCGCAGGGCCCGCAGGACACCGGCTGGGCCGCCCGGCACCCGAGCCGGCCCCGCGGCGCGGATAGGGCCGTGACAGTCCCCGCCCCCGCGGGGAGCGGAGGCCCGGCCGGAGGGAGGGAAGCAGGGAGGGAGGGACGCCGCCGAGTTCCGCCCTAGCTGCCATGGCCGCGTAGCGTCTCCTCGGCAGCCGCGCTCGGACATGGGCCTGCCCGGGGCCGGCGGGCGGAGGCAGCGAGTCCCCGCGGCGGTGAGTGCGCGGCCGGGGCGGCTCTGGGCCGGCGGGAGCGAGGCCTGCGGGGCAGGGGGACTCCGGCAGTGACGGGAGGGGCGGGCGCCCTTGGAGGGATCCCCGGGCCCAGCCCCGCCGTGCGGGGGGAGCGGCCCTCGAGGGGCTGCGGAGGACGGGGGAGCCGGTCCGGGCCGCGCGGGGAGAGCCGGGCCTGGCGCGGCTGGGAGCCGGCGCTGTGACCTTGGGCAGCCCGCAGTCTCCCCGCCTTCGCCCGGCCAGGGTGAGGAGCGAGGGGGCCGGCGGAGCCGAGCCCGAGAGCGGCCGGAGGAAGATGGCAGGGAAGTGGCGCTTCCCAGAGTGCCGCACTCCCGCGGCCGGCGAGCTGCGGTGTCATGGGGATGGTTGCCTCAGCCGGGCCGCAGCGCTGCCGACCGCCCGCTTGCAAACTTGGAGGAGTTTGCTGCCTCTGTCACCTCCCCGGCTTCTTATCACCTCTGCTGTTTGCCTGCGCCTTGCAAATGTTCATTTATCTAAATAACAAGTGGAGCTATTTGTGGTTTTACTTAGATAGAGTAACTTTCAAACTTCCTGCAGAAAATTCAGTGTATTTAAGAAACTTCATAGTGTCTGTCTTTCCCCTTGGTGTCAGTGAAACTGTTGGATGGTTGTCTGTCAGAGGGTTCTCTCACTGCGTGGAGAGTCCTTGCGAGGCTTGGCAGTGCAGGTTTCAGCAGGGTGCGTGGCCAGAGAGAGCCCTGTGATGTGCTACTGCCCTGGTGACTGTGGCAAGCAGAGGAATGGTGAAAGCTTGGGTACTCTCTGTGAGCATAATGAGCTTGCCATAAGAACCCCCAATGGTTATAATCATCCCATGCACATTAGGTTACAGGACCAAGGCCTGTAGTATTAACAGTACCAGAGCCTGGAAGAGAGCTAGAGGACTCACAGAACTAAATATGCTGATTGATTGTGCAGTTCAATCATTGAAAAATTCTTGGTGTCTAGACTCAAACTGATGATCTTAAAAAACCAACTCTTGTGTACTAAGTACAGGCAGTAAAACTTAATTCTGAGAAAACTGAGTAATTTAATGCTCATGAGAAATCCATTTCTCATTTGCTCAAGTGCTAGAGAGAAAAATAAGTGAATAATCCTTTATTACATACCTGAATTGGTGATGCACATTATTTGTGTCAGTATTTCACACTGTGTTAGTGTGTGCACTGCTTGCAGTGTAACTGCTTCAGTGCATTGTTCTCTCTGTAGTCATTCCACTTAAAGCTTACTCATATCCTTAGTAAAACTGGCATGATAATTAGATGTTGAAAAACCTGTTACCAACAGGTATGTTTCTCTGTCAGGGTGAAACTATCCATTCTAAGTATGTCAAATGCCTATAATCATACAAGCATGACTTCACTTATATTTTGGGATAGTGGCCTTGTTTTCAGCACTCATAGGTATGAAAAAGGAGCCAGAGATAATACTTCAGTTGGGGGTAGAAAAGGTCTCAGGTTTTGAGTTTGATCTTAATTTTTAAGATAAAAGCTGACAAACCTGAAATAAGTTGTTTCTTCTTCCTCACAGGGTTGACTAATAGTAGATTTAGCTATTACAACTTCTTCAATCCATTGTATTAATGGTTTGATGATGACTAGTTCCAAACTGTATTTGTGCAACTGGATTTTACTGGATTCCTCCACTGAGACTAGGCCAGTTAGGAATCTGGTATCTGTAAAAAATTGTGTTCAAAGTCAGATGGCAATATTTGTCAGTGAAGGAGCTGATTTGGACTCTGAAATTAGTCTTCCCTGAGCTTGCTCAAAAATGAAGGAAATAAACCATGTGCATTTGAGTATGAGGAAAAATTAAGGTAATGCACATCTTGAAGTTTAGTAGATGCTTAAAAAAATTTTAAGGGTTCTTATGAGCTAAGACTGAGCAGTCAACAATGGTCAGTCTGTAGTAACTAAAATCCAGTTGGGGCATTTGTGATGCATAAACCTGAAAATGTTAGTTACAAATCCAAAATTAAGATTCTATATAGAAAAATGTCTTAGAAACTGCAACTGGTATCTCAAATCAACTTGTGACATATGCTGTGTGTATTTTGACTAGGCGTGTGGTTGAGAATTTGATTTTTTTAAAGTTTAGGAAATGTTGTTCCTTATCCATTCTTACTCATTTCACTGCAGCATATTTTATGAATTGTGGTGCTGTGGGAGTCAAAGGGTAATATCTCATTCATCAGATGCTGTGGTTAGAAGCTCATGTTTTAAAAAAGGTACAGAAATTTCATTTAATCAGAAAATTAAAGTTCAGCAGTGAACTTGATTGGCAGTTTAAAGACCTGCAGTTATAACTTAGTGACCATAGGAAAATGTGGAAAAAAAATTTTTGTTTCAGGCCAAAGCTTAGAGGTGTCTTTTATTTACTAGTTCTGCATTTGTATAGATGATGTTCCAGAAGATCTGCCCTTTTCAAGGTGTGTCAGCAACACTTGAGAATTTACTGACATCATTAAATGGTTCATCTTCCACATAATCTTGAGCTTTTTTTGCTCATATGCACACAGCACTCTAATGCTATGTGCATATCTTATTCAGACTGCGTAGTTAGTTACAATATTCTGTCAGAACACAACCAAATGCTGCCACTTCAGATTAAGAAAATACTGGTTACATAACAGAGCAAACATTGAAGATATATTTGGAAAGGACTTAAAAGCTTCAAAGGAAAAGTCTATTTACAGTTCCATGGAGAAAAAAAAAAGCCAGGTAAAGACATGCTCTGAAGGTAGAATGAGACAAGCAATACTAAAATCTTAATAAGAGTGAAGCCACTCTTTATAAGGTTGCAAAAAGTATGTCTTTGTTTTAGGCTAAAAGGCCTCTGTACTGGAAAGGTCTTCTTTGGGGCAGGGAATGTCTGTGTTTTGTTTCTACTGCATGCAGTTCTAATGAATTATCTGCCTTGTTCTCAGCTCCTAAGTGTGTCCCTGAAAGTTACAACTGAATGAATGACACATCATATAGAAAAGAGAATGTTTTAAGATGAGTGAGGTATGGGATATGTTTTTAATTCTCTGTATTAAAGATAGTATTTGAAGACTTCAGTACTTTATAGAATTATCTGGAAATCAGTCTACTAAGAGAGGATTTTTATCAAATTTTTCAGTTTTAAAAAGCTGATACCTAGTTATCAAGGAATTAGCAAGTACAGCATCTGTGTTCAAGCATAAGTTATTTTGCTAGATTTTGTTTAGTCTGACCTTGGCATACCAGACCTTAGACCAAAGGTTTGTGTTAACTTTGTGTCTTTGTTTGATAACCAGGTCCTAGACTAACAAGAGTCAGCCTAGCAATACTCTGTGCAGTAATTCTTCAAGGAGTACAACAGCTCTGAGCCTTGGGAAGGGATCCCATTCCCACCTTAGCTTCTCATTCTTGACTGCCCGTGCCAACTGCTGCCCTTGCACAAGCTGTGTGTCCTCTCTGCTTCTTCAGCAGGCTGAATTGGCTCAGTAAGAGGCTGGAGAAGTACCAGACCAGCATGAGAAAGAGGGAGGGACATTGGAACTACCTCATTGAGTGGCAGTCAGCTACTGATCAGTTTGGTCCAGTGAAACTTCCCTCGGAGGTCACTGGCTGGGTTTTTTGGTCACACTTGATGCTGATCACATTGAGAGTGAAAGAGAATTGCTTTACCTTCATCTTGTCAAAAGCCATGTGGCTTTTCTCTACTAGGAAATAACCTACTTGCTGATATCATTTGTCTGTCTTATAATGAGTTCCCCTTCATTCCTTCCGTATCACCCACATTTAATGTCTCCCCTCTTGCTTGTGAGGGAGCTCAGTTCCTCCCCTGCCACCCCCAAGGCTGAAATAGCTCACCGTGTACTAGATGCAAAGAATTTTAGTTAGATTGTCCGCAGGAGACTTCATGGACTTCCCTTGTCTCAGATAACATGATGTGACAGTCCCTTGTGACCAAACTCTGCTTAACTATTTCATGGCTACGTGGAGAGCACTTTCAAATGAAAGCACAGTCAGTAGCACCAAGGAGTTGAAGACCTGCACAATGTCCAAGACATTTCAGTAGACTTTAATGGTAGCAGCCTTCCTGTTCTCAGCTTATCTCTTAGCAAGACATTAGAAGTCATTTTTCAGAGGAGGTAATGTGTATTTGCAGAATACAGAGGAGTCAGCTATTTTTTGATAGTATACTTGCTGGCATTTTAGTAGAATAAATTTGCTGGTTATGATGATTTTTAACATTCATGAGTCAGCATTTTTTTTTTAATTTTTTCTGTTAGCGCCATATTGCTGAACATTCTTGATCAATTATCTGAAGTGATTTCAAATAATTCTGTCACTTTGAGAGGATTAATTTATACTAATAATTGTTCCGACACTCTGTTTCTAGGTCACATAAGGTGAGATAAATTAGGTAATAAACCTACACAGGTGACTATAACTACTATACTAAAAGTAATTGGAATATAATTTGACTCTTCCTACCCTTTTTTCCTCCTCCAGGAAAATACTGATAGAGACTTCTAAGAAGCTGTAACACCCTAGAAGGGACATAAGTAACAATATTAACATGCCTGCTGTGGCATCTGTACCTAAGGAGCTCTACCTCTCTACTTCATTGAAAGATCTCAATAAGAAGACAGAAGTAAAACCTGAAAAGACCAGTACAAAAAGGTATCTATGTTACAATTGATTTTTAATTAATACTTAAAATATTAGTGGTTCCAGAACAAATTTTTGTGGATCTAAATTTCTTTCATTATTTCTGCTAGATACTAATTCTTCAATAGTCTTATGTATGGCTCTCAGCTGTCACATTGGATATGTATACTGCCAAAACATGACTTGGACAGAGCACAGTGCCCATGAAAATCTGCATACTTAAAGGAAAGGCTACATAAATGCAAATCTGTAAAAATGACAGAACCTTTAGCAAGTGTCTGAATGCTTTGCCTCTAGCATTTTTAGACAATCAGTGATTTAATTTTGTCTTACTATGACTTTAGTTTTTCCTAGAAAGAAAGTTATTCTTAGAAGGGAAGAGTACCTTTTTCCATATCTCACTCTGGTATTTAATTATGGAAGACTTTAAATAATAAGGCTGGTAAACAAACTAGCAAAGATAAACATTATTTGTAGGAACATGATTGCAATTCATATTTAATGAAAGCTTTATATTAAGGTGGTAAAATCAAATGCTTAATATATGGGTGAAGTCTGTAAACACTTAAGATGGTATCTTGTAACAAAATGGTGTTTGAGGACAAGTGAACAATTATGTGCTTTACTCCTCTTCTTTGGTTTCAGTTATGTGCAGAGTGCCCTTAAGATTTTCAAGGCAGCAGAGGAAAGCAGACTGGATGGAGATGAAGAAAAAGCTTACATCCTATATATGAAATATGTGGCTGTTTATAACCTTATTAGAAAGAGACCTGATTTTAAGCAGCAGCAGGTATAAAAGCTTTCTGACTGATCTCTTCTGCATTGCTCAAAGTGTGAGAAGTACAGAGAATTACACTAATGCACATTCAAAGGATCACACTGATAATAAGTAAACTGTCTCACTTACGGTGCTGTGTTTTCTTTCTTGTTTTCTGACAAGTCTGGTGTTAATTTTTTTTTTACAGTTTTCCTTTTATGTATGAACTATACAAATTGTCAGATCTGTGAATATTTTTTCATGGAAAGATATTCTTGTAATTTTTACCAGTCAGACTCTTTTGGTGAAGTTGCCTTGTCTAGCCTTTATTTATTAGTGCTATAAAACAAAACTCATATTTATATGGAAAATATTTTGATTCAAACCAGTTGGGGTTTTTTGGCATTAATATAATATTAACTCTCCATACATTAGTGACTCTTGACATGCATAGAAGTAGGCATTGTTAAACTGTATATTTATATGATGTGATGCTTGTCATTTTAGGATTATTTTCATTCAATTTTGGGACCTACAAATTTAAAAAAAGCTCTTGATGAAGCTGAAATACTGTCAGACAGCCTTAAACTCAGGTATGTAATATAGTTTGCTAAGACATTGTTCTTCATACCTTGAGCCTGTATCTGTGCCAAGGGCAGATTTTCATGCTATTTAGTAGTAGGCAATTACACTTGAGTAAACCATAGGTACCTGAAACTCCTGAGAGCTTAAATTTATTCCCAGAAGTCTTTTACTAGAGATAATTTTCACTGCCACATGTTCCAATAACTTGTCATTTTGTACACTGTCTGCTAATTCCTGGTAACTTTGGTTTGTTAACAGTGTCTCCTAGTTTTGTTAATTGACTAATGAAAAGAAACCACAAGGTCTGAAGAATATATACAGGAGAGATGGTCAAGAGCAATTTCCTCCTTAACCTTATAATCATAAAGTCATCTGTGTCTAAATATCTTAATGAATGTTCCTAATAATCAGATAGGCTAAAAAGTCCCCCTGGTCTGGTAGTTTACATTAAGAAATGCCAGGTTTTGATTCATTAGCCACACTTTTCCTCTGCCACTTGCAGATATGTGCATGGAATGCACAGTTCTGCCAGTATGTAAATGAGCAGATGCTAATGGGCTTTTGGGTACCTGATTGACAGCTGTCATGTTACATCTTTGTGCCATAAGCCATGAAACTGTATTAGTAAGAAGTTGTAAGGTAGGGTCTATCTTTAGGTGACATTTAGCACAGTAGTTCTTATTTCCAGCCTTCTCTGCTTCTTGCATCCTTAGCCACTTTCTCACTCTTTTGTCTCTCTCTGCAGCTGGGCACATTTCCTTTGACAAGTATCATGTCCCACCCCCCCTCCTCCCAAGTATTCTTGTGAAAGTGTGTTTTATGCCCTCCAAAGTGCTAAATCTATAAAGTTAGGTGAACTGTGAGTGTAGTTATTGTATGTGAAGAGTGACTTCATAAAGATCTCATGACACTGTGTATGAAACAATCTCTAGATTTTCTTTGTTTAGGTGAGTCTTACAATTAAACAGCTACAAATTTACTCTAAGAGTAAACATTGATAGAATCAGAGAAACCTGAAATGTAGAGACTTGTTGTTTAAATAACCTATGTCTGTTTATGAAAGGAACAGAATTTTGAAGTTGACACAGTAACTTCTAACTACTCTGGCAAAATGTGTAAATATTTAAAGGTAACAGAAATGAAACATGACTCCTGTGTAACTACAGAAGTAGTTTCAAGGAAATTATTTGTATAATTTCTTCCCCAGGCGGTAAGCCAGCAAATGGTTTGAATGTTAATTGTTAACTAAAAGTAGAGCTGCTGAAACTTGTATAGGTGCAGGAATGCTTACTTGAATGACCTGCTACATGCTTCAGAAGTATAAATAGGAAATTGATGGGTAAATATTTCATACTGACCAAATTAAACTAAAATCTGAAATATGCTTTAGTGTCATTAACTCCAAGTGGGAACAAAACGCTCAGTTCTAACTTACAATGCCTGTGCCAAATCAAGAAGCCTGTTTAAAAATAAAATCACAGACTTGCTGCCTCCTCCCTCTTAGTGGGCAATTAGTGCAGTAGACTTGGAGGTGGAATTTGATTGAATGATGTAGGTTATTAACACAGTACTTTTGAACTGAAATACAGCTGTATTGTCATTGTTATTTGAGCCCTCATTACGCAACATCTGGTTAAAATGAGGACTTACTAACACAGTTCTGAGTTCATGTTTTACTTCTTGGTTCAGTCATCCAAATTGTTAGGTCAAACATTCTTCTTTTGTTTTATGGTACTAGTAACCCTTAAACTTCTCAGTTGTATTAAATGTAAGTGAATACTATTCAACAATGATGTGACTGTACAAACCTCCAGTGGGTGATGTGAAAACTGTAGTTTGGAGATCACTGGCTTACAATGCCATGATTGTCCTTCCAGTGGTGAAAGGCTGGGAGGGCAATTTTCAAATCTGAGGCTTTATGAAAAGGACAGCTGTATGCAAGACCTCATCCCCCAAAACTCCTGAGTGAACACAGTTCTTGCATTGGCTTCCCTGTAGGCCCAGTGTTTGAAACACTCTGAAGGTGATTACTGTATAAGTAGTTCTGATCCAACTTCCCAAAAAAAGCAAATTTAGATATCTGAGCTAACTTACTCTTCACTGGCTCCATTGCAAAATGAAGTAAAATACCTGGGATGACTTGTAATATATTGATTGGAGTTTACTTGTAAGTCACCAGTACCTCCTGTTTTCTGTGGAAAGTGAAAAACATTCAGAGATATCATAGCTAAGCATGACCCAGGTTTGAAGAAAAAAATAGCTTTACAATCAATAGGACTTTACAATAGGACTCAAACCAAGATTTAACAATAAGAAAACCCAAAAGTGGGAGAAATAAGACCACATAGTTAGGAAACAAAATGGAGTTTGTTAGAATACAAAAACTGGCAATACTTCAACTTTTTAAAATTCTAAATACTTCTTTTAAAGTTTTTGACTGAAGACTTGGTGATTTTGATAGTAATAATCCAAGGTTAGCCAAAAACACAATATTGAAAAAGGCACTTTTTTCCCCCCCATAGATATGAAGAAGCTGAAGTTCGGAAAAAACTCGAAGAGAGGGACAGACAAGAGCTGCAGAAAAAGCAAGAACCAAAAGATGATGGAAAGAGCTCAGCCAAAAACTCCTCAGAAGGTGCTGTGGATTCCAAAGGAAAAAGCCAAAGGGTAAGTGAAGGTGTTTACAAACTGTAATTCAATCTGAATGTATAGTTTCAATGTAGAATTTGGTCTTTACTAGTAGCTATTTCCAGGTCAGAATCAAGGTGGGGTTTTTTGAATTAATGTACACTCTCCCTAACCCTTCTTTGACCTTTTTCCTTGGAATACCTGAAGTTCTAGCAGCCTCAAAGTCTTGTATAAGATAGACTGAGCTTTATGGTTAAGTCAAATTCTGTTTTATGCCAGAATTAGTGCAAGAAATCCAAGGTAATGGTGACAGACTGATATTAAGGGTAACATGTCTCCATTTTAGGAGTAGTGTGGAAACAATTAACACTTCATACTTGACAAATACTTAAAGAATTTCTTCTGTTAGATGTTGGTGTCCTAGGTTGTATTACCTCTCTAAATGTTTTCTGTCTAGGCAGGGCAGCAACCTCAGTTGAGTACATTTGAGTACATTTGTCAGCACATCTTCAGAAGCAGCTCCCTTGTGCTGTGTTTGTTCCTGTGGCTTAACTTTCTGACAGGTTTCCTTCAGGCTCTATGAGAGTCATTGCCAGTTGGCCACCTTAGTTCTCAGTATTATATGCTAAACTTTTTTTTTTCCCCCTTCTACAGATTAATGGTGAGACAAAGCATTCACTGGAAAGAAAAGATCAATCTGATAGCCTGAGTGGTAAGCAATGCAATGCTCACACAAATGTGGAAAAGATTTCTGTATGACTGTGCACTACTCACCTCACAGCTGCAGTCCTTCTCAGGAGTTATTTCACAGTTAAAATATTTTGATGAAATTCTAGTATCCTGCATTTCAGTTACAACAAATCAGTAATTCATTAAACTCTGTATTAAAGCCTTCATTACTTCTCATAAACCTAGAGATCTGTAGTTAGTTTTTCAACTGTTCAGTAATGGAAGATGAACTAGTCTTGAAGTGGTCAGGTTAGAAAGAAAAACTGCTCTACTGCTGATAGGCAAGGATGAAATATGACAGCTTACTCAGGTAAATGGAAAATTTTTCCATTCTTCTTACAATGTTCTGCTTTTTGTTCTTATAATAAGTATGTTAAAACATTCTCTAGAGTTTTTAAGAGGAGTACCTGCAGCTTGTAGTTCACAAATGCTTGTAAATATAGCTTGATTTAAATGAGACCACAATATGTTAAACTCGTTTATCACTGGAATATTCAGTATTGTCTAATCTAACAGATCAGGTGCTGATCATTACAGCAGTGGGAGCAAAAGGCCCACACTGTAATGTCTCACCTCCATGCCTTTGTGGGACTTCTTAGTTCTGTTTCATCTGTTTGCAGTCTTGATTGCACCAGTCAGGTACCATAGCCATTCTTAGCTATCTTCATTTATAATGTAGCTTCTTAGATGTAATTGCTTCTCTCTTTCAAGGATCAGTCACACCTGAGAGACTGTTTGCAATGATGTCAGACAAAAATATTGAATTGCTTATAATGGATGCTCGAAAAGCAAAGGATTATCAGGAATCCTGTATTCCAAAATCCATCAGTGTCCCAGAAGAAGCTATCCATCCTGGGTAAGACATGATGTTAAATGAGAGTGAAATATTTAATCTTCTATGCTTTTAAAGCTTGTACACCTAGTGTCAGAATCCCTGCTGTGTACCAGTGGGTGAGATGTATCTGCACAGCTTTGTTCTTGCAGGTACTGACTTCAACACAGTGTATATTTATTTTATCCAAGCACATTAACATCTATGAATTATGTTGTTGGTCAAAATGTTACTTGTACATGAATCTTTAAATGCATGTTAATACATTTCAGAGATACTGCTTACCTGATTGAAGCTAGACTCCCAGAGGATTCTAGGGATTCATGGAAGAGGAGAGGACAGTTCCATTATGTTATACTGCTAGACTGGTTTAGTTCTGCTGAAGACTTAAAGCTGGGAACAACTCTACAGAGCCTGAAAGATGCGCTTTTTAAGGTTGGCAAATTTCATCTTTTAATTTACTAATTCATCTTAGTAAATAAGGCCTTGAAGCACTTGAATTTACAAAGTATATGGAGGCTTTAGTGACACTTGGTTGAGTTTTCAAAGCCTGCTTGTTTTGATAGCAGAAGTGTATTTTGAAGTTTCACACTGCCCTCTAGTAGAGGACAGTATAATTTGTAACAGGTAAATGGCAGAATGATTCCACTCACTTCCTTAAGCAGCTCATCAACTTAGAGTTCTTTGCTGACAGAGTTGTTTGGGAAAGTACTTTTAGTCCTGTTTCCCAGGAACAGTCACCTTCTGCCCTATATTAACAACAGTAATTCCTTATCCCTGGAAACTGGTTGGCCACCTACTTTGCAGTCCTGTCAGCCAGGTACTTCCTACAGTGGAGGGGCTGCAATGAAGGAAGCTCCAGAAATATTTTCAGCACAGTTAACTTTTCTGCATTTTTGAATATAACTTTTGGGTAAACATAAATTTAAATTCGAGTTTGATCAGTGCAGGAAGCTTATAGACTCCACAGTGAGCACATGCCCAACATTTTTGAGTCAAACTCTCTGTGGCTGTGTTGTCCCCCCTCTGTACAGTGGTGGCTCTTGTGAAAGACTGCAAATATTTCTGTTACCTTGACATTCAGGACTGGGGTTCAGAGATAGTTCAACAGTTCTCCTTCTTAATTGCTTTACAGACTGTTCTCTAGACTGTCTGTGAATTGTTCATGTACTAGTACCGAGGACATCAGGAGGAGGGCAGTCTGAACCCTGGACTCTCAAGGGGTTTCAGAAAGTCAGTGTTAGGCTTTCTAAATCACTAATCCCTCAGCAAACATACCAAATAAGAAACTGAAGCAAATACTGTAATAAAAATACTTTTGTGTGTGGAGGATTGTTATGTGAAGTAGCAGTAAGTGGTTCTTTCTCTACTGGAAATATTCACACCCTGTTGTAGGCAGAGCCAGGAACCCAGCTGTGCTGGGCATTCTCCAAACACAGAGAGGATCCCTATTTTTGCAACCTCTAATTCTTGCTTAAAATTCTCAAAAAACAATCTCGCAATTTAATGACTGGACACAGGAATTTAAACAACACTATTAAGCTGTAAAAGTTTACTTTCGATTTTAAAATCAATTAATTTTAAACTTTTTTTCCATACAGTGGGAAAGCAAAACCATCCTGCAGAATGAACCTTTAATTCTAGAGGGAGGTTATGAAAACTGGCTCCTTTGTTTTCCTCAGTATACAACAAATGCTAGAGTAACTCCACCCCAGCATGGCAGGACTGAAGCAGTGACTGTTTCTTGTAAGTATAAAGAACAAAACCAAACATTTGTACTTACTGGATGAGTTTTTCATTCATTCAGGTGTTTTTAGGAAAGTCTTATTCTAGCTAAAAACTGAATTTTTGCTTGGAATGGGGGATTGATTTTGCTTTTATGGTTTTGTTTTGATAATTCTCTTATGGTTCCCTCCTGTCCCCACTCCTGCAGTGGATTTTACATATCCATCTCTGGAGGAGCCAGCTCCTGTGCCACCTGTTGTTGCTGAAAATGAAGAAATGGGAGATAATTTGGAAGAGAGACTAAAATCACTTAACAGACCAAACATACAGGATGCTGCTGTTCCAAAATCTGACAGTTCCTTTGTAGTTAATCCCATGTCAGTTACCAGAAGTATCCCTGAGGTAAGCTTTTTGACCTGTTTCTTTTTTTCAGTTAGTATATGGTTAATGTGTTAGAGACCCACCACACCCAGCACTCTAAATCCACAAGTAAACATACTCAATACATTTGTTTAAGCCTTGTACATGAGTATATTGGTACAGAGACTCTTGGTGGTCTGTGAAGCTGTGGTGACTGATCTACAGAATTATATGAAACTAAATACACTCAACAGAATAGCAGAACTTTTCATAAATGTTTTTACGTGAGCATGTGAGAAATTCAAGGTCAGCAATTGATCACTAATTCAGAAAGTTTATAAGTAACCTTTCTACTTAAAGCACATAGGATGAAATACAGAGAGGACAGTTAAGCCATGGTTTACCTTGGTGTTCCACAGGTCTGATTTCCAGCCACTGTATCTTCATTCAAATAATAAAACATTCAGGTGTTTTCTTACTCTGGGCCCAGTAGCAAAAGTATAGGAATTTGTATCTTCCTTTCATGTGAATAAAACTTTATAAAAACACTTTTGTAGAGTTCTTATACTAAAATAATACTTTCCTTAGGAGACAAGGCTTAAAAGCCCTTCACTTTCAGCCCTCTAGATACAGATTTCATTCAAGAGATCCTATACTGTAAAATTTAGAGACCTTATTTCTGTTTGCCCCTGAACCAGATGAACTTTTATTTCTTCAGAACATCCACTCCAGCATCCAAAACTACCTACTAGCAACAGCTGAGCATAAGCCATTCTTAAATACCCCTTCCCATTAAACAGGTGCTTTGTCACATGACTGAGAGAGCCAAGCCCTAATTAGGCTGCCTGATTGCCCTAAAATGTTCACCTTTGAAAGCTCAAAAATAGAGGGTTGTGGTAATCAGTGTATAATGCTGTCCTTATGATTCTTTAGCACTTGTTTATTAGTTCACACCTGGAATGAATACCTAATTTTACTAACAAGCAGTTTGAATGAGAAGATTTAATGAAATTGAAAGATATCTCTCTCTCTCTGTCAGAAGTCAACTTGATATAATCTTTATTCTCTTACAAATCTCTCTTAGGAAGGGCTTAGCAAAGAGAGTAGTAATAGCTGCAGTGAGTTGTTCTAGACTCTGTGTTCTGCACCTGTGTTACAGGTGGATCGTTCTAAAAAGCCTTCACTAAAAATCCTTGGTGATAACAGAGCAAAAGCTCCAAGTACAATCAGTGACAGCCAGTCTGGTGAGAGTGGAAGAATTGTTCCAGACCGCTCCACAAAGCCCGTGCATGATGGAAGGAGCACTCTGACAGAAGAAGAGAAAAGTCGGGTCCATGCGGAAACTGCTGCTTTGTTAGAGAAAAACAGACGGGAAAAGGAACTGCGGGACAGGCAGCAGCAGGAACAGAGAGAGAGGCTCAAGAGAGAAAAAGAAGAACAAGAACGAAAAGAACAAGAACAAAAGGCAAAAGAAGAACAGAAGGAAAAGGAACACAAAGAAAAGCTACAGCAATCAAAAGAGGACAGGGAGCAGAAGGAGAGGGATGAACAAATAAAAAGAGAACAGGAGGAAAAGGAACAAGAAAGAACACACAGAGAAGCAGTAGAAGCAAAAAGGCAAAATAAAAATGAACCAGAAAACATTGGTGCAAAAAGGATTGAGATTGACAAAATATCCATGGAAGAAAGAGAAAAGGGAACTCGAACACCAGAAACACAGAAACGGGCACTGGGTGATGCATCTCAGACCTTTGTGACTGTTCCAGGCAAGGTTAGTGAAAAAGAAAATCATCATCAAATGTGAAGTAGCTATGCACTAAAATAATGCTGAAAGTCTAATTTTAATCTAGCAATTTAAAATACATAATTGGATGTTTTCTTAGACCACATTTTACATAAAAGTAGAGGAGAGAGTTAAAACCAAGACACAAATAGATTTTTTTTTCCCAAGACAAGCTTGTTTATTTCTTGTAGGTGGGCAGCATGAAATCCCCATGGGATAATAAAACTTCCCACTCACATGGAGCTAGAGGGGATGATGGTTCATAGACTGCAACCCTCTGTTTCAAAAATAAAAGCCTGGTGGTATTTAATCTCTTGCACCAGCTTGGTACTCTGTGTGATGTTAAGGACACAGTGGTGTCATAAGGAGCCCTTTAGTGCCCCCAGGTGTGGAAACATTGACAAAACATTGGGAACATTGACAGGATTTTGTTACCTGGCACAGGAAGCAAAGCAGCATCCTCACCTAGGATTTTTGCTGAAAAGAGTCCAGTTCCAAACCTTGGTGGGGGGAGGAGAGTCACAGTTCTTTCTTTCCTCATTCTTGAAAAAATTTGCAGAATTTCTCAATGTACAAATCATCTGATCATAAAACAGGAGCTACTTGCAAAGCTAACAATGGAACAGATGTCTTTAAAACCACTTCTCAAGAACTTGCATTAGGATATTTTTCTCTGCTTTTCTAATTGCAGTTGTGATTTGATCATATTCTGATGCTTGTTTAATCCAAATGCACAAGAAAGCAAAAAATAAATCTTCCTGTGCAAATTTAGCACAGTCATTCATGAACTTTTGACTGACAGAGCAACTTCACATAATCCCAAAATGATGGCCTGTGATCAACCAAATTCATGTTGGCTTCACAGTTTGCCTTTTCCATGGAGAGGTTTGACCAGTGAGGAGTCAAAGGGAAAAAATCCTGAAGTTTAACAACCAATTATAAAGCCCACAACTTTTAGGGTGGAAAGTAGAGTAGGTGGAACTTCTGTACTTTCTTTCTGAGCTGTTGAAACTACAGAACAAACTGTAATACAACACTGAGTTTCAAAAACTATTCCAGTGAATTGCCTGTAGTATGTAGGAATAAAAATTATCTGCTTTAACCACTTTGTTGTGGTACATGCATTTAACTACCAAAACTAAAAGTATAACTCTGCTTTATCAACATTCTTTACTGACATGCCAGATGAAAATTGAAGCCTTCTTTCAAAATCTTTTGCAGCAAATGGGGTTTAAAGGACAACCAGACAGTGAAGCTCAAAAGCCAGGACCCCTTAGAGAGGATTCTGAACAAGATACTGAAAGACTTAAAGTAAATGCAAATGTATTGTATGTAGCCAAAATAATCAAGCACAGATGCTTTATGATTATTATATTACGTTAAACTCCATTTCATTTCAGTTTTTAAAGTCATCATCTTAAGACTATGCCACGTTCACAGTGTTCGTTTGCTTTTTTCCATTTGTCATATTCATATCAAAAATGCTTGAAACTTCCAGTGTAAGTCTTGATGTATTTCTGGTGGCGCTAACAAGCATTCTCCAAGCATTTGTCATCTCATGCATACACCTTCAAGTGCTGCTTTAAGAGGAAAAAAAGCTTAGCCTTGTGTGTTTAACAGAAGCATATACTCCTACTATTTCCTGATTCTTCAGGGAAAAAATGGAGTTTTGTGACTTTCATGAGACTAAATGGTTGGTTTGTTTTTTTAGAATGTGTCAGCAAATGTTTTGTTTAGATTCCAATGTTTTTGTTTCGATTGAGCAATAGAAAATACTAAATTACCATTACAATACATTTTATGTCTATCTATAATCAAGGATTTATTGTACTGTTTGCACTGAATCATGTAACTCCATAGAGAAGTCACAGGCAGCTTGTTGCTCTGCATAGGTAACTGTACATACCTCACTTTTCTCTTTGTTTATTAGTCCCAGCGGGAGCCATTAATGAGAGCACGAAGTGAGGAAATGGGAAGGATAGTCCCAGGGCTGCCTGCAGGTTGGGTAAAGGTAACTCCTCTCCTGAAATGAAAATCAAACTTTGTTTGTGTTTTGTGTAGTTTTGTCCTGTATTTCAGTTGTGTCTTACTTCTGAGTTAGATCTTGTTTCATTTTTTTTACTCCCCTTTAACTTCCACACAGTTACTTTGTGAATTTTAATATTATTTGTAATGAAACTAGGACAGTTCTTCTGCTGTTCCCGGTTTTTGCTGTTTAATAGGCATTTTGGTGAAAGTGCCCCTTCTACTAAATTTAATCCATTGAATGTTAATTAAATGGATTAAATTAATCCATTCAATGTTAATTCATCAATGTTGAGGCCAGTCACAACTTAATATCCCAGTGTCTGAAAAACTCGTGCTGTTCTTACAGTAATGTATTAATAGTAAGTTAATGATGGATTTTCACTTGGGTTTGAAACTGTTGGGTTTTTTCCCCCCAGTTCCTGGATGACATCACTGGAACCTATCGTTACTATCACTCACCAACAAACACGGTTCAGATGTACCCCCCAGAAATGGCTCCTGCAGCCACTCCTCCATCCACCCCTCCCACGCGGAAGGCCAAGCCCAAGGTGACGGCTGAGCGGGACAGAGAGCACTCCAAGCTCAAGCGCTCCTACTCGTCCCCAGACATAACCCAGGCCATTCAGGAGGAGGACAAGAAAAGAATTCCTGTGACTCCTGCAGTCAATCGTGACAATAAGTATGTTTGTTTGATAAGTTAGATCACAACTCGGGCAGTGTGACAGCACAAAGGACTTCCTTTGTGTTTAACCAACTGAAATTCATTATTGTTTTCTAAGTGGGTTTGAAAGGATGCAAGAGTAAGAGGATAAAATTTCATTGCTAGAAGTTCAATGTATAGAACAGTTCTCTTTGAGAAATCAATATAATAGTTATGTATTA
The DNA here is from genome assembly GCF_036417665.1 of Passer domesticus. NCBI lineage: Eukaryota > Metazoa > Chordata > Aves > Passeriformes > Passeridae > Passer > Passer domesticus. The sequence continues at coordinate 10,602,351 of NC_087487.1, read as the reverse complement.
GCAGGAGTTTCAGAGGTCACAGTCTATTAACTGGGTGACAGTTGCTTTTTTAAGTTCTGTTATTTGTATTAACATACTAAAAGACTATCTTCTGACAGTTTGTGAAATGCAAGTTTTCAGATTTTAAACTGTATTAAACAGCTAATTCTTCATCTGTGAATTGAAGAAATAAAGGAAAAAATATATAAATCTCACAACTGATGGTGCCTAAAACTCAGCCTCATTACAGGCCAGTGTATATGGATTTCTCACTGTTGCATTGGCTGGTTTTGAATACCCTAAATGATGGTATTTGGTGCCAGGATGGATGGGGATAGTGGGGTGAAGCGTGGTGTCTGTTGATTTATGTGAACAACTTTGTCAAATCTGAGACTCCTAAAAAATAATTTCTTACTTACAGACCTGCCTGCTACACTAAAGCAGAAATTTCCAGGCTCTCTGCATCGCAGATTCGAAATCTTAACCCTGTGTTTGGGGGATCGGGACCAGCTCTGACGGGACTGCGGAATCTAGGGAACACTTGCTACATGAATTCCATATTGCAGTGTCTGTGCAATGCACCTCACCTGGCTGAGTACTTCAACAGAAACTTGTATCAAGCTGATATTAACAGGTAACAATCTCTCATCTGCTTTATATGTGCCAATTCAAAATCACTTAGTGGGGCTGTTTGTTTTTTTAGGCAGGAGGCAAATGGTAACTTTTAGGCACCTTGACATTTTCAAAATTCATGTGTGTCAGTAAATAGATTTTACTGGACTGTGATAACTAAATTATGGTCACCATATTCATTAAATACATGTGTACTAGAGTCTCTTAAAACCAAACTGAATAGTTAAATAGTTCACAAAACATGCTGAAAATAGCTGTAGCTTCCATCTGAAATGTCGTACCAAATTACAGGGCTGACATAGATGAAAATTTAACTCAGCCAATTTTCCTTGGTCTAAAGAAATTATCTTAAAATCAAGATCATGTTTTGAATTAAAAAGATTAATATTAAAACCCAGTTATATGAGTGGCTCAGATTTTTTTTTCTTATTTTATAGGTCAAATTTCCTGGGGCATAAAGGTGAAGTGGCTGAAGAGTTTGGTGTAATAATGAAAGCTTTATGGGCAGGACAGTATAAATATATCAGTCCCAAAGACTTCAAAATTACAATTGGGAAGATTAATGACCAATTTGCAGGATATAGCCAACAGGACTCCCAAGAATTGCTTCTCTTTCTAATGGATGGCTTGCATGAGGACCTAAATAAAGTAAGCAATACACTTAAAACAAATTATATATCTGTCAGAAGATAAAGAGAAATTTTTTTAATACTTCCTTATTCCATAAGATTGTTACTGCAACCTTGTACAGAAAGAAATACAATTATTCAGAATGAAAGTGGGAAGTCAGTATGAAGGTATAAGGTAGTGGAGGGAAGCCTCACTAGACAAGAACTGGCTGGCTACACTGCCATGTTTAAATATTCTTGTGAATATTCAATCATAGGCTTGCCTGTAGATGAGATTTCTTACTTACATATATGTTAATATATTGCTGTGGTATTTAAACTTCTGCTATCCAGGCTGACAACAGGAAAAGATACAAGGAAGAAAATAACGATCACCTGGATGACTCAAGCGCAGCAGAAATAGCCTGGCACAAGCACAAGCAGCTCAACGAGTCCATCATTGTGGCACTGTTCCAAGGGCAGTTCAAATCCACCGTGCAGTGTCTGACGTGTCACAAGAGGTCCCGAACCTTCGAGGCTTTCATGTATCTGTCACTACCACTTGCATCCTCCAGCAAATGCACTCTGCAGGTATGGGGAACTGGAGAGAAAACCTTCCTCTGGCACTTCATTGTCATGCTGCTTCTGCTCACCCTCTGCTTGAAGGGGTTGGGCAGCATTTTGCTTAATTTGCATTGACCTGAAACATGAACAGATCTGAATCTGGTTTTTTTATTTTTAATTCTTCTGTATATTTTGAAGGATGCTAATTAATATCTGCAGTAAAACTTGCTTCCACACATAGACTTAAGTCACTTTTCCTCAGTGAAATGTAGAATGCAGATCACTGATGCAGGTTAACAACCAAATGGGAAACAAACATTTTTGTTATACTTGCATAAATGCCTATCATTCACAATCTCTGTATTTTGTTTCAGGAATGCCTTAGATTGTTCTCCAAAGAAGAAAAGCTCACTGATAACAATAGATTTTACTGTAGCCATTGCAAAACTCGAAGGGACTCTTTGAAAAAAATAGAAATTTGGAAATTACCACCTGTGCTTCTTGTGCACTTGAAACGGTAAGGAAAGGTGATTGGTGGATGTTAATGAGGATGGAGTGACCAGGCTTTGATGGAACTGGATTGTCCCATGGCAGTAGCTGACCATTTTTACTTAGAGAAGGTCATAGATAGATACATTACCAATTGTAATGTTGCAAGAATTTGATTTTCATCTGATGCTTCTTTTGTAAGGCTGTAATTCCCAAGGCACTTCCACAAGTGACCTCCTGTTACTTTTGCTAAGAAACACATGAGCAAACGTTAAGAGAACTGGGGGCTTTAGTTGAGATCACATCCTGGTTAAAAACAGGGAAACCTAACATGCTTAATACAGTGGAATAGCTTGTGAACAGCTTGTAACTTTTCATGATGCTTTTTAATTCTCTAGATTTTCCTATGATGGAAGATGGAAACAAAAGCTTCAAACTTCAGTAGATTTTCCACTGGAAACTCTTGACCTCTCTCAGTATGTTATTGGTCCAAAGACTTCCTTGAAGAGATACAATCTGTTCTCAGTATCGGTGAGTGACCATGTCACATTTCAAAACCCAGCTGCACTTTATGCCAGGACTCGGGGTGGTCTGTGGGATTCAGCCAGGCTGCGTTGTAATTGCAGACAAAGTTGTATTCTAAAAAAGAACAATTGGGATTTAGTAAACATTTCATGTTCTAGATTATTTCCCTAACCAGGGGAGAAAAGGCAGCTTTGAAGGCCACTAACCCTTGCCTTACATTCACAGAATCATTACGGTGGGCTGGACGGGGGGCACTACACAGCCTACTGCAAAAACGCTTCAAAGCAGCGCTGGTTTAAGTTTGATGACCACGAAGTGTCCGAGATCTCGGCGTCCTCGGTGAAGTCCTCAGCTGCTTACATTCTCTTTTATACTTCCTATGAACAGCGAGCACTAGATATGGCCACGTAAAGGAACGTGTCTTAAGGAAACTGGTTTTCTTTCTTCAAGAGCAAAGTAGGCCTGGGAATGCACATAAACATGCAGAGGTACAGCAGACAGTCGCTGGAGGAGTGGCAGGAGCAGGGTGCCTGCAGCAGGAGCTCGGGCGTAGCAGTGCTTAACAATCAGACACCGATGGGTAACGCTTGTGCTCATACTGCCATCAGTGAAACCATTTACAAGCATACTGCATTACTGTTTATTTAAAAAAGAACTATATTTTTAGTCTGCTCCAAAATTAAATTCTAGCTTAGTCATCTGAAATCTATTAACAAGTAGTTTAAAATGTCTTAAAATCCCAAGACATATCTTGGTTTATTTTTTTCTTTCACTGTTAATGGCCTTTTCACATTTCTAACCTTAAGCTTGACTCTACTGTGAATACTCTAGAACAATGTAAACAGTTAGGAATGTAAGTGTACATATTGATTGCATACTTGCACATCAGAATTATGTATATAATAAAATGTTGTCCTTTTTGTGAGACTCCAAAACTCAGAGGATTGCATTTATTTGCCAGCTCTAAGTAATTGCAACACTACTTAATAAAAAAGCAGAGCTGTATTATTTTTTCTGTTAGCTTTTGTCAATATTTGTGCACTTCAGAGTTATTCTAAACAAACAAGATTTTCCTTTTTAATTTTTTAATATAAATTTTCATGTACACATGCATTAAAAACCTTAATGAAGAAATTATTTAAAAATATATCCTGTTAAATGTATGTTTGGGTTTGGTTTTTCATTCTCAGCTTGTTATGCAATGATTAAGATTGTACATAATAACAGTCTGACACATACACGGTTTAAAGGTTGTCCAGATAAAAATATTGTTTTGCATAGAGCTGATTAGTTTAAAAACTTCTTTTAGTTGCATCTTTCATATTTCTCTGCTCTGAATTAGGGTTAGTTTTCCTTTTCTGGTAAGATTAGCATTCAAAAGTCTTACAGTCTGAGCTTTTACCTGTCTGTGTCTGTCTTGCTGATGGAATTAAGACCAATATTGATTGTTTTCCAGAAGCTTGCAAGCTGCAAACAAGTTTGAAGTGCTGGAGAAACAAAAATTACATCAGTAGAGCAATGCCTTTTTCTTTCTTCTATATCAATGGTCACTCCATCCTCTCTTCTGTAGCACAGTCTGGTCTGGTTGTGTGCTTTCACTTTGATATCCTTCTGTTAGTTCCTGAAAGGCAGCTTAGAACAACCTGCTATACTTAACCAGCAGAAAAACAAGAATTTCCAGGTAAGTGCATCTGTGTGCTCAACATCTGTGTTGTTCTGAGGGGTGCAAGGAGGTTGTCATGGAAAACAACCCCAGCCCTTGTGCACATGGAGCAGATGCACATTCCTTCATGGCTTAGGGGCTGTCACTGTCCTTTCTAGGAATCACTTCCTGAAAGACCACAACAGCTGATCAGTGGTGCACATGCTCTAGTTTATTGATGAAACAGGAGTTGCTTAATGCTGCTGGTGAATTCTAGGTGCTGCCCTACTCAGTGTTCATTTGCAAGACTAACAGGGTGTCAGTAGCCTTGGGAGATGTAGAAGAGGAGGTAGGCTGTGTCAGCCTGCACTGCAGAGTCTGGGATCTTGGTGACCTGGGCATCATCAAAGCTGTACCAGTGTTTGGTGACTGAGTGCTTGCAGAAGGCCGTGTAGTGGCCATAATCCAGATCTCCAGCATGGTTCTGTAACAAACAACACAGTCTGTTAAAACCAGCCTCCTGTTCTGTCTCCTTACAGGCAAAGCTAGGAACTGGCAATTGTTTTATGTATGCACTTGGAAAAGATGGCACAGAGGGTTCTAGCCCCTTTTGGCTTAGAGCAGGGAATGTTAATTCAAATAAATTCTTGCAAACAGAGTAAATGGGTGATGATCATGCTTATTTATTTTGCAATCCAACTGTTAGCCCTGATACAGGTCACTATAAGAGGACCCCACTTGTTGTGAGCCATGTCCTTATTTAAAAACTGGATTCATGCTGGATCAGCCTGCGAGTTTACTCTGAAGAGGCATTATGTGCCAGGAGTGCATTCTTTTAAAAATGGGATGTTGGGGAAGAAGAAGTAATGTCTCTGTCCTTCAGTTACGTGCTGTTACTGGGTTATGTCCATGGCTGGTAGAACAAAGTGTACAACAAAACATGCATTAAATTATAAATCATTATACATGAAGTTCAAACTAACACAGGCTTAATCTGCTCCACAAGGCAGGGCATTCCCAATAAAAGCAGGGAGGGCAAAGCTTACCACTACAGCACACAAGCTGTACTCTGTATTGTTGTGACACGATGTGGAGATGTAGGGAGAGAGATCCAGATCGCTGAACGGATAGCAAACGGTGGTTGAGAGTTTCCTTCTGTTCTTGTCCTGCCAGGCAAACCTGAAATGAATTTTTGAATGATTTTAAATGACCCTCAGCTTCTGTTTGTGTTGTGGTCATTGCTTAACTGACTTTCCTAGGAGGAGGGAAAACAACAACTGACTACCCAGCATTGGAAAGAAAGATCTCTGTTAATGTGTATTGCAGTAAACTGACAGAAAATACACTAAACCCACATGATATGTCCAGCAAGAAAAGCAAAGCTCTTGCTTCCTGATCCTTCAGTCAAAGCCTGAAGTCACATCTTTCCATCACTCTCTCTGTGTCCTAAACATTTTGGACTGGACTGCAGTGCCAGTGTCAGCTCTTCTCTCATGCCAGACTTCATCCCTCTTCCCTCTGTAACTTTTGAGTACATCACTGCACTTTTAAAAATTTACAGTGTGGCCAAGAGCTGCAGCTGGGGACCACATGTCATTTAAGAATGTTGAGAAAAGCAAATGCTGAATGGAAAATTAAATAAGAACTTCAAATAACATAGTTCTGGGAAGCCAAATCATCCCAGAGTAGTTTTCTTTATAGGTGGAAAGTTGTTAAGAAAAAAATTATTTAGTGTAAATTCAGCATCTGGCTATGTGTGGCTAGTGAAATCTGTTAACCCAGGTGCTCCTGATGGCACCACTCTGTTTAGGCCTGTTTTAGTAAAGGGATAAACAAAACCAGAGTGTGTCTCAACTGCAGTAACAGCAAGCAAAACAGTGACAGTCCTGCTCTTGGAATCCAAGCCACAGGCTCTCTCAGCTGCCACAGGAACTGATTCACAGGAATCATACAGGGACTGTCTACCCCACTTAGACTATACCTCTTCAGATGAAAAATGATGATCTGTGGTGCCTTGGTTATGGTGGCCTTTACTGTTGCATCTTGGTTGCTTCCACACCAGTAGCAGTGGATTTGGTTGTTCCGAGTCAGTGTGTCTGGCTGAAAAAAGCATTCCAGGCAGTCCTGTCAAAGGAAAAAAACCAGACATCACTTGATTGAGCAGATCTCCCTCCACCCATGAAGGTGCTAAGCATGAATTTGCTGAGAGATGAATTTGCTCCTCCTAACTAAGTGTGGTGCAGCAAGGCTGACATTACAAATTCAAAAGACAAAGCAGCCAGCATTGGCTTCCATTCTCCCCACCAAGGTGGGAAATACTTGGATGACTGGGAGAAACCTGAAGTACTTCCACGACTGGAAGAAGCCTTCACAGCTGCTATTGAATGATCTTAATGTCCTTCATCCCCTGGCAACGCGTGAGCATTGCTCCTGTAACCTTAACAACCTCCATGGTTCTGAGACCAGTAAAGACACCCCACTTCTCTGGGGAGCAGATCCAAGACTATCCATTAGTGCCCAGGAGAACAAAGTAACTAAACCCCTGCGTTTTTCCAATAAAACCTGTTAGTCTAAGCCTCTACTCCCACATGAAGCAGAAACAGCAGGAATGTGCTGGCTGTTGTACCTGCAGAGAGCACACTCTGGTGGAAGGGATGGGCAGGGAGAGGACGGTGAAGCTCTCGGGTCTGTCACTGAGGGCTTTGCATGTCAGACACCTGATAGCATAGCTGAGCTGTCCCTCAAACAACTGTGTTATAATAGATGTGCCACTGCTACTCCTTGTGCTTGCTCCTGCAGCAGGGCTCTGTCTTTCTTGGCTTGGCTATAGAGAAGGAAAAAAATTGACAAAATGTAGATAAGCAGTTGTTTTGAAAAGTGCCTTCACTGGGGTTTAATGGGTGCTGCCCACTCCCTGGGTTGATCAGTTGTCAGTCTTGCCACAGAACATGGCTCTAAAATGCTGTTACTTTACTTGATGGTTCATACATGCAGAGTAAGATTGATTCTTTTTCTGAGAGAAGAGTAACAAAAATACAACAATTCAGACATTGGATAGCATTAATTGCTTGAAAAGCTCTTTATCAGTGGCTCTGGAGGGGAGAAAGATGTCATGGGGGCATGGCAGATGTGAAGTTTTCAGGCAGATGAGAAAGTGGAAGAACATCAGCTGTGGAAGGAGAAAGGAGAGGGAGAGGTTAGGACAGTGAAGCTACCTCCAGCATTGTCATTTAGATAAGGCTGCAATTTGATGGAGCATTAGACAGGAAGAAAATTAATAATTGTGTGTAAATGGGTCTGAAATAAAGGTAGAACAGGAAAGTTATTAGTGGCCCCATCATAGAGTTCAGAAGAGGATGATAGCATTCCATGTAATTGCTTAAATCATGAAATGCAGAGAAAACAGCTGTAGTTCCCAAAACACCACAGCTGGGCTCTCACCTGCTTGAAAGCCTCGTGGAGGTCATCCAGAACACAGATGAGGAATTCCTGTGCATCATGCTGAGTCCTCCTGCTAAAAGCTGGGTACCGCTTCCCAAAGACAGAATGAAAAGCCTCAGGGGAAACATAGTCAAACTCTCCAAGCCACATGTCAGACACCAGACAGCCAAAGGCAGTCGCAGACTCTCCAATCTCCCTTGGAAAAAAGGGGAGAGTTTCAGGTAATGTATGAAAAAATAGTGTCTGCCTTCAAATGGGAGCACAATACAGAAAGTCAGAAAACTGATGCTGGTACAGTACAGCTCTGGCAGCTGTCACTTGGCTTGAGGGACTTGCAGATCCCAGAAAGTGGTAGGAATCATCATCAAGACAACAGTTACAGGTATTCCCATCTATGGGAAGAAAAGTATCATGTGGAAGGACCAGCAAGGAAACAAGCTGGGCTCTCAAAGGAGAAAGAAACCAGCTGGTGGCCAATCTGATTGGAACTGCCTGGGGGAAGCTGGCAGGTGCCTTGGACATTCTCATGGCAACACATATCCTCTGGCAGGGAAATAGCACCGAGCTCAAAGCTCTGGGTACTGTGAGCAATCCGACTCACTGGTGCAGGGCCGCGTTCCACTTTCCCGAGAGGAAATACTGCACGAGGGGGGTCAGGCTGCACAGGCACTGCAGCACCGCGTTCATGTAGCACGTGTTCTCCAGGTTCTGCAGCCCCGTCAGCCCCGGCTGCAGGCTGCTCATGTCCTCCAGCTCTTCCTTGGGGGAGTACCTCCACTTCCATGCCATCCTTCCACCTACTACGAGAAAAATCCACAACAGTGGAAATCTAAAATGCTACCGTTTCTTCTTTAAAAATTACATTCACATTTATTTTTACCAGGTTTATAGTGGTGAAGATTCTTCATCTTCCCCACTAAGCTCTTTCCAACATGGTAAGATACATCATTATGAGGTATTATTTAAACACCTGAAGTTTTAGAGTTATTGCTAAAATTCCATTCAGTTTTTTGCTCCATACACAGTTATTCAAAAACAACATCCATTTGTGAATAGCTGTCTTTTGGGCAAAATGCTAAACAGTGTTTACATTATGTTTTATTTCCTTGGGTACAGTACTCACCTATTTTCTAAATCCATAGGTTGCAGTCCAGACGCTACTATAAACAGGTTGTTCTTCAGATCTTTGCTACAAAATGTTACTTAATTCATGTTAGGAAAATTTTAGGTTTATTTTCTGGTTGCATAAGTCTGTTCTGGACGAAACTGTCCCCATCCCCAGTCAGACAGTCGAGATGCTGAACGCAGACCCTACACCACCCACATCTCTCACCAACATTGCTGTTCTTTTTTAGAGGCTGATGTTCTATTCTGAGGCAGGGCAGAGAACTCTAAAACCACAGCAATCTCTGTAGAGCAAAGGCGAGCAGTGCCCCGTGTGTTCAGTCCCGTGTTCCACCCTGTCACCCCAGCTTCTCCTGCTCCAGCCCCTTGTGATGTCACCTGGTAACACTGGGCAGGGAACACACCTGGCCAGAACTGTCTCCATCTCCTTCTATGCGCCAGCCAGAACAGAAAACTTTGGGAAGAGAGGGGGACCCACCCGTTCCACTGAGCAGGGAGCTTTGGCCCAACACACCTTTATCCACGTTTGCTCACTTGGATTGATTTATTATTGCCATGCTCTGCTGGAAGGGCAGTGATGATCGAGGGTGTTGGCCATAAAAGGATGGAGCTACCTCAAAACATCATACTGAATTAGTTTCTTTGTGTTCTGAAGATTTTCCTGAGGGAAGAAAAAAAGGTATGGCAGATGGCTTTTAATTAGCTATGTTAATGCATATCTAAATTCCATATGCCACTGAAGAGCAGCAGTTTTTCCCTATTTAACAGGCAACTTGGGAAGTAACAAGTACCCACAGAAGAGGCCCATGAAGTGATGTAAAAATCTCCTAATCATCTTCCTTGTTAAACTTCAAGCAAAGGATGTCTCTGGCACTCCTGGGACAGCTGTCACTGCTGCTGACCCCTCAAAATCTGGTTTAGTTTTATAAATGAAACTGGATATATTTATTCCCATTTTTTGTGGAAATCTGAATCAAGACTTTGACTTAATGTTTTAATGTAGCACAATACACAAATCCACATGGGTGCTATCAACTGCAAGCTCTGAGAATTAACTTCCCATTACTCTCACTACAAAGTGGGTTATTGCAAGGAAGTATTAATTGAGAAAAGAAATATTAAAGCATCAGAACTTTTTTTTCAGAGGCCTTCTTACATATTGCAAAGTCCAATTTTTTTCCCAACTGATCTTTTACAAACATTTAATATGAACTGTTACTACCAAGTAACAGTTCTCCAGCTGTAGTCTTTTTCCCTCTCCAAATTCCTGCACTGTTAAGAGTTATGGCATTAAGTGAGATGCAACCACAAAGATTTAACATGTGGGAAATCACTGTCAGGCTTGAAAACCAAACCCCTCCTTTTCCAAATCACAAGGCTGCTGAGCAGCAGCTAAAAAAACCAGCTCCCTAGGAGCTGTTTGTATATATTTTGCCACAATGCATTTGGGATTGGTTTTCTTTGAAATGTTTCACCACCTAAATACTGCAAGGAAGCAGTCAACAGTGACTTTGGTGGCTTAATTAAAAGTCTAAATTATGTAGCTTATTAATTTCCCTATATGATAAATATTCTTAAATACCCTCCCAGTAGGAAATTCACTGAAGCACTTCAGATTTTGACTAAAAAATAATTAGAGAGGGTTTGAATTATTTTCCTGTATTTAAAAGCTAGGTTCTAAGAAGATATGCCAATACTTTAGTCCTTGAATAGTCATCAGAAGTTCCAGTTCCATCACTCTCCTCCTTTTTGGTAATGTAAAGGAAATTTAAAAGCTAAAGGATCACAACTCCTCCCTATTTATAGAGTATTTCAAGACTGATGAGGTTTCAGCAGAGGAGTGACACTTGATGTTCTCAAACAAATTGAATTTCATGGAATAATTTTCATGTTCCTACTGCCCAACATCAGCAGGATGTGGCACTGTCTAAACAGAGTCAGGCTTCTTTTTCTAACCAACTTGTTTTTGTCCTTTGCCACCACACTTTTCCAGTTCCTTCCCTAAAGGGTACTTGACATTTATGATTTTTTTTCCTGCAAGTACGAGGCAAATCACTTCTGAAAGTTACACATTTCTCCCCCCTCAGTGTAGACATGCTCTTCTCATGTAATTCAAGCTGTAAGTCACACAGAGTAAGCTCCTGCTCATGCCAGGCAGATGTACAGAAATATAAACAGTGATAACCACTCCAAATCCTACAGGCATTTCCCAACCACATTTGTCCCTTTTGGTCTTGAAAAAGGTTCAGGCCTGAGTCACTGCAAGACTGAGCAGAAGGAACACTCCCCATGATCACTCACTCCCATCACAAGGTGGTCACATCTGTTTATTTTGCTAAGAAATGAGTCACAAGCAGAACTACTGAAGAGTAGTAACACAGCTAAAAAATAACTGTGTGTAGTTAAGTATATGTCAAGAAACAAAGTTTCCCAGCTTTTACAATTTTCTCAAAATTATTTTCTTCTTTCATATACTAAGATTTGGTCACATTTTCAAAACACCAAGCTTCTCTAGAAATGTCTCTCAGTTTGCAGATCCAGTCACACTTACAGACTCAGTGCTGCTGTTACTTGGCATTAGAAAGGTGCAAGTACATCTGGAATATCTGCCCATTCCCTCCCAGCAACAGCAAGTGATGCAGTCAGGAGAAGCAGCTCCTAATTAGTGAAGAGCTATTTTTGACTCATTTGCTCATTAATCCCCTCACATGTCTGGCAGCTATGACACTTTTCACTTTTTTACCTCCCTAGCTTCTGGTGTTGGCCAAAGTTGTGATACCTCAAAGGCTAACAGCTACTTTGATCCAGCGCAGCAAATTCTACTTTTCTGCATAAAGAGTTACTTAAGTTCACCAAAATAACCTTTCAGACTGAGACGGAGAGCAGAAGTCTGTAAACAAGAATAAATTTATTTTAGATTCTTTAAAGATTTAATGATATACAAAATGTATACAGTATTATATCCTTATAACATTTTACCTTTCCCCATCAAACATAAAACACCATTTAAACAACTATTGTGTTCGTGCCTTAGGTCTGTATCTATAAGATACACTACTGAATAAAAAATTTATAGAGCTATATACTGCCCTTTTAATTAAAAATTACAAATTAGTACCTATGTAACAAAAAAAAAAAAAAATCGCAGCATGAAACTTCAGTTGGACAACAGGTTCTTTTCTTGCTGAATGCTCAACAATATTTGGGACAGTTAAATTACATTTTATTGGCATGAAGGTGCATTGCAATCTCCCGTACTTTACACAATGCTAATCCAACCCTAGTCTCTCTTAAGTAAGTACCACAAACAACATAACATTAAAGATGTTTTCTACACAATTTTAAATACATTTACAAGTTATGTGTACATTCGGTTTCGATATACTGGTTTTAGGAGATCTTTGGAAGGCAGAACTTCTGAAGCAGTCACTACGTACATACAAGGGAAAGCACTTCCAACTTGTGTTCTTACAAGGCAACTTATTTGGACCAGCACAAACTAATTCTTCTATTAAATATGATTATACCAGTCTATCATGGCTTTCTTACTATTTGACAGTGACTTGATAAAATTGAAATGTGTAAAACAAGAAATTTCATTATGCACAATTCAGGCTCTATTTCACAAAACAAAAGCAACCAAGCCCAGTTTTACAGTCATGAAGCTGAAAGAATCCTGATTCAGGAGACTCTCTCTCTTGTGGAACAGATCAAGTTCCTACCTTCAACTTCAGTCTATTGGCATCCTATATACACCTCATTTGGCTCTGTCCTCTTCAAAAGGCTAGATTAAAAGACACCTGGTGAGAAAATATTAGTGGAACACTTCTGAAAACACTCTAAGAATACTCTGGCATTACAGAGGTAGGTGCTTTCTCCTGGTTTTGCTCATTGACAGTAAGACAAATGCTTTACCTCAAAACATCAACTACCAAAATCCTTTTGGTGGAAGGCATATTTCCCACCACAGGACTACAGGAAGAAAATCCTCCACTAAACCAAAATAAAAAAAAAATAAAACTTTCTGCTTAAAAAGCCCCTTTAAAAACACATCTTAAATACTTGTCATTATTCCACCTTTAGAAGGATCAGCTGCCACGCTGCTCTGTAGATGGTTATCACAAGTCATAAAATCCGCAGATTATGGACCAGCCAAAATTCCACTTATAAGACAGTAATCCTTGTTTTGACAAGTCTTTCTTTTCATTATAGTGAGGGAAAGGTAAGTGACAACTTTGTGAGGTTCCACGAAGTTTGAATGAAGCCACTGAGTTGGTCACATCATCAGAGCATCAGACGAATAGAATTGGCCGGGTCAGAATCTTTGGTGCAGCTTCCAGGCTGAATCGTCAATTCAGGGGCATCGTCCTGAGGAAATATGATCTTGTCAGGTGTGTAGTCATTCCTCTTCAGATCTGTACAAACAGAACAAAGTCATAATGATTATTATGTCTTGAGCTAGTGGAATCAAGGGGGCATAAACGTCTAGCAAAGAACTGGACATGTCAATGCACTTAGGAAGGTTAATTCCAGGATATGCACTGTCAATAAAGGGATGTTTCTATCACAGGTGCAATTAGAAGCCTAAAGTCAAATTACAAAACTGCTGTTTATTACTTGTTCCACTTTCACAGCATGCCTTGACTATTTCATTATGTATCATACAACATCACACATCAGTGTCTCAGAAGGAGGCTCCTGCAGCTCTTACCAGGAAGTTTCAGTTTCCTGCAGCAGGAATTACAGTGGTGCTTTGCTCTGAAGTTTTTTATTGCATCCTCTCCCAGATTGGCTGGGCCAAACACCATATCGTATGACCTTAGAAACAAAGTGCACATAAACATCACTTGCACGTCTTCTCTTTCCAGTGAAAATTTTAAAATATTTCAAGTCTTTCTTTAGCCTTACCTTTTCTCCCCAGCTTTTATCACAGAGGGATCTGTCAAATTTTCACCAACACCTTCAGACAGCACATGAAGAAAAAGTTAAATGTGATACACTTCTGATTACATAAATATACTAATATTAAAAAGCCTTGGAATCCTTAGCTATGACTTCTCAGCTTTTCCAAGAATAAAAACAGAAAAACCCCCACAATAAATGCAACCCAAACTATACATGATTCTCTACTCTTAGAAAATTGCTCCTAAGCAAGTACTTTATATTTCTCAGATTTCTTCCATCTATTTTTGCATTTCCTAGCTTGAGTTTTCACCCATGAGAAAAATGTCCTGTACAGTTCTCACTGCCAGAATATCTGGCACAGAGTTCAGGATAAAGCCAGCCTACCACATTGGCACTACAAAATGTGCCAAAAAATAGCATTTTTATGGCACATTTCATTAGGAAAAGATGGATATATTTATATTCTCTGTGTTGCTGTAAGATTTAATACCATACTAGAACTAAAAAGCTGGTGAAGGGTCTGGAGCACAGGTCCTGTGAGGAGCAGCTGAGGGAGCTGGGGGTGTTTATCCTGGGGAAGAGGAGGGAGGCTCAGGGGAGACCTCATCACTGTCTAGAAATACCTGACAGGACACTGTAGCCAGGTGGGGGTCAGTCCCCAGCAGCAGGGCAATGAAATGGACTGAAGTTGCACGTGGGGAGGTTTAGGTTAGATATGAGGTAAAATATATTCACTGAAAAGGTTGCCAGGCACTGTAACAGCTGCCCAGGGAAGTGGTGCAGGCACCACCCCTGCAGGGATTTAAAAGCTGTTCAGGGGTGGCCCCTGGGCACGTGGAGTGTGCTGGTTTTGGCAGTGCTGGGTAAAGCTGGACTCTGATCTTAGAGATCCTTTTCCAATAATATAATTAAATGAGAAAATCATAGATCCTAGCTAACTAGAAGAAGAAGCACTACATAATGCTTGTTGCTTATTACAAACATATAAATTCTTAACAAAATGCTATCAAAGAAAAACCCACACAGACCTTGGCCCCAATCCAAGTTTCCAAGTCAGGGCATTACCTTGCAGATCCAATACCAACAGTTCTCCTCTGGTATACTCATAGGTCCAGTGGCTGAAGGCCAGCATAACCTCCTC
This sequence comes from Passer domesticus, assembly GCF_036417665.1. Taxonomy (NCBI): domain Eukaryota; kingdom Metazoa; phylum Chordata; class Aves; order Passeriformes; family Passeridae; genus Passer; species Passer domesticus. The sequence continues at coordinate 10,587,299 of NC_087487.1, read as the reverse complement.
CAGCATGTTAGTTGGGATTATTTCATCCCCATTATTGTTATTATATTTTCTAAACTCTCCAGTCATACACTCTTCAACTGCAAACCACTGACCAGCAGAATGGCAATATAACAGGAAAACTTCCAAGAACCTGGAAAAATACACTTAATTAATATAGATCCAAAATAGGGATCTAGCATTACTATTAGATTTTTATTTGATTTATTAACAATTTAAATAACTTTAAACTTATTAAAGCCATTTAGATTATCCTACTAGATTAGAATCAGTGCAGAAAATATCAGTGAAAAATACTGCCAAGGACAATTCTGCTTGCCACATTCACAGCAATATTCCAAGACATATCCACGTATGAGTATCTTAATATATTTGATGCATCTGTTAACAGCCCTGTAGGCATTGCCCTGAGCCAAAAGCATGCAATGTAATGACAGTTTAGACACACTCACCTTGGAGAGTATGGGATGGATTTGGGCTTCATCTGGTTGAATGCAAAGGTGAGCTTCTGTGCTGCTCTCTGCTGCTGAATTTCCTGTGAGTCAAACCCACACCTCATTAGCTGCTTAACAGAACAGGGAACAGCAGAGAGCCAAGCAGGCAGTGGGAACAGTGTCTATTCCCCCAATACAGAGTAACAGGTTACTTGCTTTTTAAATTAGACCTGTATTTTAAGAATTTGAGCTCTTTGATTAAATAAGCCATCCTAGAGCAGAGTTTTTAACTCTTTTGCACATACAGAACCCCAGACTAACTTTTTTTCTTATTCTAAGAGGTATATACTAGTTTACAGGTGGGAAAATAATTCTTGTTTAAATATAATGCCTGTCCAAGTTTAATAATTGACAAAGATAGAACTTACTCTCAAGCACAAGTGCAACACAGTGTCCTCCTTATAAATGCTTGACCAAGTATTCACAACTTCAGGAAGAAAAGACTTGATGATATACAGATGTCCCGATTTCAGGATGTCGTATTCTGACCACGTGCACACAACTTTGAGAGCTCGACGTAAGCCTCCTCCCATCTCCTCTTTACTTAAAAATTCAATTTTAGCACAGAGCCCCAGCTGTGACCAGGAGGACATGCTGTTGTTCAGGATGCTGGGCGAGCTCTCTTCAAGGCGGTACACAGTGACCGGTTCACCTGCGGCGCAGCACAAACGCAATCACTGAACTGCATTTACCAGGTTTGAAATCAAAAGCACTGAAAACACACCATTTCTTACAACAAGCTGCAGTGTTAAGTCATTAAAACATCTTGAATTAGCAAAAAAATTTAAACTGCCCAGTGGGATGACCCCTCTGCAGCTTTTTTCACAGAGCTGCAAAATTTGTCCTCCTGTTTAGCAGCACTAAGAACTTTGAATAAATGTTTGTTCACAGTTCAAACAAGTGAAGACAACTTAAAGGAATCCGTCCAGAATAGTTTGTTATAAAACTGTCAGTACAATACTACCATCACTGTGACACCATTTCTCAGGACAACTATAATTAAATCTACATTTCATAATCGAGTTGCCCTAGAAAAGGTGTCATACTCACATATATTTCTGAGCATTCTAAGACACACTTCTTTGAGTTCATTAAGACTTCAGTTTCACACTTGCTGTGAGAAACTGTGAAGTTTGCCTTGATTCTTCTACATTAGAAGGATCAAACTAAATTAGAATCCATAAAAGCTTTGCTTTTCTTCTCCAAAAGACCACAGAAAACCAGCAACAAGAAATACAGTTCTTACCTCTTGGAGGCACAGGAGTGAATGGAATGCTCTGTGATAATCTCATCAGGTTATTTCTTTCTACAGCTAGAGGAAAATTACAGCATTTGTTGAAGTTGAAGGATCTTATAATGTCAATAAAAATACAAGCATTAGTTTGTATGAGGGACTGACCTGAGTAATAGTAGTTGATATCCATGATAGGCTTGAAAGGAGAAGCAATGCCTGAAAAGAGATTAAAGAGAAAAAAAGAAAAAAAGGGATACTCTAGCTACTAATTTATGTACTAAAATACCACACACTAAGATCAACTGCCAAGTAACTACAGTATGAAAAGGATCTGCTGTGAAGATAACTAAATACTGCACTGAAGTCTTTAGTACCTCAGGAAAAAAAATGTAGTGCTTAATGCTTGGCTGCTCATTTAAAATCTTTTTTTTTTGTTTTAAATCACAGTATTGTGTGTCCAATAACTTCCAAATTACCATCAATTAAATACATTCCCATACAAGACCCAAGCAGTTGGTTATATATAAAAATCTCTCACCTTTAGAGCAGAAAGAAAACTTACCATTCAATGCATCTTCTTCTGACGGCCTGTTAAATGCCACAAAAACAACAGTCACCTTCAAACTCACTCTGTAATCCCTGATTTTGACACATCATCCTAGGTCACCTTGTTAACCTCACAGTACCACTTTTATCCTGTTATCCTATTTTTCAAGGGCAGTACAAGTTTCTTAATTACAAAATAGTAATGGAAAGCTGTTAAGTAATCTCATGTTTTTACAGCTACACTTTAAATACCTCCAAATCATGCACAACATTATGCTAAGTTTGCATCACAAGAGCTCGTTCCCACAGAGGTGCTTTAATTAAAACTTGTTCACAACAGCTTACCCTTCTGTTATCAGATAAATAAGGTAATGGCTTTAACAGTTAACTCAGGGGGTAATTGCTAACGAGAGCAATGTCTGCATAATTTCAGAGGTGGGTACAGTTTGAAAGGCTGGGTAAAGACCTTTAGCAGGAAGCGAGCTGCTCACTACGTGTCAACACATTTTCATGCTTTGCCCTCCAAGTGTGACACCATTAATCTAATCAGAACCTGTTAAAGCACGAGGAGAGCTCAACCTGACCCACCCATGAGCACCTGCAGCCCAGGGAGCCAACCCAGTCCTGGGCTGCATCCCAAGAGTGACCAGCAGGCTGAGGGGGTGATGCTGCAAAGACCCCAGCTGGAGCACTGTGGTCTTCTCTGGGGCCCCCAAGGTACTAAGGACCTGTTGGAGAGAGCCCAGAGGAGGCCACAAAGATACTTGGAGGGCTGGAGCCCCTCTGCTCCAGAGACAGGCTGGGAGCCTTTCAACCCAACCATGCTATGACTATCCTCTGATTCCAGTGAATCCATTGGTTATTTATTAGAAGGAAAAAAGTTTTGCGGGTTTTTTTCTCATTAAATGCAACTAAATACCACTATAGCAAATGACAACCAAAAAGAAAAACAGATCAACATACAGAGTGAGAAAATGGCTCCATTAGTGGAAAGCTTACTTACATTTGACTGCTATTTGAAGGTCTGCCTTGTAGCCAATCCTTTAAAACAAAGGAGAGGAAAAACAGAGGGCTTCAGTTTTGTAAGGAAAGCAACAGTTTATTCAGTTGGAGGTGGGGTGGTAATGTGTTTTAAGCTCTTGGAGTACAGCCTGTTTACTGGAAATAAACCAGGCTGTACTGAACTGCAGTTGAATGGAGAGACCCAAATACAACCAAGAAATGGTAACTACAATTAAAAGAATAAATAAAGCTCTATATTCACTACTGTTTATGGATTATATAAGTAATTCTTTTCCTTAAAAGAAAAGAATTTTGATTTTATTTCTACAAACAGAAAACAGCACAGATTTTCATAGTGAGAACATACACAACTTCTTCCCTTAGTGAAAACAGGTCTCCTGTTGCCTCCTAGAACAAGCAAGTCCACAAATCAGTATTACTCTTTATCTGTTTCTTCTTCTTTATTTGTTCAGCTTCTAGTTCTGGTCAAGAATGTCACAAAAGGTTGATACAAACCGTCAGTAAGGCTGCTTTAGAGTCAACTTGCTGCGTGTCTTCACTGGATGCTCTCCTGCTCTTGCTGTACACTACAAGTGAAGGAGATTTATAAGTGGACAAAGAATGGCAGCTGTCACTGTCACCTGTTTCCTAATAGTGAACAAACAGACAGCTTAACATAGCTCTCATGAAACAAGCCTGACCCACAGCTTTAGAAGAAGTTTGTAGTCCTAACTAGATCACTTTGCTTTTTACAGCTCTGGCTGTCCGTGGCAAATCCAAGGCAACAGACCAGAACCACAAGAAGTAGAAGATTCAAGTACTACCAAACATGAAAATATTTCAAGATTATTTAACCATTTGTGTTTCCTTTGCATCTTGTTAGGATACCCATTAGCAAGGCAAGTTAGAGGCAGCATTAGGGGACCTGACAGAGCCCAGACTTACGCTGCTCTGAGTGGGCTGTCAGAGGGTCCGTGAATCCACCACAGGAACTGGACTGTTGCAGACCACTGTCAGTCTGGAGACCCTACCAAAAAAAAATTACATTTACCATCAGTCATCATTACCATTATTGCTTTCAACTACTACTCTTGCAACACAATCTGCCCAGTTTTTCTTTTTAGGACTGGTCAGGATTCTTCAAAATTTCTGGATGTACTTCAAATACCTCACTGCACAGAAATGCACAAGTTGAGTGCATTAATTCAGTTTAAATGCTCTTCTCACAGTAGCCACCAGCTGTAATATTTTCAGGCACACATTAAGACTCCTGGCCCACACCAAAAGAGTTCTTTGCAAGGGAATGTTATAATAGCATAGAACTACAAAAATGTCAATTACACTGGATTCCTACAAGCACCATGTTCAGCTCATCTGTTTCGTGCCTTTGCTATCAATTCTTATATAAGAATATGGCTCTGGCAGAAACTAAATTTCAATCTGCACCCACTTAAAAGAGCAACAAAATGTAGTAAACTCCTGCCATGTAAAAACCTATGGGTCATGAATGCAACTTCCTTATGGACATACTCCTTCATAGCAATTACACATTGTTGGAATATGTACTGAGGTGGTCAACTTTTGACAACAAAGTATTTCTTCTGCAAAAAAGGAAAAATGTGGTTTCATCACAAACTAGGACTGTGTATAGAGTGGCATAGGGCTAACTCATCTATTAACCCCAGTGGATACCTGAGTAAAATATAAAAATTCATTGTTTCCTGCTTTTGATTCCTAAAATTATAACTATAAAATTATAGTTAAGAAGTTGTTCCCACCCTTTTTCACCCTTCCCTCTTACAGAATACACCCCACACACATACACAGGCCTCTGTGTGTGTATGTGTATGTATGTATGTGTGTGTCCAAAATGTGTTTCTGATGACTGGTTCTGTGCAGAAAAACTATTTCTTTACATCCCTAAACACCAGAACATATTAGATCTCTGTCAAGGAGACATCCAGTTTACAGATAATAAGAACAGAGACCCTTGTCTTTACTGGAAAGAATATTTTAGTAAGTGCTGAAAATAAGTTTCCTAATAAATGGAAACTTTCTTTGCTTACTTGAAGTCTGGTTGTCTCTATACCCTCCAATATAGCTTTTTTGAAGTCTTCCTGCTGCTCCTATCAAAGAAACAAAGTAAATTGTTAACAATAACACCAAAATAACTGTGCCAAAAATACATACAAAAAGCTTTTTGGTCACACATTATACTCATCAAAAGGTTCAGAAGCAGCAACTCAGCAGAACAGAAGTATTGCAAATGGTCATGATGCAATTCTCAGGTGTATTCTCCCCTGAATGCATGACAACTGCAAATAGTAATTTGTACTAATTCAACAGCTACATAGCAAAAACTAGTATTTATATACATATATATATATATATACACACACACATACACTATAGTACTTGGAAGGCAGGTTTATGAATAACCACTTTTCCATTTTAGTAATTTTTATTACTCTTTAAGGAAATTTCTTTAAGGAAATGAAAGTTATTCATTTTAGTTTATGATGAGTTTATGAAAAAGCTTTTTCTTCTTGGAAGCATAATGAACCATTTTTGTCACTTTTGAAAATTACATTCACTGTCATCTTGCTCTATAAATCATAATGTAAATTAGTCTTTCTAAAGGCTGATCTTGAAATTTATGAGTGTAAAATATTTAGTTGAACACTAATTATGGGATACTTAATTTTATCTCGATTCACAGTTGTAGTCATCTTAGCTTTCATAACCTCAGAGCTTGTTTATTATTTCACTAGTATCCTATTATGAAGCAACAGTACTTGATGGCAGTTAATGTTACATGAGTTTTCACTGGATTTTTTTTAAATCATGAAACAGATGCAAAGTGCAGTCTGCAACGATTGTTTAAGTTTTTTTGATTATATTTGGTCTTAGGCTTTTTCCAAACACACTGTGACATTACAGTTAAAAAGAAAATGATCCCCATTAACATACTTGACAAAGCCTTCCATGCTCACCTCAATATCAGCACTTCTTTCCCTCATTTTGCTGGCTGCCTCTTTGAACCGCTGCAGGTCCATGCTGTCTCTGTGACCTTTGACACAGTGAATTCAAAAAGAGTATTCAAAATCAAAGGCAACCTCCAATTTCTGACCATGCCAATAGTCTGCATCACCACAGCAAAGGGTCACAAACCACCTAAGGCCTGTGTGCCTGTTTGCACTAGGAAAGACATTTCAAACATGCTAAAGTGAAGATCAGTGTAACAATATCAAACTACTGCCTTTCCTGCACTGAGGTGTGGAGCACCACCATGCAAAAAGTAAAGTTAATATTTTACATTTTTACTCAAGCGTGTGCTCCTCACAGGAAAGGAACAAAGCCTGGATTACAGTGCTTTTATGTATGCTTGACAAATGAAGGGAAAGTAGACAGTTTCCTGGAGGGAGCTTTTACAATATACCCTTCATCCTCCCAGTTGCAAGAAATACTTTTCAGAATTTTCCCAATCATGTGGCTTTCTAATGAATGAAAATCTACTTGGCTTCACAATGAAACCTGCATGGTATCACAAGTGGTGTAAATTGTGGACAGTAAGAATGAAGGATATATTCTAAATGCTAGAGATGTCAGAGGACCATATACAAAAAAAAAATCTGACTCCAGTAAATAAGTATAGTTAGTATTCAAAGTTATTAGTGGTGAAGTACACTTAAAGATTAGATAAGAGTTGTACAATCACTGCCCGTAATTTCTGTTTAGCCTTGCTTTCTTTTTTCAACCATGAGGCACTTATACATAAATAACTAATGTAGGTAACTTCTTAGAAATCAAAGTTTCACAGCAGTAGAATAAACTCTTGTCTAGAGATTTAAATTTATACAACCTCAGCAAATCTCTGGAAAACACTGAGACATCCCTAAACAACTTTAGCAAGACAACACCTCTGCAGACAACCTGACAATTCCAGATTACAATCTTCTGCTAAACACTAAGCATACTTAAAGCATTATCAACTTTACAGGGATCAGTTAGTAAACCCACACCTGTGTTTTGCAATGAATCTGCCACTGTTTTACCATTCAAATATGTAGGTAACTAACCAAAACCATCCACTTTTTTACTGTTAAGCAGAACTTGAGAGGAAGCAAAATGTTGTATTGAATTAAAGGACTTTGGAAGCTTCCAAAATGACAGCCCCAACCCAGGTTAGCCTAGGTAACAGTGGAAGATCCCAGCTGTAACAGTGTTTAGAAATATAGTATAGGAGGAACCCTCAGCTTGACACAGATACCACAAAGATATTTGTCCAGGACTCCATCAGCCTGAGTAGTGTTCTGTAATTACGTCAAGAAATAGACAATATTTTTGATTTATGCAATCAGAAGGTAGGAGCTTTATAATGAGCCACAAAAGGTTTGTCTACAGTGCCCGTACCAAGTTGTACAGCTGCTAATTGCCCAAAACTGCTGTGCTCAACAACTGGATAATGTTTTTCAGAAAAATATTGTCTATGTGACAGAATTATGGAGAAATTATCATTTCAGTTAAAAAAAAACATTCAAGCAACATAGGGAAATTAGAGATGTTAAATGCAAAAAAAGCAGAGCAAAATGGTAGAATAAAGTCACCTGCAACCGGAATACACCCAAAATACCATACAATTCTTGATAAGTCAAACCTTGGGGCTTAGATTTGGTCCACAGTTTATGAAGCAGTCCCATAAGGATGTTAGAACATAAATCTCGGGTTTGCAGTTCCATTGCATGGACATGCTGACTTTTGGAAAGTTCATCTTTAATATTCAATTTTCCATGCGAGCCGCCACAGTTGACTGCTGACGTCAAGTCGCCCGTTGACAAAGAGAACTTCGTTTGGGGCTTGTTCTTCGCTAACTTGACAGGGGACTGGTGAGCACATTTGTCAACTCTGCAGCTGTAGTTATCATTAGTGTCAATCTCATCATGAATAAAACCACAATTAACGTATCCTCCATTTTCAACACAAGGTTGGGTGAAAGCAAGGCAAGCAGAGCCAGAAGCAAGAGGATAAGAGCAGCTAATAATGACTTCAGGACATTCAGAATCTACTTTGTTATACTTACCCACAAATGCACCAAATTCTACATTATTATCTCCTTCTGTAGCCTTAGAGAAAACAGTCTCTTCATGCTTTGCTGAAGAATCCAGCTGACTTTTGCAACTGGGTCGAGATGGAGTGCTAACAAAAAACTTTGTTGTTGGGGATGTTACATGTGGCATGCTGTTGGATGAGTTGCCTAATTTTTTACTTTTATTAGCTTTTGAGATCTCTGCAGCCTGTACTCGTTGGCGAAGTTCTGGAGGGGAAACAGCATTTGAAAATAAGGCACTGCCTGAGGAACCTGCCTCTTGGTAGTTTTTTTCTTCTCTTCGGGGAGCCAGAGCCAACTCCTGACCAATTGTCTTATGCTGGACTTCTTTGTCATCACGGATGGAAATGTTACAGAGTAAAGCGTTATTACTCTCAAGGCCTCCTTGTGGAAAAGAGCCAAAGACATTTCCAATGCTGTGCTTTTTCCACACAGATGATCTGAGAGAGCCATCCTCAATGAGATTTTGTGCCAAATGTTTTGAAATGCTCAATTCCCGGGTGATTTCATTATGAACCTTGCTGGCTTCTGAAGCTTTCTGGGCTGTCAGGGTTTTCAGAGTATCCACAGTTAGAGCAGACAGATCCTGGAGGTGGCCAATCTGTGAATCTAAAGACTGTAATGACCTTTTAATGTAGTTGACACGATCACCAACTTCCTTTATCTGAATGCACATTTGTTCCACCCTAAGAAAAATCAAATTATGAAGTAGATATGAAAGGTATTTTTCTCAATATGCAAAAACCCCCATGATTATAACCCTTTCTGTCCATTTAATCAGGGGGAAAAACAACTTTGAAATGTCACAATAATACAACAGCAGTGGACTGTTTTGTAATACAACATTTGTACATACTTCTGAATCACAGAATTAAAACAGCTATCAATTGAGGGCCTACAGCACTTTCTGAAATCTATCAATCAGTTTCTTAAAACATCATGGGAAACTAAATAACATGATTGCCTCAGTTTACTGAGTGCTTCTATACGTCAAGAAGAATCAATCACATTAACAGTTTCTGCATAGCAATGGAAAGATACCACATAAAATTTGCATAAACACTTTATGTTCTTGAGCTGCATTTCTCCCCCTTTAAAGTACATTTAAAAAAACCTGTAAAAGCTCTAATTCTCTATTCAGAAATTTTAATTGTAAATATTCTACCGTTCGAATGTGACTCGAATCCTCTCCTCGCTTCCAGAATGAAATTTATCATCCTTTTCATTGAAATACATCTCAACACACAGCTCTTCAAAATCATGAAGTTTCTTCTGATCTTCTTCTGTCAGGAAGAGCTCTAAAGAGAGAGCAACATTTAAGATGACATATGTAGTGAAGTTGTATAGGTGCTGAAAACTAATAGACGTAACTCTACAAAGGATGTTAACAATAAAACACTACAATAAAAAAAAAGAACCTAACAAACCAATAAACCCTATTAGAGGGCCACCTAAAACCCTTCCTCTCTCATTGCAAAAAAATTCAAGGTAAAAGACTGACAATAAAATAAAACTAAAATAGTAATTCTGAGAGGGTCTGTGCACAATATTATCATTGTTTATGATCCTACCCTTTAGCCCCTCTGAGGCAGAAGCTAGATTCCTTAGCTGGATTTTATTTTTTTTTTCAAGTTTCAAAGAAGTTTTATAGAAAGAAAAAAAATTTTCTCCATTAGCAATAACAAGAAATCTAATCTATTTGTTTGCATGATAGGTTAGTTTTACTGGAGAATCCTAGGGGCTGGCATTAAACTCTTGAGAAAAGCACCGTGATTTTCAAAAGAATTATCAGTACTGAAAGCACACAAAATTAAGACCCACTTTGACTTTCTTCACAATACACATTATAACCAAGAACATGATGCTTTTCTGACAGTTTGCTTTAACCATGTCAAAAACAGTACTGCAATTTTTTGGATAACTGTTCATACTTGGCCCATCTGAAGCCTTGTCTGTCTTTCTTCTTTTACATATACAGCAGAACAGGGAAGCCATGTGGCTAAGAATGATCAGTGGTGGAGGCAGAACAGGTTTTTCATGGTAGGCCATAATGAAATGATAGCGCTGATACTTCCACACGATGTTTGAAATTGCCTTGACTTGTAAATACACGTTGCTGAAAGGGAACAGAACAATATTAACATCAAGGTGTTTTTTGGGGTGGTGGGAAATTGTTGGTGTTTGTTTAGTGGTTGTTGGATTGTTTGTTTTTTAACACTTTGATAACAATCAATTCTGAAGCCAGTTAAGTAAGAGACAAAAGCATAAACTTGTTTTTTGCTGCAAAATTATTTTTGTGGAAGTTGGAAATACATTCAAGAGAACACCATAATCCAGAGCAAGGAGAGGGCTAAAGAAATTCTCCTATCAGGTAACATCTCAGTATTGTTACTCAGAAATAAATTACACTAAGATGAAATTTCAAGTTTGTTGAACAAAAAAAAAAAAATTATTTCTAACTAAATCCAGATTTTTATATTACACATGTTAATTTTTTAGTCTGCCTTCTTCAGTGTTTGTGAGCTGCTCATGCCCATAAATCAAACACTTGCAGAGCACTATCAAAGACAACTTGCTACAATTGAACCCAACCAACTGGAGAGCTTTAAATGAATTTAGGAACAACAGTCAATGAAGACAAAGAAACAATTTTGTTTTCTGACAAAGAGAAGTTACAAAATACCTCCAAATTTCCTTGAACTTCTGATTCCCCTGACCTCACAGATGTGACCTGAACCAGTCACATCACACACTTCCCTAACTCAGTCATGGGCTTACAGTGACAAAGAGACAAAGACCAGACTTAGAACCTGAAAAAGCTTCCAGGAAATGGGATTGCTTTGATCTGGCATCAGTTCTTATCTTGTCATCTTATTGCAGTGACATTGACACTTGTTCAATTGTTAGCAAAAGTTAACTATTATCTAGAGACTTACTTGAAAAATGCAATCAGGAGATTAACCATGATTATGTACTGTACAAAGAGGTAGACAGCTTGAAGAAACGGGGTCAACCATGTTCCTGGGCCACAGAGATGAGCAACCTTTTCATCAGAATTATTTGCACACACTGTGTTGGGAAAAAAAGATACAGAGAAGAAATTTACAACTTTTAGAACTCCCAGCAGGTACAGACAAAAAAAACCCCAAAAACTTAAAAAAAGGTCACTTACATTTTGCAACAACCAACTAAACTATCATACACTGGTTCTGCAGTTTGAATTGTCTCCAGGCATTTAGGAACATGGTAGAAAAATACCAGAGATAATTGTTTCTGGCTGATATTATGCTGTAATCATATTACTGGCTTTTTTAAAAAAAAGCATAGTACATCACCACAGCCAGAATTTTGTCATGATAGCTGTGGGGCAGAATTCAAAAATCGTGCTAGGAATAGCCTTGAGAGAAGTTGTAATTATGCAGTTTTCATTCTAAGCCAAACAAGTGTTAGAAAAGAAAATGAAAAATCAGGTCACATAGTTATACAGCTGCAACCCACAGAAGGGAGATATTCCATTGAATCAATGTCAACAGTACTGGGGCTTTCAGAAAATTGGAATTTCATAAGATTTTGATAAGACCTTCTCAGAGTAAGTTCTCTCTTTACTTGATTCATAATTGCAGTATCTTACCATCAATTTCATAGGCATAGACTTCACCAAAAATCATCCAGTATGGATGAAACACAATATCTCTAGCAAGAGTCCAAGAGGGTGCCTCATCAGGATACAGTATTGCCTTCCTGGGAACACCAAAACTAAGTAGTACAAGTGCCATAATCACCACAATGTAAAACATGTTGGCCACCTGTTAATACAAAAAAGTCAGTTAATCCACAAGGACATAAATTTGATCTCACAACTCTAAAAACTTTTACCGTGGCAGGGTACACTTGAGAAATTCTATGCATTATATGAGGAAAAGAGTCCAGGGCATTAATATTTCACTCAGAAAATTTTGTTAAATAACAAGCCCTGTTAAAAAAAAAAAAAAAATTTTCCTGTCCTTTCTTATAATGTACTTAGCACCCTTGGCCAAAGGCAACTGAGCATATTTCCCTTTCAACTTGAATACTATTAGGTACATGAGGAGCAGCTGACAAGGAGAAATAGTCCTTCCTAAAGGTACTCAATAGCTGCACAAAAAACAGAGGTAGTTTTCCAAGGGCAGGAACACAGAACCCATGCCTCTTGCAAGAAATCAAAGTGAGAAATTAGCAACTTGATGCCCTTGTTTTTAAGGAACGACAGGGTTCAATTTTGTAAGAACCATTTTATAGAGGGAAGGAACACAAAAGCCCCTTCTACATTCAGATATACAGCTCCCAAGCTGCTGTCAGCAGAGATAGGTTATTTAATTTTAAGTTTAAACAATTTTGGTATTTTTAGCGTCAGATGAAAAGAAGCATAATCTATCCCAGTTTTCCATAGCACAAAACCATGAAGGTGCTTCAGGACACTACAGGAACACAAAGGCTATAAATTTCAGAGCTTGGGAAGCTGATTCAAGACATAGGCTTCATCTTATTCATTTAAGTCTCTGACATCTGAGAACAAAACAGGCCAGGGAAGGAAGATTTGCCTTTTTTTACATTTATGTAACAGGGATAGCTCCATAAAGGAAGCATTCTAATCAGCTTCTTTTGAAACCCTTTAAGGTATATTGCAGCTAGCTAGTTCTGCACACCAAGTTGTTATCCTAATACAGCAGGACAAGAAACTTCTAACTAAACAGAACTATTGAGAGAAGTTGTAAATGGATGCAGTTGGGGGAAAAAAAATCAGTAACAAACATAGTACTTACCATTTTCCCAATCATCATAACATAAGGGCCAGCCTGTTGATTTACAGCTAGAAAATCCAGTAATCGCACATACCAAAAAATTATATTGAGACAGTATGTTATTCTTCCAGCAACAAAGACGTAATTTTCTCTGTAAGTGTTTTCTCCAAAATTCCCCTTGGCTCCAAATCTTAACGCAAACCCGATGAAGAAAGTGACAATGGCAACTGTGTCACTGATATTGAAGTAATCACTGAACCACACTTTGATCTTCTGATTAATCTTCCCAGCCTCTGACATAAAAATCTGTAATAGAAATTAAGGTCAGGACAGCTCATGTTTATTGCACGGGGACCAATAGTAAAACATGTGAATCACTAGCATTTTTATACTTGCAAAAATATAATAGTTATTCAAATGGAGACCTCTTAAATGCTGAGCAATCAAAACCAGTGTTTAACTGTGTCAGCTTCACAACAAGGAAAGGAGGGTTTTGCTCTATCTAAGCAATTTATTAAGGAATTTTGGATTTAGTGGATTTTGGAGATGTTTTTGTTTATTTTGAGGCAGTTACTGTGACAAAAATGAATCCTATCTGCCTTCAGTTGAGCCTCAGGTAGCAGGTTAATGGACTAATTTTATCTCTCCCATTTAAAAATTATTACAGAACTTCCATAAAGTCTCTTGCTGACGAGGAACATTGTAGTTATGATGGCTCTCCTGTGTCACTAAAGTTTTTTTTTGTTTTTTTTTTTTTGCATCTTGGTCATAGCACTGGGGTAGAGCCTGCCTGGCAAATAAATACACATTTTACAAAGCCTCCATCTAGCAACCTATACCAAGCTTTAAGAAAAAGGTATTAAATCATGTACTCTGATGCTTGAAGATTCTTAAGTTTTCTTGTTTACAAATGATACTGTTTTGCTCTAAGCAACAGTATCTAAAGGATATTGTTTAAACTGACCAAAAAAGGCTAAAATCCCAGATTGTTACAGGCATACCTCACGAATTTTCTCAATTGCTGATGTGAAAATATAAGCAATAACAATCCACTCCTGAACAGATGGTAATTCTTCCATTTTTACAAGAACCACAAATGTGTAGAGCATGAGGAATCCTAAGTATGCCAACTAAAAAATGAAATAAAACATATACATATAATTACTGAAGGATCCTTTCAAGATGTACATGGAATCTTTTGATGTGGTATACAATAAAAGCTTCAAGTTGGATTACAAGACTATATTTACCCCTTCAAACAGACAAGTTATTATTTATAAGAGGATACAAACATTTTCATCTTAGAAAAGGAAAAATAGCTGTAATAAGCTATTTATTGTTAGCAAAGCTTTGCTCTTATTACAGCTATTTTCCTTTAGTACAAATTCTAACATTTCTATTACAGTGATTGATATGAAGCTGTGCATGCACTTGAGACTAATACATGGTTATAGAACTCCTGCTAGCAACTGATGAAAATAATTACTCAGAACAGAATTTAAAAAAACCCAAACCACAGGGCACAGCACATGCCCATGCAGTTTCATAAAATGAAGTATTTCTCATTTCCAGCTCAGCAAGGTAAGAGGTTTTCTGTCTGCTTTTTGGATAGCGCTTAACATTGACTCAATCACAGCTAATGTTGGAAAAATAACCCAAAAATACGTGCTACACTTCCAAATAAAATACACATTATACAGAAAAAACTCACTGTATTAAACCAAAACTTCACGATTGGAGCATGATAAAATGCATAAAACTTCTGTGTAATTGGGAGTCTTTTAGGTTTTGCTGGAGTCTCCATGTCATGCTTTTCGAAAGTACTGTCCAAGATCCTCACTTCCTTAAAAACCTCCTAAAATAAAAAAAAAAAAACCTGTTAACTTCCCACATGAAAATGGCATGCTTTCTGGCACTAAATTTCACCTTTGACTTAAAAATGTAATTATTTAAGTGAGGAATATTGCTTTTAATATGTCCCCCTGCCCCACATTACCATAGGTATTTCATCTGCTGCAGTCTGGAAGTTGTTCTCACTGTCATCCATTGCCATTTGATGGGCATCTTGAGACTGAGGAATGTGTGACATTTCAGCCTTGGTCTTATATTCCAACAGCAATATAGCAGGAGGGAGTAGAATACTCAGTATCACCTGGAAAAGATGAAGACTAAGTATCAATAGTTCACAACTACATCAAAGCAGCAGAATACACCAACACACAGAATAGCCTTTGAAAATATATTATCTAAATTTCACTTGCTTGCTATTGAGGGGAAAATGTTGAAAATAATTAGTTGTTATTACTTGTGTATGCACTTAAGAGCTTAGGATCACATATACAGAGTGGTTTTTGACTTGAAGACATAGGAAATGGGAAAAACCAACAAATTCCAAAATTTAAAGGTATTAGAATGTGCTCCAAGCCTGAAGATAGAGATGTTCTGTTCACACTCTGTTATTTAATCCACTCCCAGAAGCTTTGGAACAGTGTTCAAGTGTATTTTAAAAGCCTGTACCAGGTTGTGGTTTGTGGGGGAAGAGGGGAGTGTCATATGTTTTGTTTGGGATTGTTTTGGGTTTTTTTTTCAATTCACGGTAAAAAAATGAGCTAAGGTATAGATGAAGAGAGTAAGTGAAAGCTATTTACTGTCATTAGCCTGTTACAAAGCAAGCAAGAAAACAGTTAATCAGTTATCAAAGAGGATTTTAGTAGGTCACAAGTTAAATGATGCTTGTAGGTATTTTGTAGGAAAGTTTTCTTTCATTTTACTTCTAACAACAATTAGGTTTTGGTACCTAATTTATCAAAGAAATACGTAACTCCCAGTTCAACTGATCTGTATAAATTATCTCTGTCTAGATCATAACTGATCTATACCACACAAAGGGCACTACTGGAAAACCTGTCCCCAGTTTGCCTACCCTTGTTTTGTTCTGTGCCCTGCTTTTGCTCAGTTCCTCCAAAATAGGATATTCACAAAGCTTTTTTACATCAAGTCTTATGTGCTCCCTGCAAAAAGCCAAAATGCATGAAACTACAGTCTTATGACAGGTTTTCCATCTGTTAAGGACTGTTACTACTATGTTTTTAGTAGTGGATTAGTAGTCACATGATCTCTTTAAGCCTCTGATTAAAGGCTACTTGCCTGGTTTTTGCCTTCTATATTTCTGTACCTTATTTGAAAAGATAAGAGTGTCAAAAGAAGCGTTTACAACAAATATTCCAGTTTTGATTATGTTATAGGAGACTGGTTTACAGGATTTATTAATAAAAGCTATAGTTGTGAAAGCTTTACACTAACAGCACTTAAAGACACACTTTTCTTCCCTTTAAACAAACTCCATTGACCCTTTTTACACTAATAAACTGCAACAGTGCTTACTTTGTACCATGAATTCTTCCTCATGTTCAGCCTTCCCATCCACATATCCGATAACAACATCTGTGTGCAAGTGTGTGCCACAAACGGACGGAGCCTCGAGGACACGGCCAGCTTCAGACACGTGGAGTTGCTCCAGTTCTTAAGCTCGTAAGTCAGTAACTTCATGGCCATAGTTTCATCTTGTCGGAAGGACTGCTCTAACAGCTCAACTGCCAGCTGACCAAACTCACTAAAATGAAGGGAAAAAAAAAAAACAAAACAAATAGAAATGGCCATGAGTTTAGCAAGAATTTTCCTGCATAAATTACCAACTTGCATAACTTGAAGGGACTATTATTTGTCCCTTCTGTACAGAGACACTAAAATTTGTAACAACAATAAATCAGACTCCTGTTAAAAACATATGCATGCTAAAACAGCTATAAAAACACACACAGAAATTACAGAGAAGAAAATGGCACACTGAGTTTCCTTTTAATTTGACTATAAATAAAGACTTGTAACAGCTCTCAAGAAAGAGCAATATCTAATACAAAGCTTCCACTAGAGTTCCCCTTAAACCTTTTTGCAAAACATAATTGTCTTCAAATGTGCTAACAGAATAAATTGTGTTCTGTTCATAAGTAGCCCACTACTTTTATTACAGAGGTCAAGAAAATATTTTGAACAATAGGAATCTAACTTACTTGGAATACTGTTTCAGTTCTTCTGAAGTATCATCAACAAGGTCACTTTGTTTCGCCTCATAAGCCATGGACCGGTAGACTTTGCAAGCCACCAACGCTTTGGCCATGGACTCCTCGCCGTGCTGCCAGAAGAACAGGGCCATCTTCTGCCTCTTCATCAGCACTGCCCACAGCAACAGCTCGTTCAGAGGATAAGCAAAACGTCTCGTTTCAGGGTCGTCTATGTCAACTATTTCATCTTTGGTTCTTTTCTTTTTTCCCTCTTCTGCACCAGTGTCAATCTTTAAAATAAAATCACAAAGTCACGTTTTAAGTCGCTATACTTGGTCATTATGTAAATTGAAATAAAATGCTAAGTGACCCAATACCAGATTAAAAATAATTATAAAAAGAAAAAAGAAATGTTTTGAGAACTTGAGAAGCAGCTGGAACTTTTGTTCAAAAACGTCAGTTGAGTACAATTCATTTTAATAACTGTGAGACTGAATTAATTTGAATTATAGATCAAAGAAAAGCCATAACTAATATACCTACATACAAATAAAAAAATTCATGGAAACTGCTTGTAGTACTAACACACGGCCAAATCTTGCCCTGTCTACCAAGCCATGTGAGTCCCACCTTCATTACTAGAACTCTGTCAAAGATAAACTTTCTTTCCCTAACATATCAAAGCTTATCTACAAGACTACTCTACAGAAAGAGAAACATCCTTTACAGAACCCTGTAAAAAAGCTAGGCTGAAATTCCAGCTTTATCAAAGTCAATGCAATTGCTGCTACTCACACTCCAGCGGCACTTGGGTTTCCAGCAGGCTCCCCACTCTCAGCTCCCTGAAATAATCCCCACCGTGCTCCCTCACAGCCCTCACCTTTGGTTTGTACGGCTGCGCGGTTTTGATGAAATGATTATGGCGCATTTTTTCTTTCTTGTCTGCCCTGTTACCAAAAGACTCATGGCTTTTACACATCTGAGGAGTGGTACTTGAAGGATTTCGCCCAGATCTCTGCAACAAGGAGAAGGGGTTTGGTTACTCAAACATGGATGAACATAAACAGCACAAGCAGAATTCTCACTGGATATTTAGCACGGTTTGTTGTTTGTTTTCATTGTTTTTAAGAAGTCACTAAATGGGCAGTTACAAGTGTTGGTTAGTGTAGCTTGCACAAAAAGCTAAAGTATCTGCATCCCAAGCCCTAGTGAATCTGCATGTGCAGTGTCCTTTCTTCCCCTATGAGCAGGAAAAGAGGGAATCACAGAGAAGGAATTAGGATATGCTAGAATAAGGTTGAAGAGAACAAAACCTGTTGTCTGCCCTCAATCCCAGGACAGTTCTCAGCTGCCCTCACAGTCCTTACTACTGCATTTAAAAGAACCAGTCCATTGACAAGAAGAACAAAGCAACATGGATTCAATCACTGCACAGAACACAAAGGTTTGGGGTTTCTCAGGTGAGAACAGAAGGCTGGTACGCCGTGCACGTACCCGATTGTTCCCGCTGAGGCTGTTGTATATCGCTCTGAAGCGTTTCCTCGTGTACGTGCATCTGTAGGTGCCTCCCATCAGATATTCAATAACCAGTCCCACATCAATCAGGTTGATTTTATATCCTGGAGGAAGATTTCCCTAGGAATACAAAAGGTGTTATATTAAACTTGCTTATAGTGTTTCTACAAGTTTTATTACTGCTCTAAATAATTTTTTTTTAAAAAAAGAAGCCTTTCATGACAAAAAACCATCCAACATAAAACCCAAAAAGCATCTACATGACTCAACAGTTATTATTTTTAAAGAATGACCAGGTTATACCTTTTCTACATGAACTCCCCTAACAGAACAGATACTCATTCCATTGGTGAGGGAGGCATTGGGGTTTGGTTGTCTATTGTTTTAATAGCCAAAACTTCTCCATGCTGGAAGCATCAGCTTTTAATCCCCCCAAGAAGGAAAACAAACAAAAAAAAGATGAAAGACAACACTCTTTGGGTTTAACACCTTTTAGGCAACAGGCCACCAAGCACAGAACAGAAATATTGCATACTACCTAAATGTCTGCAGAGGTAGCTTAATGCTTAAAATAAAATTCAATTAATACATTGCAGATCAAATTGACAGTAAAATACAAGAAATTAACAAAAAATAACTGGTAGTTTGACAGATTTTTACATGGACAGCATACCTGTTTGACGTCCCGAACAAGATGAAAGAGTGTTGGGTTAGTTGGGCCTTGTTTCTTCATAACAAAAGAGAGGGAAAATTTGGAATGAAAAATTAGCATACAACAGCAGCACCATAAGAGGTTAATTTTAAAAACTGATTTAGAATATAAAAATATACTAAAATATAAATAAATATAATAAATAAACTTCTCAAGGAGGCTTCTCTACAGAGCTTTATCAGCTAAAGAATTAATTATCTTTTTTTGTCAAAGCAGATACTGACACTGTTAACACAAATCTAAGCCATATTTGGGTACTAATCACATCTGCTACTTTTCGGTGGAAAGTTCTTTTTTCCATCTTTGGATACTGTTTTCAAAATTACCTTGGAATTCTTAGATCAACACTGACAGTAACAAAATTTTTATAAGTAATAACTATGCAGGCTGACAAATTAAACTCTTCCTAGACCTATTATGATGTTAACTGCTACAGACAGAATCCATCCTATGAAGCCCTATAGATTTCAGATTCTGGGCACAAGTTTCACCCACATGACTTTCTCTCGTTCTCTTCCCCACTGTTTTGCACACCTGGTGTGTCCACAGAGCTGCAATTTTCCCTTTAGTGTCCATCCCCACCATCACACACAGATGAACCCTTGCTGACAGACAACTCTGCTGCTGCTGGGGCTCTGCACAGCAGCCAACAGCATCCACTTCACAACTCCAACCTCGTGCCCAGGAGCCTTCCCTACCAACACCCCACAACCTCCAGGCTGCTGTACACAAGCCAGGACACAACAGGCTGAGCAACTAAAAAACTACTCCAAAAGCAGCTGAAAATGCAATCATTTACTTACTGTGTTATAAAGTTCTTCCAGCCTGGGAATTGTAAGAAATTTGTGCATGCTTACTCCGTTTTCAATCAAAAGTTTCACAAATGCAACTCTGTCCATCACAAGGGCATCCAGCATAGCCTGTTCCAGGGAGCCAACCTAAAACAAATAAGCAAAAAGGTGGAGCCTAGAGAGAGCCAGTAAAAAAGTGAACTTAGATACTGTATCAACTTCATTTAGAGGGCTGGAAAAACCTTTTATGTCTGTAAAGATGTCACCCTCAGTTCAGAATATCCCCTGAACTTCACACAATTACAGATGGGAGAAGACCCTGAAGACTTGAACTGTCCCATAGGTACTGCCTACTGAGACAGTGGGACTAAGGAGACACTTGGATTAACATAACTGAGGTGTTCTCATAGGCTGACATTGGATAAAACAAAAAAAGACATAAAATATCTAAAGCACAATTTGGTTCAAAGATGTCAGAACCATCATGGCAATTGACAAGCCTTACACAGTCAGTACTTCTGACTGCACACTCAATAAGCTTATGTTTTATTTTTATACTACCAGGGAGAAAAGCCAAGAGCCACCGGTAGTTCTTAAACTCATTTTCAAACTACAAAACCCAGACATTTTGTCCCTCCCTCAAAAGACACTGCAGTGCTGCCAACAGTGCATTTTACTAGATGCAACTTCAGAACTTTCTAGGGCCATGCAACTGTAATAAAGAAAGAGCATCTGACTAACATGAATTCAGCTTCCACCTTTTGTAATGTGTTTTCTCTGCTAGTTATTCAGAATAGTTAGCACATTTCTAAAATATAATTTTCAAATAAAAAATAGCAAAACAGCTTTAAGGACCCAAATTACTGTCTCAGCAGAAATGTGTCAATATTCCAAAGTCTCTCTCTACAGAACTCAAGATTCATACTTCACAGTAAATTGTGCTTCTCTCTATTAGGAATTATCATTCTGCTTAATCCAGACCATTACATACCAGCCATTGTTGCCCATAAACAAAAACATGATTTTTGGCGATGTCAACTCTGTCCCAGGCAAGTGTAAGAACAAGCTGGTCAAATGCAGATGCATTCGTGCCTTAAGAAGCAAACACAATGAAGAAAAATTTTAAATTAATTATAATACAAGATAATAAACATTCTTGCTTCCTAAAAAGGCCAAATCAAGCAATCCACCCCAAAATTGTGCTGTATATGTCATCATTTATGTCATGTTATAGCATCATACAATGAGAACACAGATATTTATTTGTTTAAAAACTTACGATTCCTATTGGTGTTTTATAAATAATCCATCACATAAACACTAATCAATAATAGCTGGATGTTCCAAATGATCTTAAAAAATTAAGTCTCACCTTTTAACAAAGCTGTAAGTATTGCAACATCAATGTCCTGATGCTCATCTGACCCAATATGAAATACTGTAATCTGTCCAAAATGGCAAAATGGGGAAAAAATATTTAAATTATTTTCAGGCAAAGGTTATTGGCTTCAGTCTTTTAAATCTTTTTCAATTCCTGACATAAAAGACACCTCATTTTCAATGCAACTTGAAGCTTGTCTATGTTAAACATAAACTTTTAGTGTGCATTCTGTTTTGTTTTCCTAAGTGGAAGTTTTCAATTAATTTGAACTTCTTTTCCTCTTATGATTACAATTCACTGCTCTCTGTAACACAGTATCCTGCTCACCTCTCCAGTCCATTACAGATTATGAGATTAACCTGCCATCAGACACGGTTAGCTGAATAAGGCAATTTTATATCTCAGAACAGCACAATGTGATGTCCAAATGAGACACCAGTCCCTGAACTCAGGCTACACATAACCTGTCTAAAGTGGCTTTTCTTCAAGCATGCAGTGATACTATTCCTTTATTAGTAATCATAACTAAAAGATCCAAAAAAATTTTAAAAATCATATCATATCCACGAATGCATGCACATTGCATAGAAAAGTTTATGGTAAGATCTACTTACAAGTTCTTTTTTTTTCATGCATTCCAGCAGTGTCTGAAACAAATGAACTGCTTCACTTTGACCAAAGTTAAATGTCTTTTTGATGGTTGAAATGATTTCAGGCTCAGCACCCTCAGGAACATTCCTGAGATCGAAACAAACAAACAGGAAAACAATTGTTTTAGATGAACAGTAATAACAATAATGCATTTAATTACTTTCAACATGTCCATTCAAAGTCCTGCTATCTATAAGCTTATTACTGTTGCTGTGGCAAAACCTTGGGTAACCTTTAGAAAGAACTGCAGGTTACTTAACCTACAATTCTGTACTACTGCCTCCTAAAAGTAACCCAACTCCCCCTCCCTTTCCTTCCCATACTGAGTTCTGAGATATTCTCAACCAGAAGATGTTGACACAAAATAATAAGCAGTCACTCATCTGAGTAAGACACATTTGTGATCTTAGCCTGGACAAAGCTGTTTGGTTTACAGCTATGTTAGATCCCTGCCTCCCAAGGTTCAGAGGCAGCCCCTGCAACAAGGACCCAGTGTGTTTTGGGATTTATGCAAGCCTGACAACTCACTAGAAATCAGCAAGTACTGTGGAGCCCAAGCTACACTCAAAACAGTCAAGTGTTTTCTGCACTAAACAGAAAAAGCTTTATAAGATTCATGAAGAAATGGTCTCAAAACTCATCTGTGGTTGACAGACATACATAGATGCCATGCATATCTTGTCATTCATCTGTGTATGACAAGAACTGTCTGCACACAATCCTGGGCCACGTGCTCTGGGATGACCCACTGTGCTCCCTTCCAACCTGACCCATTCAGTGGTTCTGTCACAGTCTGGCACTGCTGGCACTTACCCCCCCTCCTCTGTCTGCTTGTGAACATAGGCCAGGATGTCTGCAGCTCTGCCAGTTCCTTCACACACCACCACAGGCACTGGGGGGCTCTCCTGAAGGAAGTCCAGAACTGTGAGGATGACATTGGGGCCACCTTCAAACACAAGTGCCACCACAGGCACACCTTGGCCAATTCCTGGAAAAGGGCAAAGATAAAATCCAGACAATGCTAAGTGTATAGTGTATGCTAAGGCCAGTTTTATATATTTAATAAATCAGCTTTGTCCTTTGTATTGAATCAACACTAAAATACTGTCTGCCAGACATTAACTGTTGGTAACGCACAGTTTCAAGCACTTTAAGTTCTGGACTGGGACACAAGCACTGCCAAGCTGGTCAATACAACAGGATACAATCTACAAAACAGAAGAGATTCCTCACAGAAACATTCAGGAGCTCATGCAGAAAACTGAAGAATTTTTCTTTTTTAATCTCCTCTTTTAACTTCCCTCAATAATTTGCAAAGGTGACAACACATACACAGTTTGAACATAGGTACATGAAACTCTCTACTGATGGGAAATATTGCAAGAGCATTCCTATAAGGGTCAAAATACATGTGTTGCTCCACAACTGGGAAAACACCATACTGCATACTGTGAAACTGCCAGTGACAAAACCATTAATTAATCAGACCAATCAGGACTTGGTGACAACACACTAAGAGCTGAAGTGACTTACATTTGTTTTTACAAAGTAAATAGACAACTTTATTCATAAAGAATTCCTCTGTGGTCCCAGACAAATCATAAATCTACAAGCAATAACTAGGATCCATAGCAGCTGATGATATTTGCAATTTTAGACTTGAAGTATAAGCAAAAGTTTTAATTTATTTTATTTTGTCATTCACATGCTTGGTGCAAACACCTTTTTCATTAAGCCATAGTAACAGCCCTCAGGCTCCAGAATTACTTACTTGCATGGATCCGTTGCAAATTAATAGTTTTTTCCAGTTCTCTTCGCAGTTTAACTTCTGCTCCATACTTTCCAACTGTTCCATCATCCACCAGAATGAAATGGGAATGGAGGTTATTTAGGACGTTTAGTTTACTTAATGGATTTAACAAGGTCTGATATGGAGCAACCACCTAAGTGCAAGCACACAACAATGTCTTTTACTTGCCAAGATTCACACTTGTTTCTGTGAAACTTAACTAGACACAAGAACTGGTGGCTCAACAAGAAGCACTGACACATATAAGGAGGCACTGACACATATAAGCATGCCTTGGATCAGGATACACCAACAGCTGCAGCTCTGAACTTCGTGCAGAGAAGTAGATAATCGTATCACTAAAAGATGCTGTTCTGAAGAGTAACAAAGACCCTTTGAAAAGGTGTCTTTGGGGAAAATTTGTGACTTCTTTGGCAAACAGCAGCACTGAAGACTTCACATCAAAATTTTTCAACTTATTATCCTCTCTAAATGCGAATTCTCTGTAATACTTTAACATATTTGTTATTTGATTCAATAGTATCAGCGGGGGAGGAAAAAGGATTGTAGTTAAGAACAAGCTCCTCCTGTAGCACATTTGCATTTTGCAACTTGTTTACAGTAATGATCTTGCATAAGTCACAGATGTCAGTGTATCTTCATAGTAAAGCAAGTATTCCAATGATGCAAAGCAAGGGAAAAGCATGCTTGAGCAGATGTGTCAAAAGTAAATGAGGTAAATCATTATTTCAGTTAGGTAATTCATCCTTACATCTCTTCCAACAAGGTCGTTTCTGTTTTCAATCACTCCCCACGGAGCAATCCCAATAGTGCAAATCTTTCGAGATGATCTGGAAGCGTGTTCTCTTAGAGCATCACCAACATGTTTTGCAACACCTGTTCGTGCATAAAAAGATTCCAGTGCATTGAATGGCACATCTTACTAAGAATACAAATATTTATTTAGGTGTTTAACTGTTTTATTTAGATAACCAGGCCTTTAAGGACCTGGAAACTTACTGACACACTACCAAAGAAAAGGCAGCGTGCTACATCTACTAGGAGGAAACAAAGTCATTTAACAAAGCAAATATTAGCCTAGCAAGAACTAAAGAGTTTCCAGCACATTACTGTACTTCTTCTTAATCACATTACACTCTGCCTTGTTTCAAAAACAAAACGCAGAAAACAAGCAAACAAAAAAAAACAAAGCCCAAAAACCAGCCTCTCTGTATCTCATTTCTGTTTTCACTACAAAACAGTAGCCTATTTTCAAATACTTATGTTCAAAATGCATTATTTTAACATAATTTGACCAAACTCATTCAAACTTCTTTGTTTTAGGATATAGCAATGCATCCTACATTAAATCTTTTGGCTCTTATAAAACTGCAATCTAGTTAATTGTGCACAATCTTTGCTAGTTCCTCACCTGTGTTCACTCCTCCAGTTATAATCCAGGCCCCTGTGGTCACTGCAGCTTTGATAAGACCTTTGCCAAGCAACTGTTTGATGCGTGGGTGAAGTTCGAATTTCTGCATGCCCCCATGGACAGATATAACAAGCTTTGGCAACTCCATCTGCCATTCTTTGAGCATAAGTTGCAGAATAGCTTCAGGCTTAGTGTCATATGACAATCGCACATACTGCAGGCACAAGAACAGAGTTAAAAGGTTCAAATGTGTAAAAAGAAGAACCAGAATGTATTTCAGGATATATTATCCTACTCCTGGCTATGGACACTGTAACTCACTTTCTGAAAACACAGCAGATGCATTAAATGAACAAGCTTCCTTTATATCCTCAGTAGTCCAGATGTGACAGTTTTGAAAGCAAGGTTTGGAAAGGAAACAACTACATAAAGATCATGGTATTCCATCCTACTGGCACAGTGACCTGGAAAATGACTCTATGAAAGCATTGGATGATCTCTAAATTAGATGAAATTCAGAAGTATCTACAAAAGCTCTGCCATCTGCTGGGAGAGGCTTTTGCATCCCCTGCAAAGAGTTTCACAATTGCTTGGTTTTCCTTCCCCATTCCAGGTGGGAAGGAAATCTACATTTTTCAACAGAAAACTTCAAAACTGGCAGCTTTTAAACACTCTTTTTTTAACAGCATAAGATTAAGTAGATAGTTGATCAGCTACAATGCTGTCACATCTTCAGCATGAGCTATTGAATAGAGGAGGGGACAGCAGGCAGAAATTGAACCCTTTCTGAATAAAGTTCTAAATACCAAAACAACACTAGTCCATTAAACTGGTTTGAGCAACCCACTTGCACTCTGCAGAAGGAAGCAGAAATGAGAGTGGGCAGCCTGGTGTTTCTGTACTCTTAGAAAAGGGTTCACAGCAATTTTAAGCTACACTAAGTACAAAGGAACCCATACACTGCTACTAAGAACATGAAAGAACTGTGCCAAGGGCCCTTCTCTCACAGAGATGATCTGATCTGGAGCACTGGACTGTCCTTGGGGCTTCTGCCAGCTGCAGAAAGAACACAGCTCCCTCACTCAGGCACTTTGTTTTGACCACAGAAGTCACACTGTACAAGCACTCCCTGTAGCCTGTAACTGCACAAGCTTTAAATAATTTCTACCACAACTAAAAATCTTTTACAAATAGAAATTAGAAATAAATCACAATAAAAATCCTATAACAGACAAGAGCACTGGTTTGTCACAATAGAGGTGTTAATATTTTCAGCCTTCAATTTCAGAAGTTAAATGAAGCATTCACCACCACCATGGTGAGAGTAAGAAAAAAGGAAACAACAAAACATCATACATGCCTTAGCCCTGTAAGAATGAGAGCCACCTTGAAAGTTGATGACACCATAAGCATCAGTAGAGGTCTGTTCTGTGTGTTTTTCCACGGACCATTCTTCTATTTCCTGAGTGCAGCTCTCACCCAGCTTCACATCGGAGTATTTCACAGCCAGACTGGCAGTGAAACAAGCATGTTGTCTGACCAAGCGGCCACAGCAGCACCTGCAGCACACCAGGGAGAAAGCTCTGCTAAATACTGCCATGGCAGGAGAAAAGAACTTCCTTTATCCATAACAGCAACATGAGATTTAGAAAGCAAAGATTCTAGACATTACATAAAGCTCTCTTCCAGAGTGAGCCTTGTTGTCATAAATATTTACAGCAATAGTCAATTACAATACATATTATTATGCAAAATACTGAAGCTCACGAAGGCAGCAAGCTGGAGGCCAGGAGAAATTGCTTCTTTGAAGCCAAGTAATTTATATAACATTTATAAATCTGTGACCTACTTATTGCAGACAGTTCTTTAAACATTAGCTATATTTATTTTATATCTAACCTTTCACCAACTTGTCACTCATAATACTGATCAAAACTTTTGAAAACCCTATTATGAAAGTACTTAATGAGAAAACACTCATAAATATTGTAATTACAAAGACCTTTTACCTGACAAGTTGCTGACAAATCTGACATCCTGGAAGGCATCTGTAAGAAATATTTAAAGATATGACTAAACTTCTCAAATAATTCACACAGTGAGCAATTCAGCAACAACCAGAGGCCATTCTTAGAAACTGAAGGACAAATTGTGGTGGGAAAGTTGTAAAGTCCATTGGAAGCTACAAATAGCTTAAACTGAAAGGGCAAGTTTTGAAGACCATTCTGTTCCTTGTTAAATGCTCTGGAAATTTTAACAGCTTCCTAATTACTTTGTTTGCATTTGCAAATTTTCCATGTGCTGTAATTGTGGCTATAAATTCTAAAAGCTTCTCATGTCACATGATTTCAAGGAATGTGGTGAATTATTTACAATAATTTGAAAATTCTACAGCATTTAGTTCTTTTTCTGTTTAAAAACAAAGTACTTAAATAAAAAATAGTAACCTGGCACAGTACAACAAGAGAGATTTATAAGTGCTTTTTAAGGAAAAGAGTGAAATAGACATTCTTGACCTCAGAAGAAAAGGATTCTCAGCTGCTCTCACACATATAAAGAAAAAAAGGGTGATCTGAAATCCATAATTACAATAGTAAATATTATGGGGAGACAAAACTGCCTTAAAAATACCAATTTTAAACCTATTTCAAATTTTGTCTTTATTTTATCCATGACACAAATGTTATGACTATTCATGTCAAAGTCAATCATTGCAGGAACTCTTAAATTATACCTGTAACACTCGCTGAAAGTCAGCTAGATATACACCAGAGTCATCACTAACTTGCTTGATTTCACACCTCTAATTTAAGGTAAGGTAAAAACAGCATGTAAGATATGTTAAATATTTTTAGCCTTGGCCTCCCCTCTAGAAATATGATTCCCCATTTTTCAGCCTAGTTTTTTTTCCTTTAAACACTTAAGGATGAAAAATTATTACACATCACATGAAATCTGAATGGTTCCTGTTTATCTGTTTTCCCTGGAAGCAAGTATTTCTTCAGCCGTTTTTTTGGTGTATTTTTCCCCCCACCCCAATTCTTGGTTTTCTTTATTCTTTTATGAATTCTTCACACCCCTTTCTTCTACACTGTCAGGTTGATTTTCACACTTCACCCTACACTTACAATAATGTTTTTTAAATTCCAGTAGAGGACATCTCTAGGAGACTCTGGCTTCAGAAATTTCTTTTTCACACCCCCCTGACTATAAGCAGATCATAGACATCAGTAGGAGGAGTGGTAAGAAGCAGCAAAGGGAACAGGAGAATATTTTTTTGAGATTTCTGCAATGCCAAAGTACTTTCAGAAAAAGAAAATCCAATTCACAGAGCAACAATGTCCAGTTATGAAAGCACAAACACAAGAGAGTATTTCACACAAAAAATGTCCAAAACTCATGAGAATGCTGACTTTTTAATATTAAAGAGCAGCAATGAGCTCTTGCATCATTTCTCATTTACCTGTGGGGGTCTTTTGAACTCGGTATAATGTACACACACTCCCTCTTCGTGAAAGTATTTTCTATCCAGGATTTCTGGGACTGAAAAACAAAAAATTTAATAGTATTTAAAAATACAAATCACATACCTTTGCAATGAGAAAAGCTAGAATATGAGGGGTTTGCTCTCTCAAAAACTCACAAACCACGTATGACCTTATAAAAGTATCTCACACATCTCTCCAAAAGTTGAGACAACCAGAATCATTATGTAATTAATACACAAATCACTTAAAATTAGAAGTAATGTTTTTCAAAGCTAACATTCAAATAGCAAAAGTTGTAATACCTAAATAAATATATACCAAAGAAAACACCCCATAAACAATTTTAAGATACACTGTTACCCTATCTTGCTAAGAAAAAAAAAATCAGGTAAAATTTTAAAAAATTACGTGCACTAAACTGAGATAATACTGATTTTATCTCTCTCTCTCTTTAATGAAGTAAAATTTTCATCGTGGAATTGTGGGTAAGGAAGTTTTCTAAAAACACTGGCAATCTATTCAACTAGCAATAAATAGGCAAAAACCTTTGTTCTTCATCAAGAAACTTTTCATTCCAGTAAATAAAATTAACTGGGATCTCTGAACTGCATTCTAAGGTTAAACTTAAAACATGCTCTGAAACACAAAATTAAGAATGTTCACTACTTCAAATGCTTACTATTCTAATCACTGGACATTATTTCTTGCAGTTGCTTTCAACAACCACATTAACATTATCTCACATAATAATCTTAACTTAGCTGCTAAACAGCATCATAACATGTAATGTCTATGTCACGTTTCAGCAATACATTGGGAAAGAAATTCAGACAGGACTTTTAGAAACTAAAAACACGAAAAAAATCTTGGAAGGCTAATTTGCATCTTATGCAACATTACTTTAAATCCTTACTGAGATTACATTAAAAGTACTGCACTGCTAGCAGCAAGGTGCTACATTTACATTTTACCTTTAGAAAAATTTGATAAATTTCACACTGTTTCATTTTACAGAAGGGGAAAAAAGACTGATGGATATTATTCACAGGTATCTAATCAGAGGTCTGGGGAAGTGATGAAGAAATTAAGATTTTTGGGTTGTTTTAGATTATAAGATGTTTAAGCAAAGATGGATGCATTTTTCACTCACTGCAACTTCAACATCAGTTTAAGATAATACAGAGACATTATTACAAGTAAGAATGTACCAGCTAATTTTAGTAAAGACCCCCAGAAAACTCCTCCTGAACTGCTCACCCTCTTTCAAAACACTTCCCAGACTCAGCAGATCTTTCCTACATTATTCATCATTATCATCTTCCAATATTTTTCTTTAGTGAACAATGATGATGAATTTATCAAGACAGTAACCAACTGCTGCTTCAGATTCTGTCTTGACATTAAGAAGGCCTTTACTCTTCCAAGGAGGAGGGAAAGTTGCAGAGTAAAGGCACTTCTTGTGACAGAAAGAAGGAGAAAAGATGAACAACCCACAGTGAAGAATCATGGAAGGAAAAGCAGGACAACAGAAAGAGTACTCACACAGTACATTTCACATTCAAACTAATCCTTTACACACCTGGAATAAATTAAATAGCCAAGGTCATCATTTGCTACTGTCCTAGCTCCTTTCCCTACAGACAGGAATGAATGCTGTAAACGAAGGAGAAGGAAGGCTGAGCCAGGGAAAAGCAGGATAATAAATAATATATGCAAACACAGTGTTATGGAGGATTCCATTTACGGTCTTTTCCCTCTTTTTGTTTGTTAGGGTTTTTTTGGTGTGTTTTCTTTTCAGTTCTCCTTTGAAGCAGAACCAAGTGACTGACCCCTAAGAGGCTTGTGAAAGAAAGAGATCTCTTCCTCTGCTGTCCTCAGAATTCATCTCTAACCTTTTAGCAGCATCTGCTCAGTTCTTCAGCAAGGAAAGTGTACCATCCACCACAAAGGAGCTCAGTATTTCCTAGGACACCTTTGCCTTACAAGAGTTGGGCAGAAAACAGCTCTCTCTTCTCTACCTTAATCAGATGATTAGCACTGTTACAAAAATAAACTTGATATATGTGTACATGTACATTTATACATATACCATACTAAACATGTATTTTTACATATAGTAAGTAGTCCAAATTTCTAGCTCCTTGTTAAGGTTTTTTTTAAGCACTATTAAGCTTTAGCCTTTGTGAGACAGATCCCAGTTCTGGAAGGTACTTTCTCTTGCCTGAGTCCCCACTGTTAACAAAGGAATCTGTGTATTTCATTTCTTAAAACTGAGCTTGATTTTAACACTGCAGTAGTTTAAGCTTAACTCTGCAGATCCTGCAGAATATAAAAAGATACAGAAGAGTAATTTAATACTTAGATGTCTCAGCCAGCTGGCTAAAACCACACCTTGAAGCAAGAGATCACAGGCACAACACGCAAGATGTTAAAATCCAAAGAATATAAACCACAAGCAATTGCGTCAATTGCTCCACGCAATATTGTTTTATTATTGAGTGGTGATCAAAGCTGGGGACAAGGAATACTGGCTCACAATGTGCAACACCACTTTTCATAATAAACACTTCCTAAAAAAAGAAAAAAAAAAAAAAGAGAAAAAAAGTCCCCAAAACAAAACAACTAACCATTTATCAATTTTTCTCTTAAAGAATCTGGTTTTAACCCCTTATCAAGGATTTCTTTTAGCTTTTCAACAATGCAAACATTTTTCAGCACACATCACTACATTTTATCAGTCACCCCAAATCAGTTATTTATGTAGAAGTAGCTCTATAATATTATTAAAAGGTACTTGAAACTTCTTGGTAAAATTAGACTCCTTCTAGAAGCATGCCTGTATGGTAATTAATCTTTATTGCAGAAGATTTTATACAGAATTTGCTAATTCCAGAATCTTGTTTTCTTTTGAGAGGAAAAGAAAAAAAGAAACAAAAAAAAAAAAAAGAAAGAAAATACAAACCAAGAAGAGAAGAGAACTGAGTGAAAGATAATTCCCATAAATGGGTAAAAATCACATTAAAAATGCAGGAAGTATCGCCTTCCATGTAAATAAGAGCATTTATTACATAATGTTCCTGTGATGACCACAAAAAGGAAGATGCGATGAGGACACTGTTGAGTATAAATTAGTTGTAGCAGTTACCTCTAAGAAATACTCCTCATCAGCTAAAGATTAAGTTAAAATAGAAGATCCAGTCTGAAGTCAAAAATCAATATGCAAGTTATCAGACTGTTTAAGAAAAATTGCCTATTCTCATGAAAGCTTCTTCCTCATCTGACCAGGATACACAGCTCCACCCCCCAAACTCTGTTTCCAGTAAGAGGCAGCTCCTGCTGCTCCCAGTGCTCTGTTTTCCCAGTGTATTTTTAGAAGATGTACTTTACACCATGGTTATGGGTAGCACAGGTCAGAAGCCTTTTAGCAAAAGGCACAAGTAACATCAACATATAGAGATCTACTTTTCAACTCTTTACTTACTTTCTTTTCAAAATTGTGGATGGAAAACTTACCTTCCCATATTCTTTCCTGTTCACTCTCAATCTCTCAAGCTAAATAAAATTTAATTTACAAGAAAAATTGTAATAGAACTTATATTATTCCAGAACTACCTTCACTTTTCTCTTCAGGTGAAGCTATAAAGATTTCACATTAAGGACTTCTCAGCTGGCAGGATCCTGTCTATACACATAAAAATTCTTAAGTTTTACCTTTTTGGAAGAGGTACTACAGTAACTACTAACTCCTCATCCCAAAGAGGCCAACAACGCTTTTGCACAGACTTTAAGCTGCAGGTTTCACAAGATAGCTCATTCTGCTTGTACTGATTTCTGAGCAGAGTTCACTGTGTCTTCCAGTACTTCTAAAGAACGCCAAGAAGCAGAAAGGACATAGATGTGTTTCTATCATCTAGAAGAGATATAGCCACTCTGGGACCATGAGTAAAATAAATACTTCACACTATTTTAAATAAATCTGTCCTCTCCCAACAGTTTCACCAATACTGAAATAATTCTAATTGCTTTTGAAATAAAACTTACACAAGTACTCGCTGAACTACAAACTCAAGAGAACGTGCCCAATTATTTCCAGCTTCTGGAAGTAGCTAAATGCCAAGATAATCCCACAGCCTCTTGTAACAGGTGGAAGTTTTACCATTGCCATTTTAATATTAACTATGTTTGACTCAGCAATAGCATTAGCACTCCAAAGCTCCAATGACAAAGATTATTTAAAAGTACCTGCTCAAGATTTATATGTTATCTTTACCGAAATTCACACTGGATAACTTTAGCAAGTCTCTTTATAGAAGGAAATTTTTACCACAAATTATGATTTCAGGTTTTGTATATAGCAGGGGGGAAAAAAATTTAAAAAAGAGAAACCATCCCTGAAGTACAGTATGAGATCATGTCTCAGAAATAAAAAACAACCCCCTACCATTCTCCCCTCTTCAGTTCACATATTTTTAAGAGCCTCTCATCCAACATATTAAAAAATGAAGACAATTAAGTTCTAGCAATTGATTCACAGCAATATGGCAAAGCCTTATCAAGCTATTGTGAAATTCTCAAAAGTTGATTCAACAGGTTCAGTCTGAATTATTTTCTCTATAGAAAGTAAGCCTGCCTGCTTGGCAAGATCTCAAAATTACTTTCATTATTTTCAAACAACATAAATGTGGCAGGTATGAATAATATTTCTGGCTGGCAATCCTGAACTTCTTCATGCACAAAGAGATCCCAGTTTACTTTTCCCCACTCTTTTGTGATACTGTATACTGTTGTAAGATAATAAGTTACAATATTGTAACAACATTTGTTACAAAACTAAAATTTAACTTTCCCCAACTATATTGCCCTGGAGCCTGCAACAGTGCATACCAACCCAGCAGTTCTCCTGACAATTTTTCAATCAAGCTCCCCACTGAATCAGCAAAGTGACCTGAATTAATAAATAATTTGCTAAACCGTGACCTTTTTGGAGGTCTGGTAATGGGGATTTCAGTTACTGATAGCATAGACTGAGCTTCAAATTTAGAAGTCATATCAATTTCTACACAGTCTCATATTTCATCTTTCAAATCTCTGCTTACACCAGATGGCAGTTCAATACATGCAATACTTACTCAAGGAAAAGATCCACCAATTTTATTTATCCTTTATTTAAAAACTAATATAATATAGACTCTATATTCTTTCTCCACTGTCTCAAATTTTCCAAAACATTTATTTTCCATCTGAACAGAAGAAAATACAGGAAAGTTTCAGCAAGCCTGAAAACAAGAAGACACAGTGGAAACTATGTGCAGCAGGAACAGCCGTGCTAGCACTGCCACAGAGCAGTCCTGTCTGTCTAGGTCACTCATAGCCAACAAGATACATTTCAAAACATTTCTAAGAGACATACTGTACTAACAATGTCCTTTATCTTGTCTATTCAAGGAATTGTCCGCTGACATTGTTCCAACTTGAAGTTACTGCTTCTTATGTAACTATACATACCACACACAGTCTTCGTGACTTACCAGAGGAGCTCTTATCTGAGAAACCCACTCCATTATCCAAACACGTGCTACACCATGGGACTGACCTGTGATCCCTGCCAGACAACCAGCCCTAGCCAGGCACTGGGCTCCTGCAGCTATAGCTGAAAGGCAGAAATTCCAGACGAACCTCTGTCTTATTGCTTTTATGCTAGATACATTGAATAAAGCCAAACAACCATGATAAATACAATATCCAATTAGGGAAATGTATATCAAGTAGTTTAGAATTCAGAAAGCTTCTTGTGGGAAGAGGAGCCATAAATAAAATGCACCAAATGAAAAGTTTCATGTATGTTTTACTAATGTTCTAGGGCCTCCTCTACATCAATAGCTCACTGAAAAGATTTCTAATAGGCACTTAGAACCACACTCCATGTAAAGCACCTGGACTTGTTTTTAGGACAAATTAACTGAGTTATACTGAAAATGTGCATCCCAGGATGAGCTGAGTAACTAAGCCATCGTATATGGGGTTGAGAGCTAGCTGAAAGACAGTTACATAGATCTACCAAAGAAAATACTTAAAGTTTTGTATTAAAAATAGCAGCAGAGCACATCTCAGTTCCTCAAGGAAATATTTATCACTTGAGTAAACTCTTCAAAACTTCAGCTAACTAAACAAATAAGCAGATGGAAGGGGGAAAAAAGTTAGGTACTTTAATTTCATAGATTTGCTTCCACTTGTTTTAAATTCTTGGCTCCATCAAAACCCAGGCATTTAATTTACTGGCTCACCCTTCAATTTAAAGTTACATACTTCTATAATTTTAGTTTGTTTTCTTTTTTAAAAGAGGGGGGAGAAAACAAAGCATTTAGCCAGCCAGTATTATGAACTATATTTAAAAGACTCTTTGACACAGAATAACAGTGCTGTCTGTCCAGAAAATACACAACACACACAGAGCACCTACAAAACTTTTCCTGAATCAGTATCTACAGAATCAGTCAAGCTCAATTTTTTGCACTAACTTCCACAGAAAGCATGGATATGTGCAATACTCAGAAGACAGAGGTTCAGACATTATCCCAATGCCAGAAGATACTTATGAAGTGCTTTAATGTATCCCTGTGAGGAATGTCACTCTAAATGACAATGACTGTGCTTTAATCTTAATTGTTGTTTAATCCACTACAAATGAAAATTTTTGCAAGGATATCTACCTGCTGCATCAGGATTACCTATTAGTCTAAAACCAGCTTCATTTACAAGAAGAAGTTGGTTCTTTTCTTTTTTTCCCCAAATGCATTGAGGCATCCCTTGTCACAGAATGTGATCAGCTCAGACAGACAGAGCCAACATGCAGGACAGAGGTCTCAGCTATGCTGAAGATCCTGTTCTGAACAGAACAGCTCACCAGGCTTCACCCGACTCCTAAGAAAGCAAACAGCTCCTGTTTTCTGGATTGAAAAACTTTTCTAGTGAAAATACTGCTGCAGTCTTGAAAATAGATTGTTTGACAGCCAAAAAAAAAAAAAAATTACTGGGTTTACGTTAAATAAAAACTGTTGAAGCAAGCAAGGAAAGAGGGCAGTCAGAGAAAGCCCTCTGTCAATTCTGCACATGGGAAGCAGATCTCAAGTGAGCCAGAGAGCAAAGATAAGAATCTTCCTCTCAATGGCTCCCTTAGTGCTGAAAACAAACCTTCAACAATCCTATTTTTTATTAAACAGTTCAGGAGATTTGCTCTGAACAGATTTCACAGCAATCCAGGTCTGTAACAGAGCAGCTATTGTTTTATCAAGTTCTTCTCTGATGTAATGAAGCCACCACA
This sequence comes from Passer domesticus, assembly GCF_036417665.1. Lineage (NCBI taxonomy): Eukaryota > Metazoa > Chordata > Aves > Passeriformes > Passeridae > Passer > Passer domesticus. The sequence continues at coordinate 10,550,997 of NC_087487.1, read as the reverse complement.
GAACTCCCTGAATCCACGTGCAGTTTGGATGCAAAGGGTAATCAGGATTTGTCAAAAAGGATTTTTACAGCTCTCTCAAACTTGATGAAAATTATTCCAATCTGCTATTTGGAGAACAGGCTTGTTTTGAGAGAATTATTTCACTGTATGACTACAAAGCACATAATTCAGTTGTTTAGGGATTTTTTTTTCTGCAGATTCATTTAATTAAGAATACCCTAAATTCATGAACAGAATTTAGCATTATGAAGTGGTGCCTTTTAACCCTGATGCACCAGAATAGAAGCCACAGACCTAATATTTTTGGTATATTTTTATTACATTCAAACTCAACCCACTTTACCCATACTGTTGTGAAAGTTATCTTCTAACTGCAATACAGGTCTTTCAGTGGAAAACTCAGAGTAAATGTAGCATACTTTAAAAGAAATAAATTTATTTACTTAATAGGTTATGGTCTGTGTTGTTCTGCAGTTAGACCACAGAAAAGCTCTTCTTTTTCAGAAAGTATTGAATTTGAAAATGCATACACCATCCAAACAAGGCATAAAATATTAATATGCACCTAGAAAATATTTCACAACTGATTCTACAGTATGAGATAGCTCAGGTGACTGTGGAATGAACCATCAGTTGATTTCAGAAGACAATCACCCACTGGCAGAATTTCAAACTGGCTTTTTCTCAGCTGATGTAACAATAAACACCTTCAGGGTTAAGTGCCCAACTATGCCAGATACAGTAATTAAATTTGCCAAAACCAGAGACTCCCTGAGACTGTGTCAGCACAGCAGATGGCAAACTGTTCCTGAACTCGCCTTCAGAAAAGCCGAGGGGAAGCAAAGAGAGAAATGCATTTTAATTTTTATTTTCCAACAACTTTCATTGACAGAATTTGGAATTTTGGTAGGAAAAAGAAAATACAGCAGAAGGCAAACCAGTTTCATTGCTGTGAGCTGAAGTAAATTGTTTTCTAAATAAAACATTTGCAGTCTTCCCAATTAATGAAATACCAAGCTAAAAAAGTTACCCCTGCTAAAAAACCTATAAATTACTTCCTCCGAGTTCACAGATCAATTGCATTTTGATGCATTCCATAAAATATTTCAAAGCATATACTGAAGTTATGACCTAGAAGCAACAAACCAGTGAATTTTCAAAGGAGATTAAAATAATTCTTTACTCCCTCACATTTAACACCATGGATGAAAGAAAAGGATAGAGAAAGAATGTGTGGTTGTAACTACAAGAAATATAGCTACAGCTTTTCAGCCAACATTTTCACTCTTAATATTCACTTTGCTCAAATGAGATTAAAACAAAATAAAAGCTAAACAAAAAATCATGGCAGAGTAGAAAGGAATGTCTGCAAGCCTGTCATACAGCCCCTGCTTCTTTCTGATAGGGTTCCTCACTTAAAATCCACTTTTAATTATATTGAATGACCCATATAAACCAACCTGAAATCTCTTGCTTTTTCAAACATCCAACCTCCTTTCCCTTCCTCATCCACAGTGATACAGTTGCACAGTCTGCATGCTCCTCACCTCTCACAGCACCAGAGATTTTACTGTAGTCTGTGATCATTCTGACCCCACCAGATGCAGACTGCAAGCCTACACACTCTCTTAAATTGGACCAGCAGGAAGGTAGAGTCAGCATTCCTACTCACCACACACACAGAATGATGCCAAGTCTTTTTAAGTCGGCCAAACCATCCCTGTGGGTACGAGGGCTGGTGCCTCTGCCTGTCCTGTCTGCAGGGACAGATGGGACACACTGTGCTGGCTGCTGGAAGCCCTGCACCTCCCAGCTCCACATCTACAGGAGAGACTCCTTTGGCTCATGGCTCACAGTTCTGGCAAGTGCTGGGCTTACCTTGCACGTGCCACAGAGGGTGTGTGAACAGACAATCCTATAAACTCTGGATTTATTTTTGGAAAGAATGAGGCTTGGGGCATGGTTTCAGCAGTAAAGCAGCTCACATAGTCTGGGTGCAGCTGCTGTCCTCCTCAAGCAACCTCCAGTCCCTTCCCCATTCACACAGGGAATACAAGTCACAGGTGCAAGAAAGGAGGCAGTGGTGGCCACCTCGGGAAATAAAGCAGTGGGAAAGGGCTCTTGTGACCAGCCAAATAATTAATCCTGCCCTCAATTTGCCTCCTCTTTGTTCCCTGATGAGAAACCTTAGCTCTGGCAGCCGCTGTTCCTGGACAGCTTTAGAGGCTGCAAACCCCTCACCTCGTGCAAAGGATGTACTCCAGTGATATTGGAGCTGCAGGTTTAAGGGAAGTCCTCCCTTTCTAGTTCATGAAGTGCATGAACATCTGATTAATTCAGTATCTGCTGAAGCACATTACAACTACAAAAGCAAACTGGAAGGGTGGATGCTGTTTGTCCTGCTCTACTACTTTCTTGGCCTGTTCAATTTACAGATCTGACTTATTTTTCATGTCGTACAAAGAAAGACACTTCCCTATCATCACAGCAAAGATTCTGGTGCCTCCTGACTTAAGTAGGCTATTATTAACTCACTAGAGCAATGGAAACTTGTTATCACTAAAGAATTTTTGACATAGCTGGCCTCAGACAACTCTTTGAACATCTATTAAAAAAAGGAAGTCTATGCCCACATGAATTATGGCAGATCAATAATATTTCTCTGAATAGCATGAGTGAGAAGGAAGAGCAACAGAACATACCAGTGGGCACATGAAATAGGACACAGCACCAGACCACTGCTAAGGATGATGAAATTTCACAGAACCTATGTTTAGACACAGCATCAGGGAAAACAACTTTTTTGTTATAATCAAAACTACTGAAACTAGGAAAGAGGCCCACCTGCAAATACACAACCAAAGACCCAGCTGAAACAGGTCTGGAAGTTTGGATTCTCCCTGCCTGTACACACGTGCAGTATTTGTTAGGCACAGTAGGGCAAGCAAACGTTTTGGTCAGCTCTAGAGTGATCAGAATGATTAGAACACAGGATGAGCTGGCATAAAAGCAAGCCAAAACAAGAATTTGCTCTAGCTCACCTACTGCTGAATTACAAAGACTTAAGCATTTTTAAATACAGCTCATAGCAAAGAGCCACTGGATTCAGTTACACTTGCACTGCCCAGCAGCTCAGCTCTCCCAGCCAGCTCAGCCTGCAGCTGAGTGCAGCCCTGACAGCACTCGAGGGACATCCAGGTACCCAAACACTTAGCAGAAAATAAAGCTCCCCGCTGAAACTATTCAAGTAGTTTCTGTTTTCTACACTAGAAAAGTGCAAAGAAGAAACTCAACTGGGTTTGTCAAAGAAATGTGAAAGCAGCTAATTACTTCTGAAATAATATACAATGTTTATTTAGGCACTTTTAAAAATTTCCACCCTGTTTTTGAGGGTTGTTTGAGCTTTTGATGCTTTCAGAGGCTCTTCTATGTTAAATACCACAAGTCTAAATAATTACTCAGAAACGAAATATATTATTTTTAGAAATAAAGTACCCTCTTTTTTTTTGTTTGGTTTGTTGGGGTTTTTTTATTTTCTGTTGTGTTTTTGGGATTTTTTTCCCCAGGGCAGGGGAAACAACTAATTAAATAATATTGACAGACCACAACAAGATTTCACATGGAAAATGTTTTCTATTTATGGTAATTTCTTCCAGCATACTAAATGCCAGTAAAACTCACCAACACTGAGTGCTATGTGGCACAAAGGCCTGTCCAAGCTGTACTGGACCAATACCTGGGACAGGCTCCTCCCTGGCCTGCTGGGAGAGGAGTGAAGACAACCATCCTAGAGAAACAAAAGACACCAGCAGGGAGGTGGAGGCCCTGGCAAAGCCAAGAAACACAGGAGAAATATTGGCTTTCACAGATGCAATTCTTCAAATTACAAAGTGAGGGTGCAGTCAGAGAAGACAAGCTGAGGAGTTCCTACTCTGCCCTCCCACCCATTCCCCTGCTACTTCTCCCCCACCTGCAGTTGTGCACTCACCCTCTGAGAAACTGATTGGGCTCCCTAAAGCAGCACATTACTCTCAGGGGAAAAAATAAGTAGGTAGCTTTAATGTCAGACTGAACACATTCAGATGTAAACTGGTCAGAAAACTAAAGCACAAGAATCACATAGCACTGATCAGGGTGGGAAGAAGGGAAGTAGGACATCCCTTTGGTAGCAGAAAGATACTGGGCTGGCAGAAGAGCTGAGCTGATCTGAGCATATTGCCAAGGTACATCAAAATAATCCCCAAAAGCACACAGGCTCTAGGCACCCAGGGAAAGACTACAGACCTATCACACAAGAAGATTTCTTTTTTTAATGCACACACATCCAGATATTCAGGAAGGAAAGGAAGTTAAGACTATTTCTTTATTTCACAGAGAGCTGCCGATGAAGCAAGAACATATTGCCTCAGATCACATTTTGGAGGGACAGACACCTTGTATTTGAGAATACCATTCTCATCTGGCATTGAAGATTTGTTCTAATCCATGGTATAATTAACATTCAACACCTAATACATTAATTACTAAAGATTTCTTGTCCTACATGCAAGATCTTTATATTCATCAGAAAACCCCCAAAAACCCAGTAACGACACCCAAGAGGATAGTCAAAATGACTAACCTTATCTCACTTGTGCTAATTTTTCTACATCCTCTTTGCAGAGAGAAGAGCTGCTCTGAAAGCCCCTTGGTCTCCACCGAGCAAGCCTGGGGACTCACTGCCTAATTAGCTCTTGTGAACAATCCTCCCCCTCTCTGCAAGTCCACCTGTATTCTGCACATTGCCCATGACCAGAAAACCTCCTTCTACAACCTGAGAACAGGATTTCTCTGAAGGCAGAAAAGCTTTGGTCTTGCACATTTTCTCCGCCAGGAAGAAAGCACAGCCCAAAGGTGACTGCACTGTGCTGTCCAGCAGAGTGCTGTGATTTTACCAGGACCAAACATTTCTCTTGGGGGCCAGGAAACACCGGGCACAGCCAGGGGATACAGGCACACAAAGGCTCGTTTGTTAGCAGCCCTCAGCACTGCAGAACCTTCACCTGTAACACAAGCTGCCAGCCCAAACCAGGACAAGGGTGATGAGAGGTTGCTGCCCTCTTTCCCTATATAAGCAACATAAAAGGCCACATTGTTTCACTAAAGCATTTGAAACAATTACAGAGAATTTAATGGTGAAGAGTCACCGAGTTGCACAGGGAGCAGTGAAATTTACACTGAAAACTGCATGCACACAAACCGTGGGTTTTCTACAGCTGAAAATTAAACAAACATTTTTCTGCATAAGACTTTTACAAAAGAAACCAAGACTAAGACAGACCAATTGCTTAATGAGGCAAAGGCATAAATCCTCATCAAGAGCATTTCTGAAGTTGCACAAATTAGAAGGGCAAAGGTCATTCAAGTGGCTATTTCTGTTTTTCACTGCCTCTGGCTGCAAAGCCAGCTGATGCCAGTTTAAGAGGTAAAAGTCCATCCCAGCCTCCACATCTGAGCTCAGTGGCCCTGGCTGAGGCCAGGTGAGGGCTCACAGAGCTGTCCCCAGGGCCAGCAAAGCCACAAACACCTTCAGCAGCGGGGTCAGCAAAGGGGAGCCTGTGAAGTCAGGGGGACTGAGCCTCTTCCAACCAGTTCTGCAGCCAGAGCCATTGCCACACCACACAATGCCACGTTCCTAGAGAGTTCTCTGGGATATTTCTCAGCTAATGTATCAGTGATTTATTATTCTTTCCCTAGTGCAGCATTACTACCACGAGCAGGAGCTCCTTCAAGATCAATCTCTCTCAAATTCTTCACCCAGATCATCATCTTCAGCCATATACTCTTCTAATCTTCTTCATATGCTACAGCTGAAGTTAATAAAACTTTCTGTTTAAGAGGATCTGACAATAATGCAGCCAGGGAGCACAGGAGAAACTGGTAAGAGTTTGACATTTAAAACATCATTAACTGCACCTACTCGTGTAGATTAACTGATTTTTATAATTGAAGAGAAAGTTGATTAACAGTTCTGTAATTACACAACTGGTATTTTTAGGCTCTAATCATGTGTCACTTAAGCACATGCATAATTTAACCTATCCAGGTGACTGAAGTTATGCCTAAGTCAAAGACTTGCATGACCTGCAGCAACACCAGGGACAGGCTTTGAAAGGAAACAGCTTTTTCAGAGCAGCTCTAGCCACAGACTAGAATACTGCATTACACTCACAACACAAAGCCAATCTACATGCAATTTTAACAATGTTGTACAGCAGCATGACTGTCTTTGAACCTGTCCACATGGCTGCTGTGCTGAGCTCTGGCACATACATTAGTAGAATGCAGATTTGGTTTCTCCTAACTCAAAGAAACAGGTCCAGCTTCATGAGAAATTGAAACAAGAATGGGAACAGCACTAAAAAGCAAATATGCTGCATGCTAAGGAGACTGAAAAAAATCCAGCAATATTCTGTTACACAAGACAAGTTAGCAGCAGTGAATCATGTGCCAACAGAAAAAACCTGATGGGAGGCATCAAACTCATCTTGGTGCAGCTCAGTTCAGAGACAGACTGGAGCACAGCACATCTGGTAAAAATAAGGGATCTTGAATCTGTTGGCACACATTCAGAAAAGCAGGTCAAGAAAAACATCCTCTGTGAGGAAGAATTTCGATACAGGAGTACTCAAGAATAGTCACCAAGTGCTTGCAGTACAGTTAGACAAGGCTGCAAAGCAATTTGGTTCTTACTTTGAAGAGGCCATGGAACCTGACTTGTGTTGGCACAGCCCCATCCATGCCTGTGCACAAGGCTGTGAGACCCAGAAAACATTCATGTGCCACGGGTGATGCACAGGGTTACTGAACACTTCCCAGTGCAACAGCACAAACCAAATCCCAGGCACCTTGGAGCAAGCTTCCAACCCAGCTTCACAGTCCTGTCAAGTCTGGAGTGCCACAATCCCATTTTCCTAAGCCTCTGCACATGATCCCAACCTATCTCATACCAGCACCAGCATTTATGCAGTCACATGGAAGCTGGTTCAGGGAAATGACCAACAAAATAATCCACAAAAAAAAAAGGAGGTGACTGGAAGTTTATTCAGTTCAGATCCCCAGTGACTGAGCACAAGGAAGCACAAAGGGACAGGTGAAAGGGACACAGCCAGGTTTGATAGGAGTTTTGACTGACAACACACCTTTAAGAAGAGCTTTGGCATATATGGAACAGCTAGCAAAGGGCCTGAACAGCAACCCTTAACCTGAGGTAATTGCCCTGCAACACATCTCAAGCACTCCAGGTCAGTCAGAAAAGATATTGTCAATAAAATGAGTAAGAGTGGGAAGGACTGGGCTGCTAAATAACACTGGCTCTAGGAGAGCCCAACTCTAGAAATTTTTAAGAAATAAGTGCTTGTGAAATTAAGTTTTCCTAAAAAAAGCATCTGGAAATCCATCTACAGAACACATAAGTGTAGATTTCTTTATTAAACTTAAAGTTTTACAGCCAAGTTTTTCAAGTCCACATTTCACAAAAACTGCAGCATTAGAGAAAAAATTAGCAGACATTTGGGTAAGAACCATCAGCCAGGGATACCTTGCAAAATTCAACCCAGCATAAGTCAGGGGACTAGGACTACAAAGTGAAAATTCTGAGCAGAGGTGACAAGAATCAAGTAGATAAGGTAAAGAAAATAAGTAGAGCTCAGTGGGAATAAAGCAGGGAACAAAAGCTGGGATTCAATTACAAAAACCATTGTGCTACCACTGACTGAGCTGTAACAGACACTTTCCCAAGCTTTGAGGATTACAGAGTTATAGCGAAAGCCTGAACACCTAGATTAAACTCATTTAGAGTTGTAACTGAGGAAGTATTCTCAAGCAAGAATGATTCAGTGTAACACAGCAAAAATATACTTCATTAATTACCCAAAAGGTTGCAAGTAAAAAATCAAACAAAAAAAATTAAAATCAGCAAACCAGAACTTAATCTCAATATGCCAATTCTCAAAACTACAACTTCTTTATTTTTTTTACATCTGCTTAGTTTAGCAGTAAACAATTAAAGGCAGAATCCAATAGCACTGAGAGTCATCTAGACCATGGTCATGTCATGGTTCCAGCATTTGGGAACCATGACAAAGAAACAAAAAGCTTGACCAGGCTGTTGCAGATCTTGAAAAAGAGGTCCAATGCTCTCCAAATCAAAAACAGGCCTCAAATACTTGCTATTAAATCACTATCAGTAAGTGCAGACATTGGTAAGACTCATATGTGCATAATTTTCACAAATTATAAGCACACAACTACACTCATTGAAACTGTGTATTGGCCTGGTGCTAATGGCAAATGCTAAAGGCAAAACACATGATGTGCATTTAAACAAAATAAGCACTTGGTGTTGGACTGTATATGATGTAAATTAGGGTTCTCCACAGACAGGCTGAAGTCCCATTAAAGCTTCACAGAGGGTTTACCATAGGTGTTTCTGAAGTTGGATGACCTAAAAACATCAGTTGTCCAACTGCATGCAGCAGAGTACTAACTTGATTACTGAATCGGCCTCTAAAATTCTGATTTTGCAGCTGTAGAAAAATCAACAGATATGCCATCACACAAACCTTACTCTATGCTCTTTGAGCTGAGAACAAATGAAATGAAGATGGGTTGACATACATTAACTCAGCAATCGCACATTTGCAATATGCAGAGTGTTCAAACACTTCAGAAAATGTAACAAAATGCTTAAACTACAATGAGTTTGTACGAATCTTCAGGGAAAAGAACTTATACTGCTCTTAAAAATACAAAGATTAAATAAATTAATTGTGATGTAACTCTTAGGATTTTTTTAAGAAAGACAGAAATACCCATAATTAAGGTTCAATCCAAGCCTACCATTTCAGTAGCATCTGAACTTTGCTTTAGATAAGGGGCAAAAACTGCATAACCTATAAACCAAGCTTTAATGTGCTGTTGGTTTGGTAACATACTTTAAATTCTCCTTGGAAATCAACCACATCTATCTTACAGACTAATCCTGCAACATCCTTATACCATATGCTGTCAAACCACCTGCCACAGTTAAATATTCTGCCCTTTCATAAAGCAGATTTCAGAACTACCAGCACCACTATTAGCAATACAGTTATTTTACTCCCTGTATTCCCCACATGTTCAGGACACTTTTCACTCAATGTTTGGAAGGAAAAACAAGTCATACACAGTTTCTCTCTTGTTTTTTTTTATATTTCATTATCCCATCAGAAGTTCACTGGCCTTTCCTTCCTGGAAAGAACACAGGAGTAAGAACTCTCCTCTGCTCACCTAACAGCAATTAGACCACCTGCGTGGTCCCTTCTTCTGTGCAAAAATTGTAATAGCTGGGAAAAAAAACAAACTCAGGTTGTCTGTGGGTCCAGCACACCTGGCAGTTAAAGAAAGTGGCTCACATTCTACATGCCAAGCAAAATATAGGTGTAAAGGCTGAAAGAAACTCACCACTCCTCAAGAAAGGTAGCGCTCCTTCCGTCAGTGGAACAGCTGAGATGGAGACTGCTCTTGGAACCCCCACTGCTGCTCAGGGCTGTGTCCCACCCAGCTCAGGTGCAGCTTAAGGACTGGCTGCTACCGAGAAGACAAATCACGTCCTGCCCATCCTCCCTGCCCCCCTGCACATCCTCCCTGCCCCCCTGCACATCCTCCCTGCCCCCCTGCCCAACAGCAGGGATGCCCAGCTAGTCCTGCGCTGAGCCAGGATGGGGAGCAAAGCTGGCCAACACTAAGGTTTTGGGAGTTTACTTTTTCTGTTCTTTTGTTAGATTAGTTTTCTATTACTTAAAACAGAAAAACACCTACAATTTAAGCATAAGAAAAGTCAAGCTTCTCATAATAAAAATAACAGAAACCAAAGATTAGATAGACTACTTTCAGTACTGGCTGTATCACGATATACAACACCATCACCTCTACGTTCTCCTTATGTGAGGAAAGCAAAGGGATTAAATTTTAAAAAAGACAATAACAGGACTGCAGAGACTACAATAGAGGAAAGAGGGCTTCAGGCCAGAGAATACAAAGAAAGCGTGCAACAAAAGTTCAAGTTTACCACAGGTCAAGTGAACTATTTTTTGTAGAACCAATGAAGCACAGACTCATTTGTCAGGGGCCACAGCTATTTGTCAGTATCGGAGGTAAAAAGTGACATAGCTTTAATAATTATGTAAGTATCTTAGCCAAATACACACAGAGAATGAGATTATTCAGTAACTTATCTGATGAAAAGTCAGCTGCTGAAATTTCAACCACTGCAGGTAAAATGCACCAAGACAGAATTACTCACAGACATAAGAAACATCACCTCAAAACCAAAACTTCAATTCTGAAAAACACACACAGTGATTTTACTATCAGTCTGCCCTTAAAAAATAAAGGAAAAGAAACGAACTAGTGTTGCTTGTTTCAGGAAATAAACAGGGCATGTAAATATCACAACCAACATAGACATTGCTGAAAGAAACTTGGAATTCCAAAAGAAATAAAATATCAGCTAAAAAACAAAACAAAACAAAAAAGGCATGTTTTCCAGGTTAAATATTTTGGCATGAGAAGTATAATTTCATATTATCCTGGTATTTCAAAGCCTTACAATATAGAAATCCATTCTCAAGTCTTTCAAGACTGCAAAATTCTATCAAGCATCTCTCTTCACACACAATTTTTGACAAGTCCTCTTAGAGATTTATTTGCAACATTTCTGGTGTCAAAGAGCAAACCAGTATAGCCAAAATCTATTGTGCCAGTGTCAGTTATTGAAGTTCAAACAATATTGTTCTGTTTAGAAAAAGCTCATCTGTCATGACTGTCCACAAGGATTGAATGGTTAACAGAAATGCACCTCATGAATGGGCCATGAAAGAGAAGCATGAAAAATTTGGGTGTTGGTCCAAGTTTCCAGGAAAGGGAAACACAGCAAGTGGCAAAGATAACGATGAGAAAAGGAGAGGACTTTGGATGCTGCAGTCTATCACCAGGAGAGCAGAGAAAGCTGGGCTGATGTGGTAAGACAAAATGGTAATGCAGCAAGACTAGTTAGGCACAGCCTCAAGGGACAAGAAAATAAATGAAAGTTTAAAACACAACGGAGTAACTCTCTCCAAGACAATCCACGTGGGGAGATAGATGATCTGATACAGACAGTGTGAGATAACTGTCAAATGCAAGGTGATGTTTCAAGGTGCCTTTGTATGACAATTGAACATTACCCTTCCACTGCTGAGCTCAAGCAAGCAAAAAAAGTATCAAAGTACAACATCAGGAAACGAAGGTACAAACAGTCCAAACTCAGCCTAAAGAGCTCCACATGCACAAAGGTTTCCCCCCCTCCTGCCTTGAAACAGCAAAGTCAAGAATGGCCTCCCACCAGAAGGTATGAAGGATGATCTAGCAGACACTTATCTCACCCACACAGACACATTTAAAAAAAAAGACTGAACAGCCGGAATTGCCACATTGAACAACTCACTCCTCAGAATAATTCCTGATTTAATGTTGGACACCATCCAGCAATTATTCAAAGTTGCTAAACAGTCATAGAGCAGCCGAGAAATTTTTAGCAAAATGAGCTTGCATAAAATGTCCTATATTCATCCCAACCAAAACACCTGTTTAACAGAGGTTTCAAAACATTTGGTAAACACACAGAAATATTAAACCCTGCAAACACACTACGCTGCCAGAGAGGCTGCTGAGTCTCAAATGTACAGAACTATGATGGTTAAAACCAATCTGTACATTTCTAGGCTATGTCAGCACCAAAAATACACCCACCAGAGCTAAATTTTAAAAATGGAATAAAAGAACCCAAATCCCCCACTCCTCAAAACTAAACCCAACACCAAACCACTTCAGGTGAGAAGAGCAAGTACCACGCAAGTGGCAGATGCCAAGCACTCTTTTAAGCCAGAATGGGTTGCATTTTCAGCTTCTTCCTAGAGGAGTGCTGGATTTGCAGTTTCTAGAAGAACACAGCCCACATTTCCACACAGTTCACAGATATACTCAGAAATGGAAGATTCATGGGCACGAATTCCCGTGGTTTTTAAGAAAACACCATGAAATAAAACACCTTTATTTAAAATGAAACAAAGCATCTTACTAGAAGTTCAAGCAGACTGTAGAAATCCATATATTTAGACTTTGTACTTATATTTTCAAAATTACTTGAAAGGACTTGATGCGATAAGTCACCTAAATTCTTGAAATACTAAGGAATAAACTTATAGGGATGAAGAAACATTTAAAAGCCAGAATATAGAGCTGGAATTGAAATTGTGTTTTCTTTGCAGACGCCCATGCCTATCCAGGCATATATATGCTCCCTTATGCATAACATGTTGAAACTGCAAAAACCAAATAGGTGTAAAGATCAGAAGGGAAGGACTGCTGCAGCCCAGAGAACTACACCGTGCGAATTCCGGTTTGGACCAAAGCACTAACGGGAGCTCTGGTTCCAAGCGCGGCGCTGCCTCCGCCGCGGCTCCGGCGCTGCTCGGGGCGCGGCACCGGCGGCTGCCCCGGGCACCGCGCGGCGAGGGCGGCGGCGGCGGCGGGAGCCTCGCCCGGCGGCGCGGGGCACTCCCGGCCGCCAGCTCCGGGAGGGCCGGGCCCGCGGGCGGGATGAGCGGGGCCGGCAGCGCGGAGCCCGGCGTCCCCTCCGGCCCGGGCGGCGGCCCCGGCGGCGCGGGGCGGCCGGGACCCGCAGCAGCCGGCTGGGACAGGTCTGATCCGGCGGCCCCGTCCCTGCGCCCTCCCCGCCGGGCGCGCCCGGCCCCGCCGCCGCGGCACCCCCGCACCCCGCGGCTCTCACCATTCTCCTCAGGGCCGGGCTGGGTCTCGGCGCCGACTCTGGTTCTCCTCCCGCCGGGCAGCTCCTGCTCGTGGTTCGGCGTCGGCGGTGGCGGGGCCTGTCTCCATCTATCGGGGCTGGGCTCGGCGGCAGCGGAGGGCTGGGTGGGGAGCGGCCGGGCGAGGACGACGCTCCGGGGACGAAGGGAGGCGCGGGACGCGGAGGACGGCGCTGGTTCGGCTCCGCACCGGGACTCAGGGCTGGCGGCGGTCTCGGCCCGGCGCCTCTTTCTCATAATTGTGCGACTCGGCCGGCGGAGGAGCCGCGGCGCTGCCGCGTCAGCGCGCACCGCCCCCGGGAGGAGGAGGGGGCTGGCGGGGCGGTGCTGCCGCCCGGCTCCCTCGGGGCGGGCCGGCCGCGGCTCTGAGGGGCTGCCGCGGCCTCTGCACAGCACCGGTGAGCCCCGAGCCGGGTCCAGAGATACCCGGAGCAGGCGGCCGTGCTGCCCTGTGGTGAGGTGAAGGCGGAGATGTTAAAAACGGAGAGAAGCCCGCCTGGCTGGGAAGGCGCGGTTCGGAGAGGGCTTCGCGTGGGGCTGCGCGGAGCCCCTGAGGGCACGGACCCGGCGGGACGGGTCAGCACGGCCCGGCTCCTCAGCCGCTCCTGCCCCTGAGGGGACCCGGCCTTGCTCCCTGTCCGAGCCACAGCCACAGCTCAGATCAGTTCACGCTTTTCTTGCCAGCCCTGCTCGCACATGGTAGTGCCGCCATTAGCACCGCCTCGGAGGCATCTTCCAACAGACCCGAGCCAAACTGGAGGAAATTTCGTTTTGGAAGGAAAAAGGAGGATGTATTTCTTCCACTTCAGTCAACTCAGTTTGCAGTTTAGATTAGGAACTGCCCAGGGGAGGAACCTTGTCTTCTTTTGTCCCTGTATGCAATCTGCAAACTTGGAGAATCAGTACCACAAATGAAAAGCCTGCTACAATAATTTCTACTATATGTGTCATTATATAGCTTTTGCAACAGCCTCTGTTCTACAGCAAACAGCATTTGTAAGGGAAAAATGAGGGATTGGTTTTGGCTTAAATTATTTGTGCTCCTTAAATTTAAAAAATAAAATAAATCCTAGAAAAATCTCTCATCTCTTTTGAAAATATCATGGCTGTACAATAGCAATAATTATATATAAACTCAACCCAAGCATTCAAAGTAATTTAAAACCTTTGGTTTTTCAGAGTCAGGTTTGATCGTTTATCAGCTGTTGTGAGTTATCATCTCTCCCCCCTTGCTGCAGAATGTCAGCATTAGTATTGGGCTGAGCTGACTGACGTGTGCTCACACCTGGACCCTGGGCTTGTGCATCACAGGGTAACAGAGTCCACTCCAGTGATCAGACAGGCACGATCACAAATCAAACCAAGCATTCATTTGCAGCAGCCACTTTTGCCTTTTTTATTTTTTTTAACAGGACTGTAGATAACAAGAAACAAACATTCTTGCATTCGCAGCTATTTAGCAGGGCCAGTCCAGTTGTAAATTCTGGTGTCTGAACACCTTTGCTGCGGACAATAGGTGCAAATTTGGGAAGACCCAGCAACTGAGGCATCCAGCTCGAATTAGGGTGTTGCAGGGAGTTCCTCAGCTGCAGGGGAGCTCCTAATGCTTGTTTTAAGTTAACTTCAGAAGAATTCCTGCTATCTTACATAGATATGAAAATTAGGCTCTTAGGACTCCCAATTTCCATAGAAATGGAAAATTAGGCTTTTCCAGGAAAACTAAATGAGTTCTGAGGACAAGATTGCACAACAAAGAGGCTCCATTCACTCTCTTACTGTGTAGAAGTCCCAAGCCTGCTGATCTGCCACTACTTGTTCCTGCCCAGATTCCCATGTGCTAGTTCTTGGCTTAGGAAGCAGGCACAGAAGGAGCAGTGAAAGCCCAGTAGAATTTTTTTGGGAAATGGTTCAAGAGTCTTCCAAGGTAGAGAAAATAGGGGATTTTTTAATTCTTCTGTTGACAACATAAAGCATTTCTGAGAAATCACCTCATTCCTCCTTCTTCTCTCCCTCTTCTTCCCTTTCTAATTAATTGATCTAAAGGTCACATCCCACATAAGATGAATGAGTCAGTTCTTCCACGACTAGATTCTCCACCTCATCTCGCAGCAATACTTGGGCTATATGACTTGATTCCCACTATTATCATGATGGCCTCTAAGTTTCATATTTGTAAATCCAAGAGCTAGAAGAAGCAAGGAAATTAGGAAAAAGTAGCTGAAGGCCAACCTAGGCATGAGTCTTCTCTGGTACAAGCTATTATTTAGGAGAATGTGTGTAAGGTGAGGAATTTCCATGCCCTGTTTTCCTGTTGATCCTGCAAAACTGTAGAGATCGACATCAAACTGTTTCAGAGTTCAGCTGCGATAAGCTTAGCTGGAAAGAGCACGTTGTTTCAGGAACAGCTCGGGATGAAAATGAAAGGGAAATGAGTCACCAACATCCTCTCTGCCTCGTGCTGTCTGGGGGAGCACGAGCCTTCAGTGCTGCGGAGGCAAGGACCCAGCACCAGCGTGAAACACATCCCTGTGACCTGGCAGGGAAGGAAGTCACCTCATTTCCTCTTACTGCCTCGATCAGCCGGTACAGAACACGGCATGATTTGACCCCAAACTAGCAGTTAGTCATCCAAAAGGTGAATTCTGGTACATTCAGATGTTAAATTTATAAATTACTGCACTGCAGGATGAATATTTGCTACTTGTCGTGATTTGTGTTATCTTTCATTCACACCAAAAGTCAACTCAAAATTCCTCTGCTATCTCCTTCCAAATCAACACCTGTCAGCTGTGAATGACAAGGAAATAATGAAGCATTATTTTATACCTTATGGCATTTAAGGACCTGAAGCACGCTGCTATCTCAGATTGAATGTAACTGCTTTTTTAAAAAACTACTTTTGTTATGTGGTTCCCATATCAAATTTTTATATCTCAAATCAAGCTATCAGTCTGTCCTTGACACATTTATTATGTAATCATCACTAGACCTAGTAAAGTTTGTGATGTCAACCCCAATAGGTTTTACATCCCATTAAACCAACTGTAACATGATTTCAATAAGTCCTAAAGGATAAGAAACCTTCCTTAGGAAGCTCTTATCTCAATATTGCAATACCCAGTAGCCAGGATGCTGCTGTTCGATTGCTCACCCTCACATGGATGAAACACTGACTCATGCATAGGGAAAAAACCACAGCATTCCTCTTGATGAGAAATTAAATGAGTTACCATTAAATGAAAGTGACCTGGTTTTGGTTTTGTTTGACATTATAAAAAGTTTTACCAGATAAGTGCTGTTACTCTGCAGTTGCTCAAAATAAGTGCTAGAGTTCAAGTAGTTAAAAAAGTTTCAAATGCTAACTGATAAGGAGATCTAGTTAATGTCCCACTGAAAGCCAAACAGATTCTCTGTAGAAAACTTTTTTTTTGGTCCCACAGTGAAGTAATCTGTGGCAGAAAAGAGTTATCATTTGTTCACTTTTCGCATTTTTGAAATGGGTGAATTCTCCCAAATGCCTTATTTTTTCTTTGGCCACAAGTTTGTCCCTTTCTGATTTACCCAGGTAAATAATTTCTTCAGCTACAGCTGTAGTGGTAACTCAGCAGTTTACATTCAGACTGCTACTCCTAAAAACTGAAGATAGCTTTTTTTTTCCACGTGGAAGTTTAAAATTTGTCAGTAAGGCAAAAACCATACAATGACACAGATTAATGGGACCCCTAAGTCCCCTCCATTATTTCTGGAAGATTTTCTAGTGCTGATGTTGCTGATTTTTTGTGACATTTGTCCAATACCTTTCATATAATATACCAAATAACATTACAATCACATAACTTGGCAACAATTCAAAATGTAGTGTTTCAGAATGGGATGAAGTAGGAACAGCTAGGACGAGGCTTTTTGCCATTGAAACTAGGCAAAATAAAATATAGAAAGTCGGTAACTTCACAGTTTTTAAATGGTTTAGTAATTTTGGTTACTTTATTAGTTTGTGGTACACCTCAGAGTCACACATTTGAAAAGGACCCAAAGTTTTAATAATTTTTTTGCATTATATCAAGGTTCCTTAAAGGCAAAAAGTAGTTAGGCTAAGGAATGTGTTAGCTTTAACAGCTGAGATGTATTCCCTCAAAAGAAACAAGCATACAGAAATAGGTAATAAAATCCAAGGTAAATTCAAGATACACCAGGAGAATAATGTACAAAAAATTAATTTTGCACATTTAACAGTCATTAAACAAATTATCCCCAGTGACTGATTTAGACTCCAATCTCACAGACAATGGATGTCTTTAAATTCAAGTAACAAAACTGCTCAGGTGTTCAAATTGATGAAATGACATTGGCATCTCTGTACCACACAGCCCCAGAGAGGGGGGCATGGCTTTGGAGATAAGAGAGCTGATCTGCTATCACCTGAAGGCCACCAGAACAGTTCAGCTCCTCTCTAACAACTGCATTTAAGTGTTAACTAAGGGCCAGAGCACAAGGCAGTCACCTCTGACTTTGAAACACAGATGCAGGGAATGGCATGTGAGGCTTCTCAGTTGTTCAGTGCTTTGCTGGGATGGCAAATCCCCACTAAAGCTAGGAGAGGACTGGGGGTGCCTTTCTGATGGCAGCACAAAGGGCTCGATGGCCAAACACACCAAGCTCAGAGTGCAAAACCAGTAACTCCAGTTCAACTTTGTGCTAGGACTCATCACATCCAAATTAGGCAACAGAGAGTGTGGGTTTTCCAGTTTAAAAATCTGCATTAACGATATTCTATAGCAATAGCAAGGAATATCAGGTTAATGAGGTCATTCAGCACATGCAATTCAGAATGTTCTTTTACATGCTCCATGAGTGCACAAAAAGAGATACATTACCCAACCCATCATCTAAAGTAGAATGTAAGCATATCCTGTATTTGGGAATATGATATGTTAGTTCCTGCTCAGAAAAGAGTGAGAGCTTAACCAACACAGGCCACAGTCTTGTGCAAAACTGCCAAGGGTGTGCCTCCACACATCTCTATTTAGATGTGTAAAATCAGTAGCTGCCAGGAACTGTATGGGTGCATTTACAACATAATGGTGACCCTTTGCAAGATTTTATCAGTGCCTGCCTTTAAAAATATAACTAAAAGGACTTTTATCTCAGTTTCATTCCTTCTGAACTTTCTCCTCCCTTTAGCTTTTTAGAAAAGCTTCCCTGTGAAAATTGTTTCTGCTGCAATCTTTGAGCCCACAAATTCTTGTGTTTTCATTTGTTGGCAGCTGAACAGATGGCCAGGCAGTGAGGTGGCCTTTGCACAGAGATGATCCAGGTGCAGCATCTCCTTCCAGGACTGTGCTGCTTGAACCAGCAGGAAAGTGACAGCAGCTGAAGGTACCTGAATTGTACCAACCAGAGAAAGTTCACAGAGCTCTGCTTTTTGATGTTTTGGGTTTTTTTTAAAATCCAGGGATTGGTAACTCATAATCAAAACATAACATTTTAGGTGAGTCTATATCTGACAGGTCTTAATTGTACAATTTGAAATTCTTATGTGACAGTGGCCATGACAAAAATGTCACTTTGTCCTGCAGAAGCTTGCTCCTCCGTTTCTTAGAGAAGGAGGTACCAGTGGGCGTGCATTTGCTCTTGGTTCCATTGTTACTATAATGTAAATTTACTTAAATTTACTTTTTAAATTAACTACCAGAGAAATACTTGTCTACTAGATAAATATCTGTTTGCTAATTTCCTGTAGTCAATTGCTTTAAATCCATGAGGATGGATCAATTCTCCAGCATAAGTTTACACTACCTTTTGAAAGAAATATTTAATTAAAAGGAGACCACTTTTCTTGTAGCTTTGACAGGGACACATGACAGCAAAGGTGGATATGAAATTAACAGAACTACTGTTGAACTTTTAAATGTACCAATCCTCTCGAATTTCCTTGTATTCCCAGGTGTGTATAATACCCAAGTTCACAAATTCTGGCAGCCTTTTCACAAAATATGGAGAGAACCAGCATGAGCTGGTTGTTTTCACAGAATCCAAAAGACTAAACTTCCTCATTAAATGGTCTCTATACTGGAACAGAGGAACATATCATTGTCCAAGATAGTGTGCAAAGTCATTTCAAATCATGCTGGTACTGCTTCAAATAGAAAAGAGGAAAGAAAGGAGGTCCTACGTTCATGGGCAAGGAGAGAAAACAGAAACCAGACAGCAGAATACCCATGAGCACACCCCTAAAAAAAGCTGAAAGCTCTTTGATCTAAACATCTTCTTGGTTAAAAGGTCTTTGAGCTGCAAGCAAAAACCTATTCTCAGCTATTTGATGTCCTCAGTATTCAGAGAAACAGGATCTTGCACATTCTTTATCAGTAAGAAGAATTCCAGAGATACCTGAGCTTCCACCATCAACCTCTCTCCAGAACACAAAACCTTGAACTTTGATTGCTCACCACTGACAAAAAGGGTAACAGTCTGAGTTGCCCTTCTTCTTTCCTCAAAAACTGTAGAGATAAAGCATTCACCCAGAAAATGTGCTGTATGGGCTACTTGAAAACAAAACAGTGCTTTAGCTTCTGAAAGCATTAGAAGTCCAAAGACAAATTTTAAATACATTTCAATCTGACAGTTTAGTATAAATTATCCCAAATTAAAAAAAAAAAATCAAACTTATGTCAGGGTGATAAAATTTGAGTTTTTCCAAGATTTTAAAAAAATTGCAGATCACTGGAGCTGGAAAACAAGCAAAAAAACCCTCACTTTCATAACCAAACCAGTAGAGATGGAATGCTCCTCTGTAGGTTGCCTATTTCCAGCCCTCCTGCCAGGCCTGTGGCCACTTGTATTTTGTGTGTCTCCAAGGATGGAGACTCTACCACCTCTGTGTGCAACCTGTGCCAGTGCTTGACCAAACTCACAAGGGAAAGTTTATTTTTGTGTCTAAATGGAATTGCATTGTAAAGATTGGACTGATCTAAACTGTAAAGCATCTTTAGAAGAAACTGCCTCTTCTACTTGAAATTTTGAGATTTACAGTTTAGCCAGTGTGTCAGATGGAGCAGCCTTAATAATGGACTGCATGGGGAACAGACAGTGAAAAACAAGTTTGCTGATTGCAGCTGTGCCTGTTCTTCTTAATTTCTGCTTTTTAAAATAAGTAAATTCAAAGAGCATTTTGGAGGGTTCTCTCCCCATAGAGCACTCCTGTACTGCAACTCAAAGTTACTGGAACCATACAAGCAAAAGAGACTTAAAATACCTAAGAACATGTTGCATCCAAAACACTATCACAGGGCTGTAGGGATGGCTCAAGGATTACCTATCAAGTGCACTCAGTTGCAGTGATTTTTTCTTTTTCCTTGCCAGTACTTCCAACCCAGCCTGGGTTTCAAGTTTGAGGCTTGGCTGTTTCCTGTCCTCATGGCCAAGCACCTCCAGCTGAACACTGCCTCTGCAACACTCCTGCCTGGCTGCAGGGAGCTTGTTTCCATCAAGAAGTTTGCAGCTGTGAAGGTTCCAGCTCAGTTTCTCAGGAGTACTTTCAGGGAGCCTCAGCACTAACAGCTGTACAAGCATTTCCTGAATCACACCAGGAAAAATGATGTAGCTCAATTCACTTCAGTTCCTCCCTCTTCATCCCAGGAGCAAAAAATAGAGAAAAGCAATGTACCAAACCCATCACACAACTGGTACTTACAAGTGGAATCATAACTTTGATACAAGGAGAAAAACTGCAACTACATATTCATGGGGGTGCATTATGGATTTTTAACTCGGTATTATGAAGTGTTAATTGTTTTGCCATGAACATTCACAGTAGGAAAAGGATGAGTTAGAACAAAGCAATTACTCAACTATTTTTTTCCAAGTAACATTTATTAATAACATTTTTAAGGTGATAACTTAAGAGTCATAAGGAAGGGGGCTGTTGTCAGTAAACATACAATGAAAAGGTAGTAAGATTTTTCTATTGAAGTATGACTAACAAGGCTTTTAACAGTGTTTAGCTCAACCAAATTCAATATTAAAAACATTCAAAATTGCTAGAAGTGTTGCAATCAGTTCTATTGAACTTATAAAAACCTCATTTCAGTAGTCAGTACTAACCTACTATTTATACAAAATTTTAAACTCCATTCATAATTTTTGTAAACAAAGCACCTAAGCACTTGAAAGAAAAAAAAGTTAGTTTACATCCCACTAAATGGCAACACGTGTGTGAAACCTCAGGCATGATCAGGCATGGAGTATTATTAGGCACAGAACAAGACAGAGCTTCCACAGCCAGCTGCTGAATACTTATGTTGCCAAAGGTCTTTTTGATTTATACTAATTCCATTATCACTTATAGCTCAAAATTTAATGAAATCTTCCACATGGAGGATTTAAAGAGACAAAGAAGTCATCTTACATAGGTTTGTGAAGCTTCTGAGGGCTTTCAATTGTACATGATTTTGAATGAGTTATGACTTCTTTATCTGCTTCAGGAATTTCCAGAAACTTCTTCAAAACCACTGAACTTTGGCAGATACTGGGCTTGTCAAAGAGCATAACACATCAGAAGACACATTTTCAGTCTGCTATTAAAACACTGAGGTATGCTTTAATTTATTATGAAATGCCAGTTAAATAAAACAGAAGATGACCACTGTATTCTGAGGCTGTCAGTTCAAGCTCGAGTCAAGGGGGAACTACCAACATACAAAAACTGCTTGTAATTTCTATTTTCTTAGGGAAGCTGCAAACAAGGTGAGTTCTCTTACCCGTATCAACTGGCACCACGCTCAGTCTCTGTGAATGGCAACAACTGATATCCAGGCTGTCCTTTGTCTGCTCCTGACTCTTGCAAACAAAACTTTAAACCTGATATAAATTAGGTAAATTTGCAGTAAGCCTTTGTTAACTGCCAATACAGATTTTCAATTGTCTTAATTAGCATACTTCCAAAGTAAATCTAGCTACACTAGATTTAATCAGGGTCAATTTTCCTGAGCTGACATGCCCCAAACTGACTAGAAATGTCTAGAGGTGACCTTCAAACAAAGGAGGCACTGCAGGAAAGCCTCCATTGCCGCTGCCCAGCATGTGCTTACTCAGTTGTTTTCTCCAGGGTTCTTGAACTTGTACTTGCTATAGGAATGACATTCACTTAAAGAATAGGAAAAATGTTTTAACAACTACCTGACATTAGCACTGAGCAAACTCAGTGGTCTCCCCTTGTTGCCTTCTCCAGTTTTCTTTGGTGTCAAGTGTTAGCATTACAGCTATACAAATTTTCTATGCCTAATCCCCTCAATTTGCAGTTTCCTGAAAAAAGACCAGGTGTCAAACAAACTCAAACTCTTCTAAATGCAAACTAATGATTTAAACTACTTCTCCTTTTTCCAAGTCTTTAAAAGCAAAAACAAATTAAGATTAAACAAGTTAAACACATGCATTTGCCTTAGCTAACACAAGTACTACTAGCACTATTCAAACCTGTTTTGTCTATCAATTGCAAAGAGGTTTCAAAAATACTTTAAAAAAATATGGTGCAGATGTAAAAGGTAAAAAAAACCCCAAAACTGTCCTGTCTTTCCCTATCCCTCTGAACTGACCCACAGCCAAACGAAGACCATGAATACACACCTACTCTCAACAGGTGAGAGAACCAGGCCAGCGTTAACATTTTATCCCATTCCTTAAAATAGCACTTAGTGAGCAAAAAAACCTCTTGCCTTCCACACCATCTTGTCTGTCAACTAATCCACGAGCTGCACAGAAGTATTCAGGATTATGTGTAAGTACCTCCCCTCTTTTACTATTTTAAAATGTTTGGCAATGTATATAATCCAAAGACTTGCATCAAAACTTAATTTTCACAATTAAGGCATAAGCCAATGATACAATGAGGGGAGTGGGGAGGAAGAGTTCACAACCCCACACTCAATTTGCCCTGTTGTTTATTTTATGGCTGACAATGTACATCAACACACACACAGTTTATTGAATTACTTGTAGTAATGGAACTATAGTTTCATTCTTCAGCTGCTATAGTTACATTACTAACCAACTTTGCATTCAAAAATCTGGAAAGAAAACATATGAAGGGTACTTGATTTTTTTTTCCAAGAAAGCTAACAAGTCTTAATCAAAACTTTCAAAGAACATTTCACTTTAGATGGTAAGGGCAAGCAACTTTTATAAAAATATACTGTATAGAAACACAGTTGGAAAATTGCATAGAAAATATCCTTTTATTTAAATTGAAATAAGGCACGGTTTTACTAGCTATGGTTTGGCTGTAAAAATGCGACTCTATTTTGATTACTTTTATGTTATCAACAGTATTTTCCATAAAAATATAGGTGCAGGAATAAAAAACCCTTTTACACAGAGTAGGAAACACTCTATTGTAAAATTTCACCAAATTTACTGTAATTCAGCTGTCAAAAATTCAAATGCTATTTTAAATCAGGATATCCCACATATTATTGTCCTCCAGGCTGTTCAGTGGCTGATGCTGTGCTTTCTTCATTTCCTGTGTAATCCAGGTGTTCCATCATCTAAAAAAGGAAAAAAAAAAAGGGACAAGAGATGGCTTTTTATAAAGAAATACTGCTTTACCCCATTGATCTAAAGTATTTGTTAGCTAAGGGAAATATAATTAAACACGTGTTAGAGTGCATTTTAGCAGCATACATTTAGGAGGTCCTCTACAGATCAGAAAAATATTTAAGCCAAATAATCAAAGCTGTATTAGCTAATGCTTTCCACTACAAAACAATTCTCCAACCAAGGACCCGAGTCCTCTACAAGAAAATAAACTTGTCAATGAGAAGTATCTCAATTACTAAATACAGAGAACAAAAAAACCCACTTGGGGTTAAGCAAATTTTTCAAAGATATGGCTTGCAAACCTGGAAGTAGACTCTAGGATCTTACCTGACATTTATGGGCAGCAAGCAATAGCTTGAACTGAAAAGACTTGCTCTTTTCATGGCTGTAAAGGCTACCTATATTACAGCTAGTTAAAACTGACTGAATTGATTCCATTTCTTTGTAAATTTTCCTTTCATTTCAGAAAGGATAAAGGAAATGGAAGTAAAGTCCTGCATCAGGAGAGAATTTAAGCTAGATTATTATATTGACTAATTATACTTGGCATTGATGTAACTGATTCAATTGCCTGAGTAACTCAGAACAAATTTGCAGTTGTCCTGACTAAAAAGCAGCCTGATTCCCTGCCCACTGTTGTACTGCTGCAGGCAGTGAAGGCTCTGATTTTATCCCGGGACAAGGCATTGAATGAATTACAGAGGTAATACACACATTTGTTAGTTTGATAAACTGAGACCATCAGTTTGAGGGCTTCAGAACTGAGCATAATTAACAAGGGGCCAAGAACTGGACAGTTTGGGTAGCTGACAGCCAGAGACAGAAGACACACAAGTAGTACAACTAAGGCTGAAAAAACAAAATGTGCCAAGGAGCTCATATGCCCAGGGTGGCAGGATTATTAGGACAAGAGATAATATTTTAAGCATCAAAAGGTAGAAAACCCTACTTACATTCTTCTATAGTGGCATATCCTGCCTGTCTTTCTGTGCAACAGCTGCTCACTGTGTGGGTTCTGATCTAAGGTGGGCAGATTTCCACACAATTATTTTCTTGTCTCACTAGCACCTGCTCAGAATCCTTGCCAGGACAAAGCCAGGCTCTGAGACTGCTTTAGTGTGGTATAATTCTATGTACAGGGTAAAAAGACTTGTTCCATTAACTTTTCTCTTCTTCTCTAGTTATGACCCAGCTCTGTGCCATTCTTTCTTTCATGCCACCAGAATTGTTTCATTGAAAATACACAAACATACCTTATCAAAAGCACTTCTGCTTAAACAAGCTGTTTCACACCAGCATGCTGTGCAGTAAACTGAGATGACAGTTCCAAAAAACAAATCAGTGGGGTTTGGGTAAGGTTTAGGAGAGCCCAGTGCCACAATATCCACCTAAGACCAGAGCAGGCCTTTCACAACCCTCCCTTAGTGTTCCACAATAATGACAGTAAGAACTAAGGCAGGCACCAGTCTTGCCAACAGACTTAAGGACTGAGTTAGAGCAGCAGCACAAACTCAGTCCAGCAGTGAATACCCAGTTCTTGTGCTAATGACAATCTTGCATTTATTTCAGTATATCCAGAATTTTCCTCTACACTGTGACCAAAAATCCACATCAAAAGTCACCCAAAGCAAAATACTCCCTACAATTACAGAACTCAAACCATCCCTTTGAATGAGGATTAAAGTATTCATTTCCAGGATAAAACAAGAACAACCTCCCCCCACAGTACCATATTCTATCAAGTCATGCCATGTATCTTCCTTCAGCCTAGGGAGGATCATCTAATGGCTGGCATAGAGAAAGGAATTTTGCCAAGCATTTTTGTAGTTTTTTCCTATGCAACTGACAAGATGTTTCTAGAAATAAGAGTTAAAAGTACTTGCAATAATTTAGTGTATTCCAAAGTCTTCTGGTAATTCTACAACTAAGCAGTAAAAAAATGGAGTTTTTTGTACAAATGCTGGAGATAGCAAATGTATTTAAATTTTTACATCTCCACTTAATAATCACATTTTGAAGTTAACTTTTAAACCAAATGCCTTGTAAAATTCTATGGGTGGGGGGGGGGCATTTATATAAATGTTTCAAGGCTAAAAAAGCCACCCCACACCATTTTTAATCTTTCCTCCACACAGAAGGACAGACCACAAACTAAAGCTGGGGACAACAGGTGCCTCTCTAAAAGTACGAGATGGCATTTAAGCAGCTTTGTCCACACATATCCCCACTGTGGATTCTCTCAGGACAGCCCCTCCCTCAAAGCCTCAGCAGAAGCTGCAGGAATCTTCACAATAACCAGCTGCAAGATGAAGGCACCTGGCTACAATCCTGGACAAAGCTGCTGCTTTAAGCTAAGAACGAGGCAAAGCAATCTGACTGTACATTGTGGAGAGCTCATGAACATCTCTGAAGTGGAGGAGATTTAGAAGCTTTGCTCTCACACCTGAATTTCTGACAGTTTTTAAAGGGGAGGTGTTAAGACAGCTTTGTAACTAAACCATTTTTGTTTAACCTATCTACTAACATGGTGAATCATTAAGAACTAAAACCAGCAAACTCACCCCCCATATAAAACACTTTCACAGAGCCAAACTAGCAATGGCAGTACAAACCTCTCTCTGTAAGAGCACACAGTACCTATGCACACAGCTGCTTGCAAGATTCATGGCAATAATGTAGCATTCGTGGAATTCTTAACAACTCCCAGTTATGATGATTTGCAAGCATCTAAAAATGTGATTATACAACTTACTAAATAGCAGGTGCATGCTGTATAACATGCCAGTGACAAATCTGTTGATTTATTACTTCAAAGAGATAAGAAGTGCTAAACACTTCAAACTGACAAACTCCAACAAGTTTCAAGACTACTCCATGTAGAAGACTTCAAAGTTGCATTAGGCCACTAGAATTTCCATGATTTTGCTAAAATTTCATAGATTGCACTGATACAAAAAACAGTATTCTAAAATTAATTCAGTAACTGCAAAATAAGTATGAAATTAATTTATCATGAAGGCATCCAGAGAAGTATAAGCAATTCAGAAACCTAGATAAACCTTTATTTTACACTTCACAGCAGCAATACTGCTAGTTAGATGGCAGGAAAGTAAGCACACTACTCTTCCAAGAAATCTCTCACTTAATTTAATAGTTAAAATGTTTTCTGTGCAGCAACTCTTCACAGCTCAAAACTACACCATAAAAGAGCCACACAGAGCATAACTAGAATTTAAGACTGCATCATTATGCAGAAACAGAAATTACCTCAGCTATGAATTATGGGACCTCAGAGCTATCTTGGGGAGTCAAGTATTTGTCATACGTATAAAGTAGAAACTAAAAAAGTGATTTTAACCAACCTATCCAAGAACTCGAGTGAGCACAGCAGGACAGAAGAATTCTAAGTTATAAAAATAGTCTGGCCATCTGCTTTTAATTTGCACTCAACCCTTCCCACTTCCTAATATCATCTTTGGTTTATATCTAATTTCTTTATTATTAAGGCTTTTTAACGAGACTTAAATTGTTAAAGTACTCTTTCTTAGAGAGCTAATGAGAAAAGTACTTTTTATTTGAGAATTTAAGACACAGTGAGACAGAATTCACCATCTCAAACTGTCTTCAGAGCAGACACCCTACACTTTATAAATAGATGTAGAACTCCAGCAACTATAATTCAAGATTATATTTAAATGCCTAAATTCCACAAGAAGCTGAAATTTGAAAGCTTGCACTGCTCTCTGCAAGCTGTGTGGACAGCAAACATAAATGCCATCAGTGTTAGCAGTCAGGAGCTGCTGCCAAGAAAGGTCAAAGCTCGCTGCAGCCCCTGCTCCCAGCCAGGCAGGCAGCACTCCCAGCTCAGCATGGAGCACACTGCAGCAGGGGGGTGACACAAGGGCTGCAGGCATGGTTACTACAGGCAAATTTATAATGCTCAGCGTTGTAACAGAAGGCAACAAAATTGTTGTTTAGCACTAAGCAGGTTTTCACATCTATGCAGTGACAGAAAAATCAGGTGAAGGGTATATGCAATATAGGTAACAGGAGGAACTAACACCAACTGCAAATATTTGAAGACTGTCCTAGGGTTTGGGAAGCTGGAGAGTAGAGAAGCATACAAAGCCTGCCTCCAGGCTTAGGAATCACAGCTTCATTGCTACTTATGTTTTCCTACACTCCTTTAAAAATAAAAACCCCAGAAGACCTAAGTGTGAATACAGATTTGTATCTTGTCTTCACTTCTACCCTCTTCTATTGAGTAATTTACAAAAAATGAGTAATTTATAAAAAATTAAGAGGTAGATGCAAAAAAGACTGAAAAGAGGAAGCAGAAGGGGAAGAAGAAGAAAAAAGAAACTGTAAAACGATTAATAAAGTTGCATTAAAAGAAGGCCATAATCACACCTTGTAGCAAAGGCGTCCTGGAGGAGTCCGATACCTAAATAAAATTTATTCCATTATTAAAATCATATACAACAAAGCCAACAAAAAAGTTAGAAAAACCCCAAAATCCAAAAAGGTAACTAATGGACTATTGTTATGAAGTTTAGTCACCTGATGCACTGTACATGCTCTTCTACCCCTCTTCTTAGGACACTTTCCTCTAACAACTCTGCAAAGTTTTTCTGTTCCCATGAGGGCAAAGCAAACCTCAGACACAAGTCTGGCCACCCTTGTCAATGGAGCAACTCTGCCAGAGCCTCAATCACTGATGTAGCAAAAAAATGGTCTTCTGACACCTTTCCATATCCTTCCTCCCCAAAGTGAGCACTGAAAGCTGGAGATTTCAATCCTGGTGCTGCGTGAGTTGGGGCTGTTTGGAGTTTTGTTTGTTTGCTTGGATTTTTTTGCATGTTTGTAAGTTGAGTAAGGACAGTTCAAAATACAGTTCTCGATAAGAAGGACAACATATGAGAAAGATCAACCCTGTAGCTTTTCAAGAGTGCAACTTGAATAACTCTCTGGGAACAAAAAATTAATACAAAAATATTCTTCAGAAAGTTGTAGAAAAATAGAAGTTAGTAAAGTTACACAGAGCTCAGCTGCAGGCTCAGTTACAGACTAACTCAGGGATGGTGGAGTGGGGGGGGTTGAAATCAACGTTTTAAATTGTGCTGGAAATGAAGTCATCTAACTCAAAACAAGCTGAAGTTCAGAGTAGTTTTAATCCTTCAAGAAACCAGTTGAAAGGACATGAAATAACTACTATGGCAACATAATTCTTTCAAGTATGAGTTTTGCTACAAGAAGTGCAAGAAATTTTTGTTGCTAAGGAGACCTGCCAAATTTACTTAGGCCAATCTTACTCAGAACTCAAGTGAGGAAAATAAATTGCAAAGTGTTTTCCCCACAACAAACCCAGAGTTACTGGGCTTCATAAATGTGACTTTATTTTAAAAGTGCAAACAGTCACCAATTTATATATACATGCACAGTACACTGAATTCATTCTGACCTACAGGAACATTTCTATTCACTGGACCTATGAAAGGAGGAGTTGATTTTGTAAACAAAAAGACAGGGTATTTAGTTAAAGCTGAAAATCTGAGTAATTTCACACCTAAGCCAACCTCAGCTGAAGCAGGTGTAGTGTATTAGATCAACAAAAGGTAGCATTTTGCTGGTAATACTACAGGAGCTGGTGCCTGTAGTTTTACAAGAATTACTCTTGACTTCCACTGATCCACTTACACTTTCCAAACCTGGAAAAGCAGGAGCTGCTTCTATCCACCATGAACTTGACACCCACCTTTTCCCAGAACAGACTATCCAAGCTGCAAGTTCAACACGCCCTAGGTGTAGGTGATGGTGCCTCAATTCAAACAATACTGAACTTAGGTCTCAAGCAAAACAGAGTAATCTTGAGACTGCTCTGTCTGATAAATGCCAGCTCACAAGGGTTACTGGCACACCCAGTTACTACAGCAAACCACATCAGGGAAAATGTGCACATGTCAACAGGTGAGATTTTAAGAACTGCAGTTCCTGGGTAGTGTTAGACATAACCAAGGGGGTCACATAGAATATCCAAGGCAGCATGCCCACATTGTGTGCTGTGACAGGAAACAGTTAAACAACCCAGCTATTTTGTTCCTGAATGCTCCATACAATCCTGATGATGTAGGCCATCAGTGAGGCATGGAAAGTTTCTAAAGTTCAATTTGATCACCAATTTTTTGGAACTGTCTCTAATACAGAACTAGTGCAGTTTGGAGTCTGCATGCTTAGTACAGTGACTCATGTTATACCACATCAAGATGATAGATGGGGAATGTTGAAATACAAGAAAACATTTCAAAGTAAATAGAACAAACTACTTTTCCTCCCTGAGTACGGAACCAGCTATTTCATCTCCCTTGAGCTTTGTTCTGCCATGTCAACCACTAGACTAAGATTTTCTACGAGTAAAGACTACTTTTCCTTATTAACTCCAGAAAATCACAAGAAAACTGGCAAAAACTGGTTTGCAGGTGAACCTACCACCAAGTTCTTAGAGAAGCATACACTCAAAGGAATTAACAACAAGGCCTGCAGCCTACCTGGTAACTGCTTCCTTTCCAAAACTTCTTCATCTCTTTGCACCTCCAGGCAACGAGGGAGCTCGTGATGAGTGTACATGGTACAAGATAGAGAAGGGCAGGCTGCCCCATCTTCATCAGTGCCAGAACAACGAAAGTCAGCACCATGCCAACAGCATAAGCTATAAAAAGACATTCATACATACACAATCAAGAACAGGAGCATTTTTAGATTAGGTCAATCATTTAGTAAGACAATTTCTTTTTAAGCAGTATTTTCCTTGTTAATATAACTGAAGAAGAGACACAATAGGCTGCTCTGTATTTGAAAAATTTCTCAAAGCAACTCTCTGCCATAAAGAATAGTCACCTTAAGTACAAGTAGGCACACTAAGAAGAGTTTCTAGATTCTTGACTACATTGAACCTTACCTGAAGAAAACCATCTAGATCTGCATTTTAAAAAAGCTACCACGAAGATCAACCATGCTGAATTGTCACAATTTACCTATTGTGCAGGAAATGTAGTATATAGAAGATGATCTTGTTTGAACATCAAATCTTCGACAATAGGCAACCAGAAGCCCTTGAAGGGAAACAAAGTTAAAAAAGGAAAGGGATTAATGAAATGTTTAGTCACAATTTTTTTCTCCCCAGTTTTCCAAATGAAAGCAGCATAAAAGAATTTATAGTAAGACTTCCCATTATGGTATTTTATCTTCTTCCAATATTTTTTCTGTAGAGGCAAGAACCAGTCTAAGAAATCCTACAGTAAATGTAGCAAAAACCATAATGGAAATATGAGCCAAGCAAGTTTGAAATTAGAGGTTTGGGGTTTTCAAGCAACCTAATTAAATTGTGCTATTTTCAGCTTTCTAATACAGAAGTGTAACAACCTATTTTTAATTTCTTCAACAGGATTTTAATGCTCACTCTTAACATTCAGCAATTTTGCCTGCACATTCTCGATTAAAGTAATTTGCTCAAGACTCCAATTATGACCAAATTCAGCTCTTCTGAGAAAGATGGAAAAACCTGGCAAAATATTTTACATTACCTCACCTCTAATTACATAGTCTAGGATCTGAAAATCCTACGAAGTCACAGAATATTTGCTTTCTGTGAGATTTTAATGGTATTTAGTTAATAGTGACAACTGGATTTACCTATGGGACTTGCATTTACACGATCCAATACAAGAGAAAATAAAAAACCTTTCACTATTTAATTATTCTATAACATAGTGAGTTTTCTTCTACTATGGCTTTTGTTGTATTCTGCACTGACTGATCAAGGCAAACTGCTCCATTTGATTTAGTAATTACCCTGTGAATAAACTCTGCAAGTCAGCTAAGAATAAAACCCAAAATATTTATTCATAAGTTAGTTACCCAAAACATTTGCTCACCTGGGACAATAATGTCTCCAAAACCCAACAATGAAAAGGGCAAGTCACAGAGTGTCGACGCAGAGTGTTCAAGTCTAGGCACTCTAATTACCACGGGTAACTGGAAAACATTATTTCAGAAGCCACATAAATCTCATCTAAAGCATTCTGGTCTTCTGGATATTTTTGGGTGCTTGAATTAATAAACAGTTTAAATATAATTAATTTATTGTTAATGTAGACTTCAAAATAGGTAGAACCTGAAGTAAAAACCAGAAACCAACATAGAAAGTAGATAAAGCTTAAGGCAACTGTAAACTGGAATTTCAGATTTACAAATAATATGCACACACACACAAAAAAAAAGTTAAAACAGTATTTAACCATGTAACAGGAGTAACAAATCTGGATTATTACCTAACTATAGAATACTGATCAATGATATCCAGGCCCTAAAGAGAAATTTGGACAGTAAGGTTTTCCCCAAAAGAACAGTCTTTTCAGAGGAAATAATTTAAAAATCCAGTATCTGAAATACAATCCTTACTTTCTCATGGGGAGCTGAGCGTTCAGTAGGGACTTCCACCAAGTTTCCATCACTCTAGGATCAAACCCAAGTCAACAGGCATTTAATACTTGTAAGAAAATAGCAGAAGCTGGCTATATTTTGTGAGAAAGTTATGCTGAAAAGCACACTATGAATTAGCTACAGAGTCAGTACTTTAATGCTGCACGTATTACAACGACTGTTCATACCTTTTCACTGTTTCCAAAGGGACCAGCTGCAACTTCAACCATTATACTTGCCCCATTCTGAAATTAAAGTTATTTTTCAAAAGTTAGTGGTTTAACAAACCAAAACTTTCGTATTACGTTTACAAAAACTGCTTGTACTTCCACTTATGATTCAGGATTGGAAAAATCCTGAATATCAAAGGGAATGTTCTGGTATTGTACAGTATTATACTGCATTGTTTGACAATAAAAACATGTAGTCCAGCCTAAAATGATGTTAAAAAACCCCAAACAACAAGTCTGCTAAATGTAGCTGGACTTTTAGATAAACACATGTCAGCTTGTTCTGCCATGAGCTTTCTGCTTCAAAATAAAAGCAGGTTAACACTTGCACACAGTTCATACCACACTGCAAGTGATCACTGCAGAAAGTACTAGAGCATATTCCAATACATGGGTGTTTAAAGCAAAAGGACAAAAACTGGAGGGCAGTAATTTCTCATGATCACACTAAGTGGGGATGGTTTACTTTTGACCATGTGATTGCCATAAAAATTTAGGCACTGTTGTCTTACATGGGAAAAAATGGAAATCAGCTTTTCCACCTTGAGAACATTGCAAACACTGACCTGTTAAACAAAAATATTCTCCCAGTCATTTTTGTTCTTACAGAAAATTCACAGACATACCTTTGTGATAAATGGTGTTATGAAGACAAAAAACACATCATACAGAAGGAGGAGGCCTAGAAGTATTACACAGGACTGGTAAAAAAAAAAAAGAGAGAGAGAGAGAGAGAAGAAAATATTACTGTGGGTTTTGATGACACAGCTAGATTCTGGTACCATTACAGTACTAGGTGTTTTAATCTGGCATAACATTTAGAACAGGATTAGTTTATTTTAATAATGATTAAAAATGGTAAAGATTACGTTTCATAACATATATTTCTTGTGTATTGAAAAGACAGTACTTCCTGACAGTAAACTTGCAGATTCATGGCAGTAGAATATTGTCTTAAGGTAAGCAACTTACAGTACCTTGAAGTTGGGCATTTTCAGTGTTTTAATGAAGTTTAGGCAGAAAGCAACTCCCAAAATATCTTGCAAAATCCAAGCCCACCTGAAAAAAAAAAAAAATTTATAGGTTGTTCAAACTGCTGCTGGAACCTAGATTTTTCTGGAACTAGCAAGGAATTTCTCAGAAAGCAAGAAATTAGTTCTTCAGAATTACTGCTACCAAAACCACAGAAGTCCTAGTTTCAAAGAAGGTAAATTTATACCAGCCTCTGCTCATAAATAGTAACTGTGCTGGTAATGGCTGTGATAGAGTTAATTTTCTTTAGAATAGCTGGTAAGGGCTATGTTTTGGATTTGTGCTGGGAACTGTTGATAACACAGGCATGTTGTAGCTACTGCTGAGCAGAGCTATTCCCTAAGCTATTCTGCACCTCTTTTCTTCTGTGGCAATCATTAGCAATCAAGCTAGTTTTTCCTCATCTTCACAGTTTTTTATAACTTCAAATTACCACACAGCTCATTTGCATTGCTTTGTTCTCTATTACTCCCATGCTTGTTAAACTTCAAAATACTTTCATGACTTTTTTGAAATTGGCACTGGAGTTTAGAAGGATGCTGCACTCCAGGACTAGCAGTATGCTGGGAAGTTCATTAACAGCAATTATTCACCTTACTCTTAAGACAGAATGCACCACTTACCTATCTTCATTTCGAAATACTGCCCAGACAACAGCTGCTGCTATGCAGAATATGGCAAGAAAAATAAGCCTCACTTCAATGGTTTTGTTGGAACATGTAATCCTAAAAGAAAATAATTAAATTAAAAGAGAAAGTCTGCAACAGCCAGGACACATACTTGTGCTATCACACATGCTGACAAGGTGTTCTCAACCCAACTCCTCTGCTGCCTGTGGCACAGTACTTGCTCCAAACAGGATCAAATGTGCAGGATCCTCCCCTTACAGAGTTCCTTGATGAACACATGACACAACAACCAGAATTTTGTAAAACCAAGCTCAGCCAGCCATCCAGAGCCTTTCAAATTTTACTACAGAATGCTTTCAAATAAAGTTAATGCAGCAAATCTACAACTATTTTAGCTGTTGATTATGCTACAGATACCTTTAATATTTATTAAAACAGCTTGTAATTTTCTTTTGTAACTATCCCACACTCTAAAACCATACAGGAAACAATCTGTCAAACTGTTCTTATATTTTCATGCTGCCTTGGGTAGCAATCAGAAAACATCCAGAGGAAGCCTGTCATTTTTAATAAGTGAAAGGTGCACAATACCTGCACTGCCCAAATGGGATTTGTCCTATTAATGCTGCAAGGCAGTTGTACAGACTCATCGCAGATGCCAGGCAGAAGACTGATATTATAACATAAACTAAATCAAAACAATGAAGACAGGAATCAGTGGAAAAAAAAATAGAAAACAGCAAATAAACACAATAACATACATTTGATATTTTGTGTTCAAGAGGTGTCTGGACTGGCACTGGGTGATATGGTTTAAGGGTTACAGTGACAGTACTGTAGACAACTAGACTGGATGATATTGAATGTCTCTCTCAACCTTGAAGATTCTGTAATTCCACAATATGAACTGCTAACAGTTAAAGCAATGCTCAACAGCCATTGGAGACCACAGTCAGCTGAGTACAGAATGCTGAATTCTGAGTGTCTCTGCCATGACAAAGTTCTCATCAAGCAAAAACTTGACTCAAAGGTATCAGAATTGCTTTCTAGCCAGATCCTCACCAAAAAACTAAAACCAAATACCAAACTCCAACTAGGAAAAAACATTCCCATCAAGCAAACTTTAAACACTATTAGGTGGTCACTGCCATCCTCCCAAGAATGTTGACATAATTCTTATATTTTTTTTGCTCATCAATAGTCACCTCTCTTCCACATGACTTCATTCAGAACAAGCACTGTCAAGGCAGTCTTTGTAAGAAAGCTGAAGAAATCTCTCCTTTAAGTAGCAACTGCATCCTTTCAACCCTCAACTCATGCATGGAGAGAATAATTTAAAAAGTTACATTCATTTTAATTTAGAAATCTAGCTTTTTAGACTTAAACACTTCATAATATCATGTAGAAAGTAAGTCAAATAAGATTATTCATTGTTTCTTACCTAACCATTTGTAGAAGAAATAAAGTAAGACGAGCATGACACAACAGATGACAACAAACAAAATAACTGTGAAAGGGGTGAAAGTAACATTTTCTTCCTTTTTCCATCGGGTTTCTCTCTCCCCAGGACTTGCTACTGCTTTCAGATTCTCACTGTTTTAAGAAAACAAACACATTTACCTCAGATTATGAAAATGTCTTGCTATGGCCAGAATTGATGGTTATAGAACATTTAAACTGACAAGGTTTCAGTTTAGCCCTTCATACTATCATTAGACTTAAACACAGAGAAAACTGTATGGTTATTGTTTGAATTTCTCTCCATTTTTTAATGAAGATAAGCACTTCCAACCTAGCACAGACCACAAGGAAGATTCTTCTGCATTCCTTTCCAATGGTGTGGTAATTGCCAACTTTAGGGCAGTATCCCCAACCAAAACTCAGATCCATGTGAAGAAAAGTGGGACTACACTCTTAAACTGCTTTTCAGGATGCACACACTGAGCTCCATTAGTGCACCACTTCTGATTAGAAAATTTATTGGGCTAAATGTGGAGAATCTGATAAATATGTCTACAATAAATCAAAACCATAGATATTGCACATGCTTAAAACTTCATCTAGACATTAAGTGTCTGCCATACCCATTCATGTTAGAGAATGAAGCTAGCTAAGTACTAGTTCTTTTACACCTCATAATTACAGAGTAAGTGAGAGAGAGGTGGTATAATTGGGAATTTTCACTGGGAGTAAGATTCCTGTGCATACATACTCCATATTTATACCTCACCATGCAAAATAAGGAGACTTAAATTGCAGTGTTTGTTCTTTGAGCACAGAGCCCTTCTGCTCTTCAGTACAGACGTGGTGCAAATTGCCCATCAGATAGTGTTCCTGAGGAATCCCAGGACCTACCTGCCAAACGCTGAATTCAGCACTGAAACAGCTACCTTCAAAAGAGAGTAACCCACAGGAGCAAGGCACCTTGTTAGAGAATCACCTTCTCAGAAGACATGCTTTGAATAAGCAGCTTTTTAAAAAAAATAAGCTCGCCCTAGATTTATGAAAGAGCACTTTAACTAGTTTAATAAATTACATCTAGGTATTTTTAATATGGGAGACAGCACCACATTTTGTTATTTTAGCATTCAGTGCAGCCACACCCTGCAGCAGTGCAGGGTGAAAAAGAAGCAAAATCAGATCAAACCTTTAAAAAAAGAAACATACACACCTCCCCTCCTTCTACTTCTTTAATCTCTTTAAAATAGCTAATTTGCATAACTGTGGGAAAAAGGAAGCTGTTGTTATCACATACAATCCTCTCCTTGTTGTACAGCTGGGGAGCAAAGCACCAGAACACCCTGAGACCCTGAAGGTAGCAACACACTCTGGCCCATTGAGCATACACAGCCACCCAAGAAACACTGCAGAATAATGCCATGCTCTCAAAGGCCAGCTACAGCCAGTTCAACCCCAGACCAGTAACAATTCTGTGCATCACTTAAAGCTGCACAAGCTCAAGGACAGTGCAGAAACCCCCAGTACCCCTTGTTTCCCCTGCCTGTGCCACATTGAGCACTGCCACTTCCTCTCCCCTCCACAGGGACTGCTGCTGCCTCCTTGTCCTTGCCCAGTCCTAGAGCTGCTGCTGCCCCAGCTCTGCTGCTCCACCAGATAAAACAAAAAGCTGGAGCAGATAAGCCAGGCTGGACTTTATCTGGAGCCAGCCAGACAAACTGTGCTTCCCACTGCTCCTAGTGACAGGAGTGCTGCACAGCCAGCTGGGATGGAGCAGCTGTACAGACCCCCACCAATGCAGACACTACACACAATGTGTATTTACCTCCTGAATCACTGCACTTGAAAGGAGTAACTAAAATACTTGATTTCTGTTGTGGATATTGGAGAATTACAATGCTAGTTACAGAGTGTTTGGTAATTTGTCAAAATGTTAACTCATGCCTCCTCCCAAGAGCTGCATTATCCCTCAGGAACTTTTACAATCCATGCTTGAGGTTCCTCAAAGACCTCTGGTGATTTTTCAGAGGTTACAGTGCTCAAACATTTAATGACAAAGCAGCTAATTGCACTTAGGTCTTCTAATTTTTTAACCACCAACCTAAAAGAAAATAATTTCTCACTGATCATCGTGACAGTTTTCACAAGCTTTGCAGTCCATGTAATTTAAGCAGCTCCATTTAACCAACTTACAGTTCTGCTACTCCACTCCAGTAGCCTCCCAGTGCCACTGTGAACACAGCAATCAGGAAGATGACAACCATGCTGTAGTCAAACTCTGGCAAAGGTGGTGAATACAGAGTCACATTAACTTCATTTCCAAGCACCTGAAATATAACATACATGTTGTTCATAAGGGGAACATAGAAATTATATTGCTTATTTTCCAACAAGATGTACATTATGATCTCCTACTCTTAATCTACACAATGCTGAGAGGAAGTTTTCAACTCACTGCACAAGACAGGACATATGTTTGCCAAAAAGCAATGCTTCCCATGCTACCTTTCAGGATGGTCAGGTTTGGAAACAAATCTATTATTACTCCTGTGCAAATACAGAGATACCACAAGAGAAAATGGTACCTCTTTGCATTCTTTCCACACTTCTGAGAAGTTGTGCCTCTAGCCCAAATGCCTCCCCAAAATACACCAAGTGCTATCAAAGACATCTGCTCTGCAGGAAAGCACACCTAACTCAAACTCCTTGAAATCTGCTGAGGTACCAGCAGATCTACCTCTAGCTCTCAAACCCACAGAACTCAGTTCAGAGACTGACATGAGGCTTCAGACAGAACAGTGACAGCTCAAGGTGGCAGAAAGTTATTTACCAACAGTTTAACACAAACATGTGTTGAGTTGGATTCAAATGAAAAGAAAGCAATTTCACACTATTTTAAAAATTTAAGACCTAATAAAAAAAAACAATCAGCTGAAGTACACAGAAGAAAATGGGAGAGATCACTGAGACATAACTGGTACTGAATTGTACAAAAATCTTGAAAGCAAAACCAAGGTGCTCCCATCTGACTGAAAGGTGAGATTTAAAAAACAAAGAAAGGATGATAATTTGACAGGAAATGGAAAGTAGTAGGGAAGACAAGTTTGCTGTTGCAGTCAAAGTAAGTCCAGACATCTAAAATAATTGTGCAGTGAGAACAGACTTCAGAGATGCAGAAAAAAACCCCAGATTTGTTTACAGTCTGCATGTGAGATAAAAGCAAGAGAGTGAAGAACAAGCCAGACAGGTTTGGCTTCAGAAAGATCAAACTGGCACTAGAAAGACCAAATGGGAAGGCCAGTGGTAGAATGGAATACAGTGGCCACAGATGAAGAAAGCTCAATCATTTCAACATCTAAATTTTCTAATTACAGATAATAACCTTTCTGCAGGCTAAAGAAGTCAGAATCATTCCTTTTGCCTGAAGCTATGGAAGTTCAGAAAACAAGGAATAAAATTAAATTCTAGTGAAACACTGTAGTTGTATGAAGTGGAACATAACATTAAAGGGAATAAAAAAACCCTATTCAAATTACAGCATCCTCTATGTAAAAAAACAAACCACATGCACAAAAAAACCCCCAAACACACACCACCAAGAACCAAAAAAAAAAAAGCCAAAAATCCTAAGAGGCTTATACATTTTTAGTATTCAGTTCCAACATATCTTAATCCAGTTTTTCTTTGAAGTTTCATATATCTTACAAAGTATGATTAACATTAGACTCTAGATCAATTGTTTCCTTTTGGTCCTATCATTCCTCTCTTCACTAAAAACTTCCTAAGTCTCAACTTCCACCACAGGGAGCACTAGAATGAAACAAACTGCATCAGGTAACAAATCTGCAAGAGAGCTGTCCACTGACAAGGCTTGTAACACTCTGCTATTGCTATCAAAACTCTTAACAGACCTGGCTGGAATGGTGAAGGCTAACAGAAATTATTTACTTGTCACATAAAAAGAATGCTTGTACAAACTATTTGCCCACTGACTGGTGCTGTCTCTCTCTTCTAAACAAAAGGAGGAAGCTGGAAGCTTTAAAGAGAGTTAAACAAGAAATGCAACTGTAGTTGGAAGTGTACAATGGCTACAATTCCACAGAGTGCATATGATTCAAAATAACTGCCAGTGACAGGACGAAGAAGGCTTTAGCCAAAAACTAGAGCAGAACCAGGAAAGATCACTTGTAGTGTAGGCTGAGTTCCTCACTACTTTTATGAAGGCAGTATCATTATAAGATAAAAATTAATTATTTGATTCAGCAGAAGTATGAGACAGCAGAGGTGCTTTGGTGAGTTGCTCCAGCTGTACAGAAGTGATTCCACATCACAGCACTGCAAGCATAACTGGGAAATAAAAAAGTGCAGACAAGATCCAGACCTAACCTGCCATAGTTCCCTTTCATGTTAGTAGGGCATCCTAAAATCACTCAAGCAAGCAAACAACAGTTATCTGACTGAAGAAACAATCTGAAGACAGAGGACAGCCTGAACCCAACCAGAGCACTTATCAAGGCTGTGGCAGTCTGAAGACAGCACAAACCTTCAGTCATGTCAGTGCTCAGCAAGTACCTATCTGTAAAGGCAACAGTGAACAACCAAAGTCCTACCAACCCAGGCAGTCTGTTTGCATACTTACCTAAGACAACCTCCCATGGCAGCTCTGAAGATTAAGAGCAGAAATGGTGAAGTGAGCTTGCAAATTCAACTCAAGGAGCTAAGACTACACAGTGCTAGCCTCTGCTATCCCCAGAAAAACATGAGCAACACAACTCCTGCTTAGCAAAACCATTCAAAGCTAAAAAAAAAATTCAACAATATAATAACAACAGAAAAAGCCACAATGAGGCAAATATACTGTTTTCCTTAAAACCCTGTGCAGTATTTTTTTATCCTAATATTACATACCAAGGAAAAGAAACTCCAAATACTCCCAAAACAAATTTCCCTGCCTATGAAGTGTAGGAGATAGCACAACTGCAGTATTTTAATAACAGGCATTTGGCATCTCACCATCAATGCACCAACAGAAACTCAAACTACACTGCCTAACCACTCCTTAGCTAATGTTGTCACATTTTACAGAGGGAGCTCATCACCTGGCAAAGGCAAAAAACTCCCAGTCTTTCCTCAAGAGCCAACCTGCCCAGGTGCTGCTTGCCTGAAAGCTCTGCTGCCAGTAGCTACAAGCTCAGCTGTTGTAGTTTCTGCACTAAAGGAAGAGCCCTCTCAG
This sequence comes from Passer domesticus, assembly GCF_036417665.1. Lineage (NCBI taxonomy): Eukaryota > Metazoa > Chordata > Aves > Passeriformes > Passeridae > Passer > Passer domesticus. Next base: position 10,510,460 of record NC_087487.1, on the reverse strand, counting down.
GCCACAGCTCTTCATGTGTGTCAGGCACCTGCAGCTGTATCCAAGTCCACTGGAAGACAGCTTATCTTGTTCAACAGGAAACTTTTAAGGTTCCCTATCTCCAGTCAGGTATTGTGTTTCCCAATCAGTCAATCAACCATTCTCTCTTGTTCACCTGATTAGGAAGACCAGCACTTTCACAACTAAATGTCCATCCTCTCTTAGGAATGAAAGCAGTATCTAAGCACATTCAAATCAGGCAGACATCCAGACCTGACCTGAAATTCATCTATTTGTTCCAACACCTAAGTTTATACAACCATAAGCTGCTGAAGTTCTGCTACTTACCAGCTGCATATCTACTATGTCATTATATCTTATAAGAGCAATTGGAAGAGTCACATCTTCAAAATCAGTCTTGTTATCTGAAATAGCAGACTAAAAGAGAAAGTGAAAGTGGTAAGTATATTGAGCCTATTTACAAAGTAGGTTAGATCCCTAAAAGCAGATTATCCTTTCAGTTTCAGTGTATTTGGAGGAAGGTAAAAACCAAAAAGCTCATTCATCACCCTTTGAAAAAAGATTAAAAAAGATAGATGTACTTAATTCAAACCAGGTGATAACACCAACACATCTGGATTCATACTGCTGTTGTGCTTTTATAGTATTACAAGGGATAATCAAAACTGGTTTTAATTTCTATGCTTCTAAAACAAGATGAACTTTCAGTGATAATCACACAAACACATGAACTGTACATATTTGTACATACACTTTGCAGCTGCAATGGAGAACAAAAAAAGCAATGAGATCTCACAAGACCTTTTTTGATTTCCAGTTTTGGATTACATTGCCCTAGCTTATTGTTATCATACACATCTAAAACAGTATCACCTAAGTCTACATGGAGCTCAAAATGCACCAAATTCCCCACTAGGGAATGGTAAAGACAAGTATCTGCATTCAGAAACATGTTTGAAGATACAAGGAACATTTAAAAATGCAGCTCTGTAGCTCCTCTGAGCTGATTTAAGCCAGCACAGCTCCGTGGGGAGGGTAAATTACTCGTGCTGGAATTCCAGTTGTGCTCAGGGTCCCCTGCTTTTGGGCTTCTCTCAGCTTACCCTGCACAACACTGCATGGGACCAGACAGACAAGACATTATTTCAGTACAGAAGAAAACTGTTTGTTGTAACTTACCAGCCTGGATTTACTGGCAATCAAAAGCATTTTAGCACCCAAATTTTGTGCAATTCTTGCTTTCTCCAAGAAAGTGCAGTTTCCTCTCATCACTACAACTGCTTTGTCTTTCATTAAGCCAGAAGGAACTTCAGCTGAACTGCAGAGGACTGTAGAAGTCAGGTTTTCCAGAGGTGTGAAAGTCTGCAGAGAAAGAGGGAGAAAAGGAATGTGATTAAAGCAGGAAATTTGATATTACAAACAAATTAATCCAGATGACTACAATACTATGCTCTTTAACTGGAGATTTGCCAGGAAGAGGTGTAACAGAAAAGAATAATTCAGGATTACAAAACCATAGCAGCAGTTTCTGCAGCCTGCAATAGTGAGGAACATTTAGAGCAGCATAGAGCTGAAATAACCTAGCTATTTCTAAGTGCAATTTCACAGTAGTCGGTATTGTAATTTAAATATAAGAAACTGATTACACAGAAAAATCACCTGTTTTCAAGATAATTAAACAGTACATCAAACTGATGAGCCAATATAAAAAAAATTCAGAAGTTAACCAGTTTTTGTAAACAAATAAACAGAACTTTAACTCCCAAATACAGAACTTAGACATAAAGATAACATCTGAAGGAAAAAAAATTAACAGGGTAAAATGAATACATAAACACATAAATACAAAAACTGGTTCTAAGCACAGAGAGGGTATTCCCTTTATAAACTCTAAAAGCCAATTCTTTCAAGGATAGAAATGTTCACCATAGATTTATTTTCTGCGGGGTGATTTGGGGGGAAGGGGACGTGAAGCAGAACAGCAAATATTCAGCACAGCACGTATTTAATCCAAAATCTTGAAGACCATTTATAGTTGACTCAAATTCACACTGCATTCTAGTTTTCTTAGAGAGTATGACTACAAGCTACTTACAGCATTGTCCAAGGTTTTTGGAAGAGATACCCAATTGGAGTTGTAAATGATGCAGTAATCCTTAGTCACTGGAGGCACTCCACTTCCAGAGGCGTGCAGGATCCCCTCATCAGCAGCCACCTGCAACAGATCACAGTGCTCTGAGTTACACCAAGTTCAGAACATCAGCTATGCAAACATTCTTCTAAAAAGCTTGTGAAGAGAAAGACCTGTTAGGAGAAAAGGAATTTACTAAACTCATTATTGTACATAATAACTGATTCTAAGAGAGATGGGGAGCTTGAGAGCAGGTTGGAAATCTAGTAAGAACCTAGCTACTGTATAATGTTGCTTATCCTCTTCGCAAATACAGTGTATTTATGACATGTACAGTTCATGTCACCAGGCAGAATACCAGCAAGAAACCAAAGCAAATGACTTCAGATTCTCTATCTTGTGCCTTCCAAAAAGTGTAAAATTTTACATGGAAAACAATTAGAAGAGTATATGGAAAAGAGATGAAGTTCTAGAGTCTTCTTCCCTCACAGACTCTAGAATTTTCCCTACTAATAAAAGTAGGGGATTATATGTATTACATATATATATATAGATATATGTATGTATCATATGACAATTCCCAAAATATTTTTTGTCAAGTAACTGTAAACACAAAGAGACCAACTACTGTACCTCAAGAAGAATTTGTGCAGTTAAGGAAATACTCTGATCTTAAGATCAGAGACCCTCACATAATATGATTCCTGTTATTTACAAATGCAGCTGAATTTTAAAACTCGTGATAATGTTAGGAATGTATACTTCTCCCCAAGCATAAATAAAGGTCAGGCATCTAAGTGGATAAATGAACAGACCAAAGATTAAATGCAGCTACAGCTATATAGCAGTGAAAAGAAATAAACATTATTTGCATCACAAAGAAGTATCCCCGTAAAAAACTGGAAGATGTTCTTATTTCAACTGTTTGTCTTGAAATTAACCTCAATGGCAAGATGCATCATCAGAGTAAAAAAAATTTAAAAATTAAAAATTTCAGATTTGTATAAAAAACCACTAATATATTAAGCTAGAAGTAGGCATGGTATGGGGGAGAAGCCCAAACAGTTAGATAAACAATGCTAAGCATTAACAGTGCTAGAAAGGCATTTCTCCTCCCTCTAGAAGATCTGTATTCTGCAGCAAGGGAGAACGGGAGAGAAAATAAAAGCATGTGACGATATTGTTTCAGAGGTTTATGTCTGCCTGGTTTGAATAGCAAAAAACCTTCTTCAGAGGAATCCATTATATTGGCCCCAGCTCACGAACATCTGCTGGGAGAACTGTGTCAAAGGGCCTGAGCACATTAACTGTTTAATACAGAACAGTTCTTCAGCTGTCAGCTGAAATAAATTGTTCCATGATTTATGATCAGCACAAAAATGATCAAGCTGCCCTCTTAAATGCATTCACCTAGCTAATGGTGAATTAAAAGCAGTGAAGACTTCTAACAGGTGCAAACCCCAGAGGTTTACATCCATTAAAAGCTCTTTCTGCTTCATCAAATAGAATAATAAGTGTTTTCTGGGTTCCAGGAAATCAAGTGTTAACACTACACAAGATAAATCTACCTAGAAGGAGTGATTACTTGCTTACATGATATGCATGTTTTGTTTGGCAAGCTTCCCTTCTCTGGGGATTAATCAGGGCACACAATTCATCCTGATGAGGTGGAGGGAGGCAGGACCTGAGCGTGACGTGCATCCACACCTATTCACTGCTGAGCTCCAGAGACAGCATTTCAAAGTTAAACATTAAAAGAAATGCTACATGATATGCCTCACTTGGAACATTCCCAGGGAAATCCTCTTGCATCCAGCTGAAGTCCTGTCACCTTCTAATGGCTTCAGTATCCTTTCAAAACAGACAAGGGCTAGGCTTGGGTAGGTGGCCTGGCAGTCAGCTGTGCCACTGAACAAATCCTACTCTTAGTATACAGACATTTCTCACAGAGCACATTTTCAATTTTGTTACTTAAGAACAAGACTAAATGTGTGATCATAAAAACATCTCTTGAAAAGATTAACCTGCTTCCCTAGGCTCATTTGCTCTGGCATAAAAGCATTCCCATGCAGAAGAGGCATGACAGCTGTCCTTACTTTAAGGGGCATCACCATCTTCTTTCCCTTCAGGTTCAGACAGTTCCCAATGACTCCTGACCTCCAAACAGGTTCCTTCCTATTTCTGACAGGTAGTTCTTTCCTCATACTTCCTTCCCTTATCACCTTTAAATTTTTGTTGTATAATTCCTTATCTTTTATAGAGAAGTCTCATTCTGTCTCTTAATCCCTAATTTTCCAAAGGTCCCTGTCACTGCAGGGATATAAACTTGGGCTGATAGCTGAGCTTTGGAGTGTACCAGTAACAGCACCACACAGAATACAGGAAATCAGATGAACCAGTAGACACAGAGACCAAACCAAGCCTATGTTTACAACATCCATCACAATTAGTACCTAGATAAGACATACAGAAACTCAAAGGTACAGACTAGGGAGAAGGCAGTCTGTATGCAGCAAGTGACAACATAAAACCCACAGAAACATAAAAAGGAAGGGGGAAAAAATAGCCACAAACAGAACAACCATCATTTTGTTGTTCTGCCAGTGGCTGTGTGACACACACATATCAGCCCTTCTCACCCCCTCCAGGCACTGTGACCCAGGAGAACAGGAGCCCATGCCCAGAGAGCAGCAGTGATCCTTCCCCAAACCCAACTCCCCAAGCTTCTAATGTCAAGAGACTGCTCTGAGGCAGAATGACCTGGTCCAGTGCTCACCACTGCTGCAAATGCATCGGCAGAGCAAAGAAGGAGGCAGGACACAGGGCCTGGAGTCTTTTAAGAGGGCAGAAGCTCCTTCCTTGTCAGCAGCAGCAAAGCAGTGGGGTAAGGGCAAAGCCACTCTTCCTGCCAGTGACAGCTACGTGGGGCTCAGGAAAAGCCAGGGAGACAAGTTATTGCCCCACAGGCATTCTCAAGGTACTAAGGGACTGTGCTGTGCACCTGTTGCTGAGCATATCCAATGGCGACTTCCTACACAGGAAAGAAGGATTTTGCATCCTGTCTTACCAAAATGCAATAAATTCTGTTAAAATTAAGTTAAAAGAAAAAAAAAATAAAAAAAAGAAACCAACAACAACAACAACAAAAAACCAAACCAAAACTCAACAACAAAAAAATTTCGTGGAACGGCACTTAATGCACATATGTCCTTTGTACTGCCTAAGCAGATGAGGGAGGTTTCTGAGTTCCCCATTTGGCAGAAGGGGGTCTGCCAGATCTCCACGGCACTGTACGCCTCTGGAGAGGGACAAGCTGGGAATGTGTGCCACACCGAAACCAAAACTGAAGATGAACGAGACAAAAGTAGGACACACACACACACACACACACTAGGAGCTTCCACCTTCCCCGCAACCAAATTTCAACCCCATGTTTATCCAGGAAGGCACCCGTGAGATTTGTTATCTCAACTCCCAAGGCGTGACCGGAGCTGGCCCGGCCTGAGCTCCCCGGGCCCGGTGGGGGGAACCGGGAGGCCTCAACCCGCCGGGCCTCACTCCAGCCCAGCCCCGAGGCGCTCGGGGGCACGGGGAGCCCGGCCCGGCCCGGCCGCGGGAGACGGGAGCTGCGCGGGCCGGGCCGGGAACGGGCCCGGGGGAGAGCGCGGCCAGAGGGAGCCGCCGGGCCGGCAGCGAAGAGAAGCGGCAGGCAGCGCCATCCGCCCGCCCGAGTGGCGCCGCGCGGCCCCGCGTCCTTACCAGCGGGAGCAGCAGGGCCCAGAGCGCGGCCCGCAGCAGCCCGGCCGCCCCCATCGTCCTCCGCCGGCTGCTCGGGGAGGGGCCTCCCTGCGCTCGGGCTCCGCACGCCCCCGCGGAGCCTTTCACCGGCTCCCGGCGCGGCGCCACTTCCTCTTCCGTCCGCCGCGGCCGGCCGGTCCCGGGACGCCGCGGGCACGGCGGGCGGGGCGGCGCCGGCGGGGCGGCGCTGGGGGAGCCGGGCGAGCGCGGGCCGCGCGTCCCCGCCCCCGGGGCCGGTGCCGGTGCCGGTGTGCCGCCGGGCCCCGGCGTTCCTTCGCTGCGGTTCCAGGCGTCCGTGGCTGTCAGCGTGTCCGCCCAGCAGCTCCCGGTGTTTTAGGCACTGAGGGGCTCGCTAAGACTCCTCAGAGTCCCTACATGTAAGAGGAAAGGGCCGCGTTTGCCTGACGTCTCCCGAGATAAAGCAATCCCAGTGTTTCGCCTCGGTCCAGCCCTGGCAGAGCCATGGGGAGAGGGGGAGTGAGGATGGCAGGATGTCGTACGTGAGAGCAACAAGTACGAGAAACACAATAGTGTGACCTATAACACAAGATTGAGGAAGTTGCGTTGTTTGGTCCTAAAAAAAACCCCAAAAAACAACACAACGACCGCATTTCGGAGATGTCTTCCAGGTTTCGAAAGTATTAAAAGGGCTGTGATGCATCAGATGTAAGAACTGGGGAGGATTTCCAGGAAGGAGAGGGGCTGCAGCAGCTCCGTGATTTACCAGCAAAGGAAGTTGTTCAACATCCCTTTTTTCACTGGAGGTTTTCCAGCGCTGGCTCCGCGGGCCTGCCGAGGAGCCGGCACAGGATAAAGGAAGGGGTGAAGATAAGAAAGATTGTTGTGGAAAGAAAGGAACGTGGCCGTGACTGGAACGGCGGAGGTGTGAGGGAAAGGGAGACCGGGAGTATGAGAGTTGAGCTCCACTTCAGCATCAGTAAATCAAAGCCTTAAGTGGGTAACAGTTTGAGTTGCTCACAAACCAAGTGTTTATTAGTTATTACTACTGAGGAAGGAGATTCCTGCACGCATGGTTTTTCCCTCTCTGTGCATTTAAGAACAAAGGCATATAGAACATCCCAGAGAACATTCCCCGCTGCATTATGGCAAATTGTCAAATTGTTCTGTTGCTGTAAAAACTGAGTAATGTTTACATACCTGTACATAAGTACTGTTATGATCAGTACCGATGTTTTGATGGTAACAGACAGGCTTTTTATTTCGCTTAGTGATAATCTGCAATTCATCATTATATCAGCAACAAAACAGGCTTGTGCATCTTGTAAAATTGCTGACCTGCAAAAGTGTGTCTAGCAATTTCATGTGCTTAAACAGTTAAATAGATAATGGCACACTGTGACACAGCTAATAATTAATATTCTATGCAGAACTGGTATTTTAAAAAACAGGCTAGTACATTGTCCATCTGTGTGTTTCTATTCTGGTGCTGTTGTCAGAGTAACCGTGACACTTTACGCCAACTACTATCTCTTCTTCTGAGTCTAACAAGCTCTGGATGACAAATGAATACTGATTTACTTCAATAAATCTGCCAATTCTGTGATCTGTAATGAGCTATGGGTACGTTACACTGTATTTCGGGCATGGAAGAAGTGTTTAATTTGAATTACAAGTGCGTAGCTGCTCCCAGGATCAGATTCCATGGCGGTGTGTCCTGTCCTGCCACATACTAATCCTTCTCCTTGTGTTCCCCAGGAAAACACAGCAGTTTTTATTCTGTCTGCAGCTGGAAATAAAAATGGGCCAAGGAGAAAGGATTACAATTTCCTCTCAATAAAAGGAAATTGCTCCCTCAAAAGTATATGCTTGGTTTGATGTCCCCTGCCTTGATGATTGTTTAAAGACATTTTAGAAACATTTTTTACATTAAACATGTATTCTGCAGTCCAGTGGGACTATGTGGGTAGAACTGAGAAAGAACACTGACCCAAATGCTGCACATGTTTCTAAGAAATTTAGTAGGCAGTAGAATAGTAGGACAGAATAAAGCAGGTGATGAGGAAAAGGAAATAGCTTAACCAAAAAACATTTTACTCCATCCTATAAATTCTTTCAGTGCCTCATATTTTCACAGCTTTTTGGCTGGAGTCTGGAACAAAACAGCAAAATAACACTGTGAAACCTCTTGATTAAATGGGTACAGGAAGCACTGCTGCTGAAGCCTGCTGTCTCTGTGAGACAGGCACACATGGCAGCGACAGGGACACGTGCAACAGCCCGTGGGACCTGGATCTCCTGGCAAGAGACTGATCCAAAACATACAAAGGACAGCATCTCAGAATTATTTTTTAATACAAACACATGTTTAGCAACTTTTCCCCATGTACCAACAGCCTTATCTGAACACCAGGAAATATTAATTTCTGCAAGGAAGAGATACCCTAGTTCACTGAATATTATGCAGCAGAGAGAATAACTAATTGAAATGCATTTTCAAGGTAATGTTTCAACTAGATGAAAGAAATGAGTGAAAGCCTTACTCATACACCATTTATGCAGCAAGGCCCCATTAGCATGCATTAATGAAGCACTGTAAACCTTACTTTTGAATTACATTGTTAAGCTTGTGTCACACCCTCAAAGGCATTGAGTCAGGTTTTAATACTCCCTGGTGGTAGAGACTGCAAGGGTAAATGTGGGTAACTGCATTTAAGGGGGTGTTTCTTTCACCATTATTCTGCAGCTTGAGGTCATGTTGAGTCCAGACTTTCAAACTTGCATATATTTGATAATTTTTTTAAAAATAGATTTCTGACTAGAATAAATACCATTGTTATGTCAGATCTATGAATCCTTAATAACACACAACTCGCTAATTACTGGTTATTAGGGCAGTCTTCATTCATCTTTAGACTCATGTAAGTTATGTAAAAATGTACACCTATTTCTTAAGCACCAGCAAGATCAGATGCATGTAAATATACTATTATATATAAAATAAAAAGAATCCTGTAACCACTTTTTCTAGCTCTTTGATGAAGAAATACGAAATGAATTAGTCATCCACCTGTACAGGCCAATGTCAGCTTTACAAGCACATTCAATTCTCTTCCAGTGATTTAAATGTTGATTTTAAGTCAATTTTTAAAATTTTCAGTAAGCCAGAGCAATCATACTAATTTCAGTTTAAAAGAATGGCTTATTTCTTTACACATTACTTAAGATGCTCTAAATATATACATATATATTAAAACAAATGTATTAAAACAGTAAAAGACATGATTCACTTCTTTTTTTTGCCTCTGAATTAGGATGGGCCCTTGGTTTTGTTCAGTTTGGATTCATATGCAAATATTAGAGGAAACTTAACATTTTTTAGAATATTCTTCCCATTTACATTGCTTTAATAACAAAAAAATTAAAAGGTTCGCTGAATAAAGTAGTTTCAACACAGTTTTGTGGCCTTGATTTAATGAGTAATTAATTGCAGAGGTCTCAACAGACACCTCAAAGCTGTGGTTCTTGTCCAGCCTTTACTACTCTCTTACATTAAAATTAGGTTAAGAGAACTTCCATTTAAACTGAGGTTTTGGGCATCAGTTTAGGATATTGGTCATGCTAATGGGATGCACATGAACAGGATGCATGGAGCAAGTGGCAGCCACAAGGTGTTCAGTAGCCATGCTGCAGAGCTTGATGGCAGTGCAGGGCCAAAGCTGACTGTGCCATGGGTGCCCTGTGCCTCATCCTCCCTGAAAGGGCACAGCTTTTACTTATGAACTGTCCATCTCTGAGCTCCCAGGTGAAGACAGGAGCTGTGGCTCAGTATCAGCACCTCAAGCTGGGAGCTTTTTTGGCACAAGAACAGATACCAGTAATATCCCTGTCTACTCAAAGTGCTTTCATTCTTTTGATTCATCTTTCCATTCTCTACCAAACAGCAGGAGAAAAAGTAATAATGGAAATCTGGAATAGCCATGGTGACCTTCTGGCATCTCAGTCTGCAGAGTCCAACAAACTGTCACCCAAATGTCCTCAGGCACAAGGAATTCTTCATGATTTTTCACTCCAACCTGTCTATATCCTCCCAATACCTGGAATCTGAATATCAGCTGGATCTAGTTAATTTCTCTGAAGTTTTGGCACTGCAGTGGACCAAGGGCAGATAACCTTTTACTACTGCTATTTTGTATTAATTAGTTTTTATTTGGCTAGTGTTCCTGTGGGTGCAGTAAGCCTTGGCATTTAGAACATCTGCAACCTCATATATAGCAGGAAAAAAAAAGAGAAAAATTTCTCTTTCAAACATAAATGTGGAATCAGTCTGCAACTGTTGAAACCAGAGCTACCTTTGTGAGTGGCTCTGTACTTTCTGAAAACAGCTTTGTAAGCCATTGCAGGAAGAGGATACTACCATTCATTAAAGTTATATTGGCAATCTGTGTCTCAAAGTCCCAGCTTAGTCATGCATTTAAGTGCCTAATTTCCTCCATATGCCAATTATGCACATATTATGGGTATTTTCCAACTGATATCAAAGCTGTCTTGTGCATTGCAGATAAGAAACGTCAACATGAGCATGTTCTGCTCCTTCCTCATTAATGTGCACCACATTGCCTCTCTGTGGCTAAATCTCCCTCACTTCCATATCTCATTTTTTCTGTAGTTCCTGATCAGCCTGTTAGCTCTTCAACACCTTCCCTGCAGTAGGAAGAGTTAAGCAATAACAGAGGGACTTTATGCTTTCACACAGCAAAGAAAAACTGGCTTAGAGCTGTGTGTGATGAAAGGTTTAATTGCACAGCTTAGTGCTCTGTTGAGGAAACAACTGTCCAACAGACCAGTTGTTAGAGAGGATCTATTCTGTACAGGATGAGAAACCTTTTACATATGCAGTGTAACCACATAAATATTAACAGGAAAATTACAGGTCTAAGTACCTTGAGCCTTTTGTGTCAGACAAATCTCTGTGTATGAAGGAAGGACAGTTTATCTGCAGAAGTCCAGGCACCAAGCACTTACAGCATCTCTTTAGGCACTCAGGACTCCACCTTTATAGGTAAGCAGCTAAAATTTTGAATTTCAGGCATTAACCACAAAGTATCTGGAAGCCTTACAGGAACCCACACACCAGAGAATATCTTAGCACCACTGTAAAATGGCACTGTTTTCTTCCTGTAGTTCCACAGCAGTTATGAAAGGCAGACATATTGTTCTTCAAATGTTGGCTTTTCAAGGCAGTGTCACAGTGCTGACAGCAAAGTACATCCAAACATGGTCAGGAGCAGCCATTTAATCATCTTTCACTGACAGATTGGAGTTTCTTTTTCCACTGATACCATATTTAGTAACATAAAATTAATTTCATGAACATGTATTTTAACACTGTTGAATTGTGCTTATTCTTACTGGCATAGTAAGATTAAGGGTATTTATTAATCTCTCAACATTTTTGTCTATACAGAGTGGAAGCTACAACAGCACCTGGTAGTTCAATCTGGCAAAAGCATACAAAGGAATAGTACCACGTGTGGGGGTCGCAAGTTATCATATCACAGGCAACTTGGAGCATAGCATTGACACCCTGAAATTGTGTAAAGCTGCTCTGCAGGAGATAAAAAAAGACATATTAGGCTGTGAAAAAGACAAATACCTTTTCTATACATTGACCACAGGTGTATGCGGTATTGTGGAACAGTCAGTAAAGCTAGCAGGAACATCAAGGGATAAGACAGCAAGAATTGAAAATACCTCCCCATCCCAAATTCTTTTTCCCAAGGAAGCAAACAGTGCTAAGACTCTGCCAGACTACATAAAAACCAGTTGATCCTGCTCTGCTTGCAAGTTATTTTACTTCTGACTAAAAAAAGAAACCATAAAATGGCATCATGTCAGAGCTGCAATGTTTCTTGATTGTCTTGATGTAAGGTCTTCACAGCCTACAATGTAGATTAAAAAGTTTGATCAACTGGTATTATTTCTGTATTTTATTTCAGTCAAGCTCAAAAATCCACCAAACCCCACAATGGAGTAAGAGCTTGCATAGAACAGAGAAGACTTGATGTAAAATTGTGCTCTCTAGTGGAGAAATTTCATTCTGTGCAATAAAAGTTCAAGCCATGCTGATCCATCCACTTAACCAACAGGTTTTCAGTGCAGAGAAAGTATCAACATTTTCCACAATATGAAGAGTGCAAGTGCCAGTTCAACATATTTATTATAACTAAGATAGGCTCATACTGAGTTACATGACAGATTACAGGTACATAAGGTTTCTAAATATAGAACAAAAAATACCTAAGCCCTAAGACATGTGTTATGTTTGTTAGATTTTTTTAAAATAATGACACTTTTAATGTAATAGCAAAACATTTCTTTTTAATGATATTGCACGTTTTTATGGTCCTATATAATACTATAGAGTCTGATGAAAATAGGTTACTTTCACACCAGATAGTGCTACTTGGTTTACATGATCAAAACTATGGTTTTTCTCTAAATAAGTGTTTAATAACAAATTTTCTGTTCATTTATTTTTAGAGAGAAGAACTGAAATATTCATCAACTCCTTTATTTCTAGTTATACCACTAATTTTAGATCTACTGAATGGCTCTTCAAGAAACCCTAACTCCTGTTCAATGTGTTTTCTGACAGTGTTAACAAAACACAGCCCATTTCCCTCATGACAACTGCGCTATCAGCATTTTTTCTGGCCAGGTATAGATGACTGAATGCATTAACTCTGTATAATAGCAGATGAATTAGAAGGTATTCTTTCAAACAACTTGGCCACTTTCTGTGTCGTCAACACTATACAGGAATTAGCTTCTTTAAACTCTGTATCTTAACTAGGCTGTTAGAGTATATCTCAAGTTAGAAGACAGAAATGTAAAAGACTTGAAAAATTTAAATGTACAGTTAACTATGCTAATTTTAAAATATATTAAAATTTGGTGTGCATTCTAATTCAAGAGTAAGGATCTAGCAAGACATGGATATTAGATTTCTCTTATGTGGTTACAGAATGTTATGATCAGCTGTTGACTGTTACAGAAAGCAATACTCCCTCTTCCTTTTTGGACCTAAAAGATAAAATATGGGGGAGGGGAAAAGCTGGGGTTTTTTTAACATATACAGAAACACAGAGCTACCATTCATGTTTTAAGTTCCCTAGTATATTCAGAAAAGGCAGCCTAACAATCCAGCAAAGCCAGCAACCTAGATTTAAGAAGTATCACAACTACAAACAGAATCATACAAGTTAAAAGATTTGCCAGCCATAAATTTTTAAATGGAAAAAAGTTCCTAACTGATCTTCTGCCGAGAGCAAGGGCAGAGTTTGCTGACTTCCAGCATAACTTGTGCTGATATGGCAGCAATTTAAACACTTATAATTAGTTAATCCCATGAGAGCAAGCAGATTTCCTGTTTCTACAATGGCAGTCATACAGAATTTTGAGCTGGGGAACAATTGTCAGTGATTGGGTAAGAGAAAAACACAGTTCTGCTTCAGCAGTTTTGTCATGTCACTTAATAGAAAGATGAATAAGAACTAAATAATAAACTCTAGTTTGAGAATGTCTAAATATTTATGGATATTTATTTAAATATTTATGAAGTGCTGGAACTCTGCAAAATGCTGTTTCCATTCAATACTGTCCTGCAACTTTTTACAATTTTCTTTAAATGTGTGTTTTTCACATGGCCGGAACACTTACACCACATGCAAGAAAATATTAATTTCATATAAAACAGACAGTCTTGAAATTAAGGAGCCAGAAAGACAAGCAAGATATCCCTTGAAGTCCTGTGTGGTTACTGTTACAGAGAGGTAACAAAGAGAGGGATCTTAAACGTGTTTAGTTTAAAATCCAGTGGTGGTCAAGCAAAACTACCAGACAGGAGTGAGCATATTGTAGCACCACGGGAAGTTAACTGGCAGGTACAATTGGCTGTGCTGCAGCAGTAGCTGCCACAGCAGTGTGTGTGCATGGATGGGAGGCAGCCCAGTCACCGAGGGACACATCTCTTGCTCTAAGTCTCATGTTTGCAAAAGCTCCATTTTTAGATACAAAAGTGTTATCTCGGCAAGGCAGAAGTTTCACTGTGTTTTGCAGACTCAGCTAACTATCCTACATTAGAGTTCATTCACTATCAAAAGGCATTAAAAAATACCAAAGATTTATGCAATAGGTTGTAAAGCATCTAAAAAACAGGTCCAAAGTTATCTGGCAGCTACAAGGTCATACTTAGCAACTCAGTTTAGCCCACGTAAGAAGTGAAATCATGCGACACCTTCCAATTAAAAATCCTCTGCATTTCCTGAGAGGAGAAAAAGACAGATGCCAAAATCCCAGACAATTCATACTGACCTCCAATCCCATCTTATGTGACAGCTTTGAGAAGCTTTTGGGACAGAGCTAGGAAGTCATCCACAGTGACAAATTACAGTTGTTTCTACAACACTACCATGACAGACCATTTTAAGGATAATTTACAATAATTCCTTCAGATGATATTGTGCAAAGAACACCAAAGCTTGTACTGACCTATTTTTAATTCAGGTATGCTCCCTACTCCATGATAACAAGGTTTTAGAGAATATGAAATCACAATCCAGGGGTTCCTCATAAGACAGAGCAGATCCCAGCCTTCTCTCAGTTTCCTATATTTCAACAGTTGCAGAAGTGCCATTTGTGTAGCCACCTTTAGACTTCATGTGGTCCTGAATTGACACAGCCTAAGGGAAGAAAACAAAATCCTTATTAGAAGACACATCTTATAAATTCTGGTTGCCAGAGCAATTATTAAAGGCATCAATTTGAAGGGGCAGGTGGGCCAAGTTTGAGTCCCAACTCATATGCTGAGTCCCAAAAGCAGGGAGAAATAATAACTAAATCCAGGAATGTTAAATACTATTTTAAATCAGTGTTTGAGATGAATTTTTCTATACAAAATCCACTTGTTCTTACATCACTCACCCTCCACAGCTTTGACTTCAAAGTGATTTGGTTCTAGTATCAAGTGCATCCATAGAATCTGCATCCCAAAGGTTCTCATAGTGAGTAAACTGAGGAAATGAGCATTTCTTTCTCAGTGTATCTCCCACAGTGTCTCATGTTTACCAACTAAAAGACAGTTCTGTTCTGTCACTACTCTATTGATAAAAAAACCCTGAAGGTTTTTCTCTTTTTTACAATTACCTAGTATTTAATTAGCTGCCTGCTGTGCAGGTTGCTGAGGGGAGGTGTGTGCCTCTCCCAGGGTGCACACTTACTGAGGAGTAGTCACTGCTCATGTCCCGGGCCCCGACGTGCGCGGTGTGCACAAAGTTCATTGGCTCTCCTATCATATTCCGGTCCAGCCTCCGGCGCCTCTTCTGAGAGAAAATAAGATATCTTAGCTCTCCATTCAGAAACCACCGGCAGCTTTCAGCCAGAAACAAGTAGCCAAGATAAAAATAGATAGCCAGGACTGACCCCTAATGCCACCTCATGGCAAGCAGGCTGAAGTTTCAGACTGTTCACTGGAGGGCACTATGAAAGTCACTTTTATTCCTGCTAATTGAATCCCAGCAAAAGCTTTCTTTACTGCTGGAAAGTCAGGGCCTGGAACTGCACTTAGACAGTCACACTGTCTAAGTTTTTTGCAAAGAACACACAGTTCAAACATAGCTTAACAGGACTGGTTTTGGCTGTTGCATTACTTTGCCTAAACTAATCAAAACAACAGTAATGAAAGTGTTTCCCACGTAACAAAGACAAAATTTCAAATCCAATAAAAGGTGGCAGTTGTGCATCTACCTACCGGTGGAGGCTGTTCACCATTGCACCAATTAAAACAAACCAGGAACTCAGTCATTATATTTCTCAGTAGGTAAAAAGGTCTTGTTAAGTGTAATTCTCTGGGAGCTCGAGCAGTACAAGTGCAGTTCCTAGAGTGAGCTTAGAAAGGAAATGCTTGTGCAGGTTCACTGGTAGAGATCACCAAATGCATCTGATAAGTACACCTGCAAAGAGATTAATATTTAAATTTATATTAAAATGTATCAACGTTTTGTAACAGTTATTGAGCAATAGGCAGTTCCTAAGACTAAACCAAGACTGTTACATTTTTAAAGGTACCTGTAGAGGAGAGGAGCATCAATTTAAAATGACTATGTTCATGTCAGAAATCAGGGTTAAGAACTCTGCATATTTACAGGGAGTATTGTAAGTTCTTTATAGAAATATTATAAAATCAATGCTAGAATTAAGACAAGTCTTGTTTAACAGTCTGTGATGTGGTTGTAAACAAAGCTAACCAATACTTATTAATTATTTTTATAAGTAATTTAAGTTAGGAAACTTTACTGTTTTGTAATAAACCAGCTTTGAACAGATTGTTCTGCTAACATTTATAAACTGAGGCCTTACATATTATATGGTTACTCTACTTATATAGGGAAAAACTCAAAGCAAAGAGCCTTCTACAATTCCAAATAGCCCTTAAAAGAGAAAAGAAGAGCCATGCACACCAGCAAGAAAACCAGCTATCAGAGCCTAGAGCTTCCCAGATTGTATAAAAATATTAACATAGCAGTCCTGAACTGGAGACACAACCAGCAAAATCACTGACTCTAAGTACTGTGAAGCCAGAAGACAGCCCAACTTTTAGTAGTTACTGACTTTTTTTTTTTAAATGTATCTTTGTTCAAAGCAAACCTTGGGTTACGGAATAGCCTTTGCTATCAAATTTTTCATACCCCAGATGACTAAATATCACAACATGTTCTGTTAAAGAAAGTTTTGTTATTTTTTTTAAGCTTACAGCTTAACAGAAGTTAACAGTATAGTTTCATCAATTCAATCTTTCTGAACCCCCACTAAAGCTTTCACAACAAATCAGCATAAACTTCATAGGCATTTCCTCCTTCATAGACATTTCTTATGTAGTCCCACAATTATGTAATTACCACATCTATTTCTTTCACTTCTGTGGTTTTCTAACATTTCATCATGTCTCACTTCAAGCAGATTTCTTAAATTGCTGCGATTTATCTTTCAAAGCATGCTACGTCTGCCCCTTTGTTTTAAGTAGTCCATATGATACATTTCTGCAGAATGTCATATTATTCCAGTTTGTCCTAGGTGGTTTGATACAATTCCTTATCTGCCTCAGTTATCATTTTTCACCTCATGCCCTCACAATGGCATTTATCACCACCGGGAGGGACAGTGCTCCCCACAACCACAGAGACAAGCAGAAGTCAAAGCTTTTGCCAGCACTTCGCATTAATCGTGGGGTTTTGGGGTTCGTTGCACGTTAATGAGACCACATCAAAGCTAAGGCATTCTCAAGTGTGTCACGGCACAGAGATCACCCGCTGGCACAGCAGGCTGCCTGCCAGGACCCCGTGGCATCCCAGAGCAGCAGCCGAGCCCCTACCGTGCTCCTGCCGCTCCCCGCGCGTCCATCTCCCTCCGAGGGGCTCCGTGCGAACCTCGGCGCTGCCTGCGCTCCCGGAGAGCCCTGACAGGATGGTGTGTCCTCATTCAAGCGCTGGCACGCACCCAGCTCCCGTCTTGGCAGCTTCAGCACATTTGCAGTTCATATTCCTGGGTTATAATTAGTCCTGTTGGCTAAGCAAGAACGCCGCGCTCCGGTGCTGCACAAAGCTCCCGTGCGCTTCACGCGTCCCTACAGGTGTCAGAAACGCAGAGACCCGAAATAGAGCCCTGCTTTGGCGTCACATTTGTGCAGCCGTGCAGTTTTCTCGGCAGTCCCCGTGCAGCCTGTGGCTCGCTTCCACCCCTGCGGCAGCTCTGCAGGTGTCCTGCTGGCACACGGCGTGCTGAACGCCTTCCTGTTGTCTTTCACATCTGAACGCTTCTTTTCCTCTGCATGACTCAGAGAATCGTCCC
Organism: Passer domesticus; assembly: GCF_036417665.1. NCBI lineage: Eukaryota > Metazoa > Chordata > Aves > Passeriformes > Passeridae > Passer > Passer domesticus. The sequence goes on along the minus strand of NC_087487.1, from coordinate 10,492,666 downwards.
CCAGGCCAGGAATGTTTGTGCCCTGGCATGGGACACCACCTTGCTCCCAGAGACTCAAGGTTTCCACACTAACTAGAAGAATTTTGAAAACATCTTCATGTTTTCAGGCTCACCCAAGACAAGCAAAAGCCAACAAGAATCCCCGAAGCAAGGAGAAAACAACATTTTGTCACAGTTGGCACACAGACCAGAACGGGACAATATCCTGTTGTTCTTTCTCTGTGTTTTTCACCATGGCAGCAGTATCATCCAGGCCAGGAGACAAAGGGCCTGGGAATGGCTAGCACGCGCAGACACGGACGCTGGATGTGCTGGCAGGATGCACAGCCCTGCTGGAGCCCGGGGCCTTAAAGCACCCCAGAGCTTTGGGAATGCTGAGATAAACTTCCCTGAGTGTAACAATCAATTTCTCCTACCACTGCTGTGTATTAAAAAGTATTCAAAGTCTTCTTGTATTTTACTTACAAAATATCAATGGAAAACATTGTCCTGAATCAAACCAAATTTTGTCTGTTTGCACAGACAAGGGAGACACACAGTAATGTTGATAAATAATATCACTAAACATAATTATTCTTCCTAACTGCCCTTCAAACTCAAGGTCAGATCATGCAAAGTCCTTGCCTCGAGCTGTTAGTGCAGGATGAGGGTACAGTTAGTGAATATTGTCACAGGCTGCCATCCCCTGCCCCAGCTCGCGTTAAACTGGGATTACTGCTGGCCCCCTGGCTGTCATCTTCATCCCAGCCCTGTCAACACCGAGATCGTGCAAGGAGCTGGGTATTTCAGCCTAAATGCCTTCTAAAAACCACCATGCTTCTAATTCGGTCATTATCCCTCCTTAGCTCATCTGACATCAGCATCATGTTAAAATCCTCAAACACTGGTATGTTTGAATGACATTTTTGAATGACAAGGTGTGGCAAACGACAGCAAAGCTTGTACTTATTTTGAGCATGGAACTTGGAGAGTGCATCTTGCTTGGTAAAAAGGTGAAGAGTACAAAACAATTATTTAGACTTTGGAAGAACCTTTGGGCCAAAAAAGCTAAAATCTGCTGTAGAGTGAGCTGCACCCTGATTTTACCAGTATGTACAGATTATAGGGATGCATTCTCAAACCATACAATAATAATGTTACTATGTATCATAAATGTATATATTGGACTACCATCCTGGAGCTTCGCAGAAAGCTGAGAATAAGGTTTTACCTGAGCCCTTCAATAACCTAGGTGCGTAGGATTTTTAACCTAAGGAATTGGGGTGTACTCTCTGAGGACATCCTTCTTTCCAAAGCTAAGTAGACATATATTTAAATATTAAGTCTTCAAAACCAATCCAACCAACCAAAAAAAAAACCCAAAACCCCACTAAAAAAACCCCTCATACATAAACCCCCCAAACCACAAAGGCAGTCCCTCTGTTTAAAAGGGAAAATGAGCAAATTACCTTAATCTTGAAAATAAAAATTTATTTTCAACTAAGTGTCCATTCCCCTTCAAATAAGAAGAAAAGCCAAGAGACCAAAGTATGTGTTCTGCTTGGAAGTAAAAACAACTGCAAAAGAAATCGACTAAGGTTTGCTTGCAGTCTTACCAGAAAAAACAGTAAAAATAACGAAAAGCAAAAATGTGGTTGGCAACACACCCACCACCAATAATGTAAACATGTTGAATGGATCAAGTGGCTTGTAAATGATGAAATTTAATGTTATTACAAGAAAACTATGACGATAAATTTCCCTTCTTTACAGAAAGAAAAAGCCTTAACAAGAAAAGGTAGAGCTCCTCAGGCAGAGCAGAGGAGCCAACACGACGGCCAAGGGAAAGCGTGTGCGGGAGGCAGGGAGAGCAGGCACTGCCCTCACGCAGGGGGCTGCATTAGACAATGCCCGGTGCCGGTGTGCGGGCAGCGCTCCCCGGGCCCGCCGTGACCTTCACGGCAGCGGCGCCGCGGGGCGGCCGCGCCCGGACACCGCCAGGGGGCGCCCCGCGCGCCCCCCGCTCGCGGCCTTCCCGCCCCGCCGCTCCCTCAGGAGCCCCGCGCGCCTCACGGGGAGCCACGGCCGCTCTCGGCCCCAGCGCAGCTCCTCACTGCAGAACCGGGCCGGTGTACCCCCGGCGGGCCCGAGCGCCCGGCACTGCCGCAGCTCCGCCCTCACGGGAGGGGAGTGCTTTGCGCGCCAGAGCCAGCAGAGGGCGCCACGCTCCCACCGTTCCCGCCTCCGCCCTTGCCCGGCGCGGAAGCCGTCGAGCGCCCCCAAGCGGTCGCGCTGTAACACGGCCGGGCGTGAGTGAGCGCGCCCCGGCCAATCGCCGCGAGCCGTTCGCGTCACGCCGCTTCCTATTGGCTGCCCGGCGGAGGCGGCCGCCCAATGGGCGCGGCGGAGCGCGAGGGGAAGGCACGCGCGCGCGGGAGCCGCCCCCCTTTGCGGAGCGCGCGGCGCGGCGCGGACCGGCCCTGCTGCTGCTCTGAGCGACCATGGCGCTGCCCAGCAGTTGACGTTTGGCTTCTCCCCTCTCCACCTTCTCCTCTTTCTCCGGCCCCTTCCTCCCCTCTGCCCGGGTCCCCGCTCAGGCACGTAGACGGCCGGTACCGGCGACACCGGGTTCCCCCCCGCCCCTCAGAAACAGGCAGTAGGAGTCGGGCCGGGCGGCCGCGGGACGCGCCATGAACATCATCATCGGCATCGGCGGGTGAGAGCCGGGGCCGGGCGGGGAAAGCGGCCCGGGCTGCGGGACGGGCGCGGGGCTCCGGTGCCGGCCCCTCCCGGTGCCGCAGTGGGGTGGGGGGTGGAGCGGCCCCACGTGGCGCTTCCCGACGGCCGCGCTCTCGCCGCAGGGTCACCAACGGCGGCAAGACCACCCTGACCCGCCGGCTGATGCGGGCCCTGCCCAACTGCAGCGTGGTGCACCAGGATGACTTCTTCAAGGTGAGCGGGCCCGCCGGGCCCGGCAGGCCGCGGGAGGGCGCGGGGTGACCCCCGCGGGCTTCCGCCCGCGCTGCTGGCGCGCTGCCCGCGCTGCGCCGCCCTGCCCGCGCTGCCGTGCGGGGCCGGATAAGCCGGCGCTACCGCGGCTCCCCGCGGAGCGCCCCGCTCCTGCCCGGGGGACGATAGAGGAGCGGGCGGCTTTATCGTACTGCTCGTTTTATCTGCACGCAAAGGAACCTGGTGGAGGGTTAAGATTCCCCTTTGTAGCTTCAGGGTTTGGATCTTGGATCTTGCTTAGAAATGGGTGTTGAGCTTCTCAGTAGTTGTTCTGACTAAGCAGGTTTGGTTTTTTTTTGTTGTTACTATTTCAGCCCCAAGATGAAATAGAAGTTGAAGATGGTTTTAAACAGTATGATGGTAAGCCTTTGTTAGTGTTTTCAAAGCTTAACTCAAAAACTTAAAGAGTATATTGATTCTTTATGTGCACTGTTTTGTACTGAATGTATCACTAGATGATACTTAAATACTGCTTAGTGATAGTTGTCTGTTTTGTCTTAGTGATTAGTGCATTAGATATGGAAGCTATGATGAGTACCATAAATGCTTGGATAAAAAACCCTGTCAAGTTTGAACGTTCTCATGGAATCAACAACACAATGGATGCCCAGATCTTGGAAGATAAGGAGGGAGGAGATGAAACAATCCACATTCTTATTGTTGAAGGCTTCCTACTTTACACCTACAGGTAATCAATTGTGCCTTCATACATTTTGATTTTTACATTATTTTATGTAACATGCAAATCTCCAAGGGAATAAAAAGAGATGTTCTAAACCAAGAGTTAGCTGCTGGCATTGACTACGGCCAAGTTTAGGTGTCACAAGTCTAAAGGTGGCTCTAAGTACAGGAAATAGATATAGTTTTACTTTTCTGGGTTTTGCTACTAATTAGTGGAAGTGTAACCAAGCAGGTGTCTCTTTCAGGCCACTGATTGATGTGTTCCACCATCGGTACTTTCTTTCCATTCCATATGAAGAGTGTAAAAGGAGAAGAAGGTAAGTTTGTCTGAGTTCTTTACTAGCCCAATAAAATCTTACTCACTCAAGTATTTTTTCCAAGACTTTAAAAGACTTTAACATTACCCATTCAAGACTTTGTTTCTCTGAAGCTTTTAGATGAGAAGGCAAACAGGCAAATGTAGCTACTGAGTTGGACTATAGCTTTTTTCACCAAACTGACCAAAAACTTCTCGTGTATGTAATGCTCAGTTTCTGCACACACCTTTCATTAGGCTTTCTCTCATTCTGGTTTTCCAATTACATACACAGTTCCCAGGTCTCAAACTATCTGAGGTTTTACATTTGGCTGTGTTGTTGCACACATACACTGTTCTTACTGCAAATGAAAACTTGAATTCGATTTCAAGAGGAATAAGCAGTCAGCTAATTTACCCAAAGTTCTGCTAAAGCTTTTAAGAGTTTACTCATCAGTATTTAGATCAGTCTGTCTTGGGAACTCCTTAAACACTTTGGACCTGCACATTAAATTTCAGTTTATTTGCATAACTTGATGCTTGCAGCTCTTGCTAACTACTAACTTCTGATAAGCTCAGAACCAAACTGGAGTCAGTGGGCTTAGGCTAATGTGTAGAGAAACCCAGTGAAGGATCTGTCATTTCCCTGAACTGTTACTAGACTACTTGTGAGTACCAATGCCTTCATTTACAGTTCAAGGAATTACACTGTACCGGACCCACCTGGATTGTTTGATGGCCACGTCTGGCCTATGTACATCAAGCACAGGAAGATAATGGAAGAACTTGGAGTTGATGTGGGTAAGTCTTCAATGACAAAAGCACTTTATGAGATTGCTTTTCAAACCTGTGCAGTACATATTGGTTAGGTCCATGAGAGGAGGTGAAGCAGGTGGAGGGAGTATATTTCTCTGATACCAGCTGGGTGCATGCTTTTTAAATCAGGATCTGGCAAGCTTACAGAGACTTACTAGAGTTCTCTTATTTTACTTTTAAGTGCATTTGGATGGGACAAAATCAAAGGAGGAGCTGTTTAATGATGTGTATGGACAGATCCAGAATAAGATTGAAGAACTGCTTAACACCCAGGTATATGCCCAGGTTATGTTGCAATTCAAAGGTGAACTTTTTAAAACCTGTGTTGGAAAAGTACGAAGCTGTAACTCAAAATATGTTTACATCTATCTTTCTGTTTAGAAATAAGCTGCTGCTGATTCTTGTGAGTGAAGATGATTCCTGTTTGCTCCACGCTGTCTACCTGACTGCCTCTAAAGTTCCAGCTTCTGTGAAGACTCAACTCCCAAATTCAACTTTGTTCAACCTTTCCCTTGAAAACTTAAGTTCTATATGGCCATAATTAAAAAGCACTTCCCCCTTGTCTGTGATCCTAAATTGTGCTTCAGTCTAGTATGTTCTCAGGTGACTCTTTTCATGATGTTCTTAGTGTCACAGGTTAAAACATCATAGTGGAACTGATGTGAAGTGGCTCAACTATCCTAGGAGAGTGTGTGTATCCATATCCACACACACTGCTTCGAATTCTTTGCTTTCAAAACTCTGCATGCATTCCTCTAAGAATTAGGCAGCAGGTATGCTTAGAAATTAGGATTGATGTTCTTCAAAAATCAAAGAACTGGAGACTTTCAGGCCATTTTACTAGCATTGAATCACTGTTACATCCAGTGCATGCATTGATCTTGGGTGCAAATAAATCAGTTTAGTTTCAGGAAGAAAATTTTACATAGACAATAGCTTCCAAAGTATTGATTGTTTAGCAATTCCTGTAGTAATCTGTAGGGTAAGGCAAGGTCAGATTCCTGTGTAAATACAAAAGTACTTTAAGGCCTCAATTAACATAAAAGATCATGGAAAGAGCACTAAGAAGGCTTTAATCCATAGTAGGAGGAAAAGTGAATTAGTGACCAAAGCTTGATTAAGAAAAACAAACTGCCAGGTATTCCAAGAGGGAAGATATGTATTGATCCAGTGTGAAACTAGTCCACTTCTTTGGAAGGTTTTATCCAATGCTGAGAACCAGCAGTTACTTCAAGCCCAGATGCATCAGCTTCCTGACAGGAGCTGGTCCTCCCCAGTATCCCCTGGAAACAGAAAGTTCTTTCACACACTATCAAAGTAGGGCTTGGGGAAAGTTTTTTTTTCTTACAAGATTCTGTACTGTGAAGAAATGAGCATCAGAGTGTTCTGATCACAACTGAGGATGTACTTTGCTTCTAGCAAGGAACTAAACCAGAACAGGTGTCTGTACCTGATTGTTTTTCTTCAATACTTACTTAAGTAGTGCATTCCAATAGAGCAGAGGCATCATATCAGCTTTCATGTGGTACATGGTTACTCTCTCCTTACTCTGGTCAATAGGAAAGGTCTCCAAAGGCTGAGCATTGTAGTCAAACTCTGCCAGGATCACCTTGTTATAGCCTGTTACTAGTGGGCAGGAAGTGTATCCATCATACTGCAAAGAAAAATACCCACTTCTCATAATTCTGACCAAAGCCTAAAGGCTGAGGTTTTACAAGCCATGGTTAACAGTCACATTTCAAAATAACTTTCTAGGAGGTTTCTGCATTTCCAGTGTAAATATCACTGAAGTTGGAAGGCTGCTGTGCCAGTTCTGATTTATTAACCATAATACTAAGCCACGATTTCAAATGTAGATCTGCCTAACATTGCATAAATGAGACCTAACCTAGAACAACAGGGCATAATGTCATTAGTAGTTGGTTGTTGTAACCAGTGGACCTGCTGACCAGCAGATCTGGATGAGAGCTGGTGTTTACTTCAACAAGCCAACAGGATCTTTAGTGAGAATTTCCAGAGAATTGCAGGATATTCGGGTTAGTGCCCCAAGGAAGCCGTGTGTAAGCCATGTGTAAAATAAGAGTAAAGACTCAAGGACAAATTTGAACATAATTTAGGCTTAACAGCTATAGTACAGAAGCTTCAGTTTAACCTTAAAAGATCATGTCGTACACAGGAGAAGCAAGTTGGCAAGAGTTTTTCTGGAGCAGGTATTACCTTAACAGTGTGAGTAAATCACTTGCACTGATGAAAACCCTGACTAATCAGCCTCTAATCTTCTCTCAACTCAGAAGTCAGGGCATCAAAGAGGTAGTACTTTCAATGGCAGTATCATGAACTGCAATTCCATTACTACTCTGACATACAGCAAGTAACCATTTAGCACCACAACTGCAGAGGCAAAGCCTTTTCTGCCTTCTGGTTCACACATTCACACACTTGCTGCTTGCAAGACTTCCTGCATAAGAAGGGTGAAAACGTTCAAGAGAATTTCTCCCTAAGACAAGAACTGTAAGTACCTTTTTAACTGGCAACTCGTTCTTCATTACCAGAGAAATAGTTTTATCAAGGACTCCAGACTGTGCAGCTAAATGAGAAAGAAATAGAAATGTACTAAGACTATTTCAGCCAACAGTTATTGTCATTACTAAAGCAAACAGTAGCAGCCAGGCATTTTGTTGAACAATTCAGCTGCAATTGAACTTACATGTAAGTTTACTGTCCCAGATTAAAAAAAAGGACTAATGCTTTGGCCTCACTTTTTTGAACTTCTAAAGCTTAATGAAACTTGAGCTGGTATTTTTATCCTATGCCCATTCTCCTATGATAAATTATACTTGCTCAGTCTTATCAAACACTAACATTCTGGCACACTGAAGTTGTTTCATTTTGAGTGCTCTAAGTGTAGACCCATTTACTGAACTTAAGTACCCCACCCTTTCATTACATCAATAACATACAGTATAGCCTGGGTTTTTTTCTGCTCTTATTTGCCTTTTATCAGTTGTGAGACCATACACTTAAAGTGTTTTAATTGTGGAACCTGTGGCTACAAGGCCAGAACATGTGATTTTTTGATAATGACTTAGCAGTTAGGTGACACATGCATGAGGAGCTAAGATAAAGCAGAAAGGTTCATTACTGAATGAACCTTTGACAAGAATGTCACATAATGAATGAGGTATTCTCACAAAACACTAAAAATAGAATTAGTTCATCTGTGAGGCATCTGGAACAGCAGAACTGTTGGGTTAGTGGCATCAACATGGTCTGTAGCTAGCTAGTTGGCCCAGGAGACTCTGGTCTTTTTGAAAGCTCAAAACTGAAGTCACAACCTCAGGAGCAGCAAACTAAACAAAAACCTTACTGTGACTCCACTCTTGTCATTTGCACACACAAAGATACACATGCAACTTTACCTACAGCTGCAGCAGTTTTTGATGTTGGAAGGTTGGTGCAGTCTCCAATACCAAAGACATTAGGATACTTTTTATGCTGTAGAGTCTCCTTATCTAAATCCACCCAGCCGGCTGCATCTGAGACAGGACTGTTGATGAGTACAGCAGGTGGCCCCATTGGGGGTGTGACATGAAGCATTTCATACTGAACAGAAAGAAAAGGCACCCAATGGTTAGTTCATCAGAGCAAACTCTATCTATTGGTATAAGGCAATAAGCATAGTGCGGAGAGAGGGTTTCTTGGGTTTGTGTCTGTTTTGGTTTTTTAAACACAAGTATATAGAATGAAAATCTGCTCTCAAATTTCAAGTGCATCCTTTAATTAACATGAACCTTATCAAGCAATTCCATTTGGAAGCAATTTGCCTTCCTCGATACACACCTGACACATTCCCATGGCATACAGGACTCCATGCCTTATTTATGAGACATTTTTTCTTCTTTCCACCTTGGTTTCAAAATTTTTAATATTCTGCTAACGTTAGATATAGTACTCTCAGGGGGAACAGTAATGCACAACAAAGCAGACTGTGTTATAACAATGCAGAAGTTTGCAGTACACAAGGAAAATAGAACAAAATGAGGGGTCTGAAAGCTCCTGACCTGATGAACTTCAGTCACTCCAGGTCTGTCCAAGTCTGCAAACACAGCTTCTTGCTTGTCTGCTCGAACTTCTACGAGGTTGCGCTTGTAGTTAACAGTAAGATTCCTGTCCTTTACTACTTCAAGCAATGCATCAGCATATTTCTTAACACCAAAAATCACATCAAGTGAGGTGTTGAACATGATGTTTGCTTTGGAACGTTTTCCTGTCTGCAGGAGGAGATCCAATTAGCCTTTTCTATTAAGAAACTGTGACAAGAGGAGACAAAAGAACTGTGCTGCACTACTAAAGAGCTGATAGAAGTATTCATGCAGTTCAATTATTAATGAATGTTTAATTAATATTTCACAGCATGTTAGAAGGTAGACCCTTTCAGCATGAGGAACCTCACACAACTCATGAGAAGAGGTGGCTGCAAAGCACTGAGGAACTGCTATATGAAGGTTAAATTCTTGAAGCAGTTTCGTGTCAAAAAGCTTTCTGAAATCTTCACTTCTGTGCATAATTCAGGTACTCACCCAGCTGGTAGCTCATGAAACTTAAACACATATGAAGCCTGACGCTTCCACCTGAAGTTGTCTTTTGCTTCCACTAAGCCTGGCTAACACTCCTCCTGATGCTGAGACAATGCACCCCCAGGAGCAAGCATAGCCACTTTTCAGACTAGTAGACAAATGACAACAGGTACTTAAAGTTACAAGAATGATGTCATTCCAGCCAGTGTTATTTTGGTGTACCATGTATAATTTACATGGTACACCATGTATAAATTAGGCTGAGAACAGTTGTATCTGCAGCTTACCAGAAGCAGGTCAAGCCATTCTTTCAGTACAAAATTCTGAACTGAATTTCTGAATTCTACAAGCTTCTCTGGTATTAAATATATGCTAAATATTTATGTAAAATCCATTTACCTGCATTCCTTATACATCAAAAATGAAAAAGCAAGTCAGTCACTTCAATAATCCTGAGTCACAGCACTCTCATGTGGTTTATATTTGTTTTAAATATAATATGAAACCCTTAGAACAAGCCTTCCTTCCCACTGTGAGAAAAAGTACTGGCAGAGAGAGTAAAATACTTACTTTTCTCAAGTATGCGTCTGATAAATACATAATCTTCTGAGGAGCCCCTGCACACTTCACTGGAGTATTTGGAAAAGTGAAGATAGCATTTCCTTCCTTAAAATCTTGTAAAGCTCTCCATGTTTTCTCTACTGTCTGGGCTGAATAATTGGAACCTATTTTAGGGTGATTAAAACCTTCAGGCAAGCCTTTGATCTAGGAAAAGAGAAATTAAGGTTTCAAGTACAGATGGCAAAAGTTTTGTCATCATTGACAAGTATTAAATACAGACTGAGAAATAACTACATAAGTTTCTATCAATAAGAAAGTCAATACTTGCTTGCTACTTAGTATTTTTAAAAATAGGCCTAGCAATAAAACAGTTATTTCCTTTAGAATTTAGTATATGATTTGGTTTAGTAAAACTGCTCTGCAACATCTCAGCATAAGTCTTCAGTGCAGACCCAGTCTCAAGTTTTTGTAGGCTGAAATTCAGAGTAAGAATATATAAACATCATCACAAGTAAAAATCATGTTAAAAAAAGTTTCATTCACCTTATAAATTTTCTGTAGTCAGTTGCAGATACCTGTATTTGCCATGGGGTACCCATTTATAAACAATGGCTTGCAGAAATTCTGTGAGAATATGGAGTCACGTTACAGGCACTGCCCTGTGTTTGGAACAGTCCAGTCTGCACCAGAATACACGGCTGGTGAAGAGAAACCATCCCGCTTTTTCAAGTGCCCACTTCTGTTTTATAGTTACTATTTTTCATTACAGAGTGTGATTAACTGTGTTACATGGCTTCTACTAGTGAACACTGAATGTACTTTTATCAGCTGGTACTGATAAATAGATATCAATTGATATGAAGACTGAGAGAGGGTTCACTGAACATGCTGCAACTTCTCATTCCACTGACCTAATCACCAGAGCTTATTTGTGACTGTAGCTGAGACCAGCTCTTGCTTGACATATATCCTGAAAGCTTTTCAAAGAGATACTTAAATATATTGTCAGGTACTACATCATATTCATGTCGAATTGCTCAGACATCTTGCTTTTTGTGTTTTCCTCCTCCTACGCATCACTGTGGTCTTTCTTGCACCAACATTTTCCTCAGAGTGCCACTGTGTGAAGTGCACAGGAAATGTTTCACAAGGGAAGGGCCCCAGGGCCTATTTAAACACAGGCCTGGTAACTCAGCTGGCTCCTTTTGAAGTGCATCCTTTAAGAAAGGTGAGGGTAGCACAAATTAATTCTGCAGGTCAGATTTTACTGACTGCCCTGTGTTCCTCACTCCATTTACATTACAGATGCCTCAGACTCCAGGCAGCACACCTTTATTATCTCATTATAGGCTGCCTTAAAACTCTAGATTTAACTTGCTGCCCCATCTGCTGATTGCCACAGAGATGCAACAAAGTTGTCATAAAAGGCTTTCCCAAGGGTAATTTGGGTTATTACACTGAGATCTGTGGAAGAAGTCATTGATCTGTCTTCTAGCTCTTTAATTCATAGTTTTCAATACTTTGCAGGATAAACAGTTCTGAAATGCCATTTACTTTTAAGAATGTACGTGATACTATTAAAATTAGTAAATATATGATTACTGTAAAACAAATACCTTTTCGTAATGCAGACTAATTCCAAGAGCAATTATCAGATACTTGTAAGATACCTGTTGTATAAGGAACAAAAAGTATTTTAGACAAACAAACCAAAGCATTACCTCGAAGTAAATTTCAGTTACCTGACAGCAAGAGTCACAAGGAAGGAGATATAGGGAGCATCAGTAGCATAAATTAAGCTCTAAGAAGTCTAGTTTAAATGCTAACTGCATTATGAGTTACACACACAGCCCCTCTTATACACAGACCCAGGTATCTCGAGCAAAATATTCTCTTTTCCGTTCAGTTCACCATACACAGGGCTTATGATAATAGTATTTTAAGTTGATGTTATTCTAACCTAGTTATCTACCACAATTTTTATTAGAAAAAGATTTTAAGATCAAGTACATAAGACTAACTGGAATTTCCCAGCCTCCTAGATGCTGGTGGCCTTGCTCAATAGTTCTAAGGGAATCTGCAGGAAGAGGACAGAACTCATGACAAAAATAAACTTTTTTCTTTTTTTTTTTTTTTTTTACATTATTACCCTGATATCATTCTCCAGCCAGACACAGTTCTTATCTGGATCCAATGCTGTAACTTGAGATTTGATCCACTCAACACCTGCAGGCATTACACTTCCCATTGGACGTGCAGAATCTGCCAGCTGCTTTGCACCAGCACCAACCAGGGTCCACAGGGGCTGATAGTAATGAGTCTGAAATAAAAGTTCAAATTTCAAAACTGTTTAAAGGGACTTAAAGGCACCTCACTCTAAATGGAAACTATGTACTCTAAACATTGTGTTATTCTTAATAAAAGAAGCTGTATAAATAACCAAGATTTTTCCATGACAAATCTGCAGGGATGCACAAATCTCACAGAGAAGAAAGTGTCATATAAAACCTTTTGAAAGATGGTTAGTTGGCTTACTTTCCACAGTTAAAAACATGTGGGGCTGGAGAGGGATGAGAATCAGACCCATCTGGTCACGAGTAAAATGCTTATTCTTTGCAGTGCTTTACAGCAGAGGGACACTCACCTTGCTTGGCTCAACAACAGCCACATTTTCTGCCCCCACTTTCCTCTTCATCCGAGCACTCATGGAGATTCCACCAGCTCCTCCACCCAACACAAGTACTTCATAATAATCCTTGGCAGCACACCTGGCTGCTGTGTGTAAGCTGAAGGAGCTCATCTTCTGCATTCCTGGTTTCAGCAACCACACACCAGAATGGAGGCAGGAGCAGGAAAACACTGCTCCAGCTGCTGCCATCTTTCATTAACTGGGAAGCTAGGAGATAAGGAAAGGCACCAGTAACAATTACAGGAAGCAGTATTTACATTCATTAAAGCGCCTGCGTTAGTTTTCAAGGCAAAAATTATAATACTCAATTCCTCGAGTAATCAGGCAAGAATTACAGCTTTTTCATTTATTTACTCATTTATGTTACTTACAGACCGGAATTTCAAAATTACACCTGAAACCTCCTATTTTCAAGAAAATCTGTCAATGTCAGCTTCAAAAATTCTCCACTACACTAGATGTAGCTGAGTAACTAATTTTGCACCTTTATGTGATATCTTGACATCCCTCATGTCTGTGTACCTTGAATTCTTTATAATTTTTTATAATACTTGCCCTGTTATTAATCCATAGAGTTACAATTTAGGACAGAGAGGGAAAAATCTCAGAGGCATCCACTGTAAAACAAATGTTAATAATTTTGTTTTGCAGATGCAAAACATGATGCAAACATTTTCTTCTCATCTGCTCCCCATTCAGAACAAAACACCCAAATCCACGGGAAGTTAGTTTCACTTCAGAAGGCTGTTTATCATCTGTGCAGGCAGCTATTTAAACATGTGTTCTTCCATTTATAGACATCTTTTCCCTTTGACTCTAAGGCTATTTGTTTGCACGGTTTTAGAAGAACTCTTTCTTCTTTAATACTGAAGAAAATGCACTTGAAAGAAATCGTAGTTAAGACTGAGCAGGAGCGCTCAGTACCTCAGTATCTCAAATGGAGCCCAGAACAAACACGTAACCGAAGCATGGCAGTTCTAGCAGAGCTCTTGCTCAGGACAACTGCAATTTCTTGCTCTCCAGGGCAGCCACTTATGCTAAGCTCCTCAGACTGCCTACTTTACCGGACCAGTTAATTGAAGGAAGTCGGAACAAATAAAGTTAGACAAGTCCTACTAGCAAGAAGTACAGATCATTGCAACTCTTCTTTGCACAGCTAGCCACGGATCAGCAGTTTAAGCATTCCACCCATGCACGTGTGCTGCTCGGCGGGCAGCTCCCAGCCGGCTCCAGAGCTGCGAGCCCCTCAGCCCCGGCCACAGCGGCCGCCGCTGCTCCGCGGCCCCGGGGCCGAGGCACCCGGCCCGGCGGGGGAGCAGGGCTCTGACAGGGCAGACCCGGCCGGCCGCTGCGGCCCGCAGCTGCCCCGCCGGCACGGCCGCCCCGCCGCCTCGCTGCTCGGCCCAAGCCCGCACCCGCGCTCCCTCACGGCAGCACCCGGCACCCCCGGCCCGCTCCCCGCGCCGCACTCACCGCTCTTTGCACCGAGCAGGGCGGGCAGGGACCGCGCCGTCGGCCGTGTGCGATCGGCGCCGGGAGCGGCGGGGCGGAGCTCGGGGCTCCGGGTGCTGCCCGGCAGCGGGCAAAGGCCGCGGGCCGGCCGGGAAGGGCCGGGCGGGGCCCGGTGTGCGCAGCCGGCGGTGGTCGCGGAGCCCCGCCAGGGGCTGAGGCGGGCGCTCCGCTCCGGGCAGGTGCCGATGGCACCTACAGCTCCAACCCCGTGCTTCCCGAAGTTTTGAAACTGCAATGCTGAAGCTGGCCCCCTGCCAATCCCTGAGCGAAACCCAGCCGTGCACTCGGCACTGGCCTCCGTCCCAGGCCCACCTGGCCGCACACAGCACGGGTCACCACACCGCCGTTACCGACCCCTGCGGTACCTGCCATGGAGTGAGCACTGACTCTCCAATACCTGAACTTTCTCGGGTTACCTGTGAGCACCAGCCCTAAACTATAATCTAGGAGCCCCTTTCCACAGACAGAAAACCAGCAAAAATATTATTAATAAAATAACACCAAAACACGTATTAGATCAATAATTAATAATAAATGAGCTCTGATGGAGTGCATCCCCCCCCAGTGATAGGCAAAGGCTCTCTTTTCAAAGCTGCTGAACACCCACAGTTCCTGCGTTTTATGGACAGAAAATGTACTGAAAGAAGACAATAATCAGTATTTTTAAAGTGTCATGGAGATCGGACTTTCTTGTTAATACAGAGACTTTTATCCTCTAGAGAGAAAAAAGCCCCAGGGTTTATAGTTATATCCTTTAAAACACCCAAACTGCCCATTTTTATAATCTTTATGAGTTTCTCAACTTCCTGTTTCCAGCTGCCTTTGTATAATCAGAGTGCATCCTTTTCCCCACATTTTTTGCTCTAAGAGGTTGATCCTCATCTCCGTTCACGAGAAAAATGCTGGGCTGTGTTTTTTTAAACATGTATTTTTATGACTGCCTTTAAACATTGCAGTATTTTCTTTAAGTTCCCATGCACATTTCCCCACAGACTGCTTACAGAGAAAGCCTGCAGTTTTAATTAAAAAAAATTACTCATTAATTCCGTAATTCAGAAACTCACAAACCAAACATGAAGAAACTCCTCACCTGTAGCACAGAGGCCTCCAGCAGCTGTAGGGAGCACTGCCTTAACCTTTCCAAAGTCCAGGCAGGACCAGAGGGTGGGAGCTGCTGTGTGAGGGCTGGGCACACACTGCCTAGCCCTAACCCTGTACTACCACATCTATCTACTCCATTAGTAACTTGTTATAAAATCACAGCAACAGAACTGCTCACTCAAGCTGTGCGTGACGATGCAAGCACACAGTTTTAGATGTCAGTACCATTAAATTCACCCAATTTACTTTCATGCATTAAGACTTACAAGAGTATTTGGTAGAACATCCTATGGAGATAATGAATTGTAGTTTTCATTGAAGTAATTTAAGAACACATCAATAGAAGTCATGTAAATGGAACAAACTTCATCCTATATATTTTTATTAATTTCCCCCCTTTATTACATAAAGGTGAATTAGTAAAATTAGGTTCTTATTCATAGAAACCCAGATCTTATCATGCTTTTATAGGAAAAGTTAATAAATTAGATTTTTATGTATGTGCATGTGATTCCTCAGGTAAGCACTGTCAGCTTTTACTCCTTTGGCTGGAAATTATTTCAAGTGCTGAAATGTACCAAAGTTCAAAAGTATCAATTTCTATGAATTTCTTAGAATTCTCTAGTTTTAGTCAAAATAACCATGATTTTTTTGGAAACAAAACAAAACAAATCCAAAAAAACACAGTTCTTTGGAAAAAAACCATACAGTTCTTGACAGAGAAAGAGAATATGACTTGACACAGTAAACTGGATTCTATATGAGGGCATACAAATCAAGAAATACCAAAGGAATTAAATTCTGGTTTGTATACTGAGGCATCCAGTTTCATGTTATAGTTTAATAAGAACAGTTTTAATTCCCAGAATCTGATTGTGAAATTACATTACAAAATAAAATACTTAGACAACATTTAGTTATGTACATTCTGCTCCAAAAAAAATGGACTGTGGAAATTCTTTACATTTCTCTTAGAAATACATACAAACCACAGCAGAGGCCAACAATCCACTGGCAATTAATAGCCACTGAGTCAACTTTGGGGAAAATACCTGGGGAAAGTTTTAATCTAATACTGCTTCACTGAAAGCATTTCAGTGTCTCTTCAGACTGCTTGAAGTCCTTTGCTCTCCTTGCCCCAAAACATGATCCCAGTTTACCTTGCATGATGCCTGAGTACTTGTTAGAGTTCATCTTTCACAGAAAAAGATGTCAAATATTAAGAACAGGAAATTAGGACTTCAGAAAATGACAATACAGAAAGTCCAGGCAGGTGTACACTGTGTGAGTCATCTAAAACAGAAGGAAAATAAAATTGACTGTGCCCCTGTGATACATTCCTATATGTATTTTATGGAAAACTTTACATAGCTTGCCCTTTATCTTACTTCAAAACACATCATTTACACTATTACTTAAAAAGAAACAGATATACTTGAAAAGAAACACAGTTATAAAATAACTAGTTTGTTAGACTGTAGGAACAAATAATTTAAAGCTAGTCTAGACAATGTGTACATTCATTTGAATGGGGGTTCACACCAAGTGCTGCAAGATAGGAATTACATTCAGAGAAATGGATATCAACCTCCATTCCAAATTACACATCAGTAATCACACCAATAATCATCAATCTGGGTGAGGACTCTTATAAAAAATCTCTTAGGCAGCCCTGAAGTGCAAATGATTCATTTGTTAAGGAAAAAACAATAAATGCAGCAGTTTTCCTACAGGTGGCTGAATTTCACATGAAGTGGAAAATTTTAGTTTTGGTTATGTTTTATTTTGTCACACAAGATAAAGAAATTACAACTTCTAATCCCACAAAAATATGCTTAGACCACACAAGTCTTCCTAATAAACCATTACAGAAGCAACAGTTTCCAGGTTTGACTTAAATGTTTGTGGAAGCACAAATTCATTAATCTTTGCATTGTGCACACATAAATTTTGACAATCTTTAGTGTTCTGCTTCTTCCCTGCCAATCAATTCAGTTGGGAACTTATTCAGAAGTTACTTTAAAGCTGTTCTTAAGTGACTTGATGACAAAAAAAAAAAGATTGCTGCAATGAAGGGAACTTTTAAGCAAATACACTGCTGTTTTCTTCAGTTCTTTAGAGATGGATCAAAATAAGGCTGCACAAGAAATCAGTATTTAAGATCAAAGACAGATCCCAACTACATGAAACAAAGCAGTTTCAGAGAAAATGTAGACACTGAAGTCTGGTGATGAGAACTGAACTTTAAGAAGTTCTCTGCATTTTGTCTGAAAAACATGTGCCAGTCATCAAATCTCTCAGAATTCTAAACACCGAAAGAACAGAAGAAAACAAAAATGGATAGGTACTTAAAACTATGATGCCTAGTTCTCCTATATACATATACATATAAAAATTAACTTACATTATAATATCAAACTGCATAGCATTACAAAAGAAGGCAACTTGAATGGCTGAAATTAAAAACTGTGAATGTTACCAACTCTATTATTACCATTCTGGAATTTATAATGCCATAGAGTATACTGTTGCTGGCAACAGCTATAGCCCAATTTAAGCAAAGTCTGCCTTAATTCCAGTGAATGTAGAAATCATTAATTCAGACAAGTTGATGCATGCCCTGTTTTCAGGTCCTCTTTGCAGGTTTTGCTGTTAACTGTTTCTCTCTTTCAAGTTCCTTCTCACGTTGCTGCTCTCGTTCCAGTTCTTCCTTCTGCCTCTTTTGTTGCAGCTTAAGTGCTCTTTTCTAAATAGACAAGGAAATAATTCTAAGTTTTATAGATATATTTAAGTTGAAGCAACAAACAAAATCCCTCCCATTCTGCCTCTCTCCAACACACCCCTCCTTATGACTGAATGTAGCATAAACTGTTCATTTTTGCTTCATCCCTCCCAATTTTGGCTTACTGTTCAAACATGGGAAGCTTGTGATCAACACTGGGAAAACACGAACTGGAGCCCCTTCAGTCTCACTGAAGTTATCCTTTGGGTATACCTGACAAGGCTCTTACCATACAATTTACTGCCTCCAAGAAACAATTCTCTTGTTGACACACTGACTGATCTTGCCAGAATGTAACCAGGCTGTCTATACAGCATGAAACCAGTGAACTTATGCCACTGTTAATTGTACATTAAACAGAAGGAGAAATTCTTACATTGGTGACAATCTAGTTTCCATTGAAATGAAACTGAAACAACAAAGAGAACTGCTTGGAATGGAGTGGACTAAGCAACAGAACAAGCATGATTCTTACACCACCTAAACATGAAGATTACACTGAAAGTGTATTTCAGATGTGCAATATGCTTGAGCACCATGAGGAGCAAGTGAAAGGTTAAACACATACATGGCTTGGAGATACTGAAAACATAATTTTAAGATAAAATTGTATTTTAATCAGAATTTTCAATATGCATCCAAAACAAAAGTTGGAAGTCAATAATACATAAGCAAGTATCTGTATTGGAAAGTAAAAATATTTATCCCACTTACTTTTAACTTTGATGTCTTCTCATGCAGCATCATCATTTCATTTCTAATATTCACTAATTTGTTGTGATAGTGTTTAGCTTCTGAAAACTTAAAAATCGTAACTGTTAAAGCATTGACTGTCAAGTTAGAACAGTTGTTTTATAAAGCTACACAGTCAAATAGCAATCAAAAACAGTGACTACCAGAACAGTTTGATAATGGCAAACATGTTCAAGTTTATATACAAAATTTACATGTCACATATATCAATACAGAAAACTACTGCATCTCAACAGTTACACACAGTAATCTACTGAGTTAAGATTCATGAAACAGAATAAAAATATTACAACTTTATGCACCATACAGGAGTGTTTCATGCTCCATTCCTGCTAGTCTGGGGAGGTGCACAGAGCCCATGCTGGAGTCTCAATCCTACTGAAAAAATGTGTACATCTGCTTTGGCTGCTGGCTTTGAACAGCCAGTCCCACCAATGCTGCCTGGCTGAGCCTGCACTCTCTTCCCAATGCCCCTCCCATTCAGGGAAACATGCTGGTTCCCACCCTCTCCAGCATTTTGTCCCTAAAATCTGAACTGGTTTTCTTGCTGTAGGTCATTAAGAAAAAGACAAGAGCTGCTAGGAAGGCTTCAGCAAGAAAATCTATGCTAATCTAGAATTTAAAAGGCATTACTGATACTTACCAAAGCATTGATATCAACAATGGAGTTACAGTCTTTGAATTTTGAAATTTCTTGTTCTAATGTTTCCAGCAGTACCACTTGGTTCTGTCTAAAACAAAAAAAAGATGCATAAACTCAAAGTAAAGCACCACATATGCTTTTCAACCAGGCCTTTAAACAGACTTTTAATCAAAACAGTACCAATAAACACTTCCCAAAACCAGATTCCTCTTATACATTGCTAGGCAATGTCAATAAAAACCTGAGTAAATGACTTTAGAAAAATCCAGCTGCTTTTTGTTGCACAAATTTAGCTGGTATCATACAGCACATGGATATCCAGGATAAATATCCCACAGACCCTGAAGAGGCACTCTCCAGGCTGCAGTGGCTGACTGAAGGAAGAACAATTAGCTCTTGACTTTCCACTTGGGTGCCTCTGTGTCATGACACAGGACTCAGTTATTTCTGTACAGAACTCGTGTGGACTCCTGGTGATGGTGAAGGATCTCCATCCCACACAAATCAGCTCAAGTCTTTCCAGACAAAGGCTGTCCTTGGCAGGAGCACAACCACACCATGCACAGTGAAACCCAAACTAAGGTACCCTGCAAAACCTGAGATGGATCTGTGTAAAGCTCTCTCCAGTATCTCTGTATCCATGGCAGATCTGATCTGCATTTGAAATCAGCTACTCTTGGTCATCAGTGAGGTACCAGTGTTTAAAGAACTCTTATCTCTTTAGCTCCTTACTTGTGTTTTTCAAGTGTTTTGCAGTATGGTTTAGAGAATGAACAATAAACAATATATCTCACTACAAGCTTCCCTGAATACAAACTGCATGTTTCCAAGCAAAATAAATCCAGCTTTTAGCACACTTTTCCACTACAGAAGTGAATAAGCATTTAAGAAACCTAGGTCTTCTGCTCTGCCTGGCTTAGGGGATTTTACTCTTCTAGTGTTACACATTCTTCTTCTGTGCTCACAGGCTACACTGCAGGTTATACACCCCCTGGTACTCCCACAGATCACTGAATTATTCAGGCTGCTTGAGTCAGGATACAGAAATGCTGATAAACTATATTCCAGTTAAAGGGAGCTGGCACATTATATTGAAAAGAGCAGCAAACCAAGTATGCACGTGTATGAAGCTGGTTTCAAAAATCTGCTTACGTAAGTTCCTGCAGTGCTGATTTTGATCGCTGAAGATCAGGCAGATAGTGGGAGATCAATCCTTCAGTTAGCTGCTCCACAGCTTTCTCATCTATTAAAGGCAGATCTTCTACAACTCCTTCATCTGGAGACGCATCACTGGGACCTACACCAAAGAACAGCAAGGCTGAGTATAGTGTGACAGGTCAGCACACACTTCAATTTCACCTAGAGGAACTATATGTTCCTTTTCAAAAAATGGAATGCATTAAAACACAGTAAAATTCTCTGCACTTTTTGAACTAAACTGGACTTTTGTCTTTCTCTTCTTCTTTATTCCTCCCTTATTCTCAGTCCTGTATCACAATCTTCCTGGTAAACCCTTTTATGTGAACTGCAGCAGAACAGAAAGAGGGAAATATAACTGTTCCATATATATCTTAAAACAAAAAAAAAAAATTTGAGTACTCCAGGCTACTGAAGGAAAAACAAGGGTAACATCAGTGTTTTGATTCTGTATCAGGAGTACCTACACATTAACAGCCCCCAACCTTTGCTTTCAAAGTCTGGGAACAAGCTAGGCTATGAAAGGTCTTTGCCTGTCACTCAAAACACCAAGAGTTCACGGTGAACTCCAAGAACTGAACTTCACAGGCTGTAAGATTCGTATGGGCACGCTACGATTGTTTTTGTCTGCTCGTGGAAGATAAAACCCTCTACCCTGCAGGCCCCGCACGGGACAGAGCGATGCGGAGGCAGCCCCCGGCCCCGAGGGAGCCCGGCCGGACACCGGCTGTGGCGGAGCCTCCGGGGAGCGCCCTGCTCCGACCGGGCCCGGCGGCGGCTCCAGCCTCTCCTCGCACCCGCGTCCCGCCCGGCCCGGGCTCCCCTCACGCACCCAGCGAGCGCCCGGGGGCACCCGCGGCCGCCGCCTCCTTCCCCTCCGCGCCGCTCATCGCTGCCGCTCCCGGCGCCCTCCAGCAGGGCAGAGCAGAGCAGGGCAGGGCCGCCCGAGCCCGCGGCAGGCGGGTCCGGCTGCCCTCACCGAGCGGGCCGGCCCGGCGCCCCCCGGCCCGCGCCCCGCCGCCGCCGCACCATAGAGCTCCGGGCCCGGGCCGCGCGCCGGCCGCGGAAGTGACGCGGGAGCGACGATGGCGACGTTGGGTGGCGAGCCCGGCAGCGGGGCCGCGCCTGAGAGCGGGGCCGCGCCTGAGAGCGGGGCCGAGCCCGCCCGCTGGGGCGGTGCCAGTGGCGGTGCCCGGCGCTCCTTCCGCCGCTCCCCTCCGCTCCCCGGGGCTGCCGGCTCGCCCGGAGCGGTGGGAAGCCCCCCGGCCCCGGGAGCAGCCCGGACGCGCGCGGGCTCCAGCCCCCTGCGGTGCCGGCCCTGAGCGGCCCGGCCTGGCGGGGACAGCGGCTGCCGGGCGGGAGCGGCGCAGCGCAGCCCCCGAGCCCTAAAACAACTAAAAACACCGCAGGTGCCCTTTCTTAGGGACATCCTTGCTCTTGTATTTTATAGATTTGGATTCTCCAGAAACCGCGCAGACTTTACGCTACTTGCAGATTTTGTTTCTTG
Organism: Passer domesticus; assembly: GCF_036417665.1. Lineage (NCBI taxonomy): Eukaryota > Metazoa > Chordata > Aves > Passeriformes > Passeridae > Passer > Passer domesticus. The sequence continues at coordinate 10,470,564 of NC_087487.1, read as the reverse complement.
GGAAATTAATAATTAGCTTTTGTGTACGTGTCTGTCTGAGCATCTCCCCCAACAGTGTGCAAGAGCAGTAATAACTTCACACAGAATCTCAGAATATTCTGAGTTGGAATGGCCCAGAGGGATCATTAAGGGGATCACTTAGGCAAGTGGCCCATATGGGGATCAAACTGCCACCTTGGTGTTATCAGCACCCTCCATAACCAACTTGCAAGTATATATATTTAATGAAAATCAGTTTTGTATGGTAGGATTTATATTTTTTCCTCTTTAACCTACAAAGGTCTTTTCAGGAAATGCAGGTGCAACTATACAATAACTAATGAAGGACCACTCAGAAAGTTGTTTTTGTTTTGTTTTTGGTTTTTTTTTTAATGCAGTATTTTAATGTATCCCCAGATCTTAAAGATTAAATTAAATTCAGGCAGTTCCCCTAATGCTCTTCAGAAACAGATCAAGGCAAAAAAAGGGGCTTTTGAGGTGATCTGTCAGCCTTAAAATTAACATTTCTAACTGCAAGATTGTTGCAAATTCATTTGCATTTTTCTTCATACGCATATTCTAATTAACTTTTGTTCACAATTATGTCACTATTCCATCATCAGATTAAAGACTTATCCATTTTTCTGCTTTTTTAAAGGAGCAAAAAGAGGAAAGAGGTAATTAACTCAAGCAGACTCAAATTCTTAATTCCAACTGGTTAGCAATTTTACTTAAAAGTTTCTTTTGGTAGGGAAGAAAACCCACAACTTTTGTTGAAAGTTTCACTGGGAAAGACTGTGCAGTTTCCAGATGGAATTTCTAGTAAGAACAAGTGAGATAATGACTCTGAAATAGTCTCACTTGAGATGTGGGAGTTTCAGATTTGTGCTCATGCTTTGCCTGTTCCAGGCCTTCCCACGTCTTGCAGAAATAGACTAAGGATTGGAATAGAAAACTGGTATCTGGTTTTCTAGACAAATTAAAATTTAACTGTTTGTCAACCCAAGTGTTCCAAAAAAAGAGAATGACAGAAAACTTTCTTGTTCCTTTTCTTTTGCAAAATGCCCTCTGTTTCACAGTAATTATTTCCCAAGTGCTTATGTTTGTAATACTGTTAATACCACATAATTGTGTTCCATTTTATGTTGTAGCAACTGTGTTCAGAAACCTTTAATGGACACTGTCACATAGGCATTTTGGATTTTATTGTTTGCAACTGATTTAAGCAGTTACATCTGTTGTAACAGTGCGTCACCCTAGAAATGTGAGTGAAAATGGAGTTAAGTTAGCTTGAATTGTATAGCAAATAGGATGTTTTAAACCATCAGCTTTGGAGGTGCCCCGTGACTTCAGGGATGACAACATGAAAAGGAAACACTTCACATTAATAGGTAACCTCTTAGAGACTCTCTGTCCTCATTATGTAAACGAGACTATAGACAGAGCAGAGCCCTGGCTGTTACAGTGAAGAAATTGAGTGTATCTGGTACAAACAGTTCTGCTCACCAGAGGCTCATCTTTCCCATGTACGAGCTGGTTCTTGACAACACGTCTGGTCTCAGCTATTCAGTTAAAGGTGAGCTGGCAAACCTTGGTGCACTGGTTTAGTGTGTTAGTCCTCCCAGCTAAAACCCTTCCTCAGTGCTGGGAGTTTCTGTTCTGTAGGAGTGGCAAAGCTCCAGCTAAAGCCCAACATCTTAAGACAGTTTTAAATGCAGTTCTTTTGGTGCCTCCTGGCTGCTCATGCCTGTGTGTCCTTCACTCTGTGCTGGTACAAGTGGTGAAACTCTTGAAACACAGAGTGAGTTAAATCATGCAGAGAGAACAGAAACATCAAAAATGGGTGAACTGGAACACAGCTGGGAGCACTTTCCTAGGCAGCAAGGCTGGCTTAACTGGTTCCCATCCTTGGCTGCTCATTCTGACTCCCACGCTGTTCGCTGCCCCCTCGTTGTCATATGGATGTCTCTGAGAGTTGAGATCATGCAAGCAGTCTCAGTTACACACATAAATATATCCAAACCCCTCCCAATATGCACTGTTTAATTCTGACCCATTTCTGGGACTCAGTTTGTTGTCTGGCCCCTGAACAATTGTGCTGGTAACAATGCTGGGGGAATCATGAGGTGGGTAAAAGGGCAGGAGATGGCACCACTTTAGCCACTTAAAGAAAAATAACCTGAGATTCACGCTCAGGAAAACAGCCACATTGTAAAATGGCAAGGGAGCTCAGATAAAGTGTCATACTGTCTATTTTTGGACATCATTAAGAGAACAACAATAAGCAACCTCCACCCAAGGCCACAGAGGACTCTCACAGGGCCAGTTCCAAGAAGGGGCTCACTCCCTGTCCTGCAGCATTGCCCTGATGCCTGCCAGAATCTGTGATCAGCCTTTGACCAGAAAAGGAGTGCCCTTCTCCAAAATCCTGCACTTCTATGCAACTCTCCAGTCTTCCCTTGGCAACTTCCTTCAACCCAGTAACAAAGCAAGATAAGTGCCTTCTCTCTGGCAAGGCACGGTTTCCCAGAAATGTTTATGGCTTAGTAAACTGACTGAATACAGTAACAGAATTTGGCCATAGGTACAAACTGATGCAGAACACGTGTAGGCTGAAACTCAGAAGAATTTCAAGTACTCAGACCATGAGGAGCAGGAATAATCTCTCAGAAAAATTAATAAAGGCAAAAATCTATTGCTCTTGTGTTAGAGCACACTATGAAAGGAATTCTACAACAGCAGAGTCACTGAGGTTTGTTTCTCCTCACATCCTTTAAGGAATTTCAGAAAGGCATGTGAAACTTCCTATAGCTCTACCTTAACAGAGTTACTGAAACAATGTAAAGAGCTGTGCCGTGACAGAAGAGAAAAGCAATACAACGCAAACTTCTGCCGTTCAAAATCTGAAGCCAGAGCACGGAACTATGCAGTTCAGGCTTCCAGCGTACTGAACACAGCTTCGTGTGTATCACGGACCACGCCACCTGCATTGTATGGCTTTGGCCATCTCAGCCTCTGCCTCGCGTGTCATTTACCCACTGAACACAAAGGCACGGAGGGACGGGCACAGCCCCTCAGGCCACCCCGAGGGACACGCGGGTGCCGCCGCCGCCCCGGCCGGGCCCGTCCGGCCCCGAGCCCCGCGGGCGCGGCGAGGCGGCGGCAGCGGGACTCGAACCCGCGGCCGTCCCGCGCGGGCGGCGCAGGCGCGGTGCCGGCGGGGTCCGCGGGCGCGCAGGGGACGCGACTCCCACCAACTGCTGCCGCCGCCGCACGCGGGGCGGCCCCGGGAGCGCGCGGGGATTGCGAGGGCGGCGCGCTGCCGGCCCGCGGCGGTGCGCGGAGCGGAGGGATGTGACGCGCATGGCGGCGGCGGCGGCGCTCCCCCTGCGCCGGCAGGGAGGCGGCCCCGCGCCGGGCGCCGCCTGCCCGGCCGCGGCGTGACCGGGGCTGCGCCGGCTGAGCGCTGCGCGGGGGCACCGGGGCTCCGGCGGTGACAGCGCCTCGCGGCGCGGTGCCCGGCGCGGAGGCGGCGCTGCGGGCCGCCGGTGCCGGGGCGCTCCGCGGCGGAGCCCCGCGCTTCTTTCTGTCCGACCTGCGCGGGGCCCGGGGGGGCGATGTAGGGGACATGCCCTGACGGGACGACGAGCGGTCGGGGCGCCGCCTGCGAGGGCACAGCTGCGCCAGCGGAGCCGCCCGCGGCGGGCCGGCCGCGCCCGGCGAGGCCCCCGAGCGCCGCCGCTATGGCTGGGGCCGGGCTCTGGGCGAGCATCAAGTCCCTGCTAGGGAGGAGCGAGGACCCTCTGTTCCTGAACGACTCCAGTGCCTTTGACTTCTCGGACGAGGTGGGGGACGAGGACTTCCCCAGGTTTAACAAGCTGCGCGTGGTGGTGGCGGACGACGGCTCGGAGGCGGCCCCGGAGACGCCGGTGAACGGGGCGTCCCCGGGGCTACCGTCCGACGACGAGTCCCTGCTGGACCGGGACATCGCCCTGCGCAGCGCCCGGGCCGGCCGGCCGGACCCCTGCAGCGGCTGCAGCAGCCGGCGGGAGCGCTCCAAGCAGAGGAAGGTGAAGAAGCGCCTGACGCTCGCTGCCCTGCTCTACCTCCTCTTCATGACGGGGGAGCTCATAGGTGAGTCGGGGGCCTTCTGTGCCGTCCCTCCGGCACGGTGCCCCGCAGCTTGTTAGGCTGCTGGGGCCTTGGCTTTGAACCATCGGTCCTTTGGAGAGACCAGAGAGATGAGCTGCACGTGTAGAGAGGGAGAGGGAGTAAAGTCCACCTGTATTTTCCTTGAAAGAATGTGCAACTTTCCTTACCTGAATCTCGCATCAGTTCGCCGAAATGGCATAAAATATACAAATTTTTCTTTGTCTAATGGATTTTTAGTTATTCTTGGTAAGTTTTTAAGTTGTTTTTAACAAAGGAGAAGGGGCATGAACAATTTCAATAGCAGTATTTTTTAATCAACGGCCATAAAATCTTGCTGTGTTTGCAACAAGAGAAGAAGAGGAAAATACCGTTTTAAATGCGACATTTACCATAATAATGAAAGCAATACGGGGGTATTTGTCCTTATTCACCAGATACAACAATACGCACTATTACTGAGAACTAAAAAGACCAGTCCTGAGCTATCAAGGGCAATCCAGTGGAGACATTACTCCCTCGAGAACTTCTTGATGTCCTGCTGTGCTCTGGGCTAGCATGTGCTCCATCCAGACATAAATCATATCAGCACAGGCATTTAAAGTGACAGTTATTTTAACACTTCCTGCTACAACATGTAAGAATACCAAGTAGTTACATTAAATTATTTGTGGGTTTTGTTAGTACTTACAGGACTATAGTGGGGTTTTACCTGAAAATGAGTTGCCGTATGAGCACCTGATTGTTTGTCAGAAGAATGAACGTATTGCTCAAGTTCAGCTTTTATTGCTCCCTCCTGATGGCTGTGCTGTGCAGGATGAGGAGAACCTGTGCATTATACAGCAACATTATACAACTGTGCTTTATCAAATAGGCTACAGCAGCATGGACTTGAAATAAAATGTGTGTGTCCTTGAGATGCATAGATTAGCTGTCAAATGTTATGCCTTTGCCATCGTGTAATCATTTTTACAAAGTTCAGTATTTATCTGTTAATCTCTGTTCACTTACTGTTGCTATCTGTATTTTGGATACAGCCATGCCATGCAGTGCAAGTGTCTGTTGGGTGTGACTCAGCCTCCTGAAAAATGCTTTAATGTTCTCATCCACTGTCCCCTGATTTGGAGTTGTGGGGAGCACTGCACAGTGCCAGCACATTGATATGTATGTTGAGCCAGATCTCTCCATAGCAATTAATTGCTTTTAAATTTCTTAAGTTTCAACATTCAAGTCTGAATCAGAGCTAATCAGATTAATTATCTGCCATAATTCAAACACACACAAAAATTAAATCATAAAAACTTTCTGGAAGAACAGCAGCGTTGGATCTACATCCTCCTCCTGACTTCTTCAAATTGAGTCAATTGAGTACTCGTGTGAAGTGTGCTCCTGCTCTTGGATGCTTTTGCTAGGACAACTGTGAATCGTGTTCTTAAGACAAACTTGTGCAAGGTGGATAGGGAGCACAATAATTGCTAGAGGATAACTATTGCAGTTTGTCCTACAGGTGTTAGAGGAAGAAACGCCTACAAGAAATGTTCAGTTTTTCACAGAGAGACCAGAACATTGACTGTGTCTGCGCCAGTTTTATTTGGGGCCTTATTTCAGGAATGTGGGTTAATGCAAAAAGTGGTTTTGCCTTTCAGCATGTCTCTGTGTGTGGCTGGTCATTAGTAACACGGCCACAATACATCAGCTTATTATGGCTAAGGCACTATGTGTCAAGCCTGTGGGGATTTGGCTGAATTCCTCCATTTGCCCTGTGGCTCCATGTTTTTTCTCTGGCTGAGATTTTGGTTCAGCATGAACTCAGGTAAATTTGATAAGCAATAGTGTTGTATTTTAGGCTTAGACATCCTTTAACATGAGAGTGATGCTAGTTGATTGTATCAGAGTTCTGATGTACACTGAATTTAATTAATCTAAAGGGCCTCTTACTGAATAATGTCTGAGCTGTTGGCAGGTTGATGCTCAAGTCACTGGGAATGTTTCTGGTTGGGGCTTTGGATCTGATCCATGCTGTTGGAGACCTCTCCATAGCAAATGCAGGGACAGCTCTAGAAATAATAGATGTTGAGAGTAAAAATACTCTGATCACTGTCACATCATCTGTTGTTCTTCCCCACAGTCAGGACTTGAGCAGGCTGGATTTGTCTGTACAGTGTCAGTGCTGTACTGTGGACTCGTCCTCCTAAGCTCTGGGTGTTCTGTTTCCAGCCATATTTCATTCTTTGGACACAGAATCAGAGCGCATAAAATATTTAGGCATCCATCTTCCACAGAGAATAAATAGAGGATTTGGATATCTCTGTAATTCTGTGTATCTTGACCTGAATGACTTGTCACAGGACAAGTAATAATCAGCAGAAGAGTAGTTAGAGATACAGCCCCCAAGTCCTGGCTCAATGTCCCACCTGTAAATTATTTCAGTCCAGCCCTGTACTGTGTTGTCTTTGGTTAGTTTCAAATTTCCAAACTTGATGAATTGATCTGAAGCTCAGGTATTTGGGAAACTGATCGTGTAGGATATTTTAACTGACTTCCTTCTATGATCTTTGACAGATTTGAGTTTCTAAAAGAAAGGCAGAAGACTCTATCAGACAATTAATTTTTTCAGTAAAAATCTTTCTGGTGTCTGTTACCAGTGACAAGATGAAGGAGATCTTGTTTCAGCAGCTTTTTTTGTGAGATCTTGATTGGCGTATTTTTTCCGAACTCATTACTTCAGCCTATCTGAGTGTTTGTTGCTTAATTTGATGATCAGTTAGATAACAATTTACACTTTGGGGAAACCATTGTGCATCAAGAAATGAAAAACATCTTGCAAGTCCTAGTTAGCTTTTCTCACAGGGTTTTGATGTTTTCAGCTATGTTTAGAGATTTCTAATTGATCATCCATGAGGAGAACTGCTGTCCTTCATGGGTCACTGAAAACAGCGGTGAGCCATCAAGCTGTCTCTTTGTAAAGGTTATAGATGTCTTTTTTTCCAAGTTGCCAATTGTATTTAAACAGCCCCTAGGCAGTACCTTTAACCACGTGATGAACTGATACCTTTAGAAACAGAGAACCTTTGATTTCAGGATTTCGTAAATGGCAATTATGTTTTCTTAATCCACATTCTGTGTTATGTTTAGCTTCAGTATCTGAAATCCTTCCTTATACTTTTATTTTGGAAAGCTTTAAAAGTGAGAGGCTAGCTGAAGTGGAATTGACTTTTCTTGGACTGAAGTGATTCTCAAAATAATACATAGGAATCAATATATATACTGTAAATAATGATATATGTAAACTGCTGAACTAAATGTCCTTACATATAAAAATGTCCTTACATATATAAATTATTGTTTCTTCTCTGTTGACTATAATGAGGTTGAGTTTCACTTTATAAATATTTTTTTTTTAAATTATGGGAGAACACAATTCAGAAAGGAAAGGCATAACTCATTTTACTCAAAAAGCCGCTGAATCGCTAAATCTTAAGAAGTCATTGCTTTTGAGCTGCGATGGACTTTTGGAGAGTTTCAGCCTCAGAAGAATTTGACATAGAAAGTTCTGAACAATTGAAGAAAGGGGCTGGAAGAAAGGAGCTGTTTGAAATGTAGTGCATTTGGTAGGTGGCCACAGCACAAACAGTACTGCAGTACTGCTGTGCTCCATGTTTGGCTGGGGAGGAGAGAGAAGCTTTGTCTGCAGGTGTGTACATAAGAACACCCACTGCCACACACACACAGGTTTTTATGACCAGTCTTAAAAGCTATCAGCCAGTTTTGAATTCCCCTTTGCTATTTCCTCTGGTCAGCCTCTTCACTAAGACAATTTTAATTGTACATGAAGATTTCTTTATTTGAAATGTTAGTTGGAGCCCGAAGCCTGCCAAATGGCACACCAGCTGCACACTTTGCTCAGTACAATTTACAGGCTGCATGACAATCTCAAGGTAAAAAGAGAAACCAAATAATAGCTGAGCTGATACTGAAGATTTGATATTTTCTGAGATAATGGGCTTACCTTCAAGCGTATGGGAGACAACACGGGCTGTCCTTGACTCCCCTCTGTATAAGGGATACTTAAACGAGAGGTGCATTGTTTAAATCTCTCACTCATCCAATAGCAGCACTAGCAATTGAATTGGAACAAAGATATTAACCTTTGATCTCAGTTTATTTGTCTCAATGCAGCTCATAATTACAATAAAAAATATGGTAATAAATAACAAAGGAAAATGCTGTATAAGTGAAAATCATTGTCTGCAGTAGATATTGCAAGAACTTACACGCTTCTGCCAGGATGGGGAATAATTAAGGTTAAATGATGAAATAATAAAAATAAAAAGGGGACAGGGTAAATTTCCTCATCATTGAATCTATGGAGTTCTGTTCCTGTTCTGTTATGTCAGAGTGTTGAACAGATGTAGTTTAACAAAAGAATCAGTTGATTAAACACATGTGCAGTAATATGTAGAGAAAAGATACAAAACTGTTTTGGACCTTATCTTGCAAACATTATGCAAGTAGTCTCTGTTAGAATAACAGGAGTGAATCCTTTCTATGTTACTCTTAATAGAAAGCACACTTGACTGCACTTCTAACTATGGTAGCTTTAAATTACAGTATGGCATTTTGCTTGTGATGGCAAACACCCCTCCATGTTTAGTGGGAATAAGAAGGGCTCTCATATACTATTCTGAAAAGGAATAACTGTAAGCTATGCAAGAGGATATTATATAAAATAATTAAAAATGTCATGTGCCCTGACTTTTCCTATTATGTTTTCAGGTGGCTATGTTGCTAACAGTCTAGCAATTATGACAGATGCACTTCACATGCTGACTGACCTTAGTGGTATTATTTTGACCCTCCTCGCTCTCTGGCTGTCTGCAAAATCTCCAACAAAGAGGTTCACTTTTGGATTTCATCGCTTAGGTATGTAGCTATCAGATTTTGCTGTTAAAGAGTATTTTAAGCAAAAACTTAGAGTACCTAATTCTAGAAGAACAGGTAGCTAGAAAGAAAGCAACAAACCTAAGAGTTGCTTTAACTGACTCTCAGTGTCCTTTCACTGGCTATTGGGGATACACTGCATAGGTTGTATTGCCACAAGTGAATAGATTAATAAAACCAAAAAAACAAACTTGGCCAAAAGTTTGACGTCAGAATTTCATTCACTGGGAGCAGGGCAAGTCTCTCCATTTCTGTGGAACTGGCACTTAGCATATTGAGTTAAATTCTCAATGCTTGATTCCATCTTGAAGAGGAAGGCTGGGAGATTGAATTCATGGTGACATTGTTGGTGCAGGAGCTGTGCATGTCAGCCCGTGGTTGTTCACAACAGATTATTGCCAGTGCCCAGGATTTAAAAAATCTTGTTGACTTCAGCAGAATTGTGATACTGGAAAAAGGTCCTATTCAATGTGAAAAATTGCATTTTAATCCACAACTAAGAAGTTATGTAGAACATATTATTAGAGAGCTCTGCCCTGCCAGAACTCTTATAAATCAGTATTCTTCTTGCATTCCCCAAACCACAGAAAGCTGAGGTCAAAATGCCCTTTGGTTTGCAAAATAAGGCAAATTACTTAACCTCTGCTCAGTTTAGGTGTCCCTAAAAAGACGTTTAAACAGAATTGTGGACTAACCCTTGGAAGAATATTTTCAGGATTTATTACTTCATGTTTGGAAATATAATGATGATAAAGGGTGTTTTCATGTGGTTGCTAACTGGATATAATGCACAGCTGCAGGTCTGTAGTCATTTTAGCAAAAACTTCAAAGTATCTTTTTCATGAAATAGATAATATCTAGTGTCCCAGTTTTCTACCTGTTTTCTATAACACTCTATAGCATACATTTTTCAAGGAATTTCAGTCTTGTGTAGTCATTATTTGCAATTCTTATTTTGGCTGCTAGAACAGCAGTAGAATTCAACAACTCCATCACTCCTTGTCATTTGTCATCAGTTAGTCACTATGCATGAATGCATAACTCTGTACACTAGCTAAGCTCTTTGGGGCTCTAGCAAGAAAGCATTAGCAATGCCAGCATTTCCCATTACAAACTTTTCTTTCATGAAGTTTTAATTTTGTGATAGGAGCTCCTCTGATACTGAAACCTGACCTTGCAGGTATGCCCCTGGCATTTGCTCATGCTCTCCAGAAGGATGTTAGCATTTATACATACTTTAACCCTATTTCAAAATAATTTTGTCTTTGTAACTTCTGTAAAATCAAATAGCATATACCTTGAACGTGCCTAGCTTAAAACAGGGGTTTATCTTAAAAAAAAATAAAAGGACCTTACTTAACTATTAAAATATTACTCAGTTCTGTAAATTTTCACTGACTTTTCAATTAATGTGAAAGAAGAAATCCCTGAGGACTCCTGCCACCTCATTTTCTGTATATTTTTTCTTTCCAGTTTTCTGCCAGGAAAAATACTAGTCAAATACTAGCCAGACTGATCCAGTGGTGGTCCATGGGCCAAATGTGGCCCATAAAATTGGTCTGTACTTCTCTCTAGGAGCAGCTACAGGGAGCAGCCTCTCAGTTCTGCAACAATTGCTCCTCCTTTTCTGCTCCCAGTGCCAGCAGGTGGTCAAAGACCAGAACAGGTTGTGGAGGGGAAATACATGAAACCCACCTGGAAGCAGCCCTGAGCAACCCACTGTAGCTGACCCTCCTTTGGGCAGGACTACACAGTTTCCAGGGGTTCCTTTTTCCTTCAGCCATCCTGCATGAGCAGCAGCAGTGCAGCTCTCTGGATGAGCAGCAGGAGAGCCTGGGCCTGCGGAGAAAAGTTTCTGTGCTGCAGGAAGGAAGGGAGTCAAGGCTTTGCCAGGGACCCCCAAAGTACAGAAGATGGGATGGTTCAAAATTACTATATACTGTCTTTTTAAAAATCACATTTGTGAAATTTATTTGCCTGATTTTAAGCACCCAGTCTGAATGCTGTGGCCTGAGGGCCCAGTTTCACACATCAGTGAGTGCTGGCAATGGAACAAAGCAGTTTCTAGGGTATATCCTTGTTGTAACATATTTTTTCAAGTAACCTATATGTAAGAAGCTTGTCAGCAAATAATGTCAGTTCAACAATAGTTTAAACTTCACAAGAGAGATGTTAAAACATGACAGGATGTTAAAAGTAGGGTACAGATTGGGCATCTGTCACAGAAGAATATGTGGACTATTTGTTTAAAGCTGGGGATGTGTGCAAGAACTGTCTCATCACTGACCTGCTCTGTTAAGTTTTAAGATAATCCATACATTCAGTAGGCATGAAAATGTTCTAATGAACAATATTTCTGGTACTTGTTATCATTTTTGTTGCATAATGAATTTTCAAATATTCCCATAAACATGCCTTGTAAAAGCAAGAGACCTGTTAGTTGTCTAGTCAAACTCCAGAAGGGAGTTAGAACTAATTTTCATTTATTTGAATTCTCTTTGAATTGATAATATAGAAGTTCCATGTTCAGTTCTATTCCATTTTCAGTTGTGAAAAGGAAGCTGACAGATTCAGGAATAGGTTAGAAAAGTGAAGACAAAATAATGGAAACTGCAGTCATGTTGAAGAAGAATTAAATTCTTGAAGCCAAAAATAGTTCAGTTTCCCCACCAAGTGCAGATACCTCCTTTTCAGCAAGACACTGAGCAGATTTAAGCATAGATATGGAACCTGGCACTCATCCATTGCTGCAGAGACAATGTTAGTAATGACAGAATCAGCCAGTCCACTGAGACCGTGCACAGTTCATTTCACAAGAAGGGAGAGATCTCAGCACAAATCTACAATGCTGACATGACAGTGACTCTGGAAGAAGTTTTCTGCAAGGAAAACACTGGTTTGCATTGCAGAAAACATGGGTTTAGATTGTAAAAGCACACTATATTTCTCTGGTAAATGCTAATGTGCTATGGCTTCACAAGTTTTTAAAAAAGAATTCTGTAAAACCTAAGCAATGTATTGTGTATTTTTAGGACTGTTGCCCTGAATAATCTGCCAGCTTTGTAAAGATAATTTCTATTTCTGTGGATATTTCCAGGATTTTCAAGTTGCTCTGAAATCATCTCAGATGATGACAGTTGACTTTCAGAGCCTTGTTACTGCCTGGTAGTGCTGTTCCTCATCCAGGCATTGACACACTACCCAGCACCTGAATGTGTTGGTGTGAGTTTCTTCTCCCATAATGATGCTAATAATTCAGTGCATGGATCAGCTGATTTTGGTGACATTAAAATGCTGATATAACTGCATGGGTTTTTTTCTGTAATACTCAATAAATAAAATTAAAACATTTCTCTGTTAGAGAAGACATCTGCAGTAACCCAAGTTCTACTGCAGGCTGACAGATTGAAAGCAGAGGAAGAAGAGAGGCAATTCTCAGATGAGTATTCCTAGAGCTATGGTACAGCCAAGGGCAGAATTTTGCCCTTACTGGGGAATAAATCAGGGCAACATGTGTAGAACTAGGGGGAAGAACAACCATTACAACTCCAAGTAAATTAATTCCACCTCTGATCTTTGAGTTCACAGAGGAAGGCTGAGATCCCAGTGATCCATCTGGCAAGTGACAGTAATGAGCATTATGCATAATGATTACAGATTACTCAGGCATGGCTGCAGATTTATATGCAATACAATGGAGCAAGCATTAAGGTTTTCCCAGGGCTTTTTGTAAAGCCCTGTATTAACTTGATTATAACTGTCTTTAACTGGGCTAATGTTTTCTCTGCCAGCTGTGTTGCCTTTTTTTTTTTTTTAACTTTCAGCTGCTGCAGACGATAGTTTTCAGAATATGAAGCTAGAGGGTAAAAGTACATTTATGATAAAAGCAATCTAGTGGCCCATTTGGAAATACCTATATTCTTTATAGTAGGACCTTAAAACTGTAGTGTGGACTCATCCGTCCCAGGGTTTGTGTGCTATTACCAGCACAATTTCATGACTGGGGTACTGAGGCAGCACAAAAGTCCTGACCTATAAAATATTTATCCCTGTTTACCTCCCATCATAACAGCAGGAACCTCGTAGAGAACTGTAACCACTTTACACAGATGTAAATGGCAGCAGAAACCATAGGACAATGAAATAGTAGTTTTTATTAGTTTTCTAATTTTTATCTTTCTTTAGATATATGTTTCTTTTTGAAAGTCTCTGCTGATCAGATAAAGTTCCTATGCCACAATAATGGTCATAATGCTCTTGCTTTTTGTGAAATAATAATATGTGGTAAATAGTAGATAATGTTAGAACAGCATATCGCAGCAATACAGAAACTTACATTAAGCAAGCCTTTGTACCTGAAATCTGCCTCAGATAACATTTATGAACACATTTGTCAAGCTGCTTAAGAGTATAATGTGTGACAAGTTTGTACTTGTTAGATTTCTTTATCTTTTTGTAATTTCTTCTCCATCCTAAATACAAAAGGCTATATAAAAGTAATTTCTAAACCCAGCTTAATACTCTGGACACTTAATCAAGGTTTCCGATATTTGTGGGTAGGCTGATAATATTTGAGATCAGCTGTCCTCTCTTGTTTAGGCAAGAACCCCTTGTGTGAGGCCACGAGGCTTGACTCCACTTTCATCAGAAGGCTGATTTATTATGTTATATATTATATTAAAATACTACATTACAACTATACTAAAAGAACAGAGAGAAGAAGATCAGAAGGCTACAAAGACAAGAATAGAATAGGAATGAATAACAAAAATCCTGTGACTGCTCACAGCCTTGGCACAGGTGGCTGTGACTGGTCACTGATTGAAAACAATCCACATGGACCAATGGAAGATGCACCTGTGGCACTCCACAGCAGCAGAGAGTTACTGTTTACATTTCTTTCCTGAGGCGCTCAGCTCCTCAGGACAGGAAAAATCCTAGCAGAGGCTTTTTCACTAAAATATCATGGCAACAGTCCTCCTCATGCCTGGACAAGGCCTTTGCCTGTGAGTTCTCAGGCAAATGTTCTGGTTATCTGAAGAAGTCAGGATCATCACCTGTGCAGAAGTTTTCAGAGAAAACATAATTTGAGGTATATACTGATGACAGGGACAAGTGAAGGAGTGGATTAGAACAAACTCTGTTGGTTAATCCTGTTTTACAAGTTTTATTTGCCACACAACTTGTTAGTTTATATTAGGTAAGATTTGGATAAAGTAGTTGAAATAAGGCCCTGTCCACATTCTAATTTGGAAATAGAAATGGATCTGAGACACATTTTTATAATGTTTTTTCCTTTCTGTTTGCAGAAGTACTGTCAGCCATCATTAGTGTACTGCTGGTCTATATCCTTATGGCATTCCTCTTGTATGAGGCTGTTCAGAGAACTATCCATATGGACTATGAAATAAATGGTGATATCATGCTCATCACAGCAGCCGTCGGTGTTGCAGTTAACTTGATGTAAGATCTTCCTCTCCATTAATACTCATAAATGTATTTCTCAATAAGCTGCTAATTCATTCATGGCCTGTAACTTTGTCATGGGATGTAATTTTGCTGGACCTCTTAATTTTCCCAAATAAGACAAGAAATTACACCAAGTATTATTTTTCAATTATTTGGTTTAAAATGAAAAAACCCTAACAAATCCTCCCCATCCAACAAATCCTAAAGCCTATTTCTTAAAGCATTTCTCTTCTTCCACTTTCAGAATGGGGTTTTTGCTGAATCAATCTGGCCACCTCCACTCCCACTCCCACCCTCACTCTCACGTACCTCAGCCGAGCTCTCCAAGCACAGCCCAGGGCAGCAGCCACGGGCACGGCAGCCACGGGCACGGCAGCCACGGGCACAGCAGCCTGGCCGTGAGAGCAGCCTTTGTGCACGCCCTGGGGGACCTGGTGCAGAGCATCGGGGTGCTGGTGGCTGCCTACATCATCCGCTTTAAGGTGAGCAAGGGCCCCTCCTGGAGGCACCGGGGATCTTGGCAGTTCAGCTCTGGTGATTAAAGTCAAAAGGGGCCTGGTTTTGTATGTTATTAAAAATACCTTTTAAATTATATTTTATTATAAGCTTCATACATCATGCAAAATAAGCAAAACTGTCTCTACTGCATATATTGTAACTGTTCAAACAAACAAACAAAAAATTAATGAAACTTAGAAGTAACCGTGTTTTCTGAGTCACATTTTTGTAAGTGATCTTGTTTTCATACATCCTTTGACATTGTGAAATTTCTCTTTTGCAGCCAGAATACAAGATTGCTGATCCTATATGTACATATGTATTTTCCATACTGGTGGTTTTTACAACAATTCGAATTCTGTGTGACACGGGAGTTATTATTCTGGAAGGTAAGATCTGTGCCCAATCTGCAGTACTTTACATGAAAATACCTGTTTTCTTGACATCATGATCCCCATTTCTATGTGGATTGTACCTGGAGACCTGTCTGTCTTGGTGCTGCTTTAGTCTGGTGGTTCTTTATGGCTCCTGTAAATTGTTGCAGTTTTTGGGCATCTTTGGCCGTGGCCAGAACAGCACAAATCCTCTATCTGCACACTCTTTACCATCAGGAGATGTAGATGTGATATGTACAGAACTTTTCTTGTGTGTCTGCAGTGACTCTCAGTTAAATCAAGTGAACATTTGCCCAGACTCAGTTCTACACTCTCACTTTTATTACTTGTACAGTTAAAGTGAATGTGAATGCAGGTAAAAGGAAGCACCAAAGGTGGGCAAATGGCTGGACATGTGGTTCATGCCAGTCCTGTTTCCCTTTGTATTACTTGTGTGTATCTGCTGTTCCCACAGGGGAAGCTGCAAGTTAAGAGTGGTGTAAAATACGGGAAAAAAAGGGAAGAAAAAGCTGAATGTGGGCTGAAGAATCTTACCTTAGGTGACATAGAGGGAAACATGTCAGCAACATCCTTTGCTTTATCACAGCTTACGTGCCAGCTATTACTGCTCTAGTACTAGATCTAAGTACTATTACTTTATAAAGTGAAGATTTTAGGGCTGGGAGAAAAATCCTAGGTTTTAACTGCCCATTCCTAACTGTCTCGTGAATTACCTTTGACTTTACTTTTATTATGTTATGAGGTTAAATCAAGTGCTTTTGCTGTCGCTTAAGATTAAAAAAAAATCCAGCAAAGTAGAAGTTCACTGAGAAGGCAAAAATGATGACATCACCTGAAGAACCCTCAATTAGCTCCAAGGCAATAGATTTAGCTGAAGAAAACAGATAAGACAAACTAATGAAGTATCAGATTCCAGATGTTTTGTGTTGTAGCTGTTTGCATAGGTATCCCAGTTGTCATAAAAATCTCCAAATTAATGATGTCATTAAAAGTGATGATATGTGGGCTTTTGTGCATGCTAGGGAACTTTTCCAACTCAAATTCCAGGATCTCCAGAGAATGAACTTGCATTTATACTGGAAACCACTGCTGTAACATCAAAGCCCTGGAAGTTGTATCAACTTTTGGTATTAACTTCAGTTTCCTGATTATACTAAGAATGCTAATTAAAAAATTTAAATAGCTATCCAACACAAGCAATGAGATTCTAGCTTTTAATATAGATTTATAAGGCAGAATGGAAGCCCATCACAAGTATGATGTAGATATGAGAATTTAAGTCCATTTTTCCTGGGGAAAAAAAAAAAAAAAACTTGCTAGTTTTTTATCAGCTAAATAATTTTTGATGGTCTCCACTAGAAGGAAAATTTTGTTTCATGTGAGACAGTCCTAGACACTGAACTTTAAAATAGATAGTACTGGAAATAACGTAATGTAAGAGACAGTAAGGCACCAGGTTCAGAGAAGTCATGAAAAAAGTCTGAAGAAATTTGAGAAGCAAGTGGCTGAAGTCCTCATAGTATATATAAAGAAACTTGATACAACTAGATGATACGCAATAAAAGCTACTGTAGCATCAAAACTACTCAGGAAGAGTTTATGCAGTACTTGCATTAGTTTTTGACCCAAGTTGATAACCTAAAATTTTGATTTTGCCCTTTGTACAGTAAAAGGATGGTGTTGGTAAGTTAGAGATGCACTGCTGAAAATACCAAAAGGACTTGATCTCTGACTTGCAGAGATGACACTGTAAAATACAGTCCTTGGTGCTGACCACTGCATGTGGATTACTGTAGCCTGTGAACATGATCCAGGTACCTGAAAAGCAGTTTCAGGAGACAGGTCCTAGCTTTTTTTTGTTTTTTTACAAGTTTTTGACCCTAGAGTCTGGCCTAAACGGTTACTAAGGGTTAGAAGCTGCAGTGAAATTGCTGACTGCAGTGAAAAGCTGCAGTCAATAAAAGTACATCATTGCAAAGGATCGAATGTTGGCTGTTGCCAGAGTGTGGATTCTGGACAGGACAGATTCCATTGAGACAGCTCTGCAATTCTGTACAACTTCTGTATCCATACCAGGCCCATTTCAATATTATTTTCTGTTGATAACATAGAAGTTACTAATCACTTCCAACAGCACAAATTCTAATTTCTTTGACATTGAGATCTGTTGTGACACTTTAAAGGCTAATGAGACTTTGCAGAAGACAGAATTAATTTTATCTCATGTTTGGTATCACAGGAGTTCCAAGGCACTTAAATGTGGATCGCATCAAGGAAGACCTCATGAAAATTGAGGATGTTTATTCTATAGAAGATTTAAATGTTTGGTCTCTCACTGCAGGAAAAACAACTGCCATAGTCCACTTGCAACTAGGTAAGCTTCTGGATAGCATAATTCTAAATTAAATCCAAGTTTAGGAAAAACCCCACCACTTCCTCTTCATATTGTTATTTAGATTGAACCAAGAAAGATCATTCTGGGGAAGGAAAATCTGCTAACTCTGCTTTGTACAGCAAGGATTAGAACACCTTGGCCAAGAAAGACATGGTGTAAATGAAAACTGTGCAAATAAAGTATATTCATACCCAAATGTCCAATGCAGATTCTTTGGGTAGGGGAAAAATACCAACACAACATTTCTCCTCAGAAATTTTCTTACATGTCTAGGGAAGGAAAGAGTGAAGTTCTAATGCGGAACAATCTACATATGAAAAATAAATGTTTTGCCAAAACCTGTGCTGATTCAGACATCTAACTATACTATGAATATCAGTTCTTAGTAAGAGAGCTCAGGTTTCTGGGGGTAAGTATCAGACACACACAAGAGTTCTATCAAGAGAGCTGTAAAATGATAGAAAGTACACAGTGACCAAAAAAACAATATTAAATTAATAAAGAGTGTGAGCAAAAATAATTCTCATTGGTGACACTGGGATAAGTTTGAGAACATCTGCATTGCTCAGGTTTCTTAAGGAGTGAATTTATTAATTCTTTTCTTTATTTTGCAGTTCCTGGTAGTTCATCTAAATGGGAGGATGTTCAGTCCAAGGCCCGGCAGCTGCTGCTGAACACATTTGGAATGTACAAGTGCTCTGTCCAGCTTCAGAGTTACAAACAGGAAATGAGCAAAACCTGCGCGAATTGTCAGAGTTCCAGTGCCTAATTTCATATGTTTTGGGAACTGCTGCCTTATTCTTTACCTTGTGTAGTCAAAGACTGAGAGCAATAAATGCAAAATGAAAATTATCCAATAGTAACCATTCATATGTAGATTTGTACCATGGGACATGCAGCAGGGAGAACTGGTGCTGCAAAAAGTGCAGTGGTTGCCCTACAGAACATGTATTTCACTCTCTCCGTTGTACTGGTTTGTTCAATTTATTATGGTTTTGAAACAAAGCTGGGTTTGGATTATTGTTTACAAACTGGAACGTGGCTCTGCAGATACCTCACAAATTACAGTCCAATATTGTCCTTTAAACATTACGTACCACAAAGTACCTGCACTCCAAAAGGAGCATCAGGTATTCAGTATTTCAGTCAAAAGTCTCTAAAGCTGATCATACCAGGGTTGCACAATATATCATGATCCCCAAATTCATTATTCAGTATTTTTGCAATAGTAATTTTCAGACAGTATCTCAAACTATTAACACATACATTAAGTTGAATTCTCATGGAAACTGTCTCTTTGGAGACACTGCAAAACACAGAATTTACTGTACCCAGACCAGAAAGGTAGCTTTAATCTGGGCATTCAGAGATCCAGACAGGAAGATCCTTGCCCAGACTTCTGGTATTTATCTAGAGACCCAACACTGGATCCAAAGTGTTTTAAGTGATCAGTTATCTTTAATGTGTTTTAGAATAGGATTTATACATTAGAAACAGGTTATTTATTTTACAAAGTTTTGACTTGTAAGAGGAATTTATTATTAATAATCTTGAATGTCTAAACCATCATTTGATTCACATTAAAAGGCCAGTTGATTAGCATGCATTCTAATTGTAATTAATAAATGTCCTGCAATTGATAATTTTTTCCATGATTGTTTTGTTTTAAAAGAAAAGTCAAATGATAGAAGTGATGTTTGACTTGGAAATCCTCTCAAATGCAATCTACAGCTATGTGCACCTAACAGGAAAGTGGGGAGCAGAAGTTTTAGACTTGCACAATTCCATCCATCACAATCTTTGACTTTTTCATCTTTGCTTTGAGCACGGCGTGACAGCATCCCGACAGGAATGCCACTGTGATAGCAGTTCCCACTACTTAGCTTATGGATGAAGCAAAATCCAAGCAAGCTCTGTAACCTGAAGGTGTTGGACAGCAATATCATAACAGCCTACAGCGGCAGAAAGGTCCTTCTGTATCTGCAGAGAGGAGGCAACCTGGAAAGACTGTGTATTCATCTGGACAGCTCAGAGTCCACAGGGTGGAACTGTTTGGCCTCATTGTGGAACCCCTGTATTTTGAATGTACCCAAGATAATAAATCTTTACACTAAGCTATCATACACCTACAAGCCCAGATTTAACCTGCTTCTGACAGCATTGGCATTCAAGAAGCTAAGGGAAGCAAGAACATGATCTACAAAGTTCAGAAGAGGGCAAGAACTTGGCTTCAAACATTTTTTGTTTATTCTGTACTTTCACCTTATGCAGAACTTCCACTGACATGAAAAGCAGTTCTCTGTGTGGATCAGAAAGGAAACCTTTTGCCCAGTTACAGTTACTGTGATATTCAGCTGTGAATATTTCAGCTATTTTCTGTTTTGAAACTCACTAGGGTTTCAGATTTTCATAAGGCTAATTTGTATCTGCATTCGGTGGTAACAATTTTGGTTTCTTTTCTTCCCTTTTTGGAGGTAGGGGTCACATGATGATTTTTTATTGATGAAAGCAGACAGCACATTGAGAATCTGGACAAAGTGCACATAACACCGGACTGTGTTTGTGTCTGTTTGGGCAAGAAAGAGGAACATGGTGTACAGCATGGGAGCATGTGCAGCTGAAAAGCACCACTGTGCTTGGGAAGGTAATGCTGCAATACAAACACTATCATTAATTAAGCCATATCACAGTTCATGAAAAATGTGCATCCCATCCTTACAACCTTACTGGCAAAAACCACAAACAACAGGTATTTTGCACATACTAATGCTCAAATGGGTTTTAATTAAATTGGGGTTTACAGTTGATGTAATTAGATGTTGAAGTACAGTAGAAATGTATTGTATTTGCAGTTTTTTAATAATTTAGTATACATTTGTTTAATTGAAGAAAAAAGGTGTGTTGTTTTATTGTGGGTTTTATTAAATCGATTATTAAAGTTCACATTGTCTTATAAAACGTTTATTTGTATTTCTCTCATCAAATTCTTACAGCAGTCTGATTCTTAGGGCAGCTGTGTTTTGCAATGTCTAAACACTCAGCTTTAACTCAGTTTGCTGATGCTATACAGAGAATTAATTAAGTCTCTGTCTTTAGTCAGAACAATTTAGGACTTGTGATTTCACATGCAATAATTACACTTCAGAAGGTATAAGCTGACAAGTATGGTGAAGGATCATAATAAAGCAACTGGCAAAACATTCCTGAAACCCTACATTCACCCTTGAGGGGCCCTTGTTACCAAGGACTGGAAGTTCAGAGAAAAGGCAACAGAAGACATAATGAGAATAAAGAATAAAAGAATCAGTAAGTTTTTATAGATACTCCAAGATTGCTTTCAGTATCAGCTTAGAGAAAAGGGGCATTATTATAAATAAGGTCTCATGTTTTTCCAAGCCAGATTATTTAATGTGGCTAAGATAGTTTACACACTCTTACACTGTTCTTTTCCTTCTAACAAATCCTCTCCCTGAAGTGAAAATGCATATATACTTGACAGAACTTCTTTCTAAACAAAAAACTTCCGAGATCGAAGCGGGTTTCCACAACCAGTATCCCTGGTTTTCAGAGCTGTGGTGGAATGCTCTTGCTGACTGAACAGATAAAATCCTGAGAAAATTCTGCCACTTCTGAAAGTCCACATTGGGAGAAGGTTTTTCCTTTCTAAATCAGTGATTGTCACCCATCCTTTTCTGAAGCACAGATACAGTTTTGATGACAACCTACTCATATGAGTCAATAAAACATTTTCATATGAGTAGATTGCAAACCCTCACATCCTACTCTTCCCTTCTCAAGTGTTCTTATCCTAAGAAGAAAATTATCAGAAACATATTTTGTTTCTGAATGTTTTCCTTGCCTAATTATGTGGTTTGGTTTTTGTTTTTAATTGTGTTGACATTTTGTCTTTTCAATACCAGCAGCATTTCTTTCTTCACCAGCAGAATTACCATTTAAAATGTCATACTTGAATCTGGTCTTCAATTATCTCACTACTGTACATATCTGCTGTTTCTTGCAGAATCACTCCCAAGTGGCAGAGTGACTCAGAAAAGCAGAAGGCTGGCATTTAAAACTAATTTTCTGACATAGAAGCAAAAACCCCAGAAGACACCCATCAAGTAATGAGTGGCAAGGATTCTGTTCAGGTATTTTGGTGGGATCTCATGAGGACACTGCACTGATGCTGCACAGGGCAGGGCTGTTCAAGCATTATTTCTCTCTACAAATAAGTGTAAGTGTAATAAACAGATGGGTAGCTGGGTAAACGACACGGTACATACTGCAGCAGCTTCCTAGTCCAATAAACTAATCCATTGCCAGAGAAGAAGTTCCCTTGAGTTCTCAAGAGAAGGGAACAATCCCCTGGAAGTATCCAGGTCATTTCCCTCTATGCAAAAGGGCATTGCCAAGGTCTTTTTTCTTGCTGACTGCTCCAAATACATTTAGTTTTTCCAGGAGTGAGCACATATCACTCAAATGTCATGTTTCACCAGCTCTTTGCATTATGCCACTGCTCTTTGCATTATGCTTCCCTCTCTGTTTTCTTGCCATATTCTGTCTTCTCCACAGTTTCATTAACAATGTCCAGCTCACACTCTGGTCACCTGCTGCTTTCAGGGTCACCAGGAGTTTCTCTCACTGCACCAGGGGTGGAACACACCCTAAGAACAGTGCTGTTCAAATACAGGCCTGCCTTTGTCCTAAGATCATCTCCTCTTTGATCAATAAAATAAAGTCTTCTAACCAAGCTGCTAATTCATAGGAAAGACCTATTCTGAAAGCCTCTAGATTCCTTTTCTACCATAAAAAATATAAATGTTCTCCACATTAAAAACATAAATGTCCTCCACCCTTAATTCTCTTCCCAGTTTTACCCTCTCCTCCCCTCTATAACAAATCGTGCTGGGCACTGACAGTCTCTGCACTCTGGAGCTGGAAAATCCCCTACTGGTCTACTCTCCTTATTCAATTTTCGAGAGCTGAATGCTCTAGGTAGGACCCTACATGCTCTTTAATTCTTTCAAATACCTGACACAACTTTGGAAGCTACTAGAATACATATGGATCCTTTCCATTTACTGTTTTGCAGCCACCACAGCAATCTGCTTTTAAAACACACGTGTAGCTGCCTTCTGTGTGTAAAGCTGTAAAGTGATGATATCCTCATCATTATATTTGCTCTTTTGAGTATTTTTGCTCTTTTATCTCTATTTTCCTTTTCTACATTGTCTTCTCTCAGTATTGCACAGTTTGAAAGCAACTGGTGCTAAATATGCAGGTTAAAATAACTGCATTTATTACAGCTATGAAGCATTTACACCTTTTATGGCATCAATTTATGTAGGGAAAAAAGCAAGCCATTTCATAAGCAAAAGTATAATTTTATCCTTAAGATGACTGTTTCATGATTGCATTATTATTATTATATATGGTAAAAAGATAAGTTGTTTCTCCAGGACCATTATCAGCCAGTAAATGAGGGTACATAAATCATCAGTGTTGTCTGTACAGAGTGTGTTCTGCATTGTTTTACATAGTAAACTAATTCACACAGGGATTTTTAGTTCAGCTGATGAATAAACAGAAGGACCCAGATGGCAAGCAGACTGCATTTATCCCAGGTGCATTAAGAGCACCCAAGTCCCTGCAATCTTTCTATTTCTTTTCCCAAAACACACATAAAGAAATTATTTAATAAATCCCTAAACAAACTGATGAAATATGAATTTATAAAACCAGTTACCTAAGTCTAGTATCTGGCCTTTTAATTTTGAGAAAAACACTGTAAACAAACACTTTCATAGTTAAGATGGTGCTCTATAGTTCAACGTAGCATACAATTATTCTGCATTTTCTTACAGATTTCTCGCGTTCCTGTTTCCCCTGAGGGAACAAGTCTGACACACCTGTACGGACAAAGGCTCTCCTCCTCACCTGGTTGCTTCCAGGCCGCTCCCGGCTATTCCAGACGATGGCGCTGCGCTCCCAGAGTTCACGAAGAGCTGAGGAGAGCCACGGCCACTCCCCGCTGGCAAGGGAATATATTCTGTGTAAGTAAAGAAACAGCAACACAACTCCAAAACACTCCTGCCCCCCCTAAAATAAACCCCCACCAAACCCTCTTATTTTTTCCTAAAAAAAACCCACAGGAGATTTAACTTTTTAATGGATGCAATAAGGAAAAGCACAAACCTAGCACAGACTGCCTAATCAGTTACTGGGAAGGAGTTTAGACACTTCTTGAAAGCATATATGGGTAAATACCATGGAACGCAAGCTCTAGTGCTTTCCTCCAGTTACAAACATCTAAGAAAAAAAATCATATGAGTAGAAATTAGTTGAGGCTACAGATATCTGAAATGTAATTAGATTATATTAATTAATATTAATACTTAAGAAGGTAAGTTATGATGCAAGCCCTTTGTTTCTATGAAAATAAGTATTCCTTCTTTGGGATGCTGAATTCATGTTTCCAGGACAACAGATGATTCCATCTGAAACATTTCTGACTGTGTTTTTTTCTGAGGAATCAGAGGGCACTTTCAATCAAAAACATAAACTGAGGGAAACAATTTTGTTTCAAACTAGGCAGGTACAATTATAAATGACAAATATTGTTGTGTTTACATTCTGGAATTGCTAGTACAGTGGTGGTTTTGGATTTAGTGGAACAGAGCTCAGAGAGAGAAAATACAGATGAGGGAGGCTGATGAACTCAGACCACAACATCCTTCCAGTAAAGTCTTCTTTCATTTCTTGAAGCTATTAAGCAATTCTGTATTTTCTAAGCTATTGCAGAAGAGACACACCTTAAACTGGAAACAAATTGCCCAACCAGTTGCACACTGTTTTTTTTTCTATTTGCTTGAAACAGAACCTAGATGGAATAAATGAGTATGGTTTTCAAGCAACCTGGCTTCCTCAATTTGTCGCAGAGCAAAGTTCAAGTCATATAACAGAAAAATCAAAGGACAGTAACTCTCTGCTTATCAAATGTTAAAGGTTCATGGGCAGTTGGCTGTAAATGAAGATATGTTTTAGATGTGAACAGCTATGCAGGATATCTCGTTACATTAACTCTATTAACTGTCTTTGTAAAGAAGCAATGAAAGCAGAATATTTTTCTTCCACAGAAAGTTCTTACTAGATCTGAGATTGCTCTGAGGAGAGGATCAAGAGAAGAGCTAGTACCAAATTGGAGCTGTCAGAGCTAGAAGGAGGCTGCTCACAGAGCTGGAGTAATAACAAAATTAAACCCTACTAATCAGCCCACTACCTCCTATGGCTAAGTAGGGGTATTCCTACTGCAGGGTTGTTTGCATGGCTTTTTAAAAATTTCTTTTTAGGAGTTCATGTTTTGTTTATGATACAAGGTGTGTTCGTGTACAAAAAAAGGAAGGAGGGAACAAAAAAACCCAAAGCCAGGTCATGTGGGTAGTGCAGATAGCAACTGGGAAACATTAGACTCCATTACACTACCATGCAACCAAGTATGGAACACACTGCTGTATCTGGAGCAAGTTGTGGTGGTCAGAAATGAAATCAATACCAATTTCCTTTACAGACTGCAGCATAAATTGATCTGTTGTGCAGTTCAACTAAGACATCTGATGGTTTTACAGTCCTAAACAAGGTACATTTTACCTGTCTAGCCCACACCAAAAACTTTAATTACTGTATGAAAAAAAGAATATTGGAGTGTTGCCCCCATCTCCCTTCTTTGTTGTGTTGCCACACTTTCTTTTATCTGTTTAGTGAAGAACAAAGCCCAGTAGATAAAGAACTTCAGTTAGCTTTTGTTTTTGAAACTGATTACACTTCATTTCAACAAATGTCCTGTAGCTACAGCAATACCCTGTGCTGTACTATTCCTTAAGGAATGCAGGTTATACCTGTGGCACTGCCAGCCAGACAACTGTGAGGATTTCTAAAAGCAGAAAGGAAGGTCAAACTCTGTGATTCTTTATTGAGGGAATCCACCTATGACTTGGCTGGCAATTCTGTTTACTGCACAGGGTGTACACCTCTGCCCTTTACACCTTCTGAGAAGTGACACTCTCAACAGCATAGCCTCAAACACCAACTTCCCTGTAACACCCTGTTTTGTATAGTGGAAACACCTCCCCTATGAACTAATAAAATGCAGGAACTTGAGCACAGACATGCCCAGTTCTTAAATGTTTTAATTTTTCTTGAGAGAGAATTTTCAAAAAACACATACTAGTACATATACACAACCACTGCAAACTTTGCTGTATTAATTCCATGCCTCTCTGAAATCAGTATAAAACATTCACCTAACTTCAAACTAATGGTTTTTCATCTACTGTGTAAAACATGCTATTGTAACATGGAATTTGTGGGCAAGAGCTGGGCAATGAGGCAATGACTAGAACTGCAAGTCATTGTGACTGGGATTGTGCTGTGGATTTCTGCTTTAGGGAGTAAGGTGGATACTGCAGTCTTGAAGATGAATTAATTTTTTCTGACCATAGCATGTTTCATTCAAAGCATTTGCCAAGAGGAAAACTAAACACAGTAATGGCAGCATAATGCTAATATATTTAATAATGCTAACAGCATGGGCAGCATAGTGCTAACAGTCTTCAAAAAATATTTAGGCTTTACTGAATTATAAAAGAAGTCACAGCAGAAGGGAAAGATGCATCATTAAATGAAACAATTTTAACAGCTTCAATTAAAAAACGTTTCCCTTTCTTTTAATGTAGTGAATTGGTGATTTATTAGCAGTAGATGACTGCCTTTCTTTGGCAAACTGATAAGATTTTTCTGTTGCTACCAGGGATCAGGACTTTCTGCATTTGCTTCCTTGTTTGTGCAGCAGCAGCAGCAGATAAAGGATGGTGTTTATTAGTTACCTCCCTATGGGAAATACACTTCATTCAATTAAAAAAGCAACAACCAACAGGAGATGAAGAATGTGATAGCTTTGCTAAAGTTGAAAGCTTAAACACATTTATTTACATGCAAGAAGTTTTTCAGACTTTGTGTGGCTTTCTGACGTCTCAGCTAATACAGAACTTTGCAATGAAAAATTCACAATGTTTAATACTGAAACAGGAAGGGAAAGAACTGCAGCTTTTCACTAACATGATGCTGTTGACAATCTCTGTTATGATCTAGTGGGGAGGTTCCTCATTTACACCTCACACAGCATCAGTGCTTTCTGAAGATAAGATACAGTTCTATGCAGAAGGCTGATGCAGTCCTTGAGCCCCGAGTCTACCTCTAAAGTACCACACCACACTGGTCTCATGCCAAATACTGTAAAAATGAGTCAAATGATAGAATGTGGCTTGAAAACCAAAGAGTTCTACAGAACTGGAACCACAAAGTGGGATGCTGGCGGCTCTGCCTTAGGACTGCATGATTTAATATTTTGACAGGATTGCTACAGAGCTCTGGTCCCCATAGTCTATTTTTAGACTTATCCTCTAGAGTCTCTAGATTCTCAGGTTACCATCATCTGGTAACAGCAATGTCTATGCAGAATTCCCATGCCCTTCAGCAGGGAAATCTGATTATAAAATCAATGTCTGTAATAAAAGTCCCAAGTTCAAGAGCTATCATCTCCTCTCCCTGCTTCAGCAACACTTGGGGTCAGTGAAGTCAGCAAATCTGGCTGAGGGAGAGCTAAGGGAGTTTGAACTTACAGAAATGATGTCTTCTAATTACTCAGAAAATACACAAATGAAAAAAAGCTGTTTCACAGCCTCTGTCTGGACTGGCACTATCAGAGTCTGCCAGGCTACAGGGATCACTGTGATTTATAGTGCTTAGGATTAAAAACTGCCAGACCACTTCAAGTTTGGAGTTCCAGAACATGAACAAATTATTTCACCATTTACTTGCAAAGAAACAACCAGATGAACAGAATTTCAGTTACAAAACAGTCCTCACTCAAAACAAAAGATATCCAGATAGAAGTGGGCGAGCAAGATCCATCCATAATATTATCAGCAGATATGGCCCTTATTTTTCTGCAGCAGCATAATTTAGAAAGAGCTTTCAGTGGAATGGACCCTACCTACCAACATAATGTAAATTTGTTAACAAATTCAAAGAAAAATGCAAATGCTTTTATGTGAATCTGTTGAAAGATAATGCATGCTTATGTTTATGGCTCAAATTTGTGCTTCCTCTGAATTTTAACAGATGCTCACAAGTACTTTTTAAACCTTATGGAGAGATGGTCACAAACGTGACTTATCTTTAAAAACATTGCATGATGAAGTCTTAAGTTATTTACACAGATCTTTTAGGGAATGTTACACAGATTCAAATCTTGGCCATGAGCAGCAGAAATGGTACTGCCAGCCAGGACAGGAGCACACCTGCCAGCCCAGCACCCCAGCTCTGGCTGTCACTGCTGCTGCTGCACAGCCAGGCCTGTTCATGGGGCTGCACACACAGAGCCACCAGCGGGGACAGCCCGGACACCTCCAGTGCACACAACCGTGCAGTGTCACAGCCCTGAACAGGGGCCACAGAGCCAGCCTGGCGCACCAGGGCAAACCTTGGAAGTCTTAAATGTGGAAACCAACACCAAATCCTTTGTCATGCACCTGTTGCTAAGAGATGAGGGTTTATTTAAACTAATTTGGTAACCCGGCAGTGAAGGCCAGCACTAGCCTATATCCTGATACCCAGACCAACTGTCTCCAGGGCTCCCAACTAGTGCTCTGCCACCCCCACTCTTACACCTTGCTCACATGGCCCTCAGTCCCCACCAGGAACTGTGGTGATGCTGCAGGACAGCTCTCACTTGTTGGGGTGAAATCTGTCCCAGGCCCCAGGCTCCCCATGAGGGGCTCTCCCATGTCCTAGGTGAGCCCTGAAGGGCAACACCTCCCCAGTAATGGCTCAGAACAAATGCACAACAAAATTATCTAAAAGTAAACACTAATTGAACTAAATCCCTTGTTCATCTGGGCAAGGTCCAGCATGAATAGGGGTGGCACAGCCTGGGTGAGGGTGTGTGATCTTTGGCCAGGGCGAGGCACACAGGTGAAGGTGCTTTGGATGCGGTGTCAGCTCACGGCTTCGCAGGGGCCATTACTGCGACGGCTGCTTCCCCACGGAGAGAGCTTTGGGCAGACAAGCTGCCTGCTCCCTGCTCACATCAGCACCTGAGGGACAACACTCACCAAGTCCAACCCCAGTGCCCCAGGCCAAGCCAGCACGATTGCTTTTATTTCTATTTCAGTGACACTTTTTATACTTTTTTTAGGATTTCACTGTCCGTGTGCTCCCGTCTGGCATGTGGATGTGCTGGACAGCAAAGGCTTCAGACAGCAAAGGAAAACCACGCCATGTTTGTTTAACCTGAAAGCTTTTTCAGAAGTGTCCAACACCAAATATTGGCTGGATTCAGTGAATCATTCCCATTACTCTTGTTTGTTTTCCACATCTAGTCCTAGGGACAGCCCCCCTCTGCGCTAAGGCAGACAGAACTGCAGGATGAACCATTTCCTCCAACAGTTGCATCAGCCCCCTCTGTAAATTACTGTTTTCTGCAGAAAGTCACCACTGAAGTAACCAGACAGTGCAGAACTACATTAATAGCACCTTGTGGCAGAGAAATGCAGGGGTCAGAAGGAGAAATGCTGACACTGGGGCTATCACATGTAGATAAAAAATCCCCAGCACAGCTCTCTGATAACCACACCACCACAAGATCTGCAGATTAAAGGCCTTGAAGTACTACTGTAACAACAAAAATTTGCCATGTATATACAATGAATTGCTAAAAGCAGTCTTCTTCTGTTCTTCCAGAAAGCTATTTACATATAGGCTACATAGAAAAATTTAGAGAAGCATGACTGTAGATTCTAATGACAGATTTCCAACAGTGATTAGAACTATTAAAACACATTTCTAATGGTATCTAACCTATACTGCAAACCCTAACAAACTAGTGACCACTTTTATTAAACTCCATAATTAATAGGAAATTTGGAAGTTATATAGTTCCATGTAAAAGTACTAGATATGGTGAGCAAAGATAGTGGTTGTTAAAAAAAGCCAGCATCAACCAAACCAAAACCAAGAACAGAATGGAACAGGAGACTGAGAGAGCAAAGGAAATAGAGAGAGATAAGAAAGTTGTTAAATTATTTCAATAGCCTCTAAATTGTTCGTGTAATTAAAATTAATGGGTTTGCATGACACAGATTAGGGAAGTTTACTGTTCTCATAAACATCAGCTCAGAAAATGTAACCAATTGAATCTTTACTGTTTGTAGAACAAGGAAATAACCTGTACCTTGCTTTATAGATTTATGTTGAGTAGCTGATTGGGGAGACACAGTAATTGCTCTTGGTGTATGCTACTTATAAGAAAAAACCCTCTATGCAGGAGACAGATTTTTAGGGATAGTCAGAGAAGACACAAAACCCCAATAGCTTCAACAACATTCATAATCTTTTTGAACCGCCAAAAAAAAATTGATTCTTATATTGTGTGAAAACCCTCCCCAAAAATCCGTATTAATAAAGAAAAACAGAACAGCTTACAAAGCAAAACAGTTTTATTACCAGAGCTGTTATGCTTCAGGACATGATAAAAGAAGCAGCAACCTGTACTGACAGCAGTCACACTGCTTAATGTGCTACTGGAAACATCACTGAAATGTGGCTAAATACAAAAATTAACTAAAATTTACTTATTTTCCCAATGTTGACATATACTTAGGTCATAGTATTTGCAGCCAAAAAAAGTGACTTACTGAAGAACAAACTCAATTAATGCATCAACTCAGGGCACACCACTTTGTTTTTGCTACAGTCCAGTAGAAATATGGAAATACAGAGAAATATTTTAAAATATTTTCTGTTTTAAAATACTTAAAACTTCCTCAGAGCTCTGTATTTTTGTGGTTCTCTGCTATTCAATCTTCTTGTAATATCATTCCTTAAATGCAAGCTAAGGATTTATTCTGAAGACTACTAGTTCCTCTCACTCTAAAACATAAATGCTGCTGAGTCATCCTTACTAGATAAACAAATATTTATGCAACATGTAGATTATTTTTTTCCTCAGTTGAAGAAAACAGCTTCTGAAGCCAAGCTACCTTGGAGTTCAGGAGACAGCTTTTCTAGATGAAGTCTGTCTTTGCTGCAGCAGAATAACCTAAAGCACTTGACTATTACTCATTTAAGGGGACTTTTCTCAATTAGCAGCTGTTTCACTTTTGGTTTCTTCCTCACAGAAAGGATTATGAGTTCTTACCATCCATTAAGAGGAACTGTAGAATAGATTGAGAAACTGCTTGGAAGAGGACACATACAGAAAATATCTACAAAAGGACTGTTCTGCCATTGGATGCATGTCTCATGATTTTACTGGGAACATTCTTTCCCTGGCCAACCCATAAGCAAACACACAGAAGCTTAAAGAAGAACTTCATAGAATCATCCCTAATTTTAATCTGTTAGTTTCTGTTTGATAAGAGAGATATTCCTAATAGCATGTAGAAATCTTTAAAAATATTGTTAATTGTGCAGTACATTGCAGCTTGCACTTGAACAACATTGCACAAAAAGAAGAAATCAACACTGTGTAGTTTTGGATAATGCAGATTTTCTAATTCTAGTACCATAAAAAAAATTAATCATGAACAATATTTAAATACAAAAGAAATTACCTGATTTTCATTTCCCTTCTAGCCATGCTTAACTCTTAGGTTTTGAGGTTCTAAATCTGCAGTCTCAAATACACCCTTACATAACCTACTGGACTCCTCAGTGGATAAGTTTCAGTATTTGCAGCACAACATTAGTTTTGACTTAATCTGTCCCCACATCTAACACAGCCAAGGAATGCAAGTGTACTGTATGACCACATATGCTGCCATACAAAGACATCCTCTGGCTGTGACTTTGGTCTCTATATAACATAGAAATAGAAAGGAAGGAGACCAGGAATCCCAATTCAGAAAGGCTTTTGGGCAATTTACATTAAATGCATAAACTTAGAATTAATTTTATTAAAAATGAGTAAAATGGCAAAACTAATGTATTTTGAAACAAATCCTGAAACTCTACAAAAACTTGAAGTTTTGATGAAGGTTTTTTTGATCCATAATTACCATCTGAATACTCAAAAATTTACATCAAATGCTTATTGAAAATAATTATTTTGAGTCAGATTTTTGGACTATATGGATGCTGTATGCCAGCTTCTAAAGCAACATGAAACTCCTCATCCAGAGTCCAAAAAAATGTAGGGAGACCCTAAAAATGTAGCAGAAGCATTTCCGCACACTGATTTCAGTAGTCAAGTTTGTGCAGAAGTGATTCCACTAGATTCATAGGGTACTTTTTTGAGGCAACAGAAACTTCTCACTTCGTAAGCTTTTTGACCTCTTCCAGCTCTTCTATAGGTCGCCACTGCTGATTGATTGTTACCAGCTGGAAGACATGGAAAAGATGGAAGTTAGTAAAATCCCAGTGAGCATTTCCTCCACTCCCACACCTCCCCATATCAAAGATCAGCTTATTGCTGAAGAAGTTCTAGTGGCTTTATATTTTACATTCAGAAATATGCAACAGATGACATAATAATTTGTTGAACAAAATCACTTGGATATTAAGTAATCATGCCAAATAATTTTACTTTTCCTTATCCTAAGTGCTCTAATAAACTAAGATATTTTTCCTTCAGGCTACACTACTTAAACATTCTTATTCAAGTCTGTAATTCAGGAACAAGGTAAGGGTAAACAGCACTTCCTCCATACTCCAAGTTTCCACTGTTATCAATGGAATTGAGTAAATGGATGTTTGGGGTGGGAATGGACATAGGACAACAACCAGAACAGCATGAATTTAAGATCAGACCTACAGTGCAAGAGATCCCTATCATTAGCTAATAGGATGAAGACATAAAATAATGAATTAAGCATTTGTTTCCACTTTTAATTAGATACACATCAACTTTACACTTGTTCTCTCGTTCATATTTTGCTAGTTCTTACACATTGAAAGAAGTGACTCCTTGTGTTGGAAATTTATGCTATTTATACATACATTATATGTACAAATTACCTTCTGAGGCTTGGCAGGATCAATAGTTTCCCATGGTTCTGAACTGCCAATCTTGTGAATGCTTTAAAAGAAGATAAAACAGGTATTATGTTTTAAGGTGTGTCCCTGAACACACTTTCATATGAGCAGCCTATTGTCAGTAGAGCTATTCACTTTTATAAGGAGCTCCCTAAAACACAAATTTACAGATTTGGGCACTATATTTTAAAATCTGGATAGGAATCAATGATGGGTTGCTTTGTTTGCAGCTTCCAAAGCACCAAGCAAGCCAGCACTGCCCACATATCATTGTGAGGGAAGCAAGCTGAAAAATCAAAACTGAGTAAAGACACAAAGTAAAGGGACTTTTACCCCAATAGTTAAAATACTACTCCAATCACTTTAAAATAAATAAATAAACTCCCAAAACCTTTAAGAGTATAGGATTTGCTCCATTTATCAGCCAAGCCACTGGAATACTATCAAACACTGCTCTTTATATACAAGTTGATAGCCTGCTTGCAATATATGTGCATCTCATCTACCTATGTGATTATATGAAATTCTTGATTAGAACATTTAAAACTTCTTATACCTAAAGCAAAGAAAAAAATATAATTATTAAATCAAAAGTTAGGAAATAATTTAGACTACACTCCAAATTAATTTTCTCACTATTTACAATCTGCAGATGCTTTAGTCATTATCAGTACTCCCAGTACTCTGGAACATGTGCCTGGCACCTTTTTTTTTTTTTTGTGTGTAAAACATGATGGTCAAATACTCGGTTCAATAAAACAAGTTAGGGTAAACTCCAAACAATTAAGTTTTTCCTTACATCACATCAGATTTGCGGAATAGGGAATAGACACAAAAAGAGAACGCCCCAGCTGCTGCCAAGGACAATATTCCGGCCAGGGGAATGAGCTGAAAGATAAAATAGAGAAAAGAGCTGATCTTATTTCCTAGACCCACAAACAGGGTGAGCAAGGGTTACACAGAACTAGGCAGGGATCACCTGTTCCTCTACATTAACTCTATATTACTCTTTACACCACCTCACTTTTGATATGCGAATTCCACTTCTATCTCTACATTGCCCTCCTCCACAGCTCACTTTTAATACACGAACTTTATGCGGGTCTCATTCCTCGGGAAATCAAGCGGCAATCCTGGTGCAGCCCCCCGAGCCCCCCGCATCCCTCCCCGCGGGCGGGTAACCACGGCCCCGAGCCCTGAGGCAAACTCACTTCTCTCTTCGTTTTAAGCGTGTGCAGGATGCCCTTGCTCATGCTGGCGGCTCGGAGCGGCTGCGGCTCTGGGCTCTCGAGGTGCCGCCCGGGCCCGCCCCGCGCTCTTTGAGCCCCGCGCCCTGAGGGGGCGGGACAGCGCGCCCCCCAGCGGCCGGCGCGGGGCGGGCCCGCAGCGCCCCCTGCCGGTGCCGCAGCGAGCGGCCGATCCTTCTCTCCGGGGCTGCAGCGCTCCCACCCGGCTTCTCCGCTTCTCCTTTGTCCTCTTGTCTGCCTCCTTCTCCAGACAGCTGCCCAAAGGACAGGGTGTCTAGGCAAAAGCCCAGAGCCTGCCTCTTCAGAGCTCAGAGAGGTGCCTATAGTGACCAAAGGAGGAGCCCGGTGTCACCATGTCCCCTTGTGCTGCAGCAAAAGCTCAACCCGGGCCCAGGTTCTCATCACTCTTGTGCTCCACAGCTCCTATCGCTTCCCAATATCCCTCTCTGAGAAAAACTGCCAGGGGCAGGCTGGAGGTGAGAGCAGCTGACTCCCGTACATTGGTTTCTCCCCTTCTCTCAGCCTCTTCAAGGAGAGGCTGCCTTTACTGCATGTTCTGCTCGCCCCCTGCAGCAAGAACAGAGACAGGGCAGCAGCAGCTCAGCTGTGCTTCTAGGGAAAAAGTGTGGAAATGAAGCAGCAGCATCTCTGAGGAGCTGGCAGCACCTTACTGTAACAACTTTGAGATCCAGCAATTCCAATGAAAACTCTCGAACACTGGGAAGCAAATCAGACAGTTTTCATACTTTTTCTCAGAAAACTTTGTGTATTTGGGAAGGTCATGAACACTGTCTATTTGTTTTATACCAATAAAGCTACAGGATGGGCCTTTCTATAAATTGGCGATGAAAGCCAAGCTGTAGGCAGTTGTTTGTATCTGAACCCTTTCCTGGGTTTCAACAGCTTCTACCACTGCCTTTTGCCTTCCTCATTCACCAGCTGCCTTGGAACTTCCCTTTGTGATCCATCTCACTATAAACCACACACTGCAGTCCCTAGTGTGCCTGTTATGAGAGAGAAATAATTGTTAATGGGCTTATAATTACTGAACCTCAGCTAAAATAAGAAACTGTCTTTGACAGTGGTGTATTCAGTTCCCAAGCATTTTCACTGGGAAAAAGGAAAGGTAATAAAAAATAATAAAAACCTTCCTACTCTAGTAAGTTAAAATGCATACTTACATACATGTAATGCCAATTTCCTTAGAAGTGTCTGTGTATTTTAGAAGGCCACCTACAAAAATGTATTGACAAGGAATGGCTGGGTGGGGAAAACAATTCTGCAGAAATTGTCATGATGCAAACTCTCTTTTCTAAAGAAGAAATTATAATTTGAGTTGATTACATACTTGGTGTCTGCTTACTCAATCCAAATGTTTGTACAGTAAGCAGTAACTCATCCAAAATTACTCCCAAAACCCCTGACATCCAAACCTACACCAAGGAGTTAAGCACTGGCAACCCTTTCACTGCCACTGTATTTTGGAATCTGCTTGTAAGGATGTAAGCCTAGGCAGGCACATGTAAAACACCTTACATTTTATATAGGGTGGGACTTCTTCCTATTTAACTTCCGGAAAGCTTTTCTACTTTTTACATATTTGCTGTCCTTTGGAGACTTCACAACACATCTTACATTTTCTTATTATGTCATTTTGTACTTAAAAGTAGGAAATCTGCAGTAACACTAAGCTGTTCCATGGTCTTTTATCTAAGTATTTCAATTACTTGTTTCATTGGATGTAAACCTACCCAAAGCAAACAAGATTTTAATTTATTATTCATTATTTAAATTACAAAACTTTTCAAAAGTGACACTTTCATACTGCCTGAAAACTACAGTAAGTACAGTATTAAAAAGCAGGAAAGATGCAAACCTTTTCAAAATCTCTGTAATATATTTTAAAATACTTATGCCACTCCTTTATAGATTCAAGGGGCTAATTCTTGATTAGAGAATTTTTCATAAAATTCCAAGTCTTTTATGTTTAAAGATGGTTTTACAATCTGCAATGATTTCACAAAATGTTCCTGTTTTACAGCAGTTGCTTCAAGTCCATTCTCTTGCAATGCCAACAAAGCAGCCTTTAAAAGAAGAAAAAAAAACCAACTTAGTCCTTATCATGCTTTAAATTGTAAAAGAATACTGTAAGTATTCTAAAATATCTTACAAGGAACAAAGCATTAGTTAAAGCATCTGAAAACAGCATTGTATAACTTATGTTTATTTAACAACAGATAAAGATCCAAGTAAGGTCACCATAACATTTTATTTAAATAATGAACCCTTGTTCAGTTTCTCTGTTTTAACCATTTTCTTTGGATTTTCAGTGCAAATTGGGAAAGTACCTCTACTACAGATGGCTCAGTAACATCTATGAGTTAGCTCTCTTTTTTTCATTCAAAGCTGTTATTTAGAGTTTATTTCACAGGAATATTTCTTACCTCCTTGCACAGGTTTTCAATATCAGCTCCAGAGAAGAGGTCTGTTAGGACTGCCACATCTTGTAATGACACATCAGTATCTAATGGAATTTTTTCAGTGCAGATTTTCAAAATGGAAAGTCTTCCCTGTAAAATGGTGCATATTATGCAAGAAAACAAAACCAAACAAAGCAAAAATTAATCTTTCTCCAAAGCAGTACCAAACTCGAAATTAGAGCCAAGGAAAATCCAGAAAAGCACCAGAACTACCTGGTTTTTGTGGAAGAATAAAATGCTATTAATGGAGATAATGCACTTCTGGTTGTCTCATATATTTAAGGTCTATTATTCACAGTCACTCCTTGCTTCATGAAAACACAGTATTTTAGGCTGAACAGGCCTGATTTGGCATGCTTTGGGACAACTTGTTTTTGTGAAGCCCAGGACAAATAGCTACACTAGCCTTGGGAACAGTACACAAAAATTATTTAAAGCAAGGACAGGCAACTTATTTTGATATTTCCTCAACTGTAGCTTGATTTTGTAAATATACATTTTCTCTATTTTCCATATGCAATATGATAACGACCTACACCAGTTAAAATATTATTGGTTTTTAAAATACAACTATCTTTATTAATTTTAATTTTTTTTTCATTGTACCTTGAATTTGGTGACTGATCTCCAGTGAAACACCCATCACTTCTTAAATATGTTACAGGAATATGCTCCCTTTGCTGTTAAAGTATGCTGGCAATTAATATCTCTCCCTTTAAAGCCACATATGGTGTGTAATACCTTCAGATCTGGAGGTGGAATATAAATCATCTTGTCCAGCCTTCCAGGACGGAGCAAGGCATCATCCAACATATCTGGTCTATTTGTTGCAGCAACTACCATGACATCTCTGTTCACAGTTTCCTGAAACTCTAGCTGAGTAAGAGATCATGTAAACAAATTAGTGCAACATGGTTCAGATAGATATTATCAAAAGGTATTAGTTAACTACTAATGAGAAGAGGGGAAGGGCAAAAAGATAATGTAATTTTACATGTAATTATTTTCCCTTCAATATTACTATTCTATCTTTCTTGAGGTAAAAAAATGCCTTGGTGCAGAGCAGATTACAGCAGACAAAGAAGAAATATAGTTTGTTATAGGCAATAAATACTTTCCTTTGACCAGATTGTAATGAAGAATCTTTTATATGCAAAAAATTCAGTATCCTACAATTCTGGAACTGTTTTCTTTATTATTCCCTCACAGAGTATCATAAGAAGAAAAAGCTTATATACAAAAAAGCTAAATATTAAATGTTGTGAACAATTCACCGACAAGTGAGGGTACAAGTTTGTGTTTAAATATCTAAATGATCATAACTGCTGCTTTTATATGCATCACGTGTGAGAAAGAGCTGCAAATGAAGTAGGGGGAGTACTTAGAAAAAGTAAGCTCAGGGAGGAACTTGTTTAAGAGCAAAAATCACACAATCAATCTAAAAATTTACTTTAGTGTCAAGAAAAGGATTTTTGTGACAGAAGATGAACACACAACTATGAATGGCTAGTAATGCTCAATAGCCTGTGTGGGTATTTTGGTCACACAAAGACTCATTGAGGAACAGTGTATATAAAAACAATCAGCAGCCTATATACAGTATATTCTAAAAACTAGTAATTGTGACAGAGTAAAACAGCTTCTTGCATGTTTTTAAGTTCAGGGGTTTGAAGATTAAAATGCGAATGCCAACAACTAAAATTTTTGGAACAACTGGACAGCACTTCTCATTGTTCCTATACAGAAAAGGGAGCAGAAATACCTTCCTTTCCTCGTCACTTTGCTCTTGGCACTGAGCCTCAAGCTGTAGCTTGCCTCCTCTTCTTTCTGTAACTTTCAGCCCAACCCCATCCAACTCATTGAGAAGAACAGAGAGAACTCGCTCTGAGACACCACGGCCAGCTCTGCAGAGTGCCCGAGACCCCAAGATAGAATCAATCTCATCTAGGAATATTATTGCTGGGGTATTTGCTCTTGCCTGGCGAAAAACCTATTCAACAAATGTTAAAAAAATAAACATTAATGCCTGCATTCCATCAGGTAAGGTGAAAAAAAAAATCCCATTTACATATACGCCGTATTTTATTTAACTTTAAAGGTGAATTTTTAATGATTCTTAAGAACTGTTCTGGCTTACATTTAATATTGGCAAATTCTGCTTCTTTTTTATATTCCTAAATGAACTGAAAATAAAAGAATAGAAATGCTTCTGAAGTTTAATTTTAGGGATAGACTCTCACTTTATCTACATGTGAATCTGTAAGCCATTCTTATTTTATAATCAGATGAGAGCTCTATCATCCTTTCAACAACAAAATTTAGGTCTAAGTAATACTTTACAAAAATCAAGCAAAAATACACTACAGAACCTTACACAAATTAAAAACTGTACCTGAGACAAAATCTTCTCTGAATCTCCAACGTAAGGTGAGAAGAGGTCAGCACCACTCACAGACAGAAAGGAACAGTGACAACTTGTGGCCACTGCCTTCACCAGCGTGGTTTTGGCACACCCAGAGGGCCCATAGAGAAGAATACCCTTGGGATGAGACAGGCCCATCCTGGCAAATGCCTCAGGAAATTTCATAGGCCACTCAACACTCTGGCAATACATAAAAAAGGGATGAAATTCTTAGTAACAAGCAATAAAACTGCTGAGTACATCATTTCCTCTCCTTGATACAAACATTAATTGAAAGTCAGAGAATAGTGATTTAGTCTTTCTTCATATATTGCCCCCTGCTTAAATTTTCTATTTGAAACAGAACTAAAAGCAAATATGAAGAGATAACAGCCAAGAGCCATCTCTGGATAAATATTTAGGAATGGAAAAATTATCTGCCTACAAGTTAAGTATTTTTCAGCTACTAAAAACATGCCTATTTTCCCATATTACTATGCTTAGTGGTGGTGTCTTGAGATTACAAAATAACACTGTAATAATGTTTAAAATACAATTTATAATCAGGTAATTTGCAAAATAAATAATTTTCATAATGTAGGGTACAGAATATCTTGGAGTACATTAGAAATTAGGTGTTATCTAAATTAGTTTAATACATTACCTGTTTTAACTTTAATTTCACATCTTCAAGGCCACCAATTTGCTCCCAAGTCACAGGTTTACACTCTGTTAGTCCAACTGCACTTCGAAAAGAGGATGGTTGAATTTTTTTAAAAGCTTCTTGGAAATCTCCCATGTTAATCAGGGCTTCAGTTTCACCTGAATCCTGAAAAAAAACCAAAACAGAGCATAGTAACAACATTTTAATGCAATACTTAAATACTGCATTAATATACAAAACGTTTCACATAAGGCTAAATACAACTAATAAGGAAGTCAATTCCTGACTAATGAGCTTAAACACTGCAGACACAAAAATGCAACATAAAGTAAAATATAACCTTTTTAATAGCAAGTTTTTACACAGGAAAAAAACAATTTTAACAGAAATTAACGTTTCAGGTAAAGTTATGATTGCCTAAATTATAGCTCCATTAGGCAGTCATCTGCTAAATCAGATAGTTGCTTTCAGAGTTAACACACATCACGTCCTACAATCTTATGAATAGAAATAAAAAAGTTGCAAAAGCCATTTTCACCACACACTGAACAATGTAACACATTTTATCTCAAACAGGCTATAAAATGCCACTATTAAACCACAGATGCAGTAACAGAACTAAAGTGAGAACTGAAAAGACAAGTAAAAATAAAATATTTATAATATGCTTGGTGTGAGTCTTCAACTTGGTGAGCTTTTCAAGTAAAGCATGAATGAGGAAAGGGTAGTACAAACATTACTGCCATTGTTCTTGACTGATTTGCAACCATACCAAAGAGCTGTGGGACACAGCCTGCATGGCAGCTTCTCTGCAGAGGGCTGTAAGGTCAGCTCCAACGTACCCAGTCGTCATTTCTGCCAGCTTAGCCAAATCCACCTCTGCAGAAACGGGCATGTCAGATGTAAGCAACTGCAGGATGGATCTTCTCTGTGTAACTGTTGGGGTCCCAATAATAACCTAAACCAAACAGAATAAACAAAAATTGTAAGTAGATAATTTGCCATACTCATTTATTTTACAGACCTAAGCAAGCAATTTTGTCTCTGCTTTACATTGGCTACTGAAAATTTATATATTCTTATATCCCAACTAAAGAGTTTTACAGGAAAGCTATTGCCAGCACTATACAAATGACAAGTATTTAAAATGCCATTAACTTTCCAAGCGAACAGTGTTTGCATAAAGAGTTTTTGATAAGACACTGTCAAATAGCATCTACCAAGTCCTGTAACACTGAAATAATAATTTCCTTACATTACAAGCACTAAATTAGATTAATACAATACCAAAAAATGAAATAGATAAACATTCATATGTTACTGAAAACCTGGTCAAACTTCATCATAAAAATACATCTCAACAATTTATAAATCCCAGAAAATTAAAGAACTTTATTAAACTGGTGACCTAGGAGTGGGTTTAGCCAGGAAAATAAACAATACAAGCACAAGCACTGTGTGCCATATAGCTGTGTGGTTTTCTTCTTTGGACTACTAGGATAATGGAAGTTTCCCAGAGTAGACCCAACCTCTGTTACTGAAACCTGAATAGAAGTTTTGACACAACAGGTTACTAGTTCTGCGTCACAATAAATTTTTAAGGAGAAATGCACAAATCTTCAGTCTAGGGTTTAAATGGAAAAAACCCAATCCTGTAAAGCTAAGCATCTGTAAGCAAACAAACCCCCTGAAGATCAGGTCAATATCTTTATGATAAAGAAACAAGGCACAAACCTATGGAATCCCACTAAGAAACATGACTAGAAGACATTAAAAAAACTACTAACTGCCCCCTTCCACCTCAATAAGGAAAGAAAAACATGAGTGTATGAGTAGCAGGGTTTATTTACCTCTCTGTCAAATCTGCCAGGTCTCCTCAGCGCAGGGTCTAAGGCATCAGGCCTGTTTGTGGCTGCCACAATGACCATCTTGCCCTCGCTCCCCACGCCATCCAGCAGCGTCAGCAGCTGAGCAACAAGACGATCTTCAGGAGCGTTGTTTGAACTTCCTCGCTTTGGGCATAAAGAATCAATCTCATCAAAAAAGAGAATGGTTGGGCCCTCGTTTGACATCTCTCTGCCCTTCTCAAAGACTCTGCGCAAATTCTCTTCACCTTCTCCTGGTCTTGAGCCATGGAGGGCTGGGCCACTGATGCCAAACAGATACGCACCCAGCTCCTTCGCTACTGCCTTTACCAGGAGAGTTTTCCCTACACCTGGGGGCCCAATTAACAGAACTCCATTAGGCACAGAAAGACCCAGCTTCTTGAAAGTTTTTGGAAAGCGGAAAGGTAGATCAATCATTTCTTTCAAAGACTTCCCCACATCATCCAGTCCCGCAATTGGAGTTTTTGCAGTGTCTTCTGACAGATGTCTGTACCACTCTAAAGTGATCACCTCCTTAATTTTTATGCTTGTTTGGGGAGTTATCAATCCAGCTCCCTCCTCCAAAGGAGACGCGGACAGTATTTCAACATACACCACGGGATTCTCGGGACTCGGGGCAACAGTAACAACATAACGAGGCGAAACATACACATTTCTTAGCAGTTCTCTGATTGTCTCCTGCAACACCGCTCTGGGAGTCGACTTTTTCAGCGCGGCGCTCCTGAGGACCACCCTGACGGCCGCCGCCCGCAGCGGCCCGTGCGGCAGCAGCTGCAGCCGGGCCAGGCCCAGCGAGAGCCCGCGCAGCCCCCGCGCCGCCAGCCCCGCGCTGCTGCAGCTCAGGTCGGCCTGCACGTACCCGTCCGCTCGGTCGTGCCGGGGCCACGCCGTGCACACGCAGCAGCCGCCGGGCAAGGAGATCCTCAGCGGGGCGCCGATCCTGGCCCCCAGGAAGGAGAGCGCGGCGGGGCCCAAGCGGCACCGCTGCGTGCCCTCATCGCGCGGGTCCAGCGGGAGCAGCTTTAAGACCGCCGCCTCCATCGCTGCCTCCGAGAGGGAGGGCAGCAACCTCCCCGCTCTGCGCCGGCCCGTCGGCTCCTCACTCACCGCGTCTCGCCCTCCCGCGGGGCTCTCGCTCGGCCAGCGCCCGGCGCACCGCGGCCGCCCGGCACTGCCGACCCGCGGCGGGCGGGACGGGACCGGAGCGCAGCCGAGCCGCTCGCGCGCTGACAGGCTGCCCCGCGCATGCGCCACAGCGGAGCACGCGCACTGCGCCCGCCTCAGCCCCTCACAGGAGCCCGGAGTGGGCTCGGTGGGAAGGGAGCTCGGGCATCCTCGAATGGAGCCTGTGTCCCAACATCGCCCTGTCAGCCTGACCGCGGCACTCAGTGCCACTCCAGTCTCTCCTTAAACACAGCCGTGGTGATTGCTAGGCAGGTCATTCAGTATCTAGTTGCCCTACCCGCGAAGGATTTTTTCTTAATGTTCACCCTAAGCCTCTCCTGGCGCAGCTTGAGTCTGTGGCCTTTTGTCCTGTCTGGGAGAAGAGGCCAAGCCCCACCTGGCTACAGCCTCCTTTCAGGGAGCTGTGGAGAACAAGAAGGTCCTGCCTGAGCCTCTTTTTCTCCAGGCTGAGCCCTCCATGCTCCCTCAGCCGTTCCTCAGGATTTGTGCTCCAGACACTTCACCATCTTCATTGGCATCCTCTGGACCTGCTCCAGCCCCTCAATGTCCTTCCTGAATTGAGGGGCCCAGAATTGGCCCGAGTACTCGATGTCCACCACCTCCCTCATGCCCTCCCCAGCCACTGCCCTGAGCCTTCCCTTTGAAGGGCTGTCAAAGCAATGCTGGTGAGGTGAGTGCTGTGCCCTGGAGACTTCTTACACCCTCATCCCACAGACAAATACACCGACCCCCTTTCTCATTGCCATCTGGCTTGTTCTCCACAGAGCTGGTCACCACTTGTTTGCCACCCTTTTCTTGCCCTCTTTTTGTCTCCTCAGCGCTGCCCGTTTATTCGGGGCTGCTGGAACATGTTCCCAAATGTTTGGCATCCCCATTCCTGTGCCCCTGCCAGTGCTTCCCTCTGCTCCTTTGTCACTAGCGGTCACTGTTGACTCAGCTGTGGGCGCTGGTTAAAAAAACATGGTGAGCCACAGCACTGGTTTGAGAAGCTGCTGATACACGTAATTAAGACACGGATATTAATTCAACATTTGGTAAACCTTTGTTGTGGTTCGTGCTCTGACAAATGCTTAGTCAGCATTTAAGAAAAGTTTTGGTCCCCCACCTTCTTAGATCATACCATGAATTGTGCAGTGCTTTTATAAACACTTTCCAGGAGGTCTGTCAGTGTTGTGGGCTACAAGATAAAATTTAGTATGTGCATCCTTGAAAGTAGCTTTGTTTTAAATAAAGTCACACATGAGCTGAAAACACACACAGACTTTGAGACCACAGACATACAAGAACTGGGATCTCAAATTCTCAATGCTAGTCAGACACAGTTAAATTCACAGAAAAGCCAGAGAAGGTGGTTTACAGCACAACTACAACCTGTCCTGCGTTGTATTCTGAAGATGTCAGGAGGGGCAGTGTAAGAAAACCTTTGTGATGGTGTCCTTGTTAATCACATTCCTTACTGAACCAAGGCTCTACACAAAATATTTCAGTAAGCCATACGAATAAAAGCAGGCAGTGTTAAGAGAACCAGTTCATAATAATTCTAAATGCTGAATAAGAACTCACAAAATTTTGTAGGGCTGCACAGTGTGAAAAACAGCAAGCCTTCTCTTTAAGCCTAAAGGGCAAATGCAAAAGGGCCTTTAATAGATTTCCTTTCAGTTCATGACCAAATTTTCTCATTTCAATGTTTATTTTCTATTCCTCTACTCCTGGATATCTACTTAATCTTTCTTTTCGTGGCACAATTCTGTACTGCACACATATGCAAATGTTTATATGGAATATGCTCATATGGAATATGTAGACTTATCAGGTATTTGGTGTAGGACATACTAATGTCTGTCCAGAGAATGTACAGACAAAAGATTATAAGGAGCTTTCATTCCAAAAAG
The DNA here is from genome assembly GCF_036417665.1 of Passer domesticus. Classification (NCBI taxonomy): domain Eukaryota; kingdom Metazoa; phylum Chordata; class Aves; order Passeriformes; family Passeridae; genus Passer; species Passer domesticus. The sequence goes on along the minus strand of NC_087487.1, from coordinate 10,425,893 downwards.
GCAAATGTATTTTCAAGCCAATGTCTTATAAACATATTCTCTTGTTTTATTTCTTTCCATCAAAGGTTCTCATAAACATGAGTGCCCTCAAGTACGTACTCGATCAAACAAAAAACATACTCTGTTTAAAATGGCAGATTTGTGTCTCAGAGTTTCAAACTGTAAGTGGTAGACCCTCTGCTTGGTTTTAGAAAGTTGTGTTTAGGAAAGGAAAGTATGGAAAATTGAATATTTGTAATGAGCTCTGTGGTTTATATTCATATATAGTTATTCCCTCTAATAGACTTATTGTAACATCTGGAAAATCTGGTTTCTTATGAGAAAGAAAACACCTGCAAATCTCATCTTAAGTAACAAAGTAACAAAAGTAAGTGTCCAATGTAAAAACTCTGCTATTGTTGCTTGATGAGCACATTTCAGTAAATTTTCACTTAAACTTCTTTAAGTTTTTACTGTATTTTATTGCTGTAATACTGATTATCATACTTTAAGACACTGATAGTTCAGTTCTTTTTAGTATAGTGAAGTAAAGCCCCCCAAAATTATGTCCTATTGAAAGAGCAGAGGATTGGCTTATTCTGAACAAATTGTGGAATCACGTGTATGTTATTTATATATTTTCTTAGAAAATTTTGTTGAGTGACATTGCTGTCATGTCAAATGAATACTTTTTAATAGCCATGCTCCTAAAATTTACAAAGTGGCAAACAATAGTCCTCCAAGAATCTAGTTTAAATTGGCAAAAACCAAAATTGACAAAAGTAATGTTTTAAACAGTTTTCTCAGTGTTCACTAGATGGCAGCTCATCTTCAAGAATGGCTGTATTTCTCCTTTCAGATCTGATCATTTGGAGGGAGTAGTCATCAGTTCTTGGAGAAATCAAATATTATCCAGCATTGTCTTCGCTCTATTTCTAATATGAAACTGAAAAACCAGCACGGTGAATGTTCAGATAATTTTCAGCTTCATTACTTTTTCTTGTTGGGCTCGTTGCTCTCTATTTGTAGGGAAGCATGTTCCTTTTTATTTATTTATTTTTTTCATATTTAGTGTGCTGGGCTAACTTCTTTTAAAGGAGAGCATGCCATTGTTAAAGGTTTTAAAAGGAAAGAACAATATTTAATTGGTTTTTTCCCTCCTTAATATATGTAGTAGGTTTTGGTGGACTAATGTTCAAAATTCCCAATTATTATAATTCAAGAAATAAAATAATTGTCTTGTTACAATAATTCCCTGCATACAAAGTAAATAAAATATTAAACTGATTATTTTTAATATGTTTTATCTTATCTATTACCAGAATGGAAATTTTCATTTTAAATTGACAAGTTAACTGTGTTTTTAACATAGTCTTTTTTCATGGTAGATGGATTTGAAGATGTGGTCTGATTGCTTATTAATCAAATAAGGGTAGTTCAAAGTGAGTAGCTGGCATGTATATGCTTTGGGGCAGGATTTCAGTATTTGTGGAGGTTCTTTGACTAAGTATAGATGCTCTATTACACTTAGGCCAGATATTGCACATTTCAAACACCAGGCTTTGTTATAACAAAAGCTCATACAGAAACAGTAAAGACATGCTTAAAAATGGAATGGAAAGACCTTTTGTATGTCTGCATGTCTTTCTGGGAGGGCCACCCTCAATGTGTTTACTTAATTTTCTAGTGAGTGTCCAGTCTTGTATCTTTACATGGAAAAAGTTCCCATTGCAGTTAGGAACTCTGGATGGGCAAGGCCCAGGGGGTGGGCTAGGCCCAGGCCTTACAGTGTGGAAAATCTTTGCCTGCTGACAGAAGTTTTGGTGAAATCACTGCACCTTAGGGGGATACCATTGGTGCTGCATCCCTACCAGAAGTCATTGCCATCATGGCAGATGAATCAGGAGGAATGTGTGCCTGCACCTGGAGCCTGCCAGTGGAAACTCGCTTGTCTTAAGTTGCCAAGGAAAGGATTTTATGCTCAGGTTCTACATTTCTTTGGGAGTGACTGGAGTCCCAACTTCACCTTCTCTTGAAACTTTGGGGTGAAAGCTTCTCAAAGGGAGAATGGACAGCTGCAGATAATTTAGCAGGATACATTTTTCAATTTGTCAGTATTTGTCTATAACACCTTTTGATTACTGCCTAGGTGTGCTTGGTTGTCTGTTCCAGCAAAATATGTAATCCAGTGGTTCACTAAATCTTCTTTTGGATAAGGAATATTGAGATCCTTGTATGGTGTTCAGTATAGGAATGAGAGTAGATTGGTTGAGAATTAGAGAAGGGCCATACAAACCTGAGGGACTTAGCAGCAAAGTGGCATGTTAAATTCAGTATACAGCTATGAGAGCAAAGGGGAACAAAGGGAAGAGCAGTCAAAGGGAAGGGTCACTTTATAGCATCAGGATAGATGATTCCATGCTTGATGTGCAAAAAGCAAATCAATTGTTAGCCTTAATTTAAAAAAGGACCAAGAATATAACAAAAACAGTCTCAGTCCCATTGTGTTTGTGGTATCCCTGTACTTCAGATATTGTGTGTACTTCAGATCTCCTGTCCTAAAAAATACGTATTAGAACTGGGAAAGGTTCAGAGGAGGCAGCAAGAATTATCAAAGCTATGGAGTGCTTTCAGTCCAAGAAATTATTAAAAGTAGGTTATGTCTCCTCAAGACAGGAGAAAAACTTAGAGGTGCCTATGAAAGAGGTTTGCAAAATTGTAATTTGGATTGGAAATGCCTGTTTTAAATGTCTCTTCCAATGCCAGAACAACTAATGCTACTCAGACCTCTGTTCAAAACAAAGACAAGGAGGAAATCCATCACGTGGTGGGTAGTAGATCTGTAGAACTTTGTGGAAAGATGCCGTGGATGCAGAATTGTGTGTTGGTGCAAGAGGAGACTGGAGAGTCCTTATCAAAGGATTCTGTTCATGAGAGTTCTCAGGACTGAGGAGATCTTTGTGAGAACAGAGCTCGTGGGAGATTGCTGAAGAGCCAGCCTCCTGCTGGTGTCAGAAACTTCCGCGAGCAGCACTTGCTGGAAACCAGGAATGTGTGACAGTGAAAGTGTCACACATGCTCACCCTTTCTGTTTATTTCTTAGCACTGCTCTAAGTTTTCTCTTTCTTAAAGCATCACATACTTGTTTCTTAAATTATGCAAAGAAATCTATACAAGAATTGGTTTCAGGCACACAAAATGTTAGGCATGTGTTTTGTATTCACATTTTCCCTCTTAGAAAATCCCACATAGCAGTTACACAGATTTGTGCATGGTTTATGTAGACTGGTCTTGCAGCTTTCTAGGGCTTTTCCCAGTGCTTCCCAGGAATTTTCCCAAATGCTTACAAGGAATCCCCACTGTAGTGTCTAGGAATTTCCCTTGTGCTATTAAAGAATTTTCACCGTTTCTTCATAGGTTTGATAGAAATTTTCATGGTGCTTTCTGGAAGTTTTCCTTCCTCGCTTTGTAGGAATTTCTGCCAATGGTTCCTAGAAATATTCTATTTTCTCTTCTGCTTTCTAAGTATTTTCTGAGTGTATCCTAGGAGTTTGTCTGGTGTTTGCCCCATGTTTTCTAGGAATTCTCCAGGTGCATCCAGGAATCCCCTCTGTGCCTTCCAGGAAGTATTTCTAAAGAATTTCTAGGAATTCTCTCTATTTTGTAGGAACATTCCTACACTCCAAGAATCTACCCAGACCTGTCTAAAGATTCTGCCCAGGCACTCTAGGAATCCTTGCAGTGCCTGCTTTTTGAGCAGGAACAGAACTTAAAGGCTTTAGATCTGAAGCTGGTTGTTCAGTAGATCTGTTTTCCCACCTAGAACTTAGCTTGAAAAAAATTTAACAATTTGTTTTACACTTCCCTTCCTCCACAGCACAGCTATGTGTTGTTCTTTTTCTCTCCTTTCCTCCAATTCAGATAGGTAGATTTTCTTTTTTATCTTTTTCAGGTTTTGTCATAGGCCATGTTACTTTCTTCAGCACAGCTGTTATCACTTCCTTGCACAGTCACAGAGCAATCATGTTGGACTGATTTTTAGATGAGGAATGTATATGTAATTGAATCTTAACTTAAAAACTCCAGCAAGATCAGGTTATTTACAATTTTTATTGATAGGAGTCAATTAAATATATTGATCTACGAACAAATATTTTAATATAGAGGTAGCACAAAGACTAAATACTAAATCAGCAGCTGTTTAGAATAATTAAGAATAAGATGTATGTGAAACATCTGTAATACCTTGGCCAGCGTCACCTGCACTCAGATTATTATTTTTTCAGGTACTTGTTTTGCTCACTCCATTTGGCTTTGGTTCCTAATAATTGTTTTTCATGGTTAGGTTCAATGCCCTTATTTAAACTATTTTTGTGAAATTTGAAATCCCTTTCCTTTGGACACTGTAAAATTAGGTAAATGCATTAGCAATTAAACCATTTGGGTTATCATGGGAAACAATCAGCTTTTAGGAGGGGAGCTCAGTGTTTAATTATGTTAGAAAGCCTTTGATGCACTTGTTTTCACTTCCTTTTGTTTTGCTGTTTTTGTTCTCAAGCCCTGTCAGGACTCTGAGTCCAAGGGGCCTTAATTCCCCTGACCACATTTACCTGGGCTCCCCACCCACCCCTCTGCCCATGAGCCCCAAGCTCTATTTAAGCTCAGACTTGGGGTTTTTCTGGGTGGGATGGCTGATATTTTTACAGCTATCTCTGGAGTGCCTGGTTTGTTTATGGATCTGCTCTTGTTGGTACAGCTTTGTTTGATGGCCTGGGCTTTTGGGCATTACTCCTAGGCCTGCAGTGCTTGGGCTTCTTAGAGTGTGCCTCACCATGCTTCTGATCAAACGGGGCTGCTGGTTCCTGGGCTCTTCCAGAGCTGCTGCTCCTTGTTCTCCAGATCTGTTTGTGGTGTTGCTGGTGTATTGATAGTATGTAGCAATGTGTACATTAGAAAGTTTCTTTACATTGATGGTCTTCCTTGTTTGGGAACTGTTTCCTTGTAAGGTTTTCTGTTTGACTTGCATGCTGTCCGAGTTCTCTATAAACCACTCTCAGTTGGTGTGGGTTTCTGAAACTATTTGAGTAGTTACCACATATTGTCATCTCTTGTAACTTATTGTTGTGGAGTCTTGTCTGCTTACTTTTATTCACAGTTTAATTATCTAGTGGAATGTAGAATATTTTATTCAATTTTAAAAATAAGGAAACAAATTCATTCTAAAAAGTCCTTGTGTTTGAATGTTACTATTACTATTTTTGGAGATACCCTGAAACTTTTGTAATTTCCCTAGTTGAGAGTCCTTACAAAGCGTGTTAATACTTGTCATAGCAATTCTTTAGTCTTTTATTTATGCTCCTATCTAAAGGGTGGGGGGGGGAGTACAAGAAAGCATTAATATAATATTTCTTCACTGGGAAGGAATTCTGTTACGTAAGGGTTATAGTTAGCAGTTGCCTCTAGATCATAATTTTGATTAGACTGGATGGAACTATTTACCTACGAGTCAATTTTCTTTCTGTGGTGAGGTATATGAGTACCTTCAATTTTCTGGGACATTTGAGGTCTTGGTATTATCTGAGAAATGCTGATTAAGTTGGCAAAATCTGACTTCACCTTAGCACCAGTAATTTCATACCGTTATACCCCATGCAGTGGTAAGTTTTGAATTCTGTTAGTTAAACCACTATGTTCTCAACTAAGTGTAATGTATTTTTGTTCTGCTAAAGAAATTCTCTTTCAAGCATCAAATATGCCACAGTACTTATAGAAGTCATCTGTGCTCTTTGAGAGGAGCAAATTACAAAGCAGAAAAGGACTAAGACAGCAAAAAGGTCAGTGACTTGTGACTAGGGTATCTTGGAATAGGTTCCCTGAAGGTAGAAATAAGTAGGAACGACAGTATGAAGGGGAAAGCAGGCATTTTAAGAACTGAAACCTGCAGTTTCTCTGTCTTTACAGGGATGCATGTATTCCTTTTGGGAATGTGAATAATTCTACAGATATTTTTGAACTGTTATGTGTCAGAATAGCTGTGTGGTTTATCCACATTTATGCACATCTCATACTTTAGCTGGAGAGGTATTTTTGAAACTTTGGAGAGATAGTCAATCCAATTGTTGGTAGGAGGAATTGTCTGTGAGGAGTATAATAATTTTAGTCTCTGCCTTTGGGGGGTCCTCTGCCTTCAACATTCTTCTTTCCTGAAATAAATATCTTGGAGCATAGTCATGGCCAAACATGTCCTCCCTTGTCATCATCCCTTAATTAATTATTCTAATCTTGTATGAATTTTCACTTCACTGTCTGTATTTTTGTATTTCTATATTTAAGATGTCTTCTCTATTAAGGCTTTAAGATATTTAAGGCTACTGGAATGTGTTGCCCTTTGTACTTTCCACTCCAATTTTTGATGACTGATCTTACTGATGTGAGACTGTTACAACTTGACAAAGGGAATGGGAATGATCTCTACATTGTTAGAAGAGTTCCATACCTCAGAAAACTTTACAATGCAAAATGTTTCACATAATATCTTCTCTTGTAATATACTGACTTTCAGGTGTTGCTGGTTAAGTAATGTCACCCAAATGCTGTCATGAACAAAAATGGAAGAAAACCATAGCAAGAATTTTCAGTGACTGATTTCCTTAGCTTCAGACTTTGGAAGTTGGAAGATGTTTCTTCTTTTTCTTCTAACAAGAAGGGATTGGAGATTCACACAGAAATAATGACTAAGTCATATTTCTAGATTCCTAGGTGTGATATAAAATTCCTTAGAGTGGGCCTGAATGGAAAAGGGTTCAATTATTGCTCATGCTGCTTCTTTAAGGTCTTTTTTCCCATTTATTCTCTTTCAGAGTTCCTCAGTACTTGGGTTATATTGCTTAAAATTAATTCCCTGTTACCTTAGCTATTTTCGTGGAAACGGAATTTCTTAGCTACCAAAGAAATGGAAACAATGGAACAGGGTCTTTCTGTGTTGTGTCCCACTGAAACAGGATTTAGGTTTGTAGATCAACCTTGTCAGTGGATATAGAAAATATATTTAAGGTATTGGGAATAACATGAATTCTGTGTGGTTTTTTTTCTGGCATTCAAGAGGGCGAAGCTGAACCTGGAGAAGGATGTTCTCAGGAAGAAATGAGGTACTGCCTGCATGAATAACTTGAAGGCATTGATGATTTTAAGGCATGTATTTTGCAATTACTTTGAATTTATATTGGTGTCCAGGTGTTACCAAGGGCCACTCCTGTTCTTTTGTAAGAACTGTAGAAATGTATTACTTTGAAAAATTGCAATGAGGATTTCTTTTTCCTAATAAGGGACTATTCTTTTACTTCAGTTTTTCCTGGTGTAAGAATTACAAACTCATCCTGTTTACAATGAGATCAACTTAGTGCTGTGATGCAGATGTTGTAATTAGACTTTGATCTTAACTCAAGTAGCTTTGTTCATTGAAGTAACTAAGCAACGTTCTACTGATGGCATCAGTTTGAGGATCTTGCCTTGTGCTTTATGGAGGGCTTGCTAAAACTGTGCAAAAGATTATTTGATTCAGTTACTTACATTGTTTTAAAATTTCAACCTAACTATGTGTTGAGGTAGGCATGGAATTAGCAGAACTGAAAAAAGGGAAGGCTAGAAGTATTTGCAATAGAAATACCTTATTCTGCAAAGATTTAGGTGTTTTTAACTGTGCAATGAGTATCAAGTCAGAGGCTTAAGAACACTCTTCTAAATTAATGTTACATGGATCATTGATACTGCAGACTTTCACTGCTTGTGCAAACAGAAATAAAGACTGATTTTTGTATTTCAACCTATGAAGCCCGCAGCCTGACCACAGGCATAGTTTGTTACATCACCCAAACTGATAGGGCAGCTTGAAAAGCACCATGAACATCAGTAGCCTGAAGGAAATGTTGTTTTTCCAGAATGTTTTCCCAAAGGAGATTCTTGTCAAGTATAACTTCATTGTAATTGAAAATGATGATTAAAATTTGTGAAAGATTAAAGTGAATAATTAAAAAATAAAGCCACTTGTCAAATTGAGTCTTGTTAATAGTAAGCAGCTGTTTGTTATCGTGGTGAATGTAGGTCTGTGAAGCAATAATTAACCTGTTGAGGTTGGTGTAGCTGCATCCAGTCACAGCAAATTGAATTATGGCTTCAAATGTCCCTGTTGTAGTTGATAATTAGCAGAGTATGAATATTTTCCTTTCTAAAATGCAGTTGGATAAAATTTAGTTACTCTTCATAATGGCGTAGCCTGAAAAGCAGGGCTATTGAAATTGCTAATGCATCAATTAAACCATCTTTGTTATCTTTCTTCAATAAGTTGGATTCTTTAGTTAGGAAATTTTTGTTGGTCTGCAATTTGAGGAAAGAAACTATACAATATCTCAATTATTCTCTAAGGAAACCTAACTTTTCCCCCATTTTGGGAATTCTAAGAAATCAGAACTTCTGAAATAAATTAGAAATTAAACTTAGCTTTTACATTAATCACATTTTAGAGACCAGAGGAGTCATCTGATGAAGCAAGATGGTGTAATCACTTATAGCTGAGTACACTGTTAGTAATTTTTAGTGCAGATGTCCAGGAAGTATCCTTAGAGCATGTTAAGTCATGTGAATTGTGACTAGGGAATTAAACTCATGAGACACATGTGACAGTTCTCTCCCGTACATCTACAAGACTGAAAGTGACTACTGATTAAATATATTTAAAGGTGACTTCTTTCTGAAGACTAATTCTTCCCTCTGAATGTTCTATGTAGATCTGCTTCTTGAACATCTCTTTCATAAAACTAAATATTCTATTTTGTTTTTTCCAATCTGTTAGGAAATGAAACATTTCAGTAGAAACACTTTTCCTCAAGTCATGTGCTATGTCTTACCCACAGTGCTTTGATTCTTAGAGACAGGAATTTGAGTGGTCTCTGCCCTCAAGTAACCTGGTGAAATTCTGGTGATATTTTAAATAGTAGAAATGGATACTTTAAAGGGAGGAGTGCTGCAGAAGATGATAGTTATGAATGCTACGAGGTAACATTCTGAAAATACTTTGAATGTGCCTGCTTTTATCTGCTGCTGTTGGAGCTTTGCAGATATTCCTGTCTGATGAGAGATGAGGAGCATGGCCATGGATGCTGCCCCAGAACTGCAGGTCTGGGCTGTTCAGCAGCTCAGGGCAGACATGTGTTTGTTGCGTGATTTAGCCCCATTAGAGCTTCACTTGAACTGCCTGAAGGTTACATGTGGCTCAAGAACCACAAATTGGCCATGCCTACATTATGTGATCATAATGGAGCTTTCTGGACTTTATATAAACAGATAGCTCTAACTTGCTCCAATTTTTAAAAGTGCTTGAGATTTTTTAACAACTGAGATTGATTTTCCCCATGTTTTCTCTTGAATGCCTCTGAAAACCAATAAAATACGTAACAAAACCCAGCAAGATGTAAGAAAAATCAGACGCTTAAGATATTAGGGGGAAGAAAAAAGTCTTCTGTCCATTCTTCCCTGTTTATAGAGAATTTGTGGTTTCTCTTCAGTGTGGGAAAATCTGCTGTGCCCATGGTGAGAGACAAAGTAATTGTTCTTGGCAGCAAGACAGGTAGTTAGGAGGTGGGGTCTCAAAGGTGTAGTGTGAACAGCACAAATGAGTTTCAATCTTAGACAAAATATGTAAAAGTATCAGGTTTGCTGTGGCAGGATAGAGCCCTGTGCATGAAATGAAAGCCAGAAACAATTCTCTGTGCTGCTACACACAGGCAGTATAAATGCACATGAATTTCATGAGAAGCCACCTAGTCTCCACAGCCAAACTTCTAAAAGACAGTTTATTGTTCATTTTAGGAATTCGGCTCCCACAGCTACATGAACAGAGCTTTACACTAACAGTGCCTACTGAATAAAATTATGTTGGCTTAGAGTGTTTAATTTGACAGGAAACTCAAACAAGCTGCCTTTGTTACAGCTGCAGTTGCTGTGGGATCAGTAATGAGTGTACTTGTCTTGCATTATGTAGCTCACCATCATAGAGTTTAATATATCCAGCGTGATTATTTCAGTGCAAAACTTAAATATTCAATTGAATTTATAATGTAGACTTCCCTTAGGACCTTTCAATGTATGTGCTGGGATGCCCTGGATAGGTGGAAACAGCAGCATTGCTTCTTGTGCAGGATGGAGGAAAAATACACACGTGGAAATGCTGAAGTTGGTTCTGTCTCTGCTGTCTACGAAGATGCTGTGTTAGTGTTGCAAAGCACCACAAATTATAATCCCACCACTGGGCATCCTTCTGAATGCTGTGTCCTGAAAGAAATACTGCAGCTGGTAAACTTCCAGGTCAAGGCTTTGTTTAAAGTCACAGTAAAATGTTTCACCTGAGATCTGTGGAGTAACATTATGGTACAGATCATATCAAAACCAAGTTTTCTGACACATCACATTTAAAGTATTTGAGGGGAATTTGAGCCATTGGTTTTGAGAGAGATATTTAATTGGAAAAAACTCAATAAATTAGACAAAGATATTTTCTTTCTTTTTTTTTTTTTTAAAGGAGGACAACTGATTTGAAAAGCTGGGTTGCTTTCCATTTTGTTAATGTGTAATGGTAATGTAGAGAGACTGATAGTAGTAGATTACTTTGGGAGCAAAAACTTGTTTTAGCAAATGGTTTCTCAAAATAAATAAATTGTGCCAGCTTCAAAAAAGTAATAAAAATGTAATGGTTATTGGATGTTAGGCTGAGAATTATTTTTAAATAAAAAGTACTGACAACATCCATGTTAAAAATGGAAAAAGCCTACTGTAGCCAAAGTTCGAAGAATGCTGGACAAGGTTCTTCAAACTTAGAAGCAGCAGTATATTTATTCGAAAATAGGCTTATAGCCTGAATAATTACAGGATTTAGCCCTTTAACCTGTAACTGGGCTGCATGATGAGTGGAAAACTGCTTCTGAGAAATGTCAAGGGTCTTTTAAAATAATAGTAGTAAACTAGTTTGGAAAATATGTGCTATTTGGTATGTTTTTCACAGCAAACCTAAGTTGTGTCCCAAACACTTGGCTGTAGATGAATTAAATGAGAGGTGCTCTTGATGATCTAAAAAATTCTAAGTAATTTTATAGAATACTTAATGTCCTTAGGTTTACATTCAGAATGAACTCTTTTCATCTAATAGGATGGGAATTTTGGTCTTTAATGGAAGTGCTACATCTTGCTGAAATATTTTTCTTATGCTAGAGCTCACTTATCTTCATGTTTAGTGTTGCAATTTTGCCATAAATTAATAACCAGGTGAACAGGTGAAAATTTGAAGTGTTCATTGGTGACAGTATTGCAGCTAATTACTTAATTTTAAACTCTAAGTTTATTTTACAAGTCTAATAACTATTTATTTGCATTTTATACTGTTGAGTTATACATTTGAAATTTCAAGTGATGTTTTTTCAGTTTGAATTTTGAAAAAGTTTAAAGACAATTGTGCTGAGAACGAACTTTAGGTGATTAAAATCCAAGATCTTTTAGTTTATTCAGTTGTCTCTGTGATGCTACCACTCTTGAACGGAGTGCTTAAGGCACCTCTCATTATCATTGTGTATTGATGTGGTCCTGTGGAGCTTCTGTGTTTTTCTGTGTTGTGTATAACCCTACCTTATTCTCTTCCAAACGATAAAACCATCCAGATTTTTTTTCCCATATATACAGCAATGGAGCTGATAGTTCTTGGCTTTCCATGTTTAATCCTCCTTTTATATAAAATGTTAAGGCAGTTAAAGAATTCCTACAAAAGATGAGTCACAAACACAGATGTGTGTGGTACAATCCCCACCTTAGCAAGTGCAATGCAATGAAAAAAAGAAATCGGATTGCAGTTTGGAAGCTAAGTCACATCTTGCTACTCTTGTGAGAGTCCTCATCTAACCAAATGTTTTATATGTGCATCTGGGAATTTAAAAAAAAAAAAGGGTATTTCAGTGTGCTTTAAACAGGGAGAACTTCTAAAAGTTGTGCAGCAAACTTCTCGAGAGAGGTGTCACCAGTCCTTTTTTGGCTGTCCTTGATTTTTAGTGGCTTATGTGCGTAATAGTGAATCATACCTGTGTGGGTTTTATATATAAACTTTTTTTAAATAGAAGAGGTTAACACTCAGAACATTACAGTCCAAGGTATTAAATTTGTAGTCATTGAAACCTTTATTTTAATTCCTTAAGTCACATATAAAAATAAAACAACATACCCCATCTTAAATGATATTTAAGAAGCCTGAGTATAAACATAAACCAAAATTACTGCTTTTGTCTGGCAGTGATTTATGTGAAACAATGTATCCACAGAGAATTCACAGAAGTCTTAAATGTGTATTAGTGAGTAGAATTTGAAGCTTTTTTTAGATGGCCCAGTTTCAGAAGCAGACTAAGATTTGGCCTCTAAGTCACTTGATAGTAACTGTTGTATGGCCAAAGCAGATGGACTGCTTGATGCACAGCAATTTTTCTTGTCTCTCTGATGTCTTGCCCTTAATCTTTCACCACTTGTGCACCACATGCAGCAGACAAAGCATCCATCAATGCAGTTAGTCATAACCAGATAAGTGAGATCAAAATTCCTGACTTCATCTCTGCTTTATTTGCAAAACTTTTGCTTATAAACAGATGTTGGTGGTTCTTGTTCAAATCTTCTCTTAAAACAGTTTGCCCAGCATACTGTATTAAAATCATGCTGCTGTTATTATTGACACATGCAAGTCACACACTGAGCAGTAATAAAAAGCAGTCTAATCAATTTTGAATTTTGCATGCTGTCATAATTGCAATTATATTCTTCACATCCTACAAGTGAAATTGGAATAAATAGGATCCTTACTGGGATGAATATTACAGACAGTTTCTATTCCTGTTCTTTTCTCTTTTTTTGAGTGTTTCTCAAACATCTTGTCTAACGGATTTGACAGAAATAGCAGCACATTCACTTTTTCATTAGCAACAGATTCTCTTATTAAATAGTTTGAAAATTGAATAATACAGAACTTAGATCCACTGGCCTTATATAGCAAATGATGAGGGTAGTTCTCAATCTTCAAAAGCAGTTTTATATGTGAGTATATTTGAACATCTGTCCACATGCATTTGTGGTGTAAGTGCATCTGCCCAGTCAAGACGGAATTTTTTCCGTCTAACCTTCCTCTTATGCAGTACACAAAGATAATGATAGTTTCTCATTTTATTATTTTTAACTTTTCTCATCACTTTGGTGTCCATCTCAGTATTAGGAGAGATGTGTGATAATCTGACCAGCTCCCTTTCTGGTGAGTGGTTTTCCTCTAGTGGGGAGATGTATCTTTGTGAAAGCTCAACTGATGCTTGGCTGTTACAATGAGTAGATTTCTTTGTGTTGTCCTGGCCCTGTGCTCTTCCATGGGGTTTGAACAGCTTTATACATGGCAATGTGTTTTTAGTGCCTTACTGCTGAAGGAGTCTCTGGGATTCAGAAAGAACCAAAGCAGAATTACTGATGTCGTACAATATTTTGTGTAATGCCAACAAGGTGACTGATCATGGACTTAAAGAATTAGTACTTCAATTTATATGCACACGTAAAGTTCAAAATACAATTTTTTTCTTTATAGAATGGGAATGGATTTAAGATTATGATTTCTGATGTTCAGTATTATTGGTTTTAGGTCATCTTTAGTTTTTAATCAAAGTATCTTAGCAATTTTAATTTTACTGTGACCTAGAAACAGTACCAGAACAAAATACTCTTTTTGGAGAACCAAGATGTTTTGTTCAGTTCACTTGCACATTACATTTCGCATGAGACTGTCCTTCTGCTGCAGTATTGTGTGTGCAATGCTGTCTCATTCAATAAGTGCATCAATATCTCTCATAAGATTGAGCTCCTCTGTAATCAGAAAGCAATCAAGTAAATAAAACTGCATCGCTGGTGATACCAAAGATTATGCACTCTTTGCATCTGGTGAAGAGCCTGCTGGAGGTCATGCACACTTTTATAAGGCATCATAACTTAAGAGATGCACAGAAACAGTTTTGTATTTGGAAGAGTGGTTCAGCAGTTTCTGTTCACATGGACGACTCAATACCACCTAAAATAATTTTGACTACATGGGATTTATTTCTTGGCTGTCAGTGGTGTACAACCACTTAAAGATAAAAATTAAAATCACTAGTCTCACTGCAAAATCTTGTACATATGTGTGCTTCACTTGAGAGTCGTTCAGAATCTTCCTCAGATCTTTTTGTTTCCAAAATTTTCTTTCGAGAGTGACCTGAGGTGGTGCCTGGTTCACTTCACCCTAATATGCTCAACATGGGGAAAGAATTCACTCAAGTAACTGGGCAAAGCTTCCTTTGGACTTGCCTGAAAATCCTCATACTGAGGGCATATGTTGAATGAAGGGTTATTTGTATTAGTTTCCTCAATTTTTTTGTTGTTTTTAAAATAGTGAATAAAATCACAAAAAAAGAATTTAAATACCTTTATGTTTGGTTGTTTTTTTGGTGTTGTTTTTGGTGTTTTTTTTTTTTTTTTGTTTTGGTCAGGCTTTCTCTTAATTAAGAACCATAAAATATTAAAGGGTTTGATTAGGTTGCAATTTTGAATACATTTTCTAGCATTAAACTTAATTTTTGTTCTTGAAGAGATAGGGTCTTTTGCAACAACAGCCTAACTGAAAATTGCCATCCTTGATCACTTTATATATGGGTTGAAAGTTTTTCTCCAAAAGGTAATATTGACAGTTCTGAGTACATTCCTGTAATCATCTCCCAGAGCTCTTCTGATAGGCTATTCATAATGTTATTTTAGAGTTATTTTGACTTAAGCCACAAATATTTGAAACTTACAGCTCACTCTTCTGACTCTTAAAGTATGCTAAAAAGGAAAGCTGAAGTACTGTTCTCTTGATGTCTCAAAGCCAGAAACTTTGTACAGTGCCTGTTAAAAGGCACCTGACTTCAAAGGGAAATGAGGAAAGGTGAGAGGATCCAGTCTGTAACTGGATACTGAACTGGTCAAACTTTAATTGTGTTTAGAACTGAAGTATTTTGTTCCACTGCTATTTTGTAGTTGCTGGAGATTTTTTCATGTCTCAAACATGACTGGTTGCAGATCTCTAGAGTGCTGGACTCTGTGTGCCCAGAATAGGTTCCCTCACACTGATGCCAGCACCTTTCTGCCTTGTCCTGTTTCATGCTAAAAGCTCCAAGTTGTTCAGCTGCCCTTAAGTGTTCCCATTCTGTAAAAACATTCAATTCCTTGTTCTCGTGTTGGTAGGGCTGGGATGCCTGATAGCACCAGTGCTGTTTTGTCTGGCCTTTACTTGGTGAAGCACTTAACTTGACCAAAGTTTGGGTTTGCGTAGGTGAGTTCATTGCCCTTTTTCTCCTCTGTGACTGCAGGGAAGACTGTGATGTGGGGAGAGACAGAATCCTTGTCCAAATGTACTTGGTCCACAGGATGAAGTGTAGGGGGCAGATCTCCAGCTGAGGATTTGCTCATTGGAATCTTGATGATATACAGACAGCTTTGCTGATACTTCTGGGTTTTCTTTGATCCAAATTCTTAGCTCATGAGACATCAACACTTATTTTTCATTTTCACATCAACTGTTATGTTTTCACTCCAACTCCCTGACAGCTTTAGACTGTCTGGTTATGCTATAGAAGGAATGAAAATAACAGCTTTATCATGGACAGAATATCACTGGTACTGTCTCCTACTGCTTTTCCTGTTTCTTTTGGAATGGAGGACCTATTTCAATGGTTTGTAGGAGGTTGATGGGCCCCAGATATCTTTGGGGAATTAATAATAAAACACAGAAAATATAGCCTGTCTTGGAAACTTAGGAGAAAGCTGTTTTATTATATGAAAGGGATGCCTTCTCTTGTAAATTTGAATCCTCTCTTGCTGTACTAAAGTAGGTTTGCTCAGAGCTATAGGAGGAATTGCATTTGTAACATAAATTAAAAAAGACTGATTTAAAGTGCATGTAGCCTTTTTATAATTTTTACCAGAAAAGGAATGAAAGATGTTTCTGCATACTTTTAATTTTCTTTTATGTGCTGAAACATTATAATTTTATGAGCATTCATGAAGCTGTATTTTGCTTATTGTTACTTTCTGATAGAAGTTTGGCTGGAATAAACAGTAGTGTCATTTGGGTTATAAACAGATCAAAGAACTGGTCTGCTGCGTAGATTTAATAGGTATACAGCTAGTTAAAAGCCATAAAACTATTGGAATGAACTAGGATTTATAGAAATTATTTGAGCATATACTGTAAGTTCTGTGGATGGAAGTGCTTTTAGTCAGTTTTGAGTCCATTCCATTTAGGAACGGAGCAGAATGACAAAAAAGTCTTTTGGATATAGCTAGTGCCCCAGGATCACAAGTGCAAGGCAGTCCAAATATCGTGTTGCAAAAGGTCATCAATGAGTTTGCAAAACTAACCAAGGGAAAACTGGTAGTTTTACTATGAATAAAAGGCTTCCATAGTCAGAGGTCTCACTGTTTAGGTAAATTTCTACAGGTTATCTGTAGATGTCCGGCATGTATAAAATATTTATTAATGATTTAAAGGGACAAGGTCTAAAAAAATGCTTACTGAAAATCAACTTGCTTAGAAAGTGTTTCCAGGGGTGGAAGGTGTAAAAAAGCTTTTGAAGCTTTGAACATCATACCAGAGGAAAATGCATCCTATACGCAGCACTGTGGATAGGCTAAGCAGCCTGTGCAGGCCATTCCAGAAATTAAACTTTTTTGTTTCCAAATATGGATCAATACAGAAGCAGTTCATTAGGATATCTCTAGTCAGCTCTGTGTTGTTCTGCCTCTCACAAAAAGGAATAGATGGCTTGTGTTGAGCTGTGAATGTGTTATTCAGAAGCCTAATAATTTCCTCTGTGGAAAAAGTCAAAATATTTGGTATTTCACATGTAAGAATTCTGATTTTCTGCTTACTTAAGCTGCTGTGTTTTTTTTTTTTTTGGCTTCCTCAAGCTAGAGTCTTTAGAAACTAAATGCAAGGCATCATAAACCACAGTGATGTGTTACTGTTTACAAGTAATTTTTTGTGAAGCCAGGCATGGTTTCACTGCTTAAGAGCTCTCTCCTTTTCCATTGGTAAGAAAATAATTTCAGTAGCAAACAGGGATCTGTGACTTTGAGTTATCTGGCTCTGTTTTACAGGATCTCATGAATACCTGTTGCTAGTGAGGAGCTGGGGTTTTAATTGTGCTTATTGATTATTTCTGAATGTTGTCTGTCAGATTTCATGGTGACTTATTTCTTCAAAGGAAGGCAGTCCACAATTCAGTGTCTCTGTACAGGACTGCAATAGGATTGTGCTTAATTTCTGTATTGAGCACAATTTGGTAGCCAAGCGCTTGCTTTAATTGTTGATTTCATACTTAATCGATGAATAGTAGATTGCCTTGACAATGTCATCTAGATCTGAGTGAGCTAAGATGTATAGCATTTGTTTGGGGTATAAAACTGAAGACTGTGCATCTGAGATCC
Organism: Passer domesticus; assembly: GCF_036417665.1. Classification (NCBI taxonomy): domain Eukaryota; kingdom Metazoa; phylum Chordata; class Aves; order Passeriformes; family Passeridae; genus Passer; species Passer domesticus. Next base: position 10,408,358 of record NC_087487.1, on the reverse strand, counting down.
CATTTAGATCACTAGTAAAGATTAAAACTTCCATCTTGAAACTTCTATCTTGACTGGGCTTTCTTCTACAAATTATCTGAAGAAATAATCCTGAAGATAATTACATTTCCTACAGCCGTTTCTTTAAAGATTATCCAAATGCATTAGAACACCTGTAAAACGAAATAAAATTAAGATAAATATGCTGCAACTAATATACATTTCCCCACTTAAGATAAAGTGCAGAAGACAATAGAAATGGAAAAGGAGTGTATTCTGGCCCTCGATGAAAATGCTGCTATTGAACTGCTTCCAGAACAACATCTACTTGGACCAGTATTAAAGGGAAATATTGTGCATGTCTAAGCCAAATGACCTGGTGCATTGATAGTGCAGAGCATATTTCACAGTTCTATAAATACCTAAACTGGTTTCTTTTCAGTCTATTAAACAAGTAAATTAGAATTTAAGCTAAAAGTAAAGGAAAACTGTCTGCCTTAAGTATTTTTGTTCTGAAATTGACTCCAGTAGCTGCCATATTATTGTTAGAGGGAAGCATGCTACTAACTTAATGATTCCAAGAAACAAGACAGTGACATGCTCCTCTATTTAACATTAAAGAGCTCCTCAAAGCTGCGTTGTTACACTCACTGTGCCTTCAGGTAAAAATGTCAATAGGCTTCTACTTTATTTCAGTTCTTAAAGTAATATTTAGCAATGAGCAGGACTTTCCTCCTTATAGCAAATACCAATAAGAAGATCATTGCAAATACTGGCAACAGGAAATAATTTTCAAGGAAGTGAAAAAGACTGTTGTCTCATTTCTGCTTTCATTTCATTTATCTACATCTTTCACATTACTTTGCTTGTTTTAATTTCCTTTCTCTGTCAACCACTATTTTTGCTCTGTGCTCATGCATGCAGTGGTTTGTCAAAGACTGTTTTAGTCTGTATGAATCACTGAAGAATCTTGTGGAAGAAGTTAAGCACTTATGTCACCAATAAAAGAACATGAAATTTCATACCTTCTTTTAAAGGAGGCTGTTAATAAATGAGCACAGTGTTGATGTCTGTAGAGGATCTTAAACACCCATTTGGTACTTTAGCACTAGATTTTTGTACTACTGTAAGTTTAAATAACTATCTGCAACTTAAAACACTAGTAATTGAAAGGGCTTTCTTTTACACAGATTCAGAGTAAAAGGAGGAAAGTAAGGGTGACATCATTAAATGTGTGTATATGTAGTAGTGCTTGTTGCAAAAAACAAAAATTGATCAAACATGAATATGATCTAGATAATTCAAAGTCTTGAAGGTGTTACATGGATGTGGAGAAATGTGTAGAGAACTTGCTCTTTTGTGCAGAATCTACCACAAACAGGTGAGAAAGACTGCAGGCTTGCTCACAAACATAGCAGTCATATTTGTCAGAAAATAAGGTGTCTTGATAAATTGGCAACAATGATGCCAGGTTTTGGCCACATCTTTAATCTAGGAAAGCAATTTTTACTGACAGCATTTTCACCTTATTTTTCTTTGTTTTCCTTCTGGGTTGTTTTTTTTATAGGTCAGAGCGAAGGGGTAAATTATTTGAAGTATTAAAAGCCCCTTTTATTTTTGCTTAATGTGAAACTTAACCAGTCTTCTCAAGCAATAATTCTTAAGAACTTACATCCTAAGGTATTGTGTTTTGTTTTAATTTAATAGTTTGTCATGAAATATTTACAAAATAGTGTTTGTAAAATGCAATAAGCTTTTGGGTAATACTCTTAACTAGGTTCACCCGAAGAAGGGATTATTTTCAACATTAACACTGGAGGATAATAAAAATGAGGAGTTCTTACACATTTTATTCCTTTCTATTGTCCTCTGCCTTTATCCTCCCATTTGTTTTCCATTAATGATCTAAAGCAACCTTTCCCTGACTCAAAACCATCTTGAGCTTTAACTCTGTGACTCTGACAAGAAATAGGAAGCAAACTGTTCAGCTTTCACTGTTCTAGAGAGTCTCAGACTCACTAACAATGTTCTATAATGCAGTGCTCTGTGGGACATTGGTGTCTTCTAAACCTTTAATAGCTGAATAAACTTGAAATTTCACTCTGTGGCCAGAAAAGGGTATAACATAACTGCAGCTGTTCAATTTTAACTGTAATATCTTCCTAGTTCTGTTTACAGCCTGTGCACCACTACTCTGACCATGGAAATTGTTTGCTAGGCCCTCCTGCAATCGTTCTCAAGATTGGGATCCTAGTACAACAGTTTAGCATAAGATTCACTCAGAAATGTCATTTTTCTGTCTGTCACCCTCTTACTGCTTCTTATTAGTCGCTGGCAAGTGAAAAGTTATCCTGGGATTTCCTAAGGAAAGGGTCAGGAAGTTGCAAGTGTATTTTTTGGCTAGGTAGATAAGGATGCCAGTGAAATAAGTGCTTGACTTACAAACTCATTAATGACTTCACAAACAAATTTTGTGGGAAGAATATTAAATTATTAGTCCCCAAAACTGTAAGGTTTGTTTTTAGGATTTACTGATCTAACTCAATTCTAGCCAGCACAAAGGGTTTTTTGTAATGGCATATTTACAACCTTTTAATAATAATGAAAATATGAGATTTCTATCTTGAATAAATCTCGCTTCTTGATCTAGGAAAAAAATTGAAGTTTTTCTGAAATAACATACAATTGTTAAGCTTGTGCAGATACTTTTAACATTGGAACAAATATTTATACTGAACTGGAGTTCATTTCTTTGGTCTCTTATTAGAATTTTATAGGCATTGCAATTTACCAAGTAAGGGAAATCTAAAAATATCAGAAGTTTCACATACTTGGGTATTATTTCTGGATGAAAGTACAGTATATGCCATTGTGCATTTAATATAGTCTTGTCTAGCAGTCTGATTTTTGACTGTTGTTGTGATCTGCTTTATGTAACTTATGGCAAGTTTACATATTTTCATGACTGTTAATACTAAATTCTATACTAGCAAAAGGTTCAGGAGTCCTTTACAAGGAAACATCCAATACCATGTGGTCATTTTGACAATTTATGAAATGGGAAAGGAGAAAAATAAACAGCACCAAGCCTGACAGAGTTCAAGAAGCGTTTGAACAATACCCTTGGGCACATGATGTGACCCTTGGGGATGGTGCTGTGCAGGGCCAGGAGTTGGGCTGGATGATCCTTGTGGGTCCCTTCCAACTGAGCACATGGTGATTCTGTGATCTGCCTAGTGAAATAACCATGGTGTAGTTCTTAATTCTCCTGATACCATACACGACTGGAAATGTATTTATGTTTTTCTTCATTTAAAACAGTTCACAAGAAGAACTGACATAAAAAAACTTCAGACTCAAATCCTTGTTTTTAAAAAAGAAACCATAGGGAAGACAAACTCAAGTGGGACTTCAGCAAGGCATTACTTGTAATCCCACTATTGTCATCATCCCTACCTATTATCACCAGTCACCGAGGAGTTTTGTGCTCTTTTAAGTGATGTGGATGAGATTGAATAAGTTATACTTGGTTAATGCCATATTCCCTAACCTGCAAGAGTTCATAGTTAATTCTTTGCTTTCCTATGGTGAAAGCACTTAGCTTATTTGCAATGTCTTTTGGGCTATATCTAAAAAACCCCAATTTTATAAGTGAATAATTTAGAGTGAAAAATTGTATGGTAGGTTATTTGTGTAACACTTCAAAGGAACAAGGATGAAATCCAGGAATTCTAGCTTGCAGGCAGCCCAACGTAGCTGTGAACAGACCCCATTACATTTATTCTGCTGTACTGGACACTCTTCTAGAGTTGAGACCTCAAATTGTTTTCACCTAATGCTGGTGTAAAAAGAACCACTGAATAGCTGAGACCTTTGTATACTAAATAGCATTTACTTAAGGTTCTTTTTTTAGTGGGACAAAACTGAAATTTTAATGTGACTGCTGAAATTAACCTTGCTGAGGAGTCAGCTGCTCAGTCTTGTCCAGCAATAGCTCAGTGAAACTTTTACAGCCTTTGGGCTGTATCTTTACAGTAATTAACCAGTGTAAATTTAAATAGGTGAGATAAATAGTCATATATTAACAGGCTTACTTAGTACAGGCAAATAGGGAAATGATAGTCAAAGCAGTATGTTCATGTTTTTCAGTCTTTTCTTTGTCTCCATAGTTTATTTTTCTGGTTAAAAAAAAATTAAGACTCTTCCAAAAAGCTGTTCAGTGCACACAGCTTAAACACTATCTCTGAATGTAGTTCTCCAGAGGAATTACAATGTTTGTGAAGAGAAAGGGCAGTTACAGCCTATCTTTAAAATCTGATTTAGCCAGACAATGCAGATGTCTAAAACTGAATGGTGTTGGATAGAGCCTGACACTAAAATTCTAAAGCTTGTGTTTTATATTCAGATTTGAGTGTGGTATACATAGAGTTAGAACTTATAGCAGGATGATCTGATTGGTATTTTTAAGTTTAACTTATATTTATTAAACAGTTATGTGAATTTTGTATTTATTAATCTAAGTATCAGCTTTAAAACATTGACAGTAGTAATAAGGAAAATAAGTAAGTGGTGATGTACCTATAACACAAAATGCATAGTTCATGATAGAGGATTTTTGACTCTGGAAAATGTGAAAAGTGAAAATAAAGTCTGCCAGTGATTTTTAATATGAAATAATTTCTATCAAAATTAAACACACACTTTGAGGGATGTGTAAAACCAAATGTGCTTCAGATTGTGTAACAGGAAATTATTGTACATTGAATTGAGCTATGAACTTTAGCAACGGGTTAACTGGTGTTAACCAGTACAGTTGACTTTTGACACTTTATATTGCTTTACACTCTTAAAATTTAGGTTATGTGAATTAAGGACAAATGTTTAGTTAATTTGGAACCAGTGACCAAGCTTGAGGTACTTAATTTATGTCACCTCTGCATATGTGGGTGGCCAGTGATTTCACACTCACTTCTCTGTTCCTCCTACAAGCTGTAGGAAACCATCTCTGTCACTGTAAAGAATTGATTCCAGTTGGCTGCTACAAGTGTTTGCTTTTGTCTTGCATCAAAAGATGTCCAAGTTACTGTTAGTGGCATGTCTTTAGAATATCTTGCCATCTGCTGCACAGGACTATACGTTTTCTGGTTTTTCCAAATTTGAGCGTTAACTAATTAGGACCATGGAAAAAATTAAACAAAAGTTGAGGAGGGAAAAAGTAATGGGACAGCTGAAAAGAATCATTGGCATTCCAATACTCTTTAAATAAACACAAGCTGTTTCATGCACTGTACTTCTTTTGAGCCTTACTTTTTGGTTTGTAGTATACAGCATTTATCTAGGGGATCATATCTATTTTTGCCAAAATGTTTAGAAATATAAGAAGTGTTTTACTATAAAGGCTCTGAAAATGCAGCCTGACTTTGTAAAACAACAGAATTTGGAGCTTGATCACAAGCAGAATACTAGAAATGTGAAGTTTAAAAAAATTTCTTTCCTTCTATTTTCTTGAAAATAAGAATATTTCATTCTGAAAAGATTTTAGGGAAATGTTTGATAGGTAGATATCTCAAAGGACTGGTAGGATAATTTCAGTCTCAATGCTGTCCATTTAATCCCAAGAGCAGCTCAATCAGCAGGTTTTTAGTTATTGTGAGAGCAGCAGGTTTAGTTATTGTGAGAGATGAACAGCAATGTTTCTCTAGGGGCTAAACTGTCATCAGGTGAATCTGGAAACTGAGCTCTAAAGAATGAGATTTGTTCTTTGCTACGTGTAATCTTCATTACAATTCTCTGTTAATTAGTATTTGTCTGTGCATTTAGAGTTCTTTCTGTGGTGCCTAGAGCTGTCTTCTCTGAGCCAACCAATGCAAGGAGCCTGGGAGATACTCCCAAGAGTCAAATTTGGCACCTGATGTCATAATTTAAAACTGAGCTAGGAAGCCCCAAAGTCAGTGAAGTTAAAAAATACATTTGGGCTATTTCTCTGTAATAGCTGTTTTTAAAATTGGTATGTACAATAAAAATGCAATTAGATCTGGGAGATCAAACAACTTTTAAAAAACCCAATAACAATAGCTAACAAACAGGGGGTTTTGTTTTAAATTCTTGTTGTCTTTTTCATTTAGAAATCCCAGTGATCAGATAAAGCTTTGTTGTAAAGGGAGAGATACAGATAGCACTGTGTTTGAACAGCTTCATCCAGCAGTGGGGTACATGCAACTGCTCTGGTGTAAGTGCTTCTCTTGGGGACACTGATTCAACAACTCATTAGCCAGTCAGCATGTTCAGCTTGAAATAGAGGCTTAAAATATCATGTGGTTTGAATATTCTTCTTAATGTAAAGATATACATAAATGCAGGAGGACTTGTTAAATCAGAACTAGAATATTTTGTGCCGAAGGCAGGCAAATCCATCAGATTAGAGCAAAATCTACTGAAATGCTACGGGTTCTGAGGTTTTATGCTGATATTTAAAACACTTAGAATATCTACATTGTGCAAGTAATCCATATCTCAGAATTCCTAGCTTGAAATCTGTGAAAGTCTATGAATGTGAATACAATTCATGTTATTTTGAAATAAGTATCCTCTCTGCTTGTTTTCAGGGGTCTACCGTAATGTGAACTTAATTAAGAATTTTACCTAGTTTTCCTTTCTTGCTTTAAAAATTCATGTTCTCTGTAAGTGTCCATGCCTAATACAAACCATTCCATGATTTTTAAAATATGTCTGACATAACAAAACCATCATAACATATATTCAATATGGGTTACAAACATAACTATTGTTTTCCTCTCTGTAATAGAGCTTTCTTGGCTTTTTTCTAATCTTTTCCAGAAGGCCAACATGTTTTATATGAAAACAAAGTTGGAATCATAAGCATCTGATTTTTTTTTTTTTTTAACATTGCCTTAGATGATAAAACCTTGACTTTTCATTCTTCCTGTGCAAGGTTAAGTTTGTGTGTGTGGCCAGGGTAGAGCTGCTGTCTGGGTAAGGGAACAAGCCGTTGGTCTGGCTGATCCCCAGTGTGCTGTGCAGCACTCACACACTGAGTTAGATGATGATGATGCTGGCAAGTTGGGTTCCTGCCACCTCTTTCTGTCAGGTTGCACCTGTGCCTTCAGGGTCAGCTTCTCCTTTTTCTCTCTTCTCCTCTCCCTCCATTCTGCTTGTCCCCCTCACACTTCTGCACATCTTTTCCCCAAACAAACAGAATTTTTCCTTAATGCTTCATTCATACAGTTACAAAACTTTCTTTGTAGTTCATTAATTTGATTTTTAATGTTCTTTTCATTGTAATATCTTACTTATAGCAGAATTTATGGAAAAATCAAGATACATTGTTGTTAGTGGTAAAGCATACAAGAGCCTGTTTTGTTTATGTGTGTTTAAGATGAAAAACATTTCTGCAAAAACATTTTTTCCCTTTAGCAATGAAACTCCTCATGATCTTTGCACTTCAGACACATTTGCTCACTTAAATTTCAAGTTATAAGTACAGTAATATGTATTTCTTAATAAAAATGCCTCACGTAGTAGAGTACAGTAAAAGCACAAAATTTGAATGCCACCATGTGTAACTAAGATATACTAAGATTGATAAGCAAGAAATAAGTTACCTGAAGTTTTTGAGTTCAGTAGTCTGTCTTAGAGTTTACTCAGTGCAGCTGAAATGGGCATAGGTCTTTAGGATATCACAAAGAATGAAAATCACAATCACATCTGTTTGTTGATATGTTTGGAAGTCTTGTAATTTGGCAGTAAATTATACGTCTATGTGTACTGGCCCATTTTAACCTAATTATATCCTTATTTCTCTAGGTGTTAACTAAAGCTCAAAATGATCTTGGGGGCTTATGGCAAGGAAAACATAACTGACTTGGCCACAAAACAGCAATGTGGAAGTATTATAATTGCAGATTATTCTGCAAGCCTTTGTCATTGCTTAAACTTGCATTCTACCTCTTTCTGAATGCAGTACATAATTACTTGTATACAAGTTTTGTTCACAATATGCTTGAAGTATTAATTTTGAAGGCTAGGACAATTCCACAAGTGAATTGTGGCTTTTTTTGTATAAGCTTGTATCTCTAGGAGTCCACCTCACTTATTGCAAAAGAAAATCAAAACGTGGGGGGTGATGAAGCCTTGTTTTGGGGTTAGGGTGAATACAGCTTCCCTACCCCAGTGGTGCTGTGTGGATCAGGGGTGGGAGCACTCAGCCTGTGTGCTGCTGTGGCTGCTGCCTTGGCATGCCCTGCGTGCTGCCCCGTGCCAGCCAGTCTGATTGTGGGTGCAGGGGGCATCTTGGCTGATTTCTACACACTGCTGCTGCAGCATCTGCAGTAGATTCTGTCTGAGTGTCAAGCACTTGCTGTTGGCTGCTGAGGAGCTTTTGAACTACTTTAACACCTTTGATTTCAAAGATGTTAAATTGATAACATCATTTGTTTGTTGGAGATGGTTGTGAGTGGTGTTGTCAATACAGATGGCATCTGAACAAAGATTTCTAGACACTGCAATATTCAGCTTTGCTATGCCTAAGAGTCCAGCAGCCTTTCAACAGCCAACGCGTGCATGCACGAAGAACCTCTGTGCTTCTAAAGTTGTTATATTGATTATAGATTCCTGGGTCGAGCCTTTGGACAGCCTGTTGTCAGAGCTGGAAGGCTCAGGAATACTTAGCACACTCTCCAGAGCTTGTAACCCTCCAAACATAACCAATCCCTTACTGGCAAACAATTTACAAAAGTTTTGAACTGAACTAAGCATTATAGGGTTTATAGATAATACACTATAAATCTACAAATAGAAAATATGTACTTGCAAGAGTTACTTTTTTGTTTCTGCTTGTAATATACATGTGGTATTGACAACATTGTTATCTCAAAATACACAGTTCAGACTGTAAAAATCAGTTTTGCCAAATCAATTTTACTGTTTCATAACTTACTTGAAATTGTTGTGTGAACAGATTTAAAATACAGGCGGGAAACCAAGCACAAGTACTAATCGTGGAGCATTAGGATTTGAGAGAACATATGTTCAGAATCAGGTAAGAACAATATAAAACTATTCTTTTTCTCTTGAAAATATATTCCCCTGTTAGAGTTACCTCCAGGATTGAGTCTACGTGCTGAAATATCCATCTCAAACTCGTTATTAGTGAATGTTATATCTTAATGAAATTCCATCTTCCTAGGGTGACAGATTACTCAAGTAACTAGTACTACAGTGCTATCAGCTCTCGTATTTAAGACTGCAAATACGTGACATTTTAAAATGTGGTCTCGAGGCGTGTCCGACTTGTCCTTGGCACGCAGGGCTGGCCCTGTCCCCGCTGCCCCCCGGGCCGTGCCCGGCGTGGCTGTGAGCGGCGCCCGCGCTCCGCAGCGCCCGGCTCGGCCCGCAGGGGGCGCGCGGGAGCGGCAGCGCCGGGCCTGCGGGGCCGGCCCCGCGGAACGGGAGCGCGCACCCCGCTCCTCTGGGGCTGCCGGAGCCCGCGGAACGGGAGCGCGCACCCCGCTCCTCTGGGGCTGCCGGAGCCCGCGGAACGGGAGCGCGCACCCCGCTCCTCTGGGGCTGCCGGAGCCCGCGGAACGGGAGCGCGCACCCTGCTCCTCTGGGGCTGCCGGCCGCTGCTGCTGCCGCCGCACAGCCTTGGTGCTGCTGCCTGCTTTTGTGCAAGCTTACTCTTTGCATTGTTGCCTGAACAGCCTTCTGAAGCATGTATAAATTTTTGGAACAAAGCATCAAGACATCATCTCTGAAGATAGCATCTGCCTTGTGTTGTGGCCATTTTATAATAAGTTGGGTAGCCTGAGACTAGTTTCCTTTAAATCTACATTAGGATATAAGAAAGTAAGCTGAAATAATTTCTAGAATAAAACCGGCTAAAATCAAATAATGTGTACTGGTAACACCTGTTAATTGTTTCAGCACTACAGTTACTAAAGGTGCAAAAGTGGGGTAAAAAGATACCAATTTAACCTAATGATCTCCCTCTGGAGACGTATGAGCAACTCGGATGTGCCCTACAGCTGCAATCTCCCTTATTGCCTACAGAGTAGTTTGGCAAAGGTGCTATGCCAAAACACTTGTGAGCTACTGTCATGCCATAGGAATTATGACATTTAGAAAGCACTTATTTAAAATCCCTCTTTATGCATGTCCTGTCTGTAATAGTGTTCCATCCAAGAAGAGCTTCTAAGTAACACTTTAATTTGGAGTAGTGCCAGTATGATTTTGGTGGGTGGTTCAATAACTTAGTAGTGTTTCCTTCATTTTGAGAGAGAAAACTTCCTGGGCAAAAATGAATGCAGTAGGCTCAAAAGGTTATTAAATAAGCTCATGTAACACAGTGATTGTTTCACAGTCCTTATTTCTACTTCTAATTTTCTCCTTTCCTACTTCGAGAGCGTTACAGGGTATTCATACAACAAACACCCTAACAATGAGATTAACATTTAGTTTTAATAAATTTTTTCTGAACAGCTTTAGCTCAGACAATTTAAACTTGCACAAAATATTTAGAAAGCAAAACCAAAGACATACAAGGGAAAAAAAATTCTAATACTAAAATTAAAAAAAGGAAAAATGTTAAAAGCAAGAAGAATCTGCTGACAGACTTTCTGATGACACCTAATAGTTATTGTGAATGGACATGTTCCATCCTTACCTTATTCTTTTGCTTCCTTTCAAGAAAAAAATAAATACCCATTTCAACAAAATTAAGAACTTTAATTCTCAGTTACTTTGTGGAAAAGGTACAAAAAAGAAACCAGGACTCATTTTGTTACAAGTCTGTCACTGGTGTTTAATTGAACCCTTAGCAGTTAATGATTGTGGTCTCCTAAGTAGGTTTATCCTGCCTTGTACTTCCATTCCCACTGCAATTGTGTGTGTTCTGTTTCAGGAAAGAGAGGGGTTTTTTTCTCAGAACTGCTTCAATCTTAAATTTTAAATTTTAAATGAAAATAAACAAAATAATATTCTGTACAGCTTTTTAAAATAAATTTTACTGAAGAGGGTCTTGCAGTCAAAAATGTTTCACACAATCCTTTATGTTCCTTATTAAAATGTGCCATTGCTACTATTCAGTGCTTGTGTGGGAGTAGCCACACAGGACCAAGGCAAATTAACAGGAGTTTAAGTAAGTACATGTAGTACAACTTTTTTCCTAATTTTTCTTAAGAACAGATCCTGTGTTTAAAATCATTACTATATCAGATTAATGTCACTGGTACCTCCTTAGTGGATTTTCTAAACACCAGCATTTTATGAGAGTGCCAAAGCAGTTTGATTTGACTAGAAAATCTGGTTCCTTTTGTAAGAACCAGTCTGTGTTCCTTTTATGTTTGAACTCTTTAACAAAAAAATCTAAATTTAAATTAAAAAAAATAATTGATAGGGCTCTGGGCTTCATTCATGAGGATGTAGCTGCATTAGAAGATACAGATAGCAGTTTTACTCTCGGCCTGTTCTGACTCTTGACTCTGCAGTGCATGCTTTCCTCATTTCTGAGCATTTTCTTCATGTTTCACTGCCATATCCTGTGATTTGCAGCATTCCAAGACTTCTGATCTTCCCATTTTTTCCTTTCAGGAAATTTGCTCTTGATATTTTAATGTATCCTTTTTGGGATAAATTAAGTCATGTGGTGTATATGCAGGGTTGCAGAACTTGTGTTCCTGGCCACATTCTCTGTGTTTAGCTGTAGCATTGGATACAAATCCTGAAGAGGATTGCTGGAGGTTATGTAATGATAACTTCAGAAGTTACAACAGGACATTCTTCCAAATACTGAGTCAGAGAAACACATTCCTGTACTAAATGCCTATTGAGTTGATAGTTCAATTTAGTAAGTCTTTGTTTACTCTTTAATCCTCAGTGTCGGCTGGAAAACGGAATGTTTTTCCCTAGTAGCCAAGTTAAGGGAGTTGTTTTCTTTTTAGCATTTAGTAGGTAAAAGTGAAATCAGTTTTGCAAGAAAATGTGTTTTATAATCTTTTTTGTGTTGAGATAATATATGCTATGTATGTGTCTATGTACACACAAGAGGGCAATTTATAATGTTGAATAGGATTCCGTTGCTAAAAATTAGAATTTTTTACAAAAAAAAAAATCCTATATATTAAATTGCAGGAGTGATCAACATCATATTGTTTTTTAATAGTTATGAAACTAACTGACCAAAAGTTTTCAGGCTCTTGCTCTTGAGGCTGATATGGAGAAAATTCTTTGAACTTGACTGTCTGTGTAAAAGGGTGCCTGGCTGTTGAGTCAATCCTTTAAAAAATGCATGTCTCACAGCTGGTTAGGAAACAGGAAAGCAGTTACTTTAGCAGTAGGAGATAGAGCTAATGACATCGGCATGATCAAAAGTAACAGCAAATTTAGAATTTAAAATGTCAATACAAATTGTGGTTTATTAATGAATTTGTATTTACAGCAGGGCCATTACTTTTTGAAGAATTACTCTTCCTTTTATGGAAAAAAATAAGACCTACTCTGATCAACCTTTATATCTGGCACTTGAAAGGAGCTTTGACAAAGAAATTAATTAGTTTGTGAGGGGTGAACATAAACTGAGTCAAACCAATGACTAATCCAAGGTCCTATATTTGGCAGTGACCAAGAGCAGGTACTTAGGAGAGAGCAAAGGAAGAGGACAACCATTCCAAATTCCTTGTGCAACTTCCTCCAGTCTCTGCATCTCAGAAAGATGTGTGTTTTCTTGATGGGGTGTTTTTTTTCTTGATGTATTTTGTTTGTTACAATTTTGGTCATATTTTAAAAACATGGTAAATTATAGCTCCCACAAAATCTTCCAAATGGTTATTATTTTCCTGAAATGTATGGTTACTGTTACAAATGTTTGCATTAAACATAAATAATGGACTATGACTGAATGACTTGAACATGTTGCTGTGTTTCTCAAATGGGGGGGCTGACAGCTGCTACTGCTGCCCATTTTATTTGCCACCCATTGCTGAAGTATAGGATGCAGCCCATGTAGCAACAGAGAGAATGAGCAGAGTTCTTGATCCCTGCCTGCTGTCCTGGACATCCTTTTCATTCAAGGCATTTACTGAATACTGCATTAAGTAATTTCAACTGCCATCCTAAAAGCTTAGCTTTTCTTGTTCTTTAAGGAGATTTTTTTTCAGTCAAAAATGGTACATCTTTTTCTATTAGCTGGAGTTTCTTTCATGGTTTTATTTTACTCATGCCTATGTCTTGGGAATAAAAAAATAACCCAAGTTTGTTGCACAAAGATGCAGGTATTTTACCCACTGTTCATTCAAATGCTGAACCTGATGGAACTTCTACTGTTTAGGGGCCATGTGAGCCTCAGAATGTAGTACAAGATACCTGTATTAAGGCTCACTTAATTGCATGCAAGCAGCTCAGAATTAATGGTTCAGGAAAGCAGAGGACTATCATATTAGTCATTATGTTTTGATAGCCTGTAAAATTTCCCACCTGACTGATGTTCATATTAAGAACACAGTGTGGTGGGATTAGAATATCAGACACTATTAAGCATAGAAATGATTTACACTCAGTTAATATTTGTAACTGCTGTTTATTTTACTGTCAGATCCTTTTTATAGAACAATAGCTACATGAGATTATACAGGAAAATGTAACTTTCTAATTAATTGATGAGCATTCTTAAAATGATATAAGATGACTTCATGATGAAAAATGGCCTGAGTTGTTTGCTTACATTATTTCATCTTGTTCCTACTAGCTTTGCCCTATAAACTTGTCAGAGCCTTAAATTCCAGCAGCATATTGTTAAAGCAAGAGAAATAGCAAAATAGGCCTCCACAAAATATTCAAGGAATGGATTGTTCTGTAACAGTTGTATTTTATGTTTTGCTATGGCCACCTAGGTCTGGAAAGGGCTATAATTAGTATCGAGATAGGTTGCATTTTCTTATCTGTTTTGTGGGAAGAAGAAACAATGCAAAGGGGATTTAAACAGGATGTGTAAAGAAAGGAAGAGACACTGGCGAGACACTGGCTTAGATAAAAAGTAATCATAGCAATAAATTATTTTGCATAGGTTCCTTCTTAACCCTCCCTTGTGGGATGAGAGGGACTGTACAAACTGAGTCACAAAGGCAAGTGTTGATGTGAACTTTGATGAACACTTCTGGCGCTTATTTCAAATTTCCTGAAATCTAAGCTAATGCTTTCCATTGACAGTAATTATATCTATTGTCTGAAACTGTCTATGCAGTAGCTTAATACCCTAACATCTGGTTTTCAGCTGTTCAGTAGAAGTTTCCTCTCTTGGCTTGCAGGTGTATACATAGGAGTTGGCATCAGTGGCTAGGAAGGAATGGAAGCAGCCTTGGCCAATGACTGACAGCCCAGCTCAAATACCTCCAGGGGATCTTGGAGATTCCGGGCAGGCATTCCTGTTTGAAAATATGCAAGTTCTTATGTTTTCTTCCACAAAAATTTTGCTTTTGAACTGCTGTGTTTCTGCTCTGTCATCTGTGACTTCTCTACTCAGGTTTGTTTCTGGTTTTTAAGTTTATAAGTGAGCAAAACAGTGACTTGTACTCTTTAGATACCTAGACGTTACTAGCTGTCTGAAGAATGAGTTAAGCAATCTAAATATTTAAGTACAAGAGTTTTGGAAGTTAAAAAAATTAATGTTTCTTTTCTGTTTTGAAAACATAAATGTATCTGACTGCAGTTACTATACTTAATGATTGCCTTAATTTTCCCAGTTTGTTGAGACATACTGTTTTCATGTGTTATACACTTCTGCCTCATACTTAGAAAGAAAAGAGAACCATATGTTGTGCTTTAATGGTAAATCCCAGGGATTGTCTGTGTGGTTGCAAGGGGTGTGTAGATAAGCCGTGACAAAATTACTGCCCCTATCTAAACTACATCTACCATAGAAGATATCCAGTAAGTAATTCTGTAATTCTCCTAAAGTAAAGAGCTGTCTTGATATCTCATGCTTTTTTAGGGACTACTTAGGTTTCTTACTTTTTTTTTATGCTTGCTCTATAAGCATTTTTATTCAGGAAACATTAAGGCTTTTGAATCCATAAAAACCTGCAACTTATGCTTGAGTGAATATTTGAGGCCAGCAGATATGTTGTTACATCAGCTTTGGGCACTTGGGGGATTAGGTTTATATCTTTGATTCAGACTGTCACATCACACAGCTAGCTTGGGCTAGGGCTCTTTGCAGAGACTTAGAGATAATTGCTGTGGACAAGACTCTGCAATATCAAATGGAGTGAGAGAGAGCCCCCATAACTGCTTCAATGGGGTCACTGAATACACTGACCATTCTGTAAGCTCTACTGCTAGGTGATGTTGTAGCTGCACGTTGTTCTGAAGGTTTGTGCAAGAGAAGAAACTGCTGCTCGTGTTCCGATCTTCTTGCTTTGACACTTAATTCAGTTATGGACAATTTTTCTTAAAGTTTTTTTATGACAGTGTAACTTTATTGCCCTGATTTCTCCTGTTTTGTGATAAATGGATACAGTACAGACATTACTGCAGACATTTTTGGCCTGTATGAGATGTAAGGGGTGAAAACCATCTTATCTGCTAGTGTTAAACACCATCAACTGTAAAGAAGGCATAGTTAACAATTTTTTTTTTGTCTTTGTTCATATTTAAAGACATTGACTGGTAAAATCCAGCTGAGTAAGATCTGCTTATGCTTTTTCTTATCAAGAGTATTATGGGAAACATAACATCTGGAAGGAATATGTATGTCAGTAAGTCACATTTATCCTCAGGGTTATTGAGGACCATGCAGAACACCATTAGTGTATTGATAATTTACTTAAGGGAGCAATAGAGATACTGAGTTGTTCTAGTAGTGACAGAAATCTGAAACATTGACTTTGACAGGAAAAAACTCAATTTTTTTCAGCTGTTTATTTTGTAAAGTATCTTCACATGTAAGAAATAAAGTCAGATAAATCACTTGGCCCCTTTCTGCAGATTAAAATTTTCATCAAAATTAATGTGACTATATAAGGAAAAAATTCAAGTGTTTGGTAAAGTTTTTCTGAAATTATACATTTGGTTATTAATTGGCTACTTGCACTTTTAAAATAATTCCATAACAAATTCCTTTTGTGGTATAAAGCAGCTGCTCAGGATTAATGTCACGTCAACGTCTCAGGATGCAGGAAGAGGATGGATGAGTAAAGCTAAAACCTCAAATGTCAGTAAGCTCTTTATTTTCACAACAGAAGACTTTTGCAAGTGATCAAAACAGCTGTCAGGTTAGGTGAAGAAAAAAAACAATGACTTGAACACTATTGCCTTACCGGTGGCTTATTTTTTAAAAATTTTTTTATACATATAGAAAAATATCTTTTCTTAATGGCACATTGACATGAACTGACTAGGAACTGATTGCAATAGCAAGGACTGATCATCATCTGGTTTACATGCTGAGCACTTTGACATCTAATCTGGCTCATTGACACTGTTTTCTTACTCCTTGTTGCCATATACAAGAGAGATGCAAGCAACCCATTTGATAGCAGTGGGGTTTTATTACTGCCAGTTAATGGAATATTCAGGACTATCCAATGGGTTTTCTTTAGAAGGCTAATCACGACACGAAAGAATGGAAGGGGAAAAAGTCTGTTCCTGTCTTTGGGAAGGGAGAGAAAGTAGATACAGTGTTACAGATAAGTGAACTTTAGCTCAGCTCCCATAAAAACAAATATTTGTAAAAAAACCCAAAAAACAACACAAACCAACGTGATTAACAGTCAGAACAAATTTTTCTAGGGAAATTATACCAGTCTGGTTTAATTTGGTTTAATTTCTGTCTGCTATGGCATTAGCCCTTCTCCTCTGTGACTAGAGGAGAAGCAGTGGGACATACATCTCAACTCTGAGGTTCACATAAGCAGGCTGGTAAAACTTAGTCTTGATGCATCTTCTGTCAGGTGGGTACTAGTGTGTTTTGTAGGAGTATTTGGAGGCAGGTGTCAATGCTTCTTTAACTGGGAAGTTAAGTACTGAGGACTGGTGGGAGTCAGTCCTGGGTTAGGTGCTGCTTAATATTTTGATTAGTGATCTGGATGATGGAATAAAGACTCAATCACTGAATTTGCATTTGAGGTGAAGCCGAAGAGCACAGGTTTTATTATAGGATAAGATTTAAATTGAAATTTACCTATGCAAGTTTTGAGGTCCTCTGAGAAGGGAAAAAGAATACAAGTAACTGGCATGATGGCAAGCTCCCACATAGAGTGTTTAGGAGAAATCTGCTGCCTACACACCATGATAGCAACAACTGAGTAACAGTTCTGTAGAAAAAGATCTTGATGTTGCAGAGATTCAGTGTGACTTGACAGTGCTGCAAAGCTATGGGGAAGGGAGCCACCTTATGGTGTCCTACCATTAGTATGGCCAGGCTTGGTTGTCACATTTAAGGGAAGGTGTGGACCAGATGAAGAGAATTATTCACCAAGGTGAAGGATAAGAATGACTGAGTGCTTAGGAAATATGACTAACAAGGAAAGACAAATGGAACTGCGTTTTCTTCACTGAAACTTTTACATCAGTTCTTTGATATGTAAAAGTCTGTTGCAAACCCAAAATAGATGGATGTCTCTTGTGAAGATGTATAAATGCAGATAAATTCAACTAGGTACTTGGTAATTTAAGATAGAGGGAAATGGAATACATTTCCTAAGATATTGTAGTGTCCATAGTTCTTGACATTTCCAGGAATTTCATACATAGACTTGATACTATCTTGGGCCAGAAAATGGTCTCAATTGTCTTGAGTGCTTTCAAGTCGTAAGACTTCATGAAAATAGTTGTATTTACTTACTGATGTTATTGGTTAACATTTGGTCTCAATCTTCAATGATTTTTGTTAGAAAATCTGTTTCATATGATATGTTTGATTCCTGGGGAAAGGAACACCTGTACTGATGATGATTTATGAACAAATTAGCACACCAGGTCAGTGAAAGTACATTTCAATTGGAGTGGTGTACACACATAGCTGTGTGATTTATCAGTGTAACCCTGGATAAGATCTGGTGTCCCTGCTAACCTGAAATAAGGATGAACTCTCATGTTGATCACTACTTCCAGAAAGTAAAATATTTACATTAAAAGATAGAAGTAGCACAAAGTGAGAATGGAGAAAAAACACTGTTACTTATAGGAACACGGAGAGGAAGTAGAGCTTCTTGATGTTTTATTGTTCATAATCCTGTAATCTTGCTAGATCTCAAATTGCTTCTGGGTGTCAACTTCTTTAGCCAAAAGGTGTTTTCAGCAAGGTAAATTACTTTAAAAACTATGTAATCTGTGTCCTTTGCACCTTGAATAAAATAATGCATTGGAAGAAAAATTAATCCCACCCCCTATTTTGCTTTCTGCTAAGACTTTCCATTGAATTTGTAATAAAAAAGATAGCAAGTTATTTTTTTTAGCATGATTTCATTCCAATACCAACCAGAAAGGTGACAGTAACTTTATCACTAGCTATGAAATCTGTAGTCCTTTTACATGGAATCTGTAGAGTTAGACCATTTAAAAAGGCTAAATTATCTGTGGAATAAACAAAATTTAACTTTCTATACCTATTTTATTAAATACAGCAATCGCAGCTCAGACGTTAGGTTTTACAATAATATACAGGATGTGGTGATGTTGTAAGAAGGTATTATTCATTTATCTTGGGAAAAATGGGAACAGATCTTGCCCAATATAGGAATTATTTTGAAAAAACCCTGAACAGCCGAAAACCCCTAAGCCCAAAACATATCTCTGTCTCTTTCATTCATAGTTCATGAGTTCCATTTTTTACTGTGAAGCAGAATGATTTCAGTAGATTTCATGTTTAATTGGCTGAGTACTCTTCTGTAAAAGTGAATGCTTAAGAAT
Source organism: Passer domesticus (assembly GCF_036417665.1). Classification (NCBI taxonomy): domain Eukaryota; kingdom Metazoa; phylum Chordata; class Aves; order Passeriformes; family Passeridae; genus Passer; species Passer domesticus. The sequence goes on along the minus strand of NC_087487.1, from coordinate 10,389,458 downwards.
TTCCCCTCAGAATCTGTCTATCCATGTGTTTTGCATAGTCCTTCTGAAGAGATTATTCCCAAAAGAAGTTGCTTTCACAATACTGTTGGTGTGCTTAGGGATTATACATCCTTTTTGGAGGGGAGACACAAGGGATGCATTAAATGTTAATATTTCCAAAAGTTTGGTATGACATAGTTACTGTCAGAACATTTGTATTGTAACAGTCTTGTATTTACATATTGCTGTTCTTCCACATGAACAATGCTCATAGAATACTATTTTTTCCTCTTACAATTTCTCAGTGTGCAGTTGGTTTGTTATGCAGAAAAATGTTGACCATGACTGTGTGTCCCTAGAAGAGAATTCTTCTCCTGAAAAAAGCCTGACATATGAGAGCTGAAACACATTGTGAAAATGTTTTTCCTTCTGATGAAAGTACTTGAACATAGCTCAGGATCTGCATCTAAAAAAAGATGAGAATTAGTTAAATTGAATCCTACTCATCCATGGCTCAGACTGGGCACCTAGAACACGAGAAACATGTATATTGTGGGCAAGTAATTATTTTCCCCCTTTAATGTAAGTAAATTATTTCATATTAATAAAATTGGGAGATAATTTTCCTCCTTACTTATGATGCAGATTTAAAAACAGGTCTAAGAACTTCAGCAGCAGTAAGACAATTTGACAGGACACTCCTATCCCACAGTAGAATACCTGGGATTATGTGTAAAAGGGCAAGAATAGCACTAATGTTAAAATCCAATAGTACCAACAATGCAGAAAATTATTTTTTTGCTAGTCTGTAACATTCATGCAACTCACAGTTGTGGTGTACAAATGATTCTCCAGGTATAAGGACCAAACCAAGTCTTGGGGTAAGCTGTTCATGATACTGGCTGAAAGTTTTTTTGCCTACATTGTCTTATCTGTTGTCTAAAATTTGAATTATTTACTCTGAAGGAAGATGTCAGTTTTACAGGTTCATAATCAGCCTGCAAAAGCATTTTCTTTTTAACTTCATTTGAAAGAAAATGAAGTTATTTGAAGAAAAATATAGTAGTGTGGCTATATCACAAAGCTCATTCACAAGTGTGCTGAAAGAACACAGGCTATTGGTGCATGTCTTGAGAGAAAAATGTGGGTAGGTGAAAGCTGCTGCTTCATTCACTAGACCACTTACGTGGGAACTTGAGTGGTAACATGATTTTTTTCTGAAAAAAAAGAGGTTATGTAAGCTCATTTAAAATAATGTAAATTGTGAGCAAGTAATTATTTTCCCCCTTTAATGTAAGTAAATTATTTAATAACTGTGTCTTCAGAGAATGAGTTGAGGGCTTTTAGAACTAGGAAGCTTAGTCCAAAGTAAAAGAAAACTACTAATTCTATTTTTAACAGAGACTACTCTTATGATTTCTGTAGGTTATCAGCCCTGAAACTCATTCAGATGTTTTGGTGTGCAATGGAATGCATGAAATAAATTATGAAACTGATATAAAAGGGAAACTTGTAGAGAGTTTAGGAAATTTGTGCTCATTTTTTTCCACAATAAGTTAATATATTGGTGGTGGTTAAGGAAACTAGCTGAAACAACAGAAAGATTCCATTTCAGAGTAAATAAATCCGCAAAACTCCAGAGAAAGGTAGACATCAGGCAGAGTTATAGGAACTCACTGTCACACTAGAGTCAGTATTTTGTGACAAATGTAAGATGAATTCACTAAGCATGCTATTTGTAAGAATTTATAAGAAATTTTGTATTTACTCAAAGCCCAGTTGGATTGGATATTTAATGTATTTGAACTCCTAATGAGGTCAAAATGAGGTAATGAATCTCCTTGATAAGCATGAGTATATACACATGCTTTCACAAATATTGCTGAGCCAGAGAGCTTTGCTTCTTAGCTAATGAATCATAAAATGATTTGAATTAGTATTATTATTTAAAGATCCTGCAGTCCAACTCCCTTCTATGGGCTAGATTGGTTACTCAACCTGACCTTGAGCTCTTCCAGGGACAAGGCATCCACTGGGCAACAACTTCTCTGGGCAACCTGTTCCAGTGTCTCACAGAAGTGTTTCTCTTCCTTAGAGCAAATCTAAGTCTATCCCCATTCACTTTAAATTAGTTGTCTTTTGTCTTGTCACTGCAGACTCTGACATAAGTGGTGACATAACTTGGAGGAGGATTGTTCCTTGATGTGGCTGGGCACTGAGATGAGGCTGACTGCCTGGTAACCCCCATGGCGATCCTTATCTTTTAAAATGGGTGAGATATTCCCACTTTTCCACTTTTACTGGGACTTTGCCTGATGGCCTTGAGTTTTCAAATATGATGGAGAAATCCTTCTCAACTACATCAGCCAATTCTTTCAGGATGCATCTCATCAGCTCAATCATGTAATTAAGCTGTCAGTGGAATGAATTGAAATGTGTGAGCATTAATGGAGTTGAAAATAGAACAAAAATTTTAGAGGATGTTCCTTCTCAGCCTGTCTTTGTCTGTGCTATCTTGCCTTCCTCTTGGTTTCAGGTTGTCTTTCAGTATCTTTCAAGAGCATTAATAAATGTACTGTACTGAAAATTTTTAAAGTAAACAAGCCCCCACAATCTCTTCAAATCTACCAAATGTATTTCATGATGCTAAACCATTTATAGCTGCTGGAATGCATTTTTCCTAATGGTATTAAACTGATTTATCTGCATCTACTTCTATGAACACAGGCTATGAGTTCCAAAGTGCCTACTTTCTATACCAAGAGTGATTCATGCTGCCTCTAAGACTTGTGTATGTGGTTCCAGAAGATCATCGTCAGGTATGTTGGGCTGAAATAACGGCTCTGACACAGTTTTATCACTGTGATGCCAATAAGAACAGGATAAGAGTATGTATGTCTGTCTTTTCCAAATGTACCATTTCCTGGTCAATAATGTATCTGCTATAAGTGAAAACACTCATTTGGCCACCGTAATGTTTTTATCTGGAACTCAATCTTGTGGCAAATAAACCCAAGATTAGGAGTCTCTGCAGAGATACCACAGCACCTATTTACAAGCTCTTTCAATTGCACAATTTACTCCTTGGTGAAAGCTTTCTTCTGCATTACTTGTTTATCACTGTGATATTGCAATAATCATCCCTGCACTGTGAACTGAATTAATTGGTATTTCTCAACCACAAATGCAATCCAAGCAATTGTTTTTGTAATTAAACTCAGTTTCCAGTTTACTTTACTTTGCTTACATTATCTGGTTAGGCAATCATTGTCTGGAACATAATAAAATAATCTAAATTACTGTTCTTGTAAGAATAAGCCAAACAATAATTAATAAGCCATTGCTTCCTTAGGGACCTTCTTTGAAGATTTCAATGAAAAATTAGAGAAAACAAAGAGAAGTCAATAGACGATGGGAATTGTGTTGCCATAAAGGCATATTTGATCACTTCTTTTCATTTGAAGTGCTTAGGGAATATTAAAGAATTAAATAAAATAAAAAAAAAACTAAAAGGTTTTCTATGGCAGGGAAGCCTTTGAGACAAAAGTGTAATGAATCACATGAGGAATATTGTTCAAGTGCAGTTCCTGTTCTTGGAACTGAACGAGTTAGACCTCTACAAAACTGTGGTGTTAAGTGTGTATGCTTTTGTGTACATGTGTGTGTGCCTTTTTTTTTTTATTCAGAGTATTATGGGCATAGTTAAACTAGATTAGCAGCATTCTGCACTGTAATCCATAGCAGACTTGTGAGAGTAAATACACAAACAAGAGCCTGCAGCCAGGCTTGCTGCCACAGACAGGTATACACTACTGGCTGGTTTTGAGGTAGTCACTAGAAAGATTGATTTCTGCTCCTAAATGAGGCCTTTAAATCCCTTGCTTTGAAAATAGTGACACCTCTGCAAACAAATTAAAAAAACCTCAAAAACCAACAAACAGCAAGAGATGCTAACCCTTCTCTAAAGCTGACTGCAAAACCATTTCATACTAGTAATGCTTCCGTGTTTCGAGTAGACTTCACTGATTGTCATGATTGAAAAGATGGCGCCTTTACTTGCTGCATACTCCACCTGTATGGAAACAAGTTAAAAATGTTCTGTGCCTCATTATTTCCCAAATACATTTGCCTTTCCCCTGAGAGCAATGGCAAACTCCTGAAGATTACCTCGGTAAATTGTTGGATGCCACTGTTCATGTAGGAAGGAAATATGCTTTAAAAATGCCTTGCCCCCATCTTCCCTCACAAATCTTTTTGTGCATTGCTGGTTTTTGCTATGAACTCCTCAGTGAAGGGCTATCTTTTCCTGCATTCCTGGAAAACTGTTAGTATATTCTGTGAAATACTATGGACAAATAACACAAGTGTTGTGTTAACTGAATAGCTGCTAACACTGAATAGCTGCTATTTTTAAAAAGGTCTAATGTCTTATTGCAAAATATATTGCTTTATCCAGCAAACTTCGACCTGGAGTGGGCTATTTGTGTATTTTATAAATATTTTTGTCCCAAACAAAGCTGTTAGAGTTCCTTTAGAATGTAAGAAGACATAAGGATGTAGTTTAAATTGCTGCCAATTATACTGAGATGGAGAAGAGTTGTGGAAAATCTTAATTTTCTGGAGATGGTTAGACTTGGATGCACCAAATACTACTTGCAAGGGGATTTTAAACATTTAAGTGTCCAACAGATACTGTGTCAGAAAGGAAGCACTATAAATTCTTAGATTCAATGCACAGTCTATGATCTGTGTGGAATGAAACAATAAAACTAGTGCTGTTATTACTAGGAGAATGAATGTAGATGTAGAAAGCAAAATCTCCTAAAACCAAATGTCCAAGTTCAGCAATATGCTGAATTATACGTGATGCATGCTACATGTGAGGCAGCTAAAGAAGATCTTAAACCAAAAGAATTGTACAAATGATTTTCAGTAATTTACAGGTATCTGTCCTTTCTTAATGGACATAGCACTTGTGTTCAGAAAATACATGTAACTAATGAGTTTACTGACCTGCAGGAAGGAGCATGATTGTAACTACCTTTATAGATGTACACTAAATTGTTTACTGGCTCACCTTCTTAATGACTTTTAAATTTGTTTTAAGACACAAAGCATGATTATTCAAAATTATTTAGATAACTAGAACATTTCAAGACCATAAAATTCAGATGTATTCCTGTGGTTTTGCTTATGGCACCCAAAACAATGACAATGTATTTCACATCCTAGTTAAAACCATAGAATGAAGAAATATATCTGAATTCTTCAAATGCTGTAGCAAAATTTCCTGTAATTATTCTTTCGTCTCTACAATTGGAGGACTTAAATTTACCTCTTAAATTTTCCCTATTTACCCTAGGCAAGCATTCAAAATTTGTGTTATTTTTTATTAGCTGTTTAACTTGATGTAGTGCCTGCAGTCTACTGTATTGTACCTAACAATACCCAATGTAACTTGGACCATCTGGTAAATGTGCTCAAAGAAGGGTCAGGCCTAAAATAGGTAAGTTTGCAAATGAAAGGTTCTCATGGGAGCTCATGAAGCTCCAGATTTAGACAATGCTGTGTTTCATTAGCAAAAACTTGAAATAATCTCCAGCTTTGTAATGGAAACTAAGAGAATATAAGAGAAAGCAGTAACATTCAGCTTCAGATCCCATTCTGGCTTGATTACAGCCTGTCTTTGGGCTTAGAATGGGTTGTTTTGGTTTTAGGTTGTTGATTCATGGTTCTGAAGAATCTTTTTTTTTTTCTTTTTTATTTTTCTTTTTTCTTTTGGGGACACTACATTGGTGAGTGTAGAAACATATGCAGGTTTAGGCTGTGAACAAAGGTGTTACAATGACAAGTTTACAAGTTTGAGGGGAGAAGTATGAGTCTGAAAATATCTGTTTCACAGGCTTGCTCTCAAGCTAAAGTCTGCCAATTTTCAAAAAAGTCTTATGGAGATTTGGATCCTGTTGATTCTAGGCCTGCCAGAACTTTTACTGCTCTTGCATGTATAGAGATAATAAAAAAAAAAATTGACCTTTTCTTTCCCCCAAAAATGCTATGGAAAGAATTGTATTAACAGAAATATTAGGTTTAAGGTGTTGGTCTTTTTTTTTTTTAATCAATGTGGTTTATTCTGCACAAATTTCTAGAATAGCATTTCACTTTTGGGCTATAGTGTTTGTGACTTGCACAATATTGAAGCAGTGATAGGTTGTGCAAGAGATCTGAAGATTAAGCCCTTTTTAAACTTGGTATATAAATGAAAATACCATTTCCAATGTAAAACTGGAATCTAAACTCAAAGACCAGATGCTGGTCTGTAATGCTCTCAAAACATCAAAGAATGGAAGCTGATATAGATGACGTATAGAAATGAATACAGATTGAAGGCTAGTGCTGAAAACCAATTCTTCCTATATTGTGCAACCAGTGTGCAAAATATTAGAATGATCTTTGGGATTAATAAATAAAATAACAGTGCCTTTCTGTCTGACCTTAGAAGAATCTAGAATACAAAAATTACTGTGGGTTAAATCTTTTTTTTCTTAGACTTGTATAATTCCATTAACCCTGTGGGGTAGAACAGGATATAGGTTAAGCAGTTCCAGAATTTATTTTTGCTTCTCCTTTGGGTTACTTAGAACTCTCATCAGAGGTATTCTGTGTTTATTTCTTTCCTTCCTACAGCAAATGGGCAGGGATTAGAGGGAAATTTTGCTTTACTTTACCTGCTACTCATTAACCAAGCAGCTGAGATACTGAAAGTGCACTGTAATTGCTGATAGTGAGGAATTACTGCCTCTCTCCCCAAAGACAGGAGAGAGCTTTTAATTGTGTATCTGAAGTACTTTTTCTTTCTTTAACAACATTGATTATGTATCTTTTCAGAATTGTAACAAAAAACCTGCCAGTTTTCTGTGGTACTTCACAAAAAAAGTACTTAAAAAAAAGAGAATATTTTCTTCTAGTTTTTGTTGCCTTAATGGCCTGAAAATATCATGTGCACATGTGCAGGATGGAGCTGAATTTCTTTTTTTTCCCCAGTGAACTCGTTATGACACTTTTCTTTGTAGAATTATAAATACTGGCAGTTATTTCTTCAGTCAATTAAAGTTCTTATAGTTGTTCCCAGCTTTGCTCTAATGCCATGTGTATATCTTTTAAGCAAAATGTACTCTGTACTAAATGACTTTGTTTAGAGTGTTTCTAATAGAAATGTCCCTGCCACATGTATCTGCTTGGTCTGTGTAATCTCTTGTAGAATGTTTTCTGGCATTGAACTGACTGTATGTTTAAGCAAACATACTTCAGTTTTGCATCTCTGCTAGTAATTAATGTAACTTGGGGTATCCCCAGTTAATTATGGGGACAACCAAGTTTTATGGAGATATCTGCAATCATGCATTTGGTTGTATATAATATTTAAAAAAACATTACAGAAAACCCTTTGAAGTTATGTGGGTGTGGTGAAATATCTGTTTTCCTTTTTTAAATTGTTCTAATTTGGGGCTAAATGTCAGGTCCCCTTGATATTTGTGAGAACATTCATGTTGAATTGGACAGAAATAGTGCTTAGATGAAACTGAGTCAGCTTCCAAGGTATTTCCCTTATTCTCTGTGCCTACTGTTTTAACAGACAACATTGGATTTTAAGGGTATTGTGGAGTATCAAGCCATGCAGGTAAACTGAAGTAGTTCAGGGAAGCAGAATGTAACCCTTCAATCACTCAAATTCTGTTTTGAAAGCACAGGCAGGGTTTGGGTGTAATAATGACCTTGAAGCAGTGCTCAGCACAGGGAAGGTGTAGTGCTTCAAAATCCAGTTTCCCTGAAGTCAATGAAAATCTTCACAGACTGCAAGGTAGGGCAATGGTAATCTAGGACTCCTCTTCTGTGGATCATCATGTGTAGTATGGATATGTGTGTACAATCAGACACATATATTTATAAATAGATATATAGATAAAATGTTTGTATGCAAATATGTAGTAAGGAGGAAGAGAGATGTTCCTTAGCCTGCTTCACAGAGAGGCTTCATTTCTTTCCTAATAAAACGCGCTTTATTCACATGCAAGCCAGGAGAAACAAAGTGTCCTTTCCTAATCCTGCAGTTTTGTTATTGGTTTTCTCACCTCATGTGTGAGTGGAATTGAGGTTGTCACCTCATTGTGGTCAGTTCCACACCTTTTTCAGAGTAAACAGCATGCAAACTTGTATAAGCAGCATCTGAGCCAAGGCCCTTTTATAAACCAAACTTTAATTTGTTATTGTTCTGGCATGTAGGAATGTGTGTGAGAGACCATGTGGGCTGGCTGTGGAAGGCACTATAAAAACTAACAGTGGAATGTTCATCTGGAGATGTTCTGTGTTATTTATGAAAACTTGGGGCCCAATCCTGCCACCTTCTCTCACGCTAAGCATCCCACTGAGGTCAACCAGTGATTGCACCTCTTTAAGAATAATATATGTGCATAAAACTTTACTGGATTGGATATATGGATGGAATTTTCAAACTTCAGAGAAACCATGTCTGCTGACATCCATTGGATGGTGAAATTTTTGCCTTTGAAAATAAATAAAACTAAATTGATATGACCTGAAGAGGAAAAAATCCTTTGTATTTTGTTATATATTCTGTTTTAGAGGTGTTCACTAGAAGAACTTAATAGTGAACACCTCTAGTGTGGGATTTACCAAAGAAATGCCATGGTGAGAAGTGGGTTGCACTGTTCTCCTTGTGTCTAGTCCTTGGTAAAACATCAAATAAAATTGAAAGTGGAACATAAGTTGACAAAAAGCGAAATTCTCTGCTGAACAATGCAGACAAGCCAGGGTAACAATTAATGTTTGAAAACTATATAAGTAAAGATAAGTTTGTAATTTGTGAATAATGTAACCATATTTATTCTGAAGACTAATTTGTGTCAACTAAATATGATCGTCAGTTTAGAAACTATAGGGATATTCCCTCATTTTCTAGCTTCACCTTCAGACAAGCAGATCTAGAGAAGTGGTTTTGACTCCTTTTCCAAAAAGTTGAGCTTTCTTTTGTTTCAGGGCACATATGTCATTGTTTTGGGTTTTTTCCTGCTGCTTGAACATCAGTCTTTCTTTTTGTGAAATACTTTATATATGGCCTAAGACCTATAGCTATTATAGGTATAAAACAAAACTAATTTTAGTAAATCCATTGAGACATATGGTAAAAAATTCCATTGACAGCATGATAAATGTGTCTTGTATTTGGCATAGCTTTAACATACCACTTTTTATTATTTTTCCAAAACAATCTCTCACATAAGTAGGGCTGTAATCTAAGATTGTTTGCAATGGGGAAGTGTGAACTGATCACAACATGCAAACAGGACTGGCTGCAGTCTGGAGCTGACAGTAATACTGTCTTTGAAGCTACCGTGTTTGTTTTGAGGCCTTGCCCCGGGGACAGTATGAATTTGGTAAAAGAATTTGTTACCTTCCCAAAACTGCTGCCTCTGACAACTAAAGGTGCAAAATTCTCCCTGCTGGTTCTGAATTCTGGCTCCCCATGTAGTATCACATTGCATTAGTGGCCAAACAACAGTCAAGAGCAGTTGTCATTCAATATAAGACACATTTTGAAATAATTCAGATTTGGAACTGATTTCAAAGGCAGTTAGATTTCTATAAGGCATTCATTAAAAAATTGCCAAACACAAACAACTAGTTTGAATGCTGAACCAATTGTTTATGTACATAGACTGTATATTGAAACGGTTTTAAATTTGAACCAGTTCATATTACGCAGAATCAATTTGGTAAAGGTATCAAACACATAACTGCTTCATTAAACAAGGCATTTTCCCTGCCACTTGCTGCCTTGCCACTATTGTATCTATAAATCATCTGAAAATAGTTTTCATATCACTGTATGATACAGCATTCCACTGGAGGTAAGAGTGAATGTAGTCCTCTGTGTTCCACATCATGCATAACAGGCTGTAGCAAACTAATTTTATGCACTTCTCTTCTGCTCTCTGTATAAAGGAAAAATTTTATGTGCCCTTTCATAGCAAGGAGGATGTTTGAGCCCATCCCTGGGCTCTGCTAAGTGTGTGTTTGTATATTTCCCCAGTATTTTTATTTACACAAAAACTGTCCAGGATTTGGATACCTTGAGTGGCTTGAGAATCCATAAACAATGAGCTTAACTTTTAGTGTTTAACTGTTAAACATCTATACTATGAAAAACTTTCCTTAAATTTTGATGAGCTTTAAGGATAAGTTACATCTGGTCTAATGTTTTTGGTTTCCTGGTGTCAGGATTCCTCACATCATCCCAATGAGAAACCTCACTTGGGATGAGATGGAGGCAGCTCTGTGCAAATGGTGGCAGTGACCTCTGTGTCTAAGCACTACCTCTGACCCTGGCCAGATCAGCACAATGGTGCAAAGAAGTTTTCTGTGACCCATCTGCTTGCAAGTGGATGGAAGGAGGTGTCTATTATGTATCCTCCCTGCTTTGGCCCTCCTCACCTTCAGTAAATCATAGAAAACAATCTGCCATTATTTTTTCCATCTTGGAGGGAGATTGTGGGGTGTTTGCAATGGAAAGAGCCTCATGATCTAGACTGGGGGCTTCAGTTGCAACTTCTTACCTTATTAAAAGGGATATTTTTTTCCTTGATGAAGAAGATGAAGCAAAACAAATCACTTTGCATGTAATAAACCACAGTGAAGTTAAGGGGAGGAAAAATTACAAGCCATGATAAATGTCAGCAGTCAATATTGTTTCTCTTTACAGAACCATAAACAAAATCATGCAACTAGTCTCTAAAAGGTCTCGATGACAGCTCTGGTAAATTTAAGCAATCTGGCTACAAAGATGAATAGTATTTTCCTGTTGCACATTCTCTCTCTCTCCCTGAAACTATTTAAATCTAATTAACCTAGTGTCAAACTCTCTGATTTCACTCCAATGTTCTAACACAGGACCTTAAACAATGTTGATGTTTTTTAATACCAACTTCTCTTAAAATATTTGGTTTTAACATTTATCCTTTTATTTGCCTGTGTACCAAAATAAATTATTACCTCAGTTATATGGCTATGACACTGAATCAGATGGTACCCACAGAAGAAAAACAGTTTTTTCTCTAGTACAGCAAGCATGTGTATACAATGGCTGTCTTGCTCTGGCTCAGCTTGGATATTAGCAACTCTTGTTTTTGCCAGTATTTCATTTCCTTCCACTGCATGAAATTTCACTTCAGTAAAGCTAGTAAAAATTTTGTTATTAAGTTCAGTAAAGAAAAATTTCTACGTACCTCTAGCTACGAAGTATTCATTTTCTGGATTTGTATAGGAATTCCCAGAATGACTGCCTATCTTCTCCTGCAGTACTGACAATGGACTAAATTTTCTGCTGCCCGTAACCAAGGGGTCAGGAGAGTTGCCCTGGGTGCACCTGGCTTCAACATTTAGATAATTGATATTAAATTGGTTTTGTATCTGTTACTTCTTTGGGTTGGGATAAAGAGGATTTTATTCCCTTGCCCAGTTTAGTTTGATTTTTAAGCTTTGAAAGTAAGAATAGTATAAAGATAACTGGATTTCCAAATTGTTCAATTTTGTTAAGTAAAGCCTTGAAGTTGCTGGGCTTTTAGGCCAAATACCATAAAGGACTGAGAAACCCATAGTTATCTGCTTTGAAAATCTTTTGTTGACAGAACAAGCACAAAACATCTGCAGCTCTTGTTCAAATTACTACATACCTACATAACTCTTTTGAAGGAATCAGTAATTAATTTCTTAATTCCCTAATGAGTAAAAAAACCCAACAAAAACTGCAAAGAAAACATCCTACAAGTATTAGATGTTGGAAACAAAAAAGTCTGTAACAAAGGTATATTCTAGTGGGGTCCATGTGAATTCAAAATTCACACAAAACATCATTTTAGGGACTATTGTTGGGGCTACCTCCACTTCTTTGAATGAGGAACAATAAATTGAAAATATTTTTGAGCAGTAACTTAGTGGGAGAGATGCATGCTACTTAAGCATTCATGTACAATTTAACAATGTAGGGAGTATCTGTTTCAAACATATTCTCTTTTGAAGGGAGCTGAAGTCTTGCACCTATTTTCCAGTTCATGTAAAGTATATGCTCATCAATCCCCTCCTTTACCAAGGGGATCTATGCTGTAAATTCCTGAAATAGCTATGAGCAGCCCTCTGCACTGTCCATGTTATGTGCAAGTGGGCTGGCAGTGAAGTACAGGCTTGTCAGCTGATCCACAGAGGTAAAAAATAAAAAATTCAGATACTGCAGTCCTAAGAAGCACCTTATGCTATGAGCCACTACTTTTGATATACATTTTTCCCAGCATTTGTCCTCCGACAAACTCTTAAGTTTCAAGCCACTGGTATAAATTTTAATTACTTTTGAGTGTATTATTTGAAAATTTATTACTTTAAGATGTCCATTATCCTATTATTAAGAGAATTCTGTTAATTATCTAATTGATTTGGTTGATGGATTTGGCTCTGCTTCTCTAAGTTGTGTCCTGGCATCTGAACCCTTGGGAGTGTCATCCACAATGTTATTTTATCTGATGGTCACAACTTATCTACAATGATATTTGTTTACTTGTTATAGGTACAAATTGGTAGTGCTGGCATCTAATGATTTTGGCAAAGATTTTACTGGTCAGACAAGGATGGCAGAACAAGTTTCTCCTGTGAAAGTACAGTTGCACTTAAAAAATAAAATTTTGTACTGTAAAGATAGTGAACAAGGCAGTTCAGCTCTCCTACATGACCTTTCCAAGAGATACCTAACAGCATTTGATTCCTTGGGATTTTATTTGGGTTTGCTATAGTGTGCCATCCTCTGAAAGTTTATTTAAATGCATTTGAGCATTTCTGAATGCAGGATTTACTTGATCAGTACCTTTTAAGACTTCTTCAAGGGCTCAAAACTAGATTCTTTCCAGGATGGTCCCAAAAAAGACATTTTACTTGACCTGCTTCTGCTTAGGCGGGACACCAACATAAAGGACTTCTGTTTGCTGTCTCCTGCCTTAATACAGTGCAGCCCAGGGCAATTGAAATTTGTAGTGAATGTATTATGTACATCTAAGTTCAGCCTTGCATTATTTATTTATTTGTTGGCAAATGATTGTTCAATTATTTTCAGTGCAAAAAACGCATTGTCACATCCTGCTTCAGAAGGATGTTCTGTTTTTTAAGGGACCTTATGCCAGTCTATTTCTTCATTCTAAGACTGAGCCCTGCCCTGTGATTTCTGTTACAGCATACCTGTCAGAATTCATAGCTGAGAAGAGCTACAGTAAAGGAAAGCACTTGCATAACTGGACAAATAATGTCACATCCTTTGCTATCAAAGTTTGAGGTAAGATCTGTGTCCTGTGGAACAGAAAAAGTGCCTCTAGTCATGTCTTGTTTAACTTATTTTTTCTAACTTTTTTCTCTGATTTTCTACATCTGGTACCTTTTGTAAAGATGACCACCTGCTCTTATAGACCAAACCAGCTGTTTAACAATGTTGTATTGTTGAGATAAGGGATTTTTTTATTTCTCTGAAGTGCTTAACAATTTTTAGCCTCTGATGTTCTTTAAGGTTCAAGTGCTTTTGAAGCTAAGGCATATTGCAGATACAGCATGTGATGGAATAAGTGAACATAGAATGCACTTTAGTCTCTGTTTGATCTCTCTAGATGCTGATAATTGGTGGTGGCGTTGCGGGCTGACTGCAGCAGTAGCTGCCAAAGCAATGGAAATTGCTGTCAGGGGATTTGATACCAGGTGGAGTAAGAAAATATGGCTTAGAATCTAGAACACTGTTAACACTTTATAAAACATTCTGGTTAAAGTTCTGCTTTGCTTTGCACCGAAGCAAAACATTGTCATTCAAAAATAATCTGGAAGTTTCTTTCTGTCATGGGCCTACCAGGAATTTTAGTTACTTCATTGCTAATTAGCACAAAATTCAAATTATTGATTTCAATATCCAGAAAAAGAGAACATACTTCCCAGGTCCAGCTTAAGAAAAGCATTATCTTCCCCCTTCCTTCCTAGACTCAACTTTCCTGTTTTCCCTGTATATTATACCCAGTCTATCCCAGTCCCTTTGAATGTGGGGTTGTGTGCAGCTGTTTGACCCCCACCCCTCGTGGCTGTCCCTACTCCAGCATGGGTCATCCCTGGGCTCCTGTTCCTCACCTAGAGAACTCCCCATGGTAAGCAGTGCTGGCTTCCAGGAGGGCCTCTCCAGCTCCCTGTCAGCTCAGCACTCCGTGTGTCCCTCTGTATCTCTTCCCATCTCCTGCCTCAGGAGCTGACGTGTGTGAGCAGGGCTGCCCTGTGCTGCTGGCAGCTTTTGGAGGGTGAGAGGCTGTTTATGTGGGATTTGGAGCCAGCTGGAGCTGGATGGCAGAGGCACTGCTCACACATGAACACATTAGGCCCTCAAGTATACCAGGGGTGATTTGCCTGGTACAGTGTTTAAAAGTGGTACTTGTATTAGTTCAGGTCTTATTCCAGATAAGATTCTACTTATGGCATTGGAGAGCTCAAACATGCTAAAGTCCCTATTGGCATAAAATGCTTAGTCAAATGTGCATGTATCTAGGTATTTACTAAAAACTATTAGTAAGTAATGGCTTAATGATTATTTTACCTGTTATAAATCAGTGATTTGGAGTATTTGCTTTGCTAATGATTTCCTAGTAATTTTCGATTCAGACTCAAAGTAATTAATATTTTATATTTACTTCTGAAAGCACCTATGTGTATGACATACCTCCCTATTTACCCTCTCTCGTAAGACTTACCATTTCTAATAAGAGTTATTAAACTTGTTTGGTTTGCTGTCTTAAACGTGAAATTGGGGAAGAAATCTTCAATTCTAAGCAGTAGGAGTATGATGGAATCAATGAAAGAATGATCAGTATTTATATGGAGCTGAGGTTTAGGAGTAAGTAGAAATTACTCAGCCTGCAGAATTTGACATCTTTCAGGTGTAGATTATACACCAGTATTTAGGAATAACTGATATGCAGGGAAAACACAAATAACATTACTTTGCTCTAACAAATGAAAAAGTAATCAACATTGCAGTAATAAAGATTGTCTTTCCTTGAAGTCACTGCAACTCTGTCAGGGAGTTCTTACAAAAGTGTTATGGGGTAATAAAGCAAAGCCTTTAATAAGTAATAAAACCACAAATTGGAATATTAGAGATAATTCTGTCTGTTTTATGCACTGTGACTTTTATAAGCATGGGAACAGCTTTTTAAACAACAACATCCATAAATGCTTTTAAACTAATTCCTTCATTAACAAGAATTTTGTGTTCAATTCAAGATATAGGAAAAGAAAAACCAATTCAGAGATTTGAATTTTCACTATTTTCACAATTGTAAAGTAGTGGTATAGAACAGTTTTTAATATTAATGGTAGATTTTATGGGATTACCATTAAAATGAATATAAATTTTAGATGAGGACTACATTCCAGTGTGACATGGAAAAGCAAAGTCATACGAAATATGACGCTACTATCTTCTAAAGGTGCATCTATATGTTTGTAAAGACCCATCAGCTGAAGCAGTTTAAAATGCTGTCATTTCAGTATTTGTGAATTTACCCAAGAAGGATAATTCTCATCAGGAACCAACCTGGGCCGTGGGCTATGAAACAGAATTATTGCTGCCACTGTCCCCCAGGTAGCAGATCCCTGCAATGGCCTGTTCTGGAGAGCCAGCTAGAGTATTTCAATTTTACCTTGTATTGATGACTTCTGGGGCTGCCATTCTTCATGATGATGTTGATTTACTCCAGCATGTGTATGGAAGCCAACATGTCTGACTTCATATGAGATAAACCGTCAAGTTTAATGTCCAGATTGCTATCCTGGAATGAAAGAAGCAAGGACATAGGGTACGGTGTCCAAGGTCAGAATTCAATGTAAATTGTTTTCAGAGCATGGCATTAGGATTTTGTTTGGGGCTTTTTTAAATGTTCTGCTTGCATAATAATACTAAGGGATGTTAGAGACGTGGTATTAATCCAGATGTACTTGCAAGGAATTTAAGTTTTGAAGGTATCACTATCTTCCTCCTTGGGATTGTCTGGAGTGCAGTTAATCTGTGAAACACATTGTGCAATGTGATTCTTATCAGACAATCATGAGGTGTTTTTTCATTTGAAGAAGTACTTGATTTCTTATTCTCAAAAATAAGCACCATATGGTTTTGTAACCAGTTCCCTGACTGGCCTCCCAGCTCATTTAATCTCTGGCTTCCTGACAAAATTGCTGAATTTCTTTGGTCATGCATCAGAGTAAGCTATTAGTTTTATACAGAAACCTTAACTTGTAAAAGAAAGCTTTAGTAACTCATGTCTGTAGTAATATGCAAATTTGATTTACTAGCATGTATAAAGCAAGCATCAGATCTGTGGAGAACATGTGAAAAGTTTCCAACACATGAAAGCTTTGACAACTATTTATTTTGCTTTCTCATCAGGGTGTGGTGAACACTGGTTACAAGGACTTGCCAAGTAGAATGGCTACTCAAGCCAGTAGCCTTTTTTCCAACAACATCTTGAAATTATTAAAGCTGTTTCTCCTGAGAAAGAATATTTTCACTTTGAACAAAAGGACGATTTAGATTATAGGGCTATTGATCATGTCATTAGAAGAATTTGGGTAATAAAGGTAAGTTTCAACACTAAAACATTTTTGATAAAAAACATATAAAATGTGTTGTCTGAAAGCAGTAATTTTGTTAGGGAATTTAGTCATTCTGAGGAAATGTTATCATTCAATGTCTACATGAAAATGTTGGGAAGGGAATTTCTTGCTGGTTTCAAGCAGTAAAATATGGGGCAAAAATACTTATAAAAATGTCAATACTCTAAAATTACTTCTGTCCTTTGAACTCATATTTTAAAAGGATGTGTTTTGAGAATCAGCCCATCCCCTGAGCTACTGAGCTCTGCCTTAGCAATAGAACTTCAAGTGCTAGAGTTTATGGACTCAAATGAGCAGGTATTGAACACAGGAGCTGATAAATAGGAATAGGTGAGCTGTGTGTGATGCACAAAAGGACTTCAAGTGCAAGTACTTCAAAGGCCAAATTATCTGGTGACACTTTACTACATCTTTGCCCCAAGGTCAGGAGAGGTGGAGCATTGCTAAAGATACAGTGATTTTCTGCTAGAACAACCTGAGAATATGTTTAGACCCTGATATGACATCGTTAAGCTATACCCTGTGTAGTTTCTGTTGTAATAACAGCAGCCCTCATGCCTTCCTATAGCCTTCAGCCCATTCTTTTGGAGGAGAAAAGGAACTAAATTTACAGTTAAATTAGGAGACAGCCTTAAGGTCTGTAAAAACTGATATTACTTGTGTGCTGACTGCAATTTTCTGTATGCAAGATGTTTCTTGAGATAAACTGTTTCTTTTTCAGTCAAGTTTATTTTGGATGTAGTTAAAAAGAAAAATTAATTTCTGTAGTTGTGGTGAATTGAAGATTGACAGGAATCCATATTTGCCTGCAGGTAGCATTAGACCAAAGTACAGACATGCAAAGCATCTAGATATTGGCAGACTGGAATTACTTTTCAGCTAAGGAAGTGTTTGTAAAGAGAAGCATATTCATGTTAAGCTTTTAAGGAACACAGTCTAGGATTTAGCTATGTTATCTTTTTAAAGTGTTTTTCTCTGCTTTTTTTGTGTTTGCTTTGATTTTTTCTTGAATTTTTTGTTTGATTTTTGTTCTTCCCTCTTCAGTGGTAAGTGTATTACATCTGAAATCTATCAGGCCAAAACTGGTTTAGTAGGAACACAAAATCGTTTCCTACAACTGACTGCATTTAGTGGTTGGTGCTATTTTGCAGATCAAGGGTTATAGTAATCAGTAAAAGGTAAAGGCCAAATCCCATTCTATTTACTCATGTGAGTAATTCCAATGATTTCAGAAGGACAAAGAAGTCATCATGACAGAGCTTTGCTGAAACAGCCAGCCCATAATATAAAGAAAGGTAAGATACAGTAGGAATCCATCATAATGATTATCTTTTCTGCAACAGGAAAGTGTAAAGCATTATTTCAATAATCTTTGCCAGGGACAACACTCTTTTCTATTGAAAAAAAAGATCAGCACAATTTCAGGAAGAGTCATATCCTTATAATCGAGGAAAATTATGAACACAATTGGAGTTTATGTAAGAGGTACAAGAAAATTTATCTATATTTCTTGTTAGCAGTTGGCATTTTGATGATGAGCGATGCTAGGGATAATTATGTAAAAATAAAGTGAGCTTCTGAAAGGTACTGTGGACTAACATTGAAAAGCCACAGATAGTGGTAAGTCAGGTTTGCTAACGTGTCCTGTTGATTTCCAATTAAATAAAAGGCTAAAGATTCACTTTTCAGGGTCCTTGGTGAATCACCACATGCCTTTTGTTACCAATAAATTTACTCTGATATTAATTATGTATGAAATAAAGAGCCAGTATAGTATAGGTTAGGAACCCAACCCAGGGCCAATTGAAATGAACATAGGCTGTTCTGATAAGCTTTTGGATCAGGGCCTGTGTATACTGCATAACTCCAGATGTCATTATCTGTGCTGAAATATATGTATGGAATGGATAAATGAATCATATAGCAAGGTTTTGATTATGTTCAAGCGTATTCCTCTCATAAACAAGATTGTTATGCACTTCACATTAAAAATAATGATGGAATGAAAGAATAATGCAAATTATAAGAGAAAAGGATATGTATAGCCCAGCTTTTCGAGGGTTCGCTACCTTAAAGACTGCTGTTCAAGTTGAATGAGTAACAGTAGAAATATCTATTAGTTCAAGGAAGGCAAATTCTGGAAGTATGAAAAGTTGATTTTAAAGGAGGAAAGCAGAGAAGTAAGTCTGTTTCCCTCATTCTTTAACCAAACTTTTTACAGTAGCTGAAAGTCCTCCCTTACTGTCTTCTCTTAGGGTCATGGACTTACCATGTTTTGTCCAAAGTATCATCCTTGTTTTAAGATCTCTTCTCTTTGATTAACAGTGGGCAATTTTGTATATGTGTTTTAAAGTTTTTGTTAAAAACTTTCTTAAATGACAGTACAACTGAAAATTAAACTGTCATTTCTCAGAGTGAGATTGGACTATCTTGCTATTTTAGGCTTTGTCTTGATCAGAGAAATTAATTCTGTACAATGATTTGCTCAGAGCTTACTTGGGTGTATTGAACAAAACCTTGTGAGAGTGATGACAAAATATGGCTCCAAGTAGAATATCATATTATCTTGGATTAATGAAATGATCTGGTCTTTTCCTAAAGAGGGTAAAACATTTCCTCAAACCACTAACACATATGGTCAAAGAGACTAGAACTGGAAGCAATAATATTTTCTCCCAAGGAAGTGTTGTTGAACTCTTTGTGTGGTCTGCATCTTTTAACAACGTTCAGATGCTACACTGTGGTCTTTATTTCTACTAATGCAGTAAAGGTTGTGAAAAGCCACTGGGGAATTTATGACATATTTGATTTTGGAGTTTTTTTGGTGAACAATTTCTCCATATTTGCCCAAGTGGAATATTTTTTATTTCATAAATTTAGTTTGGCAGTCCCATGTGCATCTGCTGAATCCTGTGGTACACGCTTTGTTGTCACGTTGGCCAAGAGTCTCTTATTCCAAAATTAATTTTCTGGCAAAAACAATGTACACAAGATATGCATGCAAAAGCATGAGCAGGAATGGGTGTCTGTGACAACTTCTGTGGAAGACGGGTTTGGGTTCTACGTCTGTTTTTATTTTATGATTAATAAAGAAAAATGCTTTTTTACTCTAAGTGCATAATTTTTTTCTTTATAGGTTTGGCAGATATTTTAGGACTGATGCTTCTCTCTCCCAATTCTTTTTAAAACCAAATAGTGAGCAGATTTATTCTTGCTTGGAGTAGTGGTTATCACTCTACCCAGGGAGTCACACCTGGCCTTCCTTTGCCTCTCATAGCAGAAACTGTATTTATTATTTCCAAGTGTATAGTCTGCCTTCTTCTCTAGTATGCTTCTCTGTGGCATATTTGAGTTCAATTTCATTAAAAGGGACCTATAGGAAATGAAAACAAGGTTAATGACTTCTCCAAAATGAATTACAAATGAGATTACAATTTTAGTTCCTGCCTCAAAACTTTTACCCCTGGCACTAACTGATTTTTTTCATATTTACTTTAAATTTGTGATGCATATTCAAAGATCTACTGGCAACCAAATCATCATATAGGAATGCCAACAATAGCATCAACTTCATGTTTATACCCATTGTCTTTACAGTAAATATATGTAATTTTGTGAGTAATGACAAAAGAAGAAAAAGTTTAACGGAATTAATGGAATAGTGAGAAGTGATGATAAATTTTGATGCAACCTCAGGTATCTGTATCCTTTGCTTTTCCCTCTCCATAGGACCAGCTCCTTTCTGCCTGATTAATCCAAAAAAGAATCCATCTCCCAAATAAGGGAGAGTGTTTCATCAGTTGATGAAGCTACTAGGTTAAATCTTACATTCAGGGATGGGTTTGTCATGCTGATCAGCACTCCACACTTACCTGTCTGTTATTTGAGCAGATGGAACAGATTTTTATAAGCTAACTAGCTGGTTTCTGAGTCATAATTTGTGGTGAAAAAAGGGACCCTGAATCACAATTTAATATTTTCAGTGATTAAAGATAAGCAACTTCATTTTAGCATTTCTCTAAAATACTCCCCAAAACTGCATGTGGAGACGAAGTCTGCAACTACAAAAAAGAAGGAGTTGGGAAACCTATGGAACAGATAGATCTTGCAGCAGCAGGATTGATTCTGTTTATTGAAATATGAAAGACTATTGACACGTTAAAGAGATTATGGGGTAGTTTTCAAAACACAAGACTGGGAAAAGCAGATGAGTTAGATATCATAATCTAGCATGAAGTTCTGTAGCTCTCAATGTAAAACAAAGGTAGAATTTGTTCAATAGCTAAAAAACCCAAAGCTAGTAGGGTGGTCTTGGCTAGCAAAATGAGTAATATGAGCAAGTAAAGAGCTGGATCCTGAGTGAAATATTAGTGCTGCAAGCAGCGAGGAACAAGGTTTGTGTGCAGAATCAGGCCCTCTTGAAAAACAGCCTTCTAGGAAAGCCATTCACTTATATGGGCAAATATTTGTCATCCTTCTTCATTAGACCATGGAATCTGGCATCCCTAGGGCCAAGGAAACAATTTTATAGCCTTTTTGTTTTCTACTGTCCTTATTTGAGCATATTCCTTTGACTGTGCTATGTTTCATTCAAGAGAAAACAGCTTTGCATTTCCAAGTCTATAATATTCAGTCAGTTACAAAAGCAGCAGTACTCGTCAAAGAACTTAATTCATTTGCTCAGGTACCAATCTCTAGCTACATCAGAGTTTATCAGGAGACAATTTTTACTTTTATTTTCTCCTTTAAAATCCATCCTCTGATGCATTTATTTGCTATTTTTTAATCCATATCCAGATGCATGTGTTGTTGAAAACTTATTAAAACTGAGATATTTCTTATTAGAGAAATATTTTTAGAGAAAGATGTGGCATTCATCTTTACTAAATACAGAGAAAGGATGTATTTTGGGAAGACAACAATCTGATAGTAATCAGACCTGAACTGTTTTTTACCTGCCCTTAAGGCTTCCAACATCCTAGAAAATTGTTCAGCACTTACTCTGGAAGAAATGAGGTGTTGAATTTCATTAAGCCTTTAAAATTTTTCAAACGTTACCATCACTGGAAAAAATCTAATGGATGTCCTGGGACTTGTCAGAAGGTTACATAAGGTGTAAAAATCACCAAAGCTAACTTTTTTCAGTTGTCTTACAAATAATTACTTGAGAGGTGTTCTGGGAAATTTCTGTTGCTTCTTGTGTTGAATCCTTTCCACAGACCATAGTGAAAGCCACGGTGATACAATCATACAGCTACTCTGTTTAACCCCAGATTTCCTCAGGGTACAATAGCTGTAAACCTGCTCCATCTCAGGATTGTTCCTATCCTTAATGTGACAGTTTCCCTTCTCTCAGCTTGAAGCCCTTGGGCTTAGACTCCTGAAAAGCCCATAAATATTTCTTGCAGATACCAGCCAACACATGGTCTTTGGCCTTTGCAAATGTTTCAAGAATGCTGTTGAATGGTTATGATTTGAGCATCATGGATTTTTCTGACTATATTGTTTTGGATCATACTTTCAACTCCTTCAGTGATGTAGGTTAAAAGACAGTTTATTATTTAAAATTTTCACCATGTGCTCTTCAAATATCAAAAGGATGACTGCATGTTTACTAAATGAGGTCATGTAGGAATTTTAGAGAATTTTTTATATCAAAATATCTAAAATCAAAATGTGAGAGAATCAGAACTTCATATTTACCTTGATAAAATATAAAAATTCTACTCATGAAGAATATAATGGTCAAAACATTTTTAAATGCACGCAGGGCATCTAGCAAAGGTATTTTTTTCATCTTTCAGCTTGAACTAATGTGCTAAGGATTTTTCTATAAGGGCAGAGTATCAAGAAATAAGCATGAAAACCATAAAGACTAAGGCAGTAATTGAGGCATTTTTAACTAATATTAGAAAACAATACATCAGTGTTGATGATAATTGAAAACATGTACTCAAATATATGTCAATGGATCCTGGAGCTGAATTGCTGGGATGCTAATTAGTTTCATAGTTGCTCGCTGAATTAGTATCATAAAAAATACAGAAACCAGAAAATGTTGAGAGGAGTGTGCAGAAGTCTAATAATCAAAAACGGATATTCACTCACAATAACAAACAAAGAAGAAATCTTTCCTCTTTAAAGACAAACTATCTGTTCTCAGTCCTCCTAACAATTATAAAATAGTTTGAAGTATATCAATACTACATGTTGTTTTTTTTTTCCTTGGATTTTTGTGTTTTGGTTTTTTTCACCTAATATATTTCAGCTCAGTTGAGTGCTGTGCTGGAGGGATGGCAGGGCTGTCTACTCAGAGCACTTCTGGATCTGGGAACACCCCTGGTACAACTGAGGTGTCAAAACTTCAGGAGCAAGCAGCACTGAAGCACTGAAATCTTCAGCAGAACTTCTGGGGTGCCTCTGGGTGGCACACTGGGCATCTGCACTTCTTGTAAGGTAGATGTGCTCAATCCACAGCATCCTTGTTATTGATTAATTTACTGTTCTTTGAGAGGATAGGATAATATATAGTATGAAGACATAAATTCCTAAAGGTGGCACTTGTATCTAAGGGGTGAAAGATCTTAATTGCTGATAAAAGTTTGTTTTGTTCAAATCAAATATTGTTCATTGTTTACAAACTAAAAATTGGTAGCACTTGCCATGGAACTTCCCATTTGTTTTCTTACATGAAACAATTTTCTTGTTATGAATTTACCAGCTGCCTCAGTTGATCTAAATTAAAATAAATTTAGGGGAAAAGAAATGTTTGAAAATTTCAAGTTAGTTTTAATGCTGATTTGTTAAGGAGGATTTTGTATCCAATACTATGGAGGCCAATAGAAATTCTCAAAAGCTGAGCCTGAAAATTGGTAAGAGAGAAGGGAGGGGAAGGTACTACTCTGCCAGTTTGTCACTTAGATTGTGGCAGTCTTCCTGTTTTGCCTGCCTTGATTGTCTGTAGGCAAAATGTGTTTGGAAACTCTGGCGGGTACATCCACACAACTCTCTCCCATCCATGAGAAACAGTGGCTTCAAAGGAGCTGTTCTGGCTCTGTTTCTTACAAGCTGTCATCCCGAAATGTTCTAGCAATGTATTTTTGGAAAAGACTTAAATTAGGTTAAAATTTCCTATAACTATTATATTTCTAATTCATTGTATGAAGAGGAAAACAACATAAGTAAACAGTCCTTTCTTGCTCAATGGTCTGTTTATGTTTTGAGTATGAAACACCATGTAATATTTCATTTTGGATCTAAATAATTTAATTTTGCAGGTCTTACCATTGCAAAATGAATTGAAATCTCTGACCTTCCTCAGCCTGTAGCTTCATTTCACAGTCTAGTTGGCTTGGCAGCAGCAGCTCTTACATGAATTGCCAACTATGGAATTGAATAGCCACACCTTGATGTTCACTCTTCTGCCAGTGCTCTCCAGATTGTGGCATATGTGGGCACTGTATGGGGGTGTAGTTTCAGTGCTTCTTTAGTGACTTTTCTAAAATTGCTGGGTACTCTGCTGTAGTCTGTCATATGAAATTTAGTATGCAGTTCACTAGAGGCCCTTTTCTGTTTTCCTCAAAATCCAGTTGGCTCCTAAGAGGAGCCAGGGCATAATTATCTTAGGCCCTTTTCAAGGGAAGCAGTCTTACACAATTTAGCTTAACAAATTTGGTAGGACTGGAACACAAGGAAAAACAGGTTAGTGACTGGCTTTTGCGTTGATTAGGAGAGATACTGATGTTAGTCTCAAGGATTTTTTTTTTTTCTGGATTTGATAAACAGTGTTTGTTTAACTGAGAATGTGACTTAGATTCCATAGAGCTTTATTCCTAAGAGACTCATGTGAACAATTGGTGGCTAGAGGAATTGTAGTAAGAGATCTTTTAGGTCCTTAAGTAGCAATTATTTCCTACTGTGAGGTTATACAGCTATTAAAACTTCACATTCTGTGTAATTGATGTCCTATTTGATATTACAAAGCAATCATATCAAACTGCTTTTGTTTTCTCAAATTACCAAGGCTGATAGAAGGAGTCACAGACTGTGACAGGAAGAGGAGCTGGAGCACTTCTGTTTTTGAGAATTCCTTACAAAAAAAATTCCTAACTTTTTCTTTTCTCTGAAATTGGTCGATCTTTCCTTCAGCTTAACTAATCACCAAGAAGACCAGTTATCTTTGGTATTTTTATTCTGTACTGTAACTTTTCTTAATTTCTAGGCTTTAGCATTAAAACTATTTTAGTGCTAAAGGCAATACAGCATTAGAGCAGCCACGCTCACTTCCAGGGGTGCTGAACTCAGCACCATTTCTTCCTTGGGCACCACTAGCTGGCTTGCTGACAGCATCCATGGCTAGCATGATCCATTTCTGCATTGGGTCCAAGCTGAACCCTTGGATTAGTAGGCACTCTTGGTGTTACAGGATTCTCCTCAATTATGGTGGAAGTCTCCAGAGAGCAATTCTTGAACTGTTTCATTGCAAATGCACATTTTTTGCATGCACATCCAGCACTTGCTGAGTACTGTCCACAAGGGAGTCTTGCATGTCAACGGAAAAAATTGGCATAAACTATGAGGAATCAACAAAGCACTCTGCAGAATGTTTATCTATCCCTATAGAAATTCCTTAACAAGTCTGCAAGACCTCGTAGGATCCCACTAACCACACTGCAGAGATCCAAAACTTTCTAGCCAGCAGCAATGCTGTAAAATAAGCTGTGGATGTTTATCTAGTCAGATGTATATGTAATCCTAGCCATTGCTGTAACTTTGGACTGGTTTTGGAAAAAAATAAGTGAGTAAGGGTCTTGTCCTGCAAAGTAACAAATTGTTTCTGCTCCTATTATGCCTGTAAAATCTTTGAGCAAAAATTCTAAAGGCATATTTGCTTACATGACCAAACCCAATAGAGGTCATAGGTAACAATCTTCTGCTAACTGGGTGATTAAATGAACTTTTATTTGCTTTTATTTCACTTAGTAAATATTTTAGGAATGATATCATTTCTTGAAATGTTAGTTCAATTTTTATTTCCCTTATGTGGTGCATACCAGATTGCAGGGGCTGACAGCTGTAGGTGGAGCAGCTATGCCTGTTACTCAAATATCAAACAGTCACTCTGGCTGAGCCTTGTGTGCAGAAGGTTTTCTTGACACCAGTCTTGACAATTGTGGATGTCTTGATTGGCTCCTCTGGATGGAGCTATCCTGTTGTGCATTGTGTGTGTGGTAAGGAAATTCCACTCGTTTGTCCTCTTTTCTGTGTGAAAAAAAGACAAAGGCATCTACTTTGGAAACTTTTACAAATAAGATGTTGCAGGAGATTGGATGACTGGACTGGCTCTGTGACAGAATTTTGCTCATATTGGTAGTATAAAAAATGAAGTTATGACAACTGGAGATATATATATGTCTGGTGGGTTTTCTAGAATTAAAATTTGGCAAAAAAACTCCTAAAATTCCCATGACAGCAAAGAAATCAAAATATGTCTGGGCTGCATGATGTGTATGCTGTGGAGATATCCAGGCAACAGAAGGATTGCAAGCAGTATATATGTGCTAGGAGAGCTCTTCCTCATTTTTACCCTGCTTTTTAGTAACTCCTTTACCCGGAGCTCAAGCACTTCCACACAGCACTTCCCTGAACAGTGTGAATGTGCCATCAGTTCAGTTTTGGCTGGTCACACTCTGAGTCATGACTGGCACTCACACGTTGGCATGGAGTACAAACCAGTGGCCTTGAGAGAGTTGATTCCTTCTGATTGAAGTGGTGATCTTCTGCCATGAGAGAACTTGCACCGTTTTGCACGAGGTCTAGCCCTGCTCTATGTAAACAGGTCCCAGTACACTAAATCTGGGAACTGAACTTTACAAACTACTAGAAAAAAAACAATAACAGCAATGTGATTTACTTGTGAAACCAGCCATGTAAGTTAATATTTTATAAAACACTGAATGGCCTTCACTGAAAGATCTCACCCAGCAACTGGCTTTGAGGAAGTGCAAAATGTGCTGTTTCATAACATGCAAGATGGGAAATGTTGTTTAAACAAAGAACATCTTTGTTTCACTAGGGAAAAATGTTAAGGTAGTTTAAGGAGGGGAAGAGAAATAATTTGAAAATGTCTGAAAAACAAAGATTTCTCCAAAGCATATCTGAAAATCTGTTTGAAATGTAATTTTTATGCCAAGTGGGATCCTGAAGCTTTGAAAAAAAAAAGGCAATGCAATATTAAACTGTTGAACTATTTCTCTATCAGCTTCACAGCTTGTTAAAGTAAACTTTAATGAGCTGAAAAATAATGCAGTCTGACTTCCCAAACAAACTACATGGGAACTTACAGCAAATGAACAAATGAACTATTTATTTTGGGATTCTTTTAATGGACTTGGAACTCTTGTTTTGACCAATATACTCATTTAATATGTTCACATTTGGGCTTGATCTTTGCCAAATGTCACTTTTGGGTGGATATGGCACAGCATCTACAGCAGGAAGGAAACCTATGGAAACTGTTGGAACTTGAACTGAAGCTGGCTTAGACCAAGTTATTGAAGAGATAAAGGAGTATGATTCTGTCATTACCCTGGGTGAGAGTTCAGATATTTGCTGTTCAAATTACTCAACAACAAGCTTTCCAAGCCACCTCACGTCTTGAGTAATGCTGAGTATTTCACTGTTCACTTCACATTAATCATGTCAAAGTCTCTTGATCCCACTTCTTTTGAATCTATCCAATTCACACTTGTAATCCAAATATTAAAATTGTTAAATACCTCTTCTCTCCTTATATGCTATCTGTATCTCATCTGATGTTAGCAGTCATTCCTTTCTTGGTTTTGCCCATAAATACAGACCTTTACAGTTATTAGTCAGCCTCAGAGCATACATCTTGGTAGTCCAACAGTGCTCATTCTTCTGTAATGATACAGCATAAGGCAAAAGGGTGAATCAAGGCCCTAAGACTAATTTCATCAAGTTTATACAATTTGTCATATAATGAAATGTTGAGGTTTTGCAGTTGATGTGTATTCCACCTCCAATGTAAGCCAGTCCTGTTCTTTATGATTAGACCTTCATGAATAATGACTTACTTGATGTCTGTGAACTCTTCTGGGAATTTTCCTCATCTTAAAAAAGAATGAAGGCCTTCAGTGCCGGAGTGGGGATAGTGGAAATACAAAGAACTGGACACAAACCTAAATGGTTTTGGTTTTTTATCCTTTGAATAGTAGTGGTTTATAGTGAAGAAATAAGAGATGAAGTCACTGGCGTTACTTTACTGGGCCTCCCTCATTAATTCTCGTTAAAAAACCCTCCCAAACTTGCTTTTCCTAAAAATGGGTAACCCAGTACTGACAAGATTTAGGCAGGGTAATCAGCTGCTCAGTCTGAGATTTCTCTAAGAATGGCAAGCTTTGGCCAACATCCATTTTCAATTGCAACAATAACAAAAATGCTTGTGTCATGGCATTTCAGGACTGTAGCATAATATCCATGGAAAATATTAATGGAAATCAGGAAACATTCCGTTTTCATGCATCCCATCTACAGCACAGTATAAGCCACTAAGTTGAAATGTGCTAGCTAATCATTCCTCTTTCATTATAAAAAATTGCAAATGCCTATGAAGGCAAAGGAACAAAAGACAATGGTTCCAAATATGTAGCAGACTATTCTTAAATATAATAGTTTTTGTACACTGAATTGCCTGAAGCAATTGAGCAGTTGCTATGTAGCCAGCTGAAATGTTCTGCACCTCTGCTGAAGCCTGAGGGGAAGCCTGGGTCTTCTGTGCCCTAAGTCACAGGCGTTGGAGGTGCTGTACATCCCTACAGCTGGAATGAAGCTGACTTCTCCAGCTGACCCAAGAATACAGTTGGCTTCTTTCAGAGGCAGCTGCATGCAGCCTGTAGCCAAATGAATGGGTCATCATGATGAGGGGCCTCTGAGAGGAGAGGGACGTGGAAAAAAAGGAAGGGAATTGCCAAAGTGCCTCCCCCAGCAAAGCATGCTGCTGTAGAAAGTAGTGTTAAGTGCAGTTCATTTGGTATAGTCACATTAAAAAAATCCAGCAGAAAACACTCAAAGTCTTAGAAATTTTGATAAAAATAGAAATGTTTAGAAATGTTGATATACTCTTCTCCTGAAGATTAAAGAAATTATTTTTAAAAGGGTCAGGGGCTTTACTTGTAATAAAATAGTGAATTCCAAGTAGAATGCTGCATTGTTAAAAATATGCACATAAAATTTTCAATGTTTAGGGTGTTAATGATTTGTGGTTTCAATTTTTACTCACTTAATGGTCTTTTGGACTTTTTTTTTAAAATAATTCCTAAGTTTGTAAGGATGGCAAATATTTCCTAATATATTCAACACTGCATAAGTAAGGAAGGCTGTAAGAGCTGTGATAATGTCTCTGGACATGCATATGAGCTGCAGCATTAGGAAGAAAGGCAAAGATGGCTCTACAGTACCTCTTTCACTTCCTTCTGAGGCTGTCAACTATTAAAGTAGAGACTATGTAGGCCACTGATAGGTGGGGATGTGGTCATTTCAACAGCACCTTTTCAGATCTTTGTATCACCTTGCACTCGCTGTATTGCCTTCACAGAAGAATTCTTCCCTGCTTTATCTGGTTTAGAGCTGCTTTGCATGTCTGGACCCAGCTTTAATGGATGGGAGTCAATATAGATGACTTTGTTCTAGGTGACTGTGCAGGAGATAGCTCATAAAGGAAGATTTACAAGCTAAGTTTAGTACCATGGGATCTTGAATTTACTGCTTCTAGAAAACTCAATGTCAAATGTTTTCAGCTGACAGTCTTGAAATGTTTCACTCATTGTTTATCCTATAAACTCAGATTGGAAAGACAAGATTATGTATGTGTGTTTCAAGAACATCTGAAATAGGTGTATCTTCATTGCTGTCAATGAGGATAATCTGCTTGTATTGATGCATTCAATGCTGTAAGTTTGTTGACATTACATTTGCATGCACTTTAGGAACTTGAAGCAGTAGGAAAATCAGACATTTTTGTATCAGACTGCTTTTATTCCCTTCTATGCTCAAAGTAGACCTATGGATGCCCTAGACCTGCTCTCTGTGTAACAGTACACTAAATTCCTTTGGCTCATGCCCCTCAGTTACTTGGAGGATTCTGGCAGAAGATAGAAAAATGGTACAGCCAAACATTCTTCTCTCATTTTTCTCAGGTTGCCATGCTCCTGGGAAGCACAGCCAGCCCTGTAGTTAGAAAGGTCAAGAGAAATGGAAGCTCTAACATGGTGCTGATTTTAATACAGACTCTAGGAGACCAAACAGATGTACAGACTGTTAAGCTTGACTTTACTGGGCAAACTGTGAACTTTGAAAAAAAATAAAAATTGGTAGGCACAGGGGTGAGTATGTTGAGCAGAGGGAGTAGTGCTGCTTCTGCAGATATTTCACAAGCCTATTAAGAGCTCCTTGAAGAATTCAGTGAGCATGAAGAGGACAAGGGAAATCTATTTGATACTGCTGGCGCTAAAGCTCTAAATAAAGCCTGAATTTTTATCAATAGTGTTACTCTAGCAATATACCTTTCATGACCAGCATGGCTAGAGGTTTTAGGAATTATAAGCAATTTTTAGAGCTGTGTTCTGCTATCTTAAGTGGTGGAATCTTTTGAATAACTAAAATGTTAATTCCTGGTGCTGCACTGGATTGGGTGTAAATGGAGTGCTTCTTGCATGCAGAGCCATGGAACTGAGGAGCTGATCAGAACAGATATTGGAGGTTTGGCCTGTAAGTGAGCAGTGTTGAAATACTCTGTGTGGTATAGCATGATGCACGTCATCCTCAGATCCCACACATGTGCTCTTTTTAGTGACCTCACCACAGCCTTGTGTAACACTGCCTCTTAAGTCTTAAGAGTATTTATTTTTATGATATCTTGCATAGAGAATGCATGAAATTTTTTCAATAGTTTTCATTAGCACATTGAACTGCCAAGATTGGATTCTAGGTTTGAACACCAACAGATGGATTTAATTTTTTTATTCAGATGAAACAACAAACTGTCATCATTTATTGTATGCTTGATTAATGTGCTTTGGTGTTGTCTTGATAACTTGAAGCAGTGGCTTTTCCTTTTATAATAACACATTTTGTAATAGATTTCCTTTTTGTCTGAGATACAGACTTGGCTCTGGTCACTGGTGCAAATGACACAGTAAACTCAGCAGCACAGGAAGATCCCAATTCTGTTATCAGTAGCATGCCAATACTGGAACTTTGGAAAACAAAACAAGGTACTGAAAGACAGTGACAAAATTTAGTACAGAGCTAGTTATGACATATTAATTTCTTACAAGTGCCAACATATAAAAATATAAACTAGAAATCTATTTTCTGAGTCAATACCTCAAAGATGAATACACACAGGCACATGTTTAGCTGAAAATGACCACTTCCTATATTGAGAGGGCAGAACTCTGCAGAGGCCCAGAAAACCAAATCCTGGCCATTGCCATCAGACCATCCACATGTTGGAACAGCTGAAGTATTGCATGTTACCTTAATTGTTTGAATCTACTGTGTTAGTTTTCATGGGGTTCAAAAATTCAAGGTTTTTTTTTTTGTTTCTTACTCCATTATTTTTTCAATAAATTCTTTTTAAATGAACAAAATCAGCTCAGCCATGCCTACCTTAGATGGCATTCTGCATTCAAGAATTTGACACTAATTTTGTTGGCCAATTCCCTGGCAGCTGCTTTGGGCATTGGTTTTAAACCAGTTTTCTGGAAAAAGTAAGCCATATTCAAAGAAAAGAGGAAGCTTTTGGTGATGTAAAGCTTTTTATGTTATATTTTTTTGTTAACCCAGTCACAATAGAATAGAATCAAGCACTTTTGTATCCTTAACCAACACAGGTATGCAGAGCAAAGCCAATATTGTCACCACACTCAGACATGTGTGAGGTTAAAAGACGAAGTAACGTGATCTAACTGCCTCAAGTAGTCTGAGGTGTGTTATGTGATGCTTCTGACAATGGAAGCTGTATCAAGTTGCCTCCTTGTCTGCTGTAAACATGAAAAAAGAGAAACACTGTAGCATTGATTCTGCCCAAAGGAAACCTGCGAACAGAAAGTCTATACTGCATGTTTCAGCTGCATCAACTAATCACTTGAAAATGCAGTTTCAGGTCACCTGAAATTCATGCTGCACTTGGCAAACAATTTAGTCATGAAACTGAAACATCAAAAATAATTTTTTAAAGAAATAAAACATTGTGATATTCTTGAAATAAAAAAAAAATTAACATTAGTAAATTAAATTAAGGCTGAGTTTCAGCTTGAACAAGCTTCTTTTGCTAGAACCCAAAGTACTGTTCTTCTCTAGAAAAGGCAAAAGGATGCTTTTTTAAATCTAAAGGAGTTTGATTCTCTTCAGTTCATTAGTATCCATCTCCAAAGCAAATAAGTTCAGAAATTGTACTAAAACTTTTAGATTTCATGCCAGTTAAACTGGCTTATGGGTCCAGTTTCATAGATAGACACTTTATTCAGAGGCAGAAATTATTTTTACAGGTAAGGGAAGCACAGGATCAGAGAAGGAGCAGGACTGAGTCTGGAGTATGTTGGTGGAGCACATTCTCTTCTGCTCACTCTTCTGTGGTATGTTTCTAAACATCCTATTGCAACACCAGTGGTCTGAGAAGGCAGCAGTAAAATCATGTGGCAACCGCACCAGTATTGCTAAAGTTAGACAAAAATTTCCACTTTCCATGAGGTGAAACTACAGTCTGATGTCTGTTTTGCATTAGAGAACTAATTCCCACCTCTTACTCTGGAACTTCAGAATTATTTGAATTTATTTCTGGCAGATTGGGTGAAGAAATCACACCACTATGAGTAGTTTTATGTGATATACTACTTTCTAAATTTGACAGCATCTGATTTCTCTTCTGAATCTGTAAAATGGCAGCTATGTGTTATCTTTCCCAACAAACAAACAGGAAGAATGTGGTAGATTTTTCATATAAACACTTCCTTTAAATGTTTGTATTACTAAGTTTGATCAGTCACAATTAACATTCTTAATGACAGCATTAGCATTTTACTAAAATGGTGTCCCTCAAGACCAGGAATAACAGTTCAGGAACTATGCTGAGTCCTTCAGTACCTTAGTAGGTGACCTCATATTCTGGTATCAAAGATCAGGAGTTTAACTGCCACATATTTTGGTCTCAGTGAGAAAGCTTTCCTGTTCTAATTGTGCTGCAATCACCATTAACTTTTGTGTCCCAGAATACTCTGAGACACAAGTTAATGGCACCTGGGAGTGTATTAACTGCATTATAGTAAATGATGGAAAATTAATAGCAAATTTCCTTCCCTCCCTTCTTCTTTTGAAGCTAGGGGTAGGTAGGATGGATTTTCATATTACATTTTGTGCAAGTATGCTATAG
The DNA here is from genome assembly GCF_036417665.1 of Passer domesticus. Taxonomy (NCBI): domain Eukaryota; kingdom Metazoa; phylum Chordata; class Aves; order Passeriformes; family Passeridae; genus Passer; species Passer domesticus. The sequence continues at coordinate 10,356,277 of NC_087487.1, read as the reverse complement.
CCATTATTTACATAGACTGATTTTTAGAGCATTCAGGCAAAGCACTGAAACACAGTGCGAGGGCAAGGTAAGAACAGATCCTTGTATTACTCTGCAGTTGGGCCTGAAGAACACTGTGGAAAACCAGATGGACTCAAAAATTGCAAGAAGCAGTAGCAAAGGATTTAAATCAGGTAAAATTACAAGTGCTTTGGGAGGTTGTGCTGTAGATTCCAAGTTGGCATCTCTTTTCATTCTCAATGTATCTTTACCCCATGTGCTGTCATGACCCTTTATTCAACCTCGGCTTGGATGACATTTCTGCTACCTTCCAGGAAAGGAATTGTTTTTTTGCAGCAGCTCCCTCTCTTATTCATTTTGAGAAAAGGATTAAATACTCCCTCTGACCAAGCTTACAGGCATGCTAAAGTGAAGCCACTTCATGCTCCTGGCCAAACAAAGAACAAAAATACCCACAATAAGCAAAAGCAGATGGCTTCAGTGGCAGGAAATGAATGAGCCAGACTGCAGGTAAAATGGATCTCTGAACACATCGTGGAGGTTTGCACTGACAGGTTCTTTGTTATCTGGGGCCTCCCCACAGGAGGCCAGATGTCTCCTGTTGTGAGAGGAGATAGAGATGCTCTTCCTTTTCCTCCCCCTTTAACTTATGGCTGTTTAAGTTACTGCTAATGGAAGCAGAAGCCTGTTTTTCTCTCTTGGTCTCTGATGTTTTTGGAAACAGAAGAGATAGTGAAGGGGTATTCCCATATGAAAGAAAAGGCCCAGAACTGGCCTTTACCTCCCCATGACCCTCAACTTAAAGAACAGGGAGGTCAGTGCTGCTAATTGCACTTGAAAGGATTAACCACTTGATTGCTTTCATTTAGTGGAACAAAATTTTTCTTTAGTCTCAAAGCTGGGGAAATGTATCAGTTGTACTAAGATGCTTTCAGTGTGAGATGGATGACGTGGTTTGGCTTCTTATACCAAAATCAAAATTAAATAAAAGGATGTAAATATTTTTATATATATGAGAGAAAGGGCAACTACATCTGCTGCTCAGACAGGACAGATTTGCAACAGAAGTGACAAAAACCTCCTTCCTGCCCCCATAAATGGTTATCAGAGGAATAGCAACAGACTGTAACTAATTACAGATATTAGGTGTGCCTCTGTCCCTTGGTATAACAAATGATTCTTGCATTACAGTGAGGTTGCACTGGAAGAAAAAGAATCTGAACCCAGTTCCTGGACACAGTATGCCAGATTTAAAATCCTTTCTGTACATTAACTTCATCTGAGAGTTAAAACTAATTTGCTTTTGGAAAAGGTTCTTAATTCCCATTGTTCAAATAAAGTGAGATACACAAAACTTAAATTTGGAAACAATTTTTCACCTTATGAAACTATTTTCCAAAAGTAACGAAGAACAGCTTATACAAGCTTTTATCTGACCTCTGCTTCTTAAATAAAAAACATGTTTTCAGGGAAATCTGTCTTGGAAATAACTCCCCATCTCCCCCCAGATTTTTCTCTCTGGTTCTTGTAAAACATTAGGTCAGTGAGTTAATTTTATGTTTGTTTGTTTAAAGTGGGTGAAAGTTTGCTTCTCAAGCTATTATACTTGTGTGATTTAAAAAAAATAATACAACAACCTTTGTTTAAGAAATACAAGAACAGACTGAAATATCAAAAGATTATCAAAATTCATACCAAAAGAAATAACATAAATAATTTAAAAAAGCCAAAATAACTTTTCAATAGCAATAAGAACCAAATGAATAGGTAGTGTTGTTTCAATAGCACTGAGTCATGACTGCTGATTTTTCTCATTGCTTGGCACGTGAACTCAATATATAGGTAGATATAAAAATTATCTTTCTCATTCTGACTTCAAGCCTGTGTTTCCTGTGGTGCTGTTATAGTTCATGCACATTTCATAATTTCATAGCATAACCAGCATTTTGTTCTGCAAGTGGGGACATGTTGTCCACTGAAATGCATTTTTATATGCACTTGTGCAGATAAGCACACCAGTATGAGGTATGATGTAAGAGAGTGTATTTGTAGCTTGTGTTTGAAGCAACATTAAGATTTCACTATCTTGAAGCATTAGAAATGCAGTACAAACCAGCTATTTGAGCCTGTATGGACTGCTGTGTAAGTATAAAAACATTTTGTTGAAGTATTTTCCAAGACACTATTTCTATGTTCACCAGGGTGTGTGAGTGCCCTCCTAGAGAGTATGCTACAAGTGACAACAAAAACTTGGATGTTTTGTTTAAAAAATAACCTATTGTAATTTTTCAGTCTGTCACTTTGACAAGACATATTTTGTCTTTAGTAACACATTTCTAAGAATATTCAGAAATATTTATCCATCTTATATTTTAACTCTAATGAAACATTTTTTTCTGCTTTAGGAATATAATTATCAATGTATGATCTAAAATATATTCATAGAACTCTGCTCTCAAGCTCAGGTCTATTATTTCTGCCAGCACTGGCTGCACTGGTGTAGCTTGGCAAAACTGCATTCACAAGTGATGACTTTGACAGCAGCACTACACCTATGACAAAACTCCCATCAGCACAAAGTCTTACTTAGACTGTTCTAATCTGCCCCATTACTGCAAAAGGAAAAACAGAGCAGATTCACAGCCTGCTTAGTTTAAGGAAGCCTCAGAAATATTGTGGTCAGAACCAATATTTGTGGTGCCTAAAATGTGCCACAGTGATATTAATAATAATAATGATAATGTATAACAGTAATAAACACTTAACTAAATTTGTTTGAAGAAGTCTAAAATTACCCAAGAAGTTGAGAATAACCCTAATATAAGAGAACGTGAATGGTACTACAGAAATCATACATTGTATAACAGTGTTTAAAGAGACCACTTTTTTATTACTAGAAGAATTTCCCAGAATTAATCTTGAAAGTATATAACTCATATTCAATTAATGTGCTCTTTCATTCTCTATTGCTGCCACTCTCTCCAGCAACTAAACACCATCTGCTCATTCAGTAAGCCTTTGATGCCACGAAGGCAAAATCAGCATTGCTGTGTAAAACACAAAGAAAACATCTGCCATAAGTATTAGTAACAATGAAAAGCCAGCATGCTAATTCCTGCTTACAGTTAAAAGATATTACTCCTTTTACTCTAGAGGGGCAAGTCCTCCACTCCCATCTCAGGAACTGTGCTCATCACAGTGAGCACATCAGGCCTGTAGGTTGAAGTACAGCAATATTTAGGAAAATGTAAGTGTTTTCAAATAAGTAACTCTAATCAGACTGCTCATGTGAGCAGTTGTACAACCTCAAGTGTGCAGAAGGAGGTCTGCAGCTCACTTCTGGACATTATTTGGAGTACAGTCTATTTAAAAAAAAAATCCTAGTTATGTTTGTGCCATTTATTATTAGAAAAAAAAGTAGTGTCATGCACTGAGAGACAGCTTACTCTTTTCCTGCACAACACTTGGCATCTTTAATCAATGTATACATAAATGAAAAGAAAAAAAGCAGATTATCATATTGTCCTTTGTAGCTCTCTTTCAAAATCTCCTGATGATAGTCCACAAGGAAATAATAAATTGCTTCTATTGTGGAAAGGTATGTATCTGGTTTTCCCTTCTGATGACGCCAAAAGCAAGTTTTCCTTGTCTTCAACTCAATTTGCAGTAACCCTGTCAAGGAAAAAAAAATGACCTAGATTAGACAATGTGGATTGGTGGCAAGAATGTCAAACAAGACTTTAGTTTTGTTTTCTGACTTTGCTGCTAGCCTGCTCAGTGCCTGCATGAAAATAATTTCTTTTCCTGTACCTACATTTTTCATCTCTAAAACTGAGGCAATAATTTTATCCTCCTTTTTGGACCACTTTGGAATTTGATGAAGTGCTGTAAGTCCCAGGTTACAATCTCCAAATCTGCAGTTAATTATAAGTTATCCTTTCATTCAAACAGCCACACAGCCCTCAGTAAACTGCAAAGTTGTTTCACGTGGCAAGAGTGAAACTCACATCTACCAAGACTCACCAATGTTCAGAAAATTATTTCATCTTTTGCACAGTTAATACTTTTCAAGAGTAAAACAAAATCCCTTAGACTATCAGTGTTGCTCAAGTGAGAACTATTTGCAAGAGTCAGGAACTTTAAATTTCTGCTTGTTAAGTAACTGAAATTTCACTGAAATTACTCAGGAGTAAGTATGACTGCATCTTGTAGTTAACTTTATTAGATACTAAAAGCATTCCCACTTAAGATGAAAGATGAAATTTGGTGTCTGTATGGCACAAAAAAATCTTCAATCTACTTACAGTCTCTGTAACTATTCTATTATTCAGATGAAATTTAAACAGGTATCTTAGTTTTTATGTCTCCTAAGATGCACAAACTATTCAAAATGGAAACCAACTTAATTATCACTTTGTAAACAGGATGGGCACTTGGATCATGAAGAACAGGGTACACACCTGTCAACAATATCAGAAGCAGATTGTGAAGTTACCTTTTTCTATCATACTCTGATACTCTGTCTCATGGGACAATTTAGTACAGGTAACAGTACAAAAACTAAGAATTGCTTGGAAGTTATGGACAGGGAAGTTTCAGTAAGGTCCAAATTCAGGCCAGAGCCCAGCACTTGTAATTGCACACTTTTAGCCTACAAACCGTGTTGAATTCTTTTCAGTGTAATCACAAGAGGAATTTAATTGTTTGCTTTGCAGGTAGAGGTAGTAATGTATGGTATCCCGCATTGTGGAAGAAATCTCAATTACAGGATTTAAAAAAAACCTGAACAGGAGAGTCTGTCCCTGAATTTAAATGTTGTTATTGGCATTTCAGAACCAAAACCTCAAAACAGCATAGTCTAATTATTACCTCTAATAATGCTACATATGTGAAACTTATAATAGCAGTAGGAAACTGCATCAAGATTGTTGCCCTCAAGAGTTTTCAACACTTGAATTCTCAGCCCTAATGAAAGTGTAAACTTCCATCAAATCCACAGTTCTTTCACCATAAAAGCAGTGAAGTAAATCTCAGGGATGATTCCTCCAACGTAAACTCCCACGTAATTGTGGTTTGAATACAAGCAAAAGTTCACTGAAGGCAAGACCATGGACACTACTGAGGTTTCCACAAGTGCAGTATCAGTAACTTTCAAACAAAAGACTTTAGGGCCTTTCATAAAAAACCCCAAAAAACAGAGGGGGTTAAGGATAAAAGTTCACTGAGCATTTTTCATCTGTACTGGATCTGTACACAGCCAAAGGCAATGTTTGCTTAAAAATATGCACTGTTCACATGAAACCCCACAATACTTATGAATAAGCTAATAAAATATTTGGCTGATACAAAGCAGTTCAAACTTAAAGGGAAAAAAACCCCAAGCAATCAGTTTCTTTAACAATCATTGTGATATTGCCAATAAGCTCCATCACTCATGCGAGAAAGTCATCATTAACATTAGATTCAACTGTCTTCTGATCTAGGGATCACTTTTAATGAAGTAATCAATCCTAAACATTACCATCTCTCATGTATTTCTTGTCTTTAGCTGATTTGGTTTTGTTTTCTAAAGATATATTAAGCGCTTTTCCAAGATATAGAAGTATATTTTGTCCAAGTTCTCTCAGCTTATTTTAAGATCGATGTACTCATTTGCTTTCTCTTGCAGCACAATTTACTAGATTTACTGTCTATATAAATACAGGCTTACAAAACACAAGGCATTTCTTTAGGTTTTCTTGGCTTCATTAATGTTTTCATTCAATATTTCTTGTAACTTAATCTTAATAAGTATGGCAATTACTTTTTATTTGGAATTATGATCACTTCTTTTTGAACTTGAACATATGATGGATATTTTGTTGGATGATGACTTCATTTGCAATTGAACTGAAAAATGAAAACAGTTCTCTATTTTTCATGTATGTACAACATAAAAATGTCATCAGTTTATGCCTAAGGAAACTCTGCCCCATTCATCTTGGAAGTGAAAACTGCAATCTCTAAAAGGGGTATTAATGCAATTTATGTTCTTTACGACAAGCACTAAGGAAAGCGATACATGCACAGGCTGTGCACACTGTTACACCCAACGTGTGGATGGGTAAAATTCTCCCATACTAGAAACTGACTTGCATGACACTATCAAACCTCACAGCAACCCTGAAAGGTGCCCAGGAACCCAGGGGGCTGCAAAACAGCTGGAAATGACTGAGATGTTCCAGAAAGCAGAGAGCAGTCCACCAAATCAGCATTGTCACGGGGAAACTGGAAACCATTCAAGAGCTCCAAAGTAACACCAATTAAGACTTTTTAACTATATGTATATAGTTAAAACTATACTATAAGTAACACCAATTAAAGTAACTTTAACTATAAGTAACACCAATTAAAACTTTTTAGCCTATATGCATAGGCTTCCATGGAAATTTTCAGTTCCCCTGGCTGCCTGTTATTTTCCTTGAATTTGTCCTCTTAAAAGAAGTTTCAAATGCCTTACATTACATGCAAAATGCAATTCCTCTAATCTTTACAGTAATACTTCAATGTAGCTGATAGAGTATGTTTCGTGTTAAACTAAATACTTATAACAAGATTTTAATTACCCAATACATCATACATGTGGGATTCTTTCATAAACTGACTAGACAGCAAGGCCACATCCATCTTCTATGCAAGAAAGTCTGTGAAATTCCTTGTAGGATTCAGTATGAAGCAGTAGTAGTGTGTATATATATATATATATATATATATATATATATATATAGAATGCTTAAATGTAAACTTCTTGTAAAGAACCTAAGACAAAAACTTTTTGCAGAATTACCGGTTTCTGCTCTCAGAGTTGGAAGGGTGTGGAGGGCAAGCAGCCATTCCCTTTTTGTCTGGAGTAGTAAGATCATGGAAACGTCCATTAAAAACTTCAGGAGAAAGAGAACCCAAGCCATGACAAACCTGTGCTGAACCTCATTTACCTTCTTGGGGCCTGTCTGCCACAAACATGGACACAAATGGTCCCGTGGGTCTCTGGAAAGCAGGCAGCCACCTGCAAAAGGATCTTCTGGCTTCCTTCAGAAGCCATTCAAACCACTGTTCTACTGTCTAACATGGCAGCTCCTGTTCTGTGAGACTGAGGAAATTTGCTCCAATAGAGAAGTGAGACAAATAAATGTAAATGTTTTCTCAATACTAATATTACCTTTTTGCAAAATAAATTATATGACATGAAAAGTAACAGAGTCTTTGGGTCAGGAAGTATTTTACAACCCTGGAACAGGCTGCTGAATCCTTCATATACACTCAGAGATAGGGGTACATACAAGCTTACATTGTGCTCAGGTCTGTTATAGACATAGGTCCTTTAATTATTTCTGCAGCAATAATGCCTCAGTATCAACTTGTATTTTTTTACCTTGAAGTCGTTCATCAGTTATTATCTTATTAGTTTGATTCCAGGTACTGTCAATAAATATTATTTTCTTCAGTCTAGCGCCTTCACTCCTGCTGCTTGAGATGCATTCATTTGGATTTTTTTCTTCTTCAGGTTCTATTTTTGCTTTTTTAAGAAGGGGCTCTCTGGAACAGTCATTGTCACTAGAACAGACACCTTTCTTGGTGTACTTTTGGAGATGGAAAGCAATATCTTTTACTGAAACTGAATTGGGGCCAGGAAATATAAGTGCTACCTAAAAGAACAAAACAAAAGAGATCTGAGTGTCAATAAAATCTAATAGAACAACAGGAACTGTTATATTAAAGAACAGACATTTTCTACCATGTCTATAAACATTTAACTCAGGACAGCATGAAATAGTATCTCTTAAAAATATTCTATAGTCTAATACGGTGTTAAATCCATGTTAAAAGCACGTTAATGAATTAAGATCCTTAACAGAGATTTTTAATTAATGTTATTTCCATGCCTCTACTACCAACTCTAACACTTCTGGATAAAAAGATTTTTCATCCAAGACAATGGTGTCAGCCCTGAGGAAGTTCAAATGTCACTTGTCACTGCAGTATATGGGGCAGGAGGGCCAAAAGGGATAGTTTACCATTTAAATGGACATATACATCCAAGTTTATAACTCACTTTTTTTGTGCTCTATGCTATGACTTGAGTCAAGACGTGAATTTTAGTTGTTTTCCTGTGTGATAGTCAATGTTAAAAACTTTAAAAAGGTTTAAATACTGAAGCTGCTAAATATGAGCATAACATTCAACTGCTGTTTAACTTGCTCAAATTTGAATTCTTTCATTTACAGGCAAAATATTTCTTCAGATACACAGTAAACCCTATCTCCATTATGTGAGGAGATAAACATAGAAAATTCAAGGTGGTTAAATAGTGCTGCAGTCTTTCTCAGCTTTGGAGAAAAGGTTACAGTCCAGAACTGTGTGTTTGCAGTTAAGCTTTCAGAGAGCACAGGATGGGATGCACTAATGGAACAGTGGTTTCCTCCCTGCAGGGCACTATCACTGCAGGAGGAAGCTGCATCTCCCCAGCATTAAGCCTGGCTATCTCTAGAGGATCTCTTACTTCGTGTCTGCTCTCTCCATACTCTGGAATGCAAGGGTATTTATAAATTGTAACGTCCTCAGGTGCCAGGAGCTTAGCATGCACAGCAGTGCTTTTGCCGTCAGTTTCGTTTGGGTGCTTGATAATGTCAATCTTCAAAGGCAACTAGAGTAAAAGAAGAAAAAAGCAGTATTTATCATCATATTTACAAACATCTATACAAAACATTCAAAATTTGGAAGAAATTCCTATAGGTGTGTAATTAAAATGTATCTGATAATTTTTGATAGGTTTAGAACTAAACTGGAGACAAGTTAGAAGAAGCACCTATTAAATTCAATTTAAGCAAATAGCTAAGTAAACAATGATGCACTTTGGAATGCTGCCACAGTAGCATAAATAAAATCTCCAGAAACAGAATCAATAAGGTAAGCTGGATGTGGTCTTAATTTGAGCAATATAATGATTCTAAATACGAATACTTATCTCTATTAGGTATTCACCCAACTGTGAAAATTTCAATGAAATAAGTAAATTAATAAACCTAAAATTAGTAAAACCTAAAATTAGTGAACCTAAGTTTACCAGGTCAAATTTCAAAAGTACTTCTAAAGTATTTTTATGATGCTTTCAAACTCCAATGTCTTCAAAATGCATCTTAGATCCTAACTGATTTTGCAAAATTTCTCAGTCCTCTCTGATAGTTTTCCCAAGTAACTCAGCTGAAAGGCATTACACTATTTATATTTTAGGAGTAGTTATCTGAATTATAGAACCAGGACATATAGGAATGTCTTTTAGGTCACAATTTATGTAAAATTCACCCTTGGTTTTGGACAATTTTTTTTTTTCATAATATAACGTTTTCTGGCCAGAGTTATTATAAACTGAAGAATGTGCAAGAGGACCATAAAGAAACTTTCAACAACTAAGTGGAAACACAGATGCATGAGAAGCTGAGTAACTTCAGCCTATATTCTCATCTAGAAGACACATAAATGTTTATGTGAGGATTGGAACATTTTCAGTGTTTGTACATGTAATTCCTCAAGTAAGAACAGTAATTTTATCTAACTGTAGTTTATTCATTCTTATAGCTGTGTTCAAAATGAATGTCTGTAAAGAATGAGTCAGAAAAGAAATGGTTGCAGACAGACTATTCTCTGTCCACAGTAACTAAAACACAAAAATATTTTAAAAAATCATTAAGGAATACTAACCTTCACAGTTGGAATTTCATTGGTAGGGACAGTTTCAACAGGAACAAAGCACGTATAACAATAAAACATCCTTGAACTATTGCATCGGGGGCATTTTGATCTCCCACTCTTTTTTGCCTTTTCCAGTACTTCCTGGGATGCTAACCGTAATTGTTGGAGTGGATTATCTTGAATCAGTGATGGAGTCTGCAGTAGGCTTTCCAAACACTCAGTATTTCTTTTTGTTCCTTGAGCGTTTTCTTCATTTAAAAGTGTAGAAGAATTTAAAGACATAGCTAGCTGAAACAGACACAGACAAGATGTTGTTAAATAAAAATTCAATTACTATGAACTAATCTACTGGAAAATATTCTGTATTATCCCATTTAACAAAACTATCTCATTAAAGAAGGTATTTCCTACAACAGAAAGAATAATAAAATCATCTGATTCAAGAAATTTCAGGAGAGCAGGAGATAAACAGCTGGAAAGAACTTGAGATCTGCATCCTTAATGCACAGATGCACATTCATTATCCCACTCACTTAAGTCCTGCACAAGTCTATTATTTCTCTGTTGTTAAGATCTGTGCCTAAAAGTTTATAAAAACACTGATAAGTAGTGTTTACCTGGATGAGCAATCCCATTAGTCTCCAACATGACTACTGACAAGGAATTATATGCCTACAGGATATACATTTATAAGACAAAAATTAATTGTGCTAATTTAGATCTCTATCCTAAAATTTATTGTATGTGGGCCAACGAAATAACCTGAATGAAATCCCTCTTGGATAGAACTCTGTGAAATAGAAGAAATTTTCCAGGAGAAGAGCTTGAGGTGAAAAGTAACAGCTAGAAGAGGGCTTTGGTGCCCTACGTTCCAGATAGTAAGTGCTGACCCAGTCTAGACTTCCACAAGTTTGTGTTTATGTAGTACCATTGATGGATTTCTGTCAGGCTTTCCTCAGGACAGCTGTTGTCTCACCCTCTGCAGCTGGAACAGGATTTCCACCACGTACTGTGAGCAGGGCATGAGAAACATGACCGTGTGCCACCGCAGGGCAGACAGAATCAGTGCTGCTGTGCTGCCACAACCCCTCTCACTGACCCCCAGAGCAGCCCCAGCCTGCAGTGGTTATAAACTGCCTTTGGCACTTCGTGCTGCATCTCATGCAATGAAAGAAGTTATTCTCAGCATTTACTTTCAGCTAATTTAGATTTACTTTTTCATGTCAAGGATCACACTTATGAAATCATGTAGCAAAGTCACGTTTAACAAAAACAAACAAGCAGTAAGTCCTGAAATGTAATCCAAAATGAAGCGTTTAAATAAAATCAAGCGTAATGTAATTGGAAAGTAACAAAACCAAAAATCTAAGCTAAGTTTCCAACACCGAATTAAAATCAATCCCAGAAAAAATTGTTATTTTCTGCTAAAATTAAATACTCATGCATGCTATGATACCTTCCCCTCTGGCTCTGCCAAGGTCTAACTTTTGGAAGGTCAGGGAAGTCCACTCAAATAAACACAAAATCTAATATGCATACAAATTTTCTAGTGCAATTTGCTTTCAAGTTTCTCTGAGATAAAGCCAGTATACTTTACATCTCAGAGTAACCTGTGCTATTATCAAGTTTCCTCAAGAAGCAGAGGGCGAGAGGCCCTGGAATTGGACATGCATTCCCAGCCTGCAAACCGATTCTTTTCAGGGTAATGTCTTGCACTCTGTGCCGCTCCACGGTGACACCCCGGAGCACTTTTGTTATCGATGCTACCAAGGGACACGCTGTGGCCTCGAAATAATGGCTGTGCCCAGGCTGCAGCACTAAACATACAGTACCGTACACTTCAGAAAATGACAGACCAGAATTTTAAGACCCAAATCTCATTTCAGACACATATTTTTAAGACTAAATAACAACTCCATCTGCACCTCATCTCTAAAGCCCCGGTAAATCGCTGTCGGTGGAGGGTGCCCTGCACACTCCAGCCGCAATTCCAGCACTCAGCACGGCGGCCGGTGCAGCTGGGGGGCTGTGCAGGGCTCAGGGGGTGCCACAGCCCCTCCCTGCCGCTGCCCGCTGCCATCGCCCGGGCGGGGCGAGCGCGGCCCGGCTCCGCAGCTTCTGCGGCGGACAGCGCAGCGCTCCGGGCAGCACGGCCCTCGGCCGCCGGCCCGGCCACCGAACGCAGCGCGGTTCCGCCGCCTGGGCGTGTCGGACCGGCCCCGTCCCGCCGCCGCAGCGGCACCGAGCCCCCGTGGGCGCACAGCCGCTTCCGACCGCGGGCCGCCCGAGCCCGCCCTGCGCTCCCGAGCGGGCTCCTCTGTCCTGCCGCCACCGCCGCGGCGGGGCGGGAGCTGCTCAGCCGCTCCTCGCCCGGCTCCGGCCCCCCCGCACCGCCCGCTCCTCACCCGCCGCCCGGCGCGGCTCCCGCGCGGCCCTCGCAGGCCCCGGAACGAAAGTGCCGGGCTCGGGGAGGCGGGGAACGGAAACAGCCCGGGGCTGAGCGCGGCTCCCTCTGCCTGAGGCGCTTGTGCTGGTGTGGGCGCCTCACGCCCCGCGGGGGCTGTTCCGTGGTTCGGGTCACGGATTCTGGCCAGAAATCACTTCCAGCTGCTCGGGCAGGGGGGAGAATCCCGCCGTTCCCAGCTGGGCCCACGCCAGGTGCTTCCTGCCCTGCGTGCCCTGCCCAGCGCTGCCCTCTCCGTGAGGCGGCACCGCCTGGAAGCCGCTGGGGTGTGAGGGTGCGGCTTTGACCCCCATGAGAACTCCAGCAAACATAGATCAGAAGTTTTTTTGTTTTTGTTTTTACTCTCTATTTTTTCCCCGCTCCCAGTAGTCTCCTTAAAGCATATTTATTGGCTGGAGGAATTGTGCTGCCGCATTCCTCTCTGCTAGTTTTGCATATCTCTCTAAAGGGAATATGGGATCTCTTCTGTGGGATTCCTTGGCCTGGTTGAGGATGCTGCTCCATTGTAGCATTTACCCAATATTCAGCCTTTAGGGTGAATTTCGGCTAATCTGCAACCTTCACAAAGCTTCCAGCTTGTAAACAAATTACTGAATATGTGAGAATATGGCAGATTTGTCACTTTTTCTTCAGTGTGCACTTTAGAAGTGCATCAATAATAATAGTATAATATTGTGGAGGTAGTGAGACAGAAATGGAAGTTCTGTCTTTGAGATTCACTGCCTTTACAAATCTTTCAGGTATTTATAATTTTTCTCAACATCTAATGAGATGAAGTCGTATTTTGTGTGTTAGAAGACAAAACCCTGTGAATGTAAATACTGAGAAATGAGTTGGAGCGTAGGTTGTATTTCCAAGACCTTTGGGCACTGCAAAAGAGCTTTGTAGAAATGGCACACCTTTAAGAGAGCAGCCTCTCTGCTGTTAACTTCCTATTTCCTTATATCTGTACCATGGAGGAAAATGCCTGCGTGCTGTACAGCAATGTTCTGTGGTTGGAACCTTGCTTGAGTGATGATCCTGAATAAACCTTTCTTTAAACGATTTGATCAGGCCATGCCATTACTAACATAAGAGAAAGTCCTGAACCCTGAGGCAGAAGGTTCTGATGAGGATGAAAGGGAGAGTAGTTGGCTCTGATTTTACCTTTCTCTCTTTTCTTACACTAGTAGGACTGCTAGGGAAGTCTTTGACTACATATGCCTTTCTGGTTTGTTGAAGAATTCAGTATAATGTGGTTACCAGTGATTTGTCAGAATGACATTATTTTTGGAAGAAGCAGGACATTTCTTTTAACCTGCCTACATTATTTGCAAGTATTAATTCACTCAAATATTTTAAACCAGAAAATGTGCTCTTTTGAGCTTTGGACCAAAATTTGTCCGCCACTGGAACAAAGAAACAAAAAATTCTTGAAAAGATGTGGAACATTTAGTTATAAAATATATTTTTTTTAAAAAGTAGATATCTAGGAGGAGGAACCTGACATAAAAATGGAAACACTTAAATTTAAGATAATATCAAGACAAAGTATTGAATTGTTTACATTTTTAAATTGGTTTTATTTAACCATTTTACCCTGAAATCACAGCATCACAGAATGAGCATGTGTGTGTTAATAGTTTCAGTGCAGTCAGTAACATTTCACTGATTCACTTTTTTAAAGAAATAATTTGTCTTGCTGCCCTGCTATTAAAATGGAGCATGTCAATGTCCTTCAGCAATACCCGAGTGCTTAAAAATACACTGATTACTTGTTTTAATGCTTACTGAGTTATTTCAGTGGAGTGATCAATTTGGAGTTCAAACAACTACCTTTGGTTCCAACAATTTGCTCAAATATTTAAGCTGCTAGTTTAAATTCTTTGCTAGATCAAGGAACAGTTTCCTCCTGTGCTTCCAAGGCTGCTCTCAACAGATGGAAGGCATTACTGGCCTTTCCGAGAACTTAAATTGCACATGATTTTATTTGTCTCTTTAGAAACATAATGACCCTTTTTTCTTGAGTTATCTCCTTCTCTAACTAAAAAGTTATAGTCTTTTTAATTACTCTGTGTCTGCTGTAATGGGCCTCCCTGGTCTATTTCTGTTTTTCTGGCTCTTTGAGATGATGTAATCCTCTCTGAATGCAGTACATGAGAGAGGAGGAAAGCACAGTCTGCATTGCAATGTTGCCAGAATTAGAGATTCTTGGATGTAAAATGCATTTATACTTGTATTGCAATTCTTTATGTAAAAGTTCACAGATTACTGAATTTCATATTTACATTTCTGTCATTTTCAGAAGAGGCTGTTTTTACAATGTGCTGGTTGCAGAAGGAGTGGCTGTGTTGAATCTGTTGATGAGCTTTACTTTTTGGTGGGTAAGTTACAAAAAGATTATTCCTTTAGTGTTATGTGTAAATATCTGTATGAACATCAGAGCACACTCAGACTTGGAGAAGAGAAGAAACACATGTCACTGAAGCCCAGAAACGTGCTCAAAAAGTCTTCTCATGCCAGTGTGGCCCTGTGTATCTAGAGGAACATCTCACTGCCCTTGAACAGAGCACCCAGCAGGCATTGGCCCAGATAAGTGTTTACAGCTTTCCCTCTGTGAGTGTGAAGTGTCAAGTTTATAATTTGAAAAAAACTAATAAACTAAACGCCCCAGGTCTGCCTGGGTTTTAGGAACATTTTGTTTCGGCCTAAACAAAGTGCAGGCAAAAGTCTATGCAAGCCTGTTCTCCACAGAGTGAGGTGTTAATAAAGGAAAGATGGACCTAAAATGGTCACTTCCAAGCCTGCAGTCCTTCCAGGGATGCAGGGGTCCTGTACAGTGTGTTAAGTTGTGCAGAGTGAAGGACAGATATAAAATTCAGGTGGTTGAACTGCCTTGATAAACTCTGTGTCTGGACACTGAACTGTTGATAGCACTTGCCACAAAACACAAAAGCAACATTTTTGAGGAAAAGTGTTAAAAGCACACCCAGGTTGAAGTTGACAATGTACAGAAGTAATCACTAAGTCCTAAAAAATATTAAATGTCTTTTTCTTCCCCACCATAAAGCCTAATGTCTTGGCACCCAAAGAATGGCTGTAGATCTTACTGCTTGCACTGGGTAAAAGTCTTATGTGAGTTTATAATCTGCAGCTATTCCTCTTAGGGACATTTGTAATACACTGACAAAAGCTGATGATGCTTTCTGAAATGCCTCCTTTGGTGGACTGATAACATTTTTTATTTGTGCTTAAAGATGTGCAAATATATACCCAGACAAGCAAGATGCAAGAAATATGGAAATCCTATTAGCACTTCTTCACACAGTTTTGGTACAGCTCAGGATCAATGCTTGCCTCCTAGAACATGTTAGTCCAATCTACTTTTTAATTGTGATTATTTACAATATTTCTGTTCTTACATATTTTTAAATTATGTTATAGATTTAATACAACAGATGTGACTGGATGCCTTACTAATTTTGTATCAAACAAAAACATTTTTGTGGTTTAAACTTTAGATGTTTAGACATTTGATCTCAGGTTTACTGAAAATTGAAAAAAAAAATCACTAACAGGTTGAGAGAGTTGCAGGTATCTGGCAAATGCAAATCAGTCCTTGTGTTTTTACAGCCTAATGTTGAGATACCCAAAGAAGCTGCTTTTGTTTCTCTCAATAAAAGCTAAATGTTCCCCTGCAAGTTTTTCCCTTCAGTACTTCTGCAAGCTGAAAGAAGTTCCTATATGCTTGTGGATTGTGTTTCAAATTAAAATCCTTGTACTTTTTACCTTTGTCTAGTTATGGTTTGCTTTGTGGTTTTAAGAGTTTTTAAATCCCTGCATTCATTGTACTGAATATTTTTGTTGTTTTGATAGAAAATTGTTCTCTAAGTCTGGAGAAATCTGTTTCTCTCAAAATAATCTATTGCAGTGCTTCAGGATTCTTTGTGGTCATGGTTTCTCCAGAAGTTTAACATATAAATTGATTTTAAATGTTCTTATAGCTGTTATTATGAAACAAAAAATCTGCATATCCCACAAGTACAAAAATGCAAGTGTTTTACTCATGCAGCTCAACTGCATCAGCTGTAGGTCCAAGATTACCTTTTCATGTAAATTTAAGGAGCTGTAGTTGAGCATATGAAGAATTAGTTTAGTTAGCAGGTTTATATCATGAAGCTTAAAATAAACTTTTAGATGAAATTGACTGTTTATTTTACTTTGCTTACTTTGTGTAATGGTGCTAAAATTTATAAAAGGTATCAGTTTGGAATATTTAGGTTAAGAGCATAAATCAAAAGTGTGTGGGTTCTGTTACCTCAGATGATCACTATGTTCTTTATTAAGAAGAGGAGGAAACTATTCCTGTGGCAGAAGCTGTGATTATGTACACTGGCTTTGGTTCAGTACATCACTTAGATTCTGTCTTAATTGTTGGCTGATAAACTTAACATATGCTTCAGATAATGCATGTTTTTCAGTGCTGTTCTGAATCAGGAACTACTTCAATTTACTCAAAACCAATTAAACACTTAGAAGTCGTTAAAATGTTTAGAAGAACGACGTGTTGGAGTAAGAGAGGGCACTAATTTAGGGATATGTGTTTTGGTGCTGTTCCTTTGTGTTGGCAGTGCCTCCCCTCAGATACCTGAGGGTTTGACAACCCAAGTTGTGCAGCACTGTTTCGCACACAGCCATATCTGAATTCAGGTAGGTATCTTTGCCCTGATTTTTTTCCCCCTTGAAGCCTAACCAAGAGCACTTGTTTGACAGAATGGCAGATTTTGTGGTACATTTTCTTCATGTTCCCAGGCATACTAAAGATGCTTTTTCTCAGGTAAGAGTACCAGTAGCATTTTCAGTGATACATGGGTGGCTGCTGCATTTTGGTACATAAAAGTATTAATGTGACACACAAGCCAATGTACCTGCATCCAGATTGGCAGCTTTTGGCTCCAGAAGATACCTGGAAGCACTTGCATGTAAGTACCTGAGAGACAGAGCAACCAGAACTGGTGAGGAAAAGCTGGAAGTTATCATGGGCAGTCATTAAAGAGAATTTTTTTGGCTCATATAATATGTGAATAGTAAAATGAAGATAATAAATGATGTGATTTTTAAAAGCTTTCTTTTCTCTAACAGAAGTTTGTTGCAATTGTGACAGTTCACTTAAATATTTTTACATTAATTAAAAAAATTACAATATGAAATCTTTTTTGTAGACATTTTAGATATGGTGTTATTTTGTCAAGTGTATCCTGATATCCAAGTCATTGTGTTGCTTTTTGGGCAGTATTTCCTGAATCTATTAAGTATGTTGATGATGACTTTAAGGAGGGATTGGTAGACTTAGTTTTTCAGTGGGTATCAGGTACTGGTAGTTTTTTTCCTTTCCCTGGGGTATATTTTGCCCAGAGTACCAGCTGTGCATTTCAGTGAGAACCTATCACCTTTATTATCTGTTGCCTTGTGTGTGTAATGCCATACATGTATACATACATAGGAAATGCAGTACTAGAAATACTGATGTCAAAGCTAGCTTTTTCTGCTCAGTAATAATAATTATGATGAGTTCTTAATACTGGTTGTAGGTGTACAAATATGAATAATTATTTTAAAACAGTACCCTGGAAATGAATCTGAACTAATTATCCATGGCATTATTTTTCCTAAAGAAAAACAAAGTGGATCAAACAGCTCAAAACGATTTTTGCAAAAGCAACTGTTTGTAGGTGGCCTTGAAGGTATCTCTCTATAAAAAAGAGCCACTTTTTACAAACATTCTTACAGAATTCAGACTATACCTGTCCTAGAAATTTCTATTGGAAGTAGTATTACATTGCCATTAAAGGAAGTAGTATTATATTACCATTGAATACCTGCATGTTTTGACAGTAAAACTTTATGATTTTTAGATTGCATATGTCATTTGATATCCATTCCAAAACTTAGATTTAGAGCAGATTTCTATCTCTAGTGCTCATTTATTTAGATTTCATGGCAATGTGGATTTCATTATCTTATATGTTGAAACTGATTGACAAATGCAAAAGAAATATGTTTTTGAAGTAAATGTAAAATACAGAAATATTTTCTCAAAATCTTTCTCTGTGTCAGTCACTGTGTGTTGGGCAGAATTTTCTTTTTAGTTACAGACAGAGAAAATTGTATGTAGGAAAAAGATCACCCTGAAAAATTTAATTTAGAGAAGGTTTATATACATCAAAGTTATACATGCTCCAAACTCCTAAAGGGCCTTTAACTTGGAAGAGCTGGATAAGCCCACAGCGTTCTCTGTAATGTGTAACCACTATAAACAGATAATGGATGGATTTAAGTGAAATTTAGTCAGAGCAGAAAAAATCCCAGAACTCCAGGAGACCACTGCTATGGCACAGAGTCTGTGTCTGCATGAAACTTACGGTGTGGGAGCTGTGTGAAATTCGAGTGGAATGAAGACTGAAAACCACGGAATAAAGTAAATTAAGTATTGCTGCGAGAGTAATTCGCAACCTCAACAAAACATATGCAAATGTATTAAATTACCAGAACTGGAACGACCACAAAGTAAGGATATTCACCCATGTGCAAACCCAAGCAGAAGCAGAAGGGAGATAGCAAAAACTGTTCTGGTTGACTTTAAGTATATGAATGTAATTATTTCAGTTAACAGGCTTGGATCTCATGCCTAAAGTTGACAGTGGCATAAAAACTTGCACATTTGAGACAGGAAATAAAGCAATTTTAATTTCATTTGGGGATATTCATAGGGTGGTTTTCAAAATTCACATAAACGTTTTTCTAAATTTTTTTTTTTTTTAATTTTAGGTCCAAAACCAAGGAAATGTTTGTGGAATAAATGGAATCTCAAAAGCCTTAAGGCTGCCACAGTAATTCATATTAGTAAAGATGCTACTGCTAAAATACAAGCTGGTGCATCTGCCAGTTCTGCAGCAGCCATTTAGTCTTGTAAATATTTTAAACACATAATCCATGTGACCATAGACTTTGGAATTAAATTTATAGTACACTGCAAATTCTTAATTGCCAACACAAATTGTTACTAATATTTTCAGTTTATTTTGCACAAACCCAAAATGTTAAAGCAATTAAAAATTAAATGTGAATTTTGATCAACTCTAAACATATATCCTGCCAATATATTGATAAGTCAATTGGATTAAGCTGTGAACAAAGCATTGAAAGGAGCTGCTGATAATCCATCTTGGTTTGATTTGTCAGTTTTCTTATACTAATGACAGCCACTCTTTTTCTACTCCTTTCTCTGGTACTGGATCCCATTTTCAGTATGTCTTGCATTGTAGCCTCTTTTACCCCCTTGTTTTCACTGTCACGATGGATCAGACCTGGATTTTTATTATTTCAGTCTAGCCTTCTCTTCCTTCTCATGGCCACTACTTTAACCTTTTTTTCTTAACCATCTTGTGTTGATGTTGCTTCTAACTTGCTCCCTTTCTGAATATTATCCAGCATTTTTTTTCCTTCAGGGTAGCCAGTTTCTTCTCTCTTCCCCCTTCTGAAATTATTGTTTTCCTTCAAGCATCTACAGCCACAATTTTATGCAACCCATCTTCTCTTAATCCTTTTTTTAGTCTGCACCAACCATAACCACAACTTTTCTTATCCTTGCCTTTTTCCCCCCATCATTTGTTTTGTTTTCATGGGCTCTTGTGCTTTTTCTGAATTTAGATAATTCCCCTTTCACCAAGGTAGGAAAACCTTACTTTTGTTGTGAAAGAATTCAGAGGAAAATAACGGAGCAAAAACTTCTAAGTTTGCATTCCCAGTTTTCAGTGACACCACTCTGATACCTTTTCTCTACAGCTAGGTTAAATGCCCAGGAAGAGATGGTGGGCTGTCTCTTGTGTGTGTTCTTGTTAAGCAGAGGAGGTTTGGAACGTGCTGTACTCAGAAATCTGAATTAATGAGGTACTGCAGACACGTCAGAGGATGGGAAGAGTTCTGTCATGTGCCATTATTTCCACAAAGCTTTCTCTTGTAATGTGGGTGTGAAAGAGCTGTGTGAGGCTATCTAAGCAAAGTGGAGAGTTCTTCTTGAGACCTAGCTGAGGGATGTAGTGTCTACAAATGAATATGGCTTTATAGAATCTTTGTACAGATTGCCTATGCACAGTTCACTTAATAAAGTGAAATATCTTTTGCTGTCATTGTGTATTGCCTGTTAGCTTTCCTGAATAATTTTCCTTTTTTACTTTAGTGTTTTTTTATAAGTACAATTAATGTGGTTTCTTTAAAATTGAAAGTCTGTGTTACTCTTATCAAGTTACAGTCTTGAAAGGAAATTCTTGTTTACAGAATCCTTTTTTTGTGTGTTGCTCAGTTTGCTGTACAGTGTTTAGAAACAGAAATGTATCTGTGTTTTTGAACACAGGAACGTTTGGGTACTTTTTTAAACCCAAAAATCTAAACCCAGTGGAAACATTTGCCTGATTTTTATAAAATCTAGTGGTTCCATTCCAGTATAATCATATTTCCTTTTAGAGCTTGATACTTCACTAGTATATAGAAACAAGAATATGAAAACAAGTAGAAAGTGATTATTTGTGAAGCAGGGTCAATAAATCACCTCAGCTGTTTATTAACACGTCTGACCTCAGGGTGCCTGTTATAATGACAATAATTTTGAAGTCACTGTAGCCTTTGTTTTGATGTTTTTTTGCCAAGATGCAATGACTTTTTTTTCCTGTGGCAATAAAATAAAAGGGAGAAGCCTTACTATTTTAGCCCTTCCAGTAGTGATCTATCTTAGGCTTTCAGGGTGCTTGCAGTTTTGTTTAATAATCTTGTTCACTTTCATGGCCAGTGAGTAGTTACTTGTTCGGATCCACTTTTGTGCCTGGTGAAATCAATAGGAATAAGGTGCATAGGCAAGTTAGCTGAATTATTAACCTCTAACAGTCTCATCCCATTTTTCTGCACTGTGCAGTAACGTCACAGTAACTCAAGAAGGAATAAACAGCCTTACCCTGTTTGCTGGGGTGAGCAGAGGCCCTGATGTGCCTGTGGCACAGGGGTGTCCTGGTAGCAGCAGAGGTCACTGTGAGTGTGGGTCCTCTGCTGCCCTGCTGTGATTAGTCAGGTAATTTCATAAGTCAGATAATTTGTGTATGTTCGATGTTTTAGCAGTGCATACCAGACTCAAACTTGTTTGTCTTTTTTATCAAATAGGACACTGAAAGTGTCTTGCTGAAAGTTGTATAAGAAATCTGTAGCAGAGCAAGGTTTCAAAGCCCAGTAGATGAACCCTGAAAACTCAGCAGTCACTAACTGAGGACTGAATTCTTGTCCATCAAAACTGGTGCTGTCCAAGGTAATAGTGAACTGTGTTTATGTTTGGACAGCCAGTTGTAATTCCAAAGGGAATTGGTCCTGAATTCTGATTAAAATTATGTGATATAGCATTATAAAGAACATTTCTAGGGGTAGGAAAGATATTACTAGATTAGCTGAAAGAAAAGGGAGCTGAATCTTCTGTTGTACTCAGTGCTGGTAACACCAGAGCTGGAGTACTGTGGTCAGTTCTGGGCTCTGAGTACAGAGACATGGACAGAAGAGAGCCCAGGGAGTGGCACGAGGGGACTGGGGCTGGTGCATCCCTCCCATGAGGAGGGGTGGGGAGCTGGGACTGTTTAGCCTGGGGATGGAAGGCTTAGGGGGAAACTTAGCAGTGTGTATAAATTCCTGAAGGGAGGGGTGCAAAGAGACCTGAGCCAGGCTAACTTCTGTGACACTAACCCTTATGTGACAAATTTATGCATCTTCATTCTAATTCCTCTTCTTTTCTGGCTAGCACTGAAGTAAAATAATTATTTTAATGAGAAAGTAATTTCATCTAAAGTGAGTAATTTTGTTTTTCCTTCTGTATTGGGTCAATCTTTTCAAGTGCCAGGTCCCTAAATAAAAGTGTTTCCCTAATGAAACAACCCATCTTGTTGAGCTAGGATTGGCCTTCCAGGCAGAATGGAAGAAATTCTCCCTTTTTAGGCCTGGAATGTAAGCAGTTATGGAATTTCAGTGTCTGGAATGCATAAGATTTACAAGCTAGCTTTCCTCAGACAGGTATTGTGAAGTTATTTACAGAGACTTAACACTTGGTAGTTTTAATACTATATTAAGCCCCCAACCCCCAAATATTTAAACTTAAATTTTGCTGTTTTATGAATTTCAGTGTTAAAAAGCGTTTTGAGAAATTTTCCTGGGGCAATATTTATAAAGTTCGTATAAATGTCATGTTAAAAACCTTGTGCAACTGTTTGAATATTTTTCCCATCTAGTTTCTGCTTTGAGTACAGTCCTAATCTTCAAAATTATCAGCATAGAGAATTTGGCATCTTTTTCTGCTAGTAAATTCCCCTTCCCCACTGTGTTAAGTAAATGTGTGATTTAAATAACTGTAACCATTTAAAACTCATCCAGTGATGTAAACAACTGTACTTCCTTTTTTTGTTCTTCTTGTTGTTACTAAATGTTAAAAAAAAAATTTCTGAGTGTGGATCTCAGCTCTGATGATGACTTTTCCTAATTTGTGGAAAATCATCTCACCTGTCACTTCTTTTTCTACATGTTAAATGTTACAAAATCATTATAGTATTTGAAAAATTAGTAGTGAGGAGATAGATTTCATAGGTTTATGAAATATTTAGACTGCTCAGATACTGGTCACTGAGTGCAATGAAATACTGATGTTTTTATTACTTTATTGATTTAACATCAACTTACATCTTGCTTCAGCTTATTAAAAGAGAATATACATATTTCTTCAAAAAGTAATTTAAAACACAGACAAGTGTATTTTAATAGTCAATTGATCAACCATTTAGTAATGTGATTATTACAGATGCTATGCAGAGCCGTGTTTTAAGGTACCTGCAACAGAACCAAAAGTGAGACTGTATTGTACCATATAATATATTTTAAAGGTCATGGATATTGTCCAATTGTCATTTTTATTGTGTATGAAATGTATTTACACCATTTTGCATACCTTTAAAGAGTCACAAGTTATGAGACAAATATGTCAGTATCTCCCTAACAAGGAGATATGTTTTGTGTAGTTTTTTGAAGGGATTGTTTCAAGAAAAATAACTTCCCTATGGAATCCTAGACTTGTTAAAATAGGAAGAGTAGTACTGCAGGTCTCTTGTCCAATCTTCTGCTCAAATTAGGGCCCACACTGCCTGTACTGGGCTTTGTATTTTAAAACCCTCCAAGAATGGAGATTCTGCAGCCTTCTCTGAGATTCCTCAGATGAGATTTGCTCTTTTGTGACCCAGAGTGTTTATCAACAGTATGCAGAAGTAAATAAGCAAACCCTTTCTAATTACAGCTGCTGAGTAATGGAGCAGTTTCTGTGAGGTGGGAGTGGTGCTGTAGGTGCTGCTTTGACCACAGGAGTTGTGTTTCCCTTCTGAGCCCCAGCCTGGACACACTGTGTAGTGTCAGTGGGAAAAAAGAAAAAAGCTCCAGCAAAGCCAATGCCTGTGAAGGAAAGGCAAAGAAATTGCACTTGAGCTTGGCTTTTATAGCCCTTTTTGCTTGGGTTTTCTTGAACTTTTAGTATTATACAGCTTAGTAGTGAGGCATTTCCAGACATGTGTATCAGTTTCTTTATGTATAAACATATTTCCCTCCAACATGGTATATTGTATGTTAAAATTGCATTGGATTGTGGTGTAATTGATGTAGGAGGCTTTTGTGAAGATTTCTGTCATCTTTCTGAATTGCTGTTAAAATCTAATAGATTCTTATTATCCTTGTCTTCTAATAGTTTGTTACTGGAGATCATCACTGTAAATTTTCTGATTATTTTTCTCTGGTTTTAGCACTAAACGGATTTTTTTTGAGTCAGTTTTTGAGAATAGATTTTCTAAGATAAAGATGTATTGACAATTGCTGAGTTGTAAGGGCATGTGAGTGTGGTACATGACTGCAGCATTTGCAGTCAGGTGTCTTTCTGGGAACTATTCCCCCACAGAACACATTTCAGTTGTGACAGCTGTAAAACATGAAGCAGCCTTGGCTTACCTGAAAATGGTGGTAACATTGGGATTCATTATATAAAGCATTTAGCAGTGAGGGCTAATTACAATTTGGATTCAGGATTTGTTTGTCTGTATTTCTGTGTTCTTGAATTACATAATCACAAGATTGTTTAAAAGAGCCTGTCTGCATCTGGTTTTAAGATTTTTTTACATATATATTTATATATTAACGTGCATACATACATTTTAGTTAAAACTTCAGTAAAGCATTTAAGCACAAACAATCCTAATGGGGTTTTGTTATTTTCATTTTTATTTCAAAGCTTCTGCTAACCTAGTTTAGATATAGAAACTTCTGCTAGTATGTTAATGTTGATCATAAGTGTGAGCTTTGTTTCACCGTTTAAATATTCACAGAAAGTAGTGCAGGGTGGTACCAACAAAAAAGCTTCCTTTATAGTACAGTTTGTTGTGTTCAGTGAACAAGTAATAAATAAAGTAGCAAAAACACAGTGAAGGTTTACTGATAGAGCTGTACTGACACTTTTTTTTTTTTTGCATGAATCTGTTTATATCTTCTTTCATTTTGGACTTGCAAATATCACAATTGATTTTCAAATGGTACTATCTGTTAAACAAGATTTTTTTAAAAAAAGTAAATATTTGTCAAAGGAAATTGTTGCCATTTTCTGTGAATGCTTTTAAAATGAAAGTGTTTCATGTAGGGAGAAATGGTTGACTCTAGACACTTGTTATTCAATGCATAACATTGAAACATTTAAGACCATTTTAAACTAACTTGACTCCATCCCAGTCAGGTCAGCTGCTTTAGCTAGCTTTTGGTGATCTTTATCTAAGTGCAATTATCACAAACCCAAGAAAAAGTGTAGGGAAAGTGAGTTAAATGATATAAGGCATAAGTCAAGTAGGGCTTTTTTTAGCACTTTCATAGCTAGGAAATTAAGATGTCTTTTCTTCATCAGGTCACAGTGATTTTAGCTGTAGTTTCAAACTAGTCACACAGGCTTGCACGTATTTCTGTATCTGTGAGTGGAGGTTCTACCATTCTAGGATTATTTATAGTGCCTGCGGAACTGTAACCTTCTTTTACCTGGCATAACTCTGAGCGTGCCAGTAATTCAATTATCAAGAGTATGTGGCATAGATTTTTAGAATTTTTGCATTGTTTCTTTTGAGATGTCCATTGTGTGATTTGCTGCAGGCTGTCATTTTTGTCTGCCATCCAATGTATGTTGGCAGGAGGGTTGTGTACTAGGCTTTGTGTCTGGTCACAGAAAAAAATTCATCCATCTCAGCCAGACCATTTGGTTATTCCTTTAGAATTAAAGGCATATGAAACAGATGCAGCTTAATAAGTATCCTTTTTTATAAATAACATTTAAATAACTTAAAACAATAAAGTTCAAATACAACTTAAAATAAAGTTTAATGCTGTAACAACAGAAAAAGCATGTATAAGAATGGAGAAACAATATTGAAAGCTGTATGCCCTAACAGGAATTATACAAAAGATAGGATATGTTACATAAAAAACCTTAATATGTCTGAATTTTTGCTTCATTGTTATATAAAATGTTAATTTGTGAAAAGTGAGATGAAGTACATTATTTATTCCTATTTTTATTTTACATACACTATTTGAAACATCTTTTAGAGCAGCATTAGGTATTTGTTTCATTAATAGATAGGAACATTTTGTGTTAGAGTAAACTTAATTTGTCCAAACTAACTCTCTTATCTGAATACAACAATAAACATTTACAAGATTATATTTTTTTTTTGATCATATAGTTTATGTATAGGATATGAGTTTCTTGGGGGAAGTATTTAAAATACTGCTCAGCCTCCACTTTTCTATTGACTTGATAATCTGACAATTCATTCCAGCAGCCTTAAAGTCTGACATATTTTACACAACATTATCATCTGCTTATTATTATTATTATAGCAGCCATATTTAAGAAGCAGATAGTTTTTTAAATAAAATATTATCAGATAATCAAGTAATGACTTATTCTTCAGGGTAAATTAATTTAAGAAACTACCCAGTTACAATGACTAAGATAATGATTGTACAGCTCTTTAGAATTTTTTACAACTTTTAGTTAGTAAATCTGATTTTGTGTATATTTTCAAATCTTTTTCATGTAGTCTCTTAAAAATAAACATAAATGCGCAAGTCCAGCTTGTTCAGTTTCTCAGTAGTATTCCAGCCTCTCTTGGTATCTTGTCAAACAGTCTTCTTAAAATTAATCTTCCTGCTGGAACTAGTTCTTTATAGATCATTTGTGATTAGGATATTGCCAGAGGAAGAAAGTGGGATGCTCTGTGTTCTTTCTTTGTTTTTTTACCTTTCATTGGAACCCCTTTGTGGTTTAGTGTAACAAACATCTCTTTTCCTTTGTGTGTCCATTTTGCAGAAGCATACGTGTTATAATGGTTTTCTTCAATCAGTTCAATGAAGTTGCAGTCCTCATTGCAGACTTTCTGTTGAGAGTAAATAATAAAATATGGTAAGGCAAGTACAAGTGTCTTTTTAAATACTTAGATTAGGGGAGATGGGTGAAAAGTAGGCATTATAGAGCCTGCATATTAGGAATATTTTAATAAATATATTTGACCTCTGAAATGTGAGTATTGAATACTCTAGGTTTGTATAGTCCCCCTTAGTATTCCACTTTTTAAAGATGTATATAAGACCTAATCATTGACTTTATTCAATGGACATAAAAGCCTGATATGGGATGCATGGGATAAGTGCAGAATACATTTTACTTAGGAATCTGTTTTATAGAAAACCACTCAAATGCTACATCTCAAAATACCTCTAAGATTGGAGGGATGTACACATAAGAGAAATTTGCATCCATACCTTTCCATAGAGTCGCCCTGACTTGTTCATTGCCAGAAAGTATTCACTTTCCACTCCTTTGATTGCCACTATTCCAACTGCCACCGTTCGGATTTCTAGAATACCTGCAAAGGTACACAGCAAGGGCTGTAAAATGGTTGGTTGTTCTCCAGGTAACTCAGAAGGTTTCCTTGAACTAATATTCTGTAGTATTTCCATGTTTATTGAATTTATTCTTGGAAAACAGAAAAATTGTGTGTATTTATGTGAAGAAAGGGCTAGACTTAAAAAATTTCCTCTGTGATCATGTCTGCATAGAGCCACTTTAAAATTGTATGGTGGTAATTTTTAAGTATATACTGAAGTTGTGATGTCAGTGTAAGTAATTCCTCTATTTTCAGAAAAGTAGTGTCGTTTAGAATTTATCAGGATGAGGGTTTCATTTGGAGTATGTAGTTAGCCAAGGTTCACAGCATTTGTGCAAAGCCTTTATTTTGAAGTCTTGTGTAGCCATATCATCCCCTTGAAAGAGTGTAAACCTTAGAACTTGCAAGTGATAGAAAACAGACCACAGTGTCTTAAATAAGATAAAGTATTTGCTTGACCTTTGTGTGCTTTTATGACTGATTGGAGCTGTAAAGATATGTGTATTTGAAAATCATTAAAGGCTGCCCTGAGAGCTTATTTATTCAAAACCAGAAAACATTTAGTGTTGTTTTCTATAACCTGATTTATTTTCATCTCACTGATACATATCAGCAATACTCTTCTGTAGTCACTATGATACATTTAAGTTACCTGCAACATAAAAAATATTATTTTGTTAATGTTAAAAAAAAAGTGAAGGAAGGGGGATTATGCAAGTTATTAAGTTTTCAAGCTTAAATATTATTAATGTTTTCTTAAGCAATAGTTTCGAGTTATGTATCTGAGTTTGAGCTATTTCTTTCAATATTGAGTCACTGGCAGAACTCTGCCATAGCAACTGCACTGACTCCTTCTCCAAAATGGGGTCTTTCAAAGGCAGCCAACTTGAGGCAAATTGCAAGAGCTGCTAAGCATGGGGGAGACAAGTGAGGGAGCTGGGAGAGGCATGTGTTAGATTATCACCTGAATTTCCTCTTTAACCAAACATTTCCTTTTTTCCCCTTTCAAGTTGGCATTGACTTTTCACAGCCACACGGTAATGGTTTTTTGTTAATTAGGTTTTTAATAAAGGCATTAAGTAACGATGATATTTCTCCTTCCCTATACATTTTTATCTCCTCTTGTCCTTTGCTTTCCTTCCTGTTGGTTTCCTTTTCTCTTTGATATTACTGATGTATCAGTATGGGTATATTTATCATCCTTTTTTCTTTTGCAGATCAATTCCCTCTTCCAATGATGTCTGCACTGCTGGGCATTCAGCTCAGAGTGTTTATACTTCTGTACTCCCCCTTAATGCTAAGCCAGCTTTTTTTTAAGTGAAGCTTTTAGAATTATTTGACAAGTTCCGCTCTTCTGCAGGCCTACCAATAGTTGTAACAAAGGGTAATTTGTAACCGAAACTTACAAAAATTATATTAACTATCATTTAAATTTCACTTTAGAAAAACCACAGTGAGGCTAAAAAACAGATGAACATCTGCATTTAGCCTAACAAAGAACACAACAGTGGAAGGGATCTCTGGGTCATCAAGTCCAGTGCTCTGCTAGCCTGGGAATTGCATCAGATAATTCTCTTTTCATAAACTTTGCCAATACTAAATTGGAGTTGTTCTTTCTTTGCCCCCAGTGTTTCTGCCGAAGGCTGTTCCAGAGTTTGATTTATTTTAATGGCTAGAGACTTTGTAGTAATTTGCAATCTGCATTTCTTCAGTGACAGCTTATATCCATTTGTTCTTTTGCCTCTGCTGGTCATTAACTTAAGGGGAGCTTTTTAAAAAAGTCTGTGTTTGAGTTTTCTATTTATACAGAATTTTAAAAAATGAAATATTTAAAATTACTTTTTAAAACAAATCATGCTAACAGGAATTGAGATTTCCTTGAGTAAGCTGATGTTGGCTGAAGTTACAGTGGTAAGAAATGTTACTACTTTAAAAAAGGAAATGCCAAAAGGTTTTGTCCAAAGCAATATTATTATTGTTACAATTTTTACATTATTTTTTAGGTTTTTCTTTTTGCCTGAAGTAGATTGTGACTAACTTGTTAGAGTTACTTTATTTTGGTTTGGGATACTTGTTTTTCTACTTTATTCACTGTTGAGACATCAATGGCTTTCGTTGTCTTAAATGAGAAGGTCTATTCTTATGTGCTTCCTTTTGAAGTAAATGTGTTTAATCCTTTCAATGTCTATTCATGAAAAGAAAAAAGTCACCAAGCTAGAATGGGAAAGAGAAAATTCTTATACATAGATTGTTTCATTGAAATACTCTTTTCGTACTCTAGTATCCAAAATTATTCTAAAGGCTTGCTTAAGTTAATAAGATGTTGATGAGGAGAAATTCAGAAGGCCAAGCTTCAACAAGGTCTTAAATATCCCTGATTTCAAAATTAAAATGTAAACTATGTTCTTCAGTTGCTTTATCTAAAGCATCCCCAGAGAAGTTTGGAAGAGGTTTATGAGAAGACTTAATATACCACAAAGTAACTGGGAAAGAAATCAGATTAAAGCCAGGAAAAGGAAAAAAAGCAACCTAGAGATGGGCATCCAAAATTGAAAACAACTGTACTTCCTATAAAATCAGCATGAAATTCCAAACAATTTTATATGGTTGTATGGTCAGTGTATCAAATGTAGCTCAAAATTCCTGTAGTGAATGAAGTTTCCTACAGAGCTGAAATTACTCTGGTGTATGTAAAAGACACTCAGCAGAGATGGGCTATAGTTTGTCTTTGGAAAAGATACCTATGGATGGTGGCAGCTGTTTTTGGAACCACTTGGTACAAACTAAATA
The DNA here is from genome assembly GCF_036417665.1 of Passer domesticus. Lineage (NCBI taxonomy): Eukaryota > Metazoa > Chordata > Aves > Passeriformes > Passeridae > Passer > Passer domesticus. The sequence continues at coordinate 10,326,274 of NC_087487.1, read as the reverse complement.
ACACACAGTTGATACCCAGTAGGGAAAAAAAAAAGAAAATAAGCAAAACAAGCCTTTAGGCTGACACAACACTTCCAGTGGGTGAAATATGTATCAGGTTTTTGTCATTAATGAGCTGAGTTTCCTGACATTTTGGTCTAGAATGACAGTTCCTCAGTACTTAGAAGCAGACCCTTATGTGTAGACTTATTCCATAACTGTAGCATGAATGGCAGGGCGGTACCTCAGGCTGGAAATTTATGCATTAAAATGGCATTTAGTTATATGATTGCTATAAAATTCAGCATTGTCACATTGTCACATTCTTTGCTGGCAAGTAGTATTTGATAATTTTGTTTTTATTTCCTGATATTGTGTGTTTTCTGATTCAATTAATATTTTCAAATCAGCATTTTCATCTTCCTTTTATTTGTTAGACTCCTTTTTGCTTTTACAACACTCTGACATTGTATTTGTTAAACCTTTGCTTTTATTGCTACACAACCTATTTGCAGAGTATATTAAAGTAATTTCCATCAGTGTGCAGGCATAGAATAGGCAGTTTCTTTGTGTTTGCCCATAATACCCTTGATAAAAGTATCTTATCTATAACAAAGTAGCAAGAACCTTGTGATTTAGCAAAATCAGGACATTTCTCTTTACTCATTTGTCAGCTAAGAGGCTGAAAGAGCAATTGCAGCTCTGGCTCCTGAGAGCTGTAAGGAATCCAGTAAATGCTGCTGATGCCTGAAGATCCCACGGGCAGGCATAACCTCTCAGGGGGCTTTTGGGAGAGGAGGGGCAGCAGAACCACAGAGGGAGATCTCTTCATGTTCTAGGGAACTGCCCCGCTATGCCAGGATTGTTCAGGAAGATGCTGGGAAGCACACATTGCGTTCAGTCCCCCGCCAGCTGTTTCCAGACATTTCATGTGTTCCAGGTATCCCCTCAGTGTCTGTCACATAAGGTTTCTGCTCACTGCTCCTCAGTTTGCCAGAGTCACAGTGTCTGTAGACATTCATTCAAAGAGACCTTTTGGCATCCATTATATTTTCCAGAAAGCTGACAGCAATTTCATCCCAGTACTTTTCCATTCTGCCAGGTACATGTGTTGTGGGAGCACATATGATACGTACAGCGCTTTATTTCTTGTGGCTCTGCAGTGAAGTTGAAAAAAAGCAGTCTGTTGATGATTTTTAGGGGTAGGGAGGCTGGCACTGACAGTTTAGCACTTGTGAGGAATGTGTTTGTGAAACACTCTTTCCTCAGCAGAATTGTCTTTAAAAATAAAGTATGTGAAATCTTAAATAGGGACAGAGGGGCAGAAAAGACTTGGATGGAAAATGAGTCAAAACAAAATGTAACTTCTAAATTTCACTAACGTGTGTTTCTCATTAATTGAATTTGGAGTACATATTTATGAATTCAAATGATCTTTGCAAATGATTCAAGGCCAAGGAAAATTATCTCGTCTTTGCTTAGAAGACACTGTTTAATGTTAATAATTTAATTTGTTCATTTGTTCTGGCACTTAATAAGTTAATATTTCTACCTCTTAAAGCCAGAAAATATGGTTCATGAGGGTCAATCTTGAAAAACTTTCATGCTGTTATTGGTACATGTGTGCATTTGGTAAGCCAGCACAGTAAGGAGCTGGTGTATTACACCTAAATGTTTTTCCAGGAGAATCTTATCAGTGAAATGAATATTTTTATTGGATAAGTTTGAAAGTAATTTGTTTCAGGAAATATTTTTCTTTTTTTTTTTTTAATATAGTGCCTATATTGTGAAGTATTTGTGCAGTTTAAGTTATTTTAAGTCTTAATATTTTAAAATGAATGCATCACGAAGTTCATTTTTAGGTAAAAAAAATAGTGTGCTGTTTTTCTCTCAAATATAAAAACTAATAGTAAAAAAAAATTCTGCAAATAAAGGTCTTGATTTAAGGTGTTTTGTATTATGACATAATTTTTACCCTTCCCTATTATTAAATGAAAATTGATAGGAAGCAGAATTTGCATTTCTATTGAGTACTATCTTAGCAAGAGAATAAAGGAGTTTCCTGGGTGGTACCTCACAGAACTCCTGTTCATAAGCTTTTTAAGTAGAAATAAATGTACAGGTATATGTTGAAATATGTTACAGTATGTTACAAAGCAGGAGATTTCTCCACACCAGGAATTTTCTGTCTGTGGATGTGATTTTAATGAACAATTAATTAACAGAAAACAAGTTGGTGCATACATTCACTATCCCTTTCCTCTGTCTTCTCCTTGTGGTACTCAGAATTTTGATTTATGTCATAAACACATACATGTTGTTATTTACAGCATAGAAGGCTAAAAAAGCTTTTCAGGGGCTTTTTGCCATATCCATGTGTGCATTTGCTGTGCATGTGTAGAGTCCTTGAAGCACTTGAAATATGAATATGGCTGTAAAAATGATCTGAACAGAAATAATGGATCTGTCAAGGGTTTTCAGGAGAACAGTTGAAGCTACTGCTTCAGTGATATGCCAGACATCTGGATATCATGGAGAAATACTCAAAACTCCTGGGTTTGCCCTGTGTGTAATTTCCAAGCAGGAAAAATTGTAGTTGTAGTTGTCCGAGGAACCGTGATTAACGATAGAGAGGTATTCCTTGGGGCCTTGCTGCAGCTCGGTGTTCAGCATCCTTGAGCAGCACGATTTGCTTACAGGATTTGCTTTGTGTATAGAATGTTTGGTTAAGCATAAGTAGCTGATGTTTAATTCCCCTTTTGCATTTCATTGGGCACAAAAAGGAGGCATACTGTATTGAAATCAACTAAGTCTGAGCAGAAGTCCATTAAAGTATTTTTTGTACTCCATTAGATTATTATTTTAAATTTTCTTTATTTGACATTACCTTATCCATAAATATCTCCACTGTTTTCCAGTCATACAAACTAATTGATACATGCATTTCTATATGCAACAACTTTATGATAAACTATTGTCCTGGTGATACTCAACAGCTGACAGAGAAGTTAGTTATGGAATATGAGCCGTGTCAAGGTTTATGAAAGAAACTGCTAACTTGGTAACTCTGTGAAAACAGTGTAAAAAAGGCAAAATAAGAACCAAACATGAGGGAAGATGCAACAGGGAACTAAAATGATTGTTTAGAAATGCTGTTATTTTACTTACAAGATCTGTTCTTTGCATGTGTGTGGTGTTTACCTTTATTGCAGAAAAGGAAGGGGTAAGCCAAGTTCCATTCTTAATTCTGCATTTTTCAAAGTATTTACACAGTTTCTTGTGCATCATCAGATGTATAATCTACCCTTCCAGCCATGGATACTGTAGTGTAAAGTGAAGAGTGTGGTTTGAACTATGTTTGGAAATACACCTTCCTCTTTACTTTAAACTTAACACATTTGTTCTGCAATGGGAAATATTAAAAGCCATAATACCTATTTTTAGTCATTTTTCAAAGTGTATAAACGTAATGCAGTGCTCATCAGTTTACAGCACTCTGTAGTCTACTTCCTCTAATTACTGGAGTGAGAATTTAATTGACTCTATTGCAATTAATAATTGCTAAAGAGAAATACCCTAAAATTTTCAAGTATTTTTCCTATTGAACCTGTTTTGCCTCAGTTTTGTATTAACTCTCTGTTAATTTTGCTGAGTTAGGAGATAGTTTTATAAATCAAATGCTTCATTCTTCATTGCAAATGGTGGCATTGTAAGAGTTGGTGTAGAATGTTCTGACTGAACTGATGCCTTCTGTGCATGTCTGTTGAACATTAGCTATTCAGACCACTCTATTTCCAGTATTTCAATTGATTTGATCTTCAGAACCAAAAGGTGTGATATTTTTCACTAAAGTAGATTGCAAAGTTATGGATCTTTTCAATTTCAAGGTGTGACTTGTGAATAGCAGTACAGAGTACCAACTGAATAACATGCTGCCCCAGGCAGTCCTTCTCTTGGGAATGTCTCGTTAAACTTATTAGAAGTCTTTACTTCGCTGATCTCCACTGCTTTATATAAATATTTTCTTGATCAGCCTCTTAGACAGCATGTAGTCATTTCTCATTTTTGCAGGAAACTACATTTCCCTCCAATAAAAATTGTCCTGAAGCTAAACATATGGTTATAATGAAGAATAATATTATTTTTTAGAATTAATACTGTCATGTAAAATTCAAGTCTTAATCCTCAGTCTGAAAAAGTGATCTCTTATTACAGCATTAATAATTTACTGATATGAAAAATGGAAAAAAAGAGTGGAATGACTGTTTACAAAATGTAATTGTTTCCAAGCAGTAATAAAATTAATGATTTAATACTTCAGAGTTGAACTTGTACAACAAATGCTTTCCCTACAGCTCAGATGAAGGCTATTTCTAGTATTTAAATATTTTGTGCCAATTTTAGTAGAATAAATTATGCTTTCAAGCTCTGCAGACTTTCAGAATGTAGACTCAAAATACCAAAAGTAAATGTAAAATGTTGCTTATTAACCTTTTCGAAGAAAAATAAGATATATCTAACTAAAGGTGGGAAACTTCCCAGATTCAGTTTCAGTGTCTACAGCTATTTTGATTATCTGAACTTGGAAAATTCCACATACGACCACAGCCTCCTGTTTTTCAAATTCTTCCACAATGCAAAAGCCTTTAAATAGATTACTTTGTCTTTTTGCAAAATTTTCGTTATTATGCTCTTTTGTGTTTTCATCTGGTAATGAGCTGTGTTTGCTTCTTTTCTGAGTTAGTGATCACAGTTGACATGAAATTATTCATGTTGTTTCTATAGAAGACTTTTTCTTCTGTTTGTCTAAGAAAAAAAGGAGTGCATGTGCCTTTTCCATGTACAAGTATTTCATTCTCTGGATTGTGTTTTGAGGAACATTAAATCCAGGTGCATTTCTTGTATATCACCTGTATGAACTGGCTGCAGGCAGTTGCAAAATCAGCCTAAATATACAGTGGCAAAGGGTGCTGGATTTATTCAGCTAAACAGGGCAAAAATAAATCCAACATAGAATCTGCTCTTTTCATATGAAATTTTCCCTGAGCTCAAGGCCTTGCTGCTTTATTCTGTGTATTGTCTCCAGCTGTTCCTGTGGCAGTTTTTCTGGTTCCTGAGACAGGCTTGACAAGAGGAAGAGCAGAGCCATATTCTGGGGAAAAACTGAATCTAAGAACTGCCTTCCTGTGTTCTTTGAGGATAACTTAAAATTATATATTGTTGAGACAAATCATTAAAAGCAAATATTAAGTTCCTGTAGATTGATCATAATGACATTCTGCAGTGTGTTATCAGTTAAAATATATAATACAACACTTTTTAACAGTGAAAATGGTCCCAGAAGTAGCTAAAAACCAAAATTATTTAAAATAAGTAAAATTCAGAAAGTGGTTGCAGAATAAAGAAGGTGGCTGCAGTATGCTAGAGCTTGAAGATATCCTGAGGGGCCTATGTGTAGAAGCAAAGAGTTTTAAATGGTTTGAGATTTTAGACAGCTAAATTTTATTTCACGTAGTTAAGAGCTCATTTCAGTTATAAACACTGCAATCCCTCTTGAAAAGACACATCTTTTCCCAGTCCAAATACTTATGTAAAATGTAGGGCAAGCACTGCCCAACTGCATAGATTTTAGTTCCATTTCCACATCAGATCTGCTATTTTGTGCAGGAACAGCTGAAGTTGGATATCTAAATATATCAATTACAGTGTCTAGAGGAACACAAGCAGGCACTACGTAATTCCTTCCAAGGTACAAAATGCAAGAAGCTGCTAAGAAAATTGTGCTAACCCCTTGCTGCCTAGCAGAGTGGGAATTGATAGAAACCAGCTGGCTCACTCCTGCCTTCAAAACACTACTGGACATATATTTATATGTATGGCCGCTCAAGTTCTGGTTTGCTGCTGACAAATAATTTAGATTTAGTTGAACTTTCGAAGTCTGTATAAGACCAGAGACTAAATTATAAACTAATAGAAGGAGAAAATTAAAACCCCCTTAAAATCAAAACCAATCTAATTCAATTCTGATAAATAAATTAAGATTTTGTAGCAGATGTTTCTCCTGACTTGCTCAGTATATGGATCAAAACGTGTGTCAATTATGCTACCATTGCTGTTTTTTTCAAATAGCTTTAGTCATTCCTTGTCTTAATTTTGCCTAAAGTAATTAATTTTCTTCCTTCAGGTAAACACTCTGTTTTTACCTGTCTAAAATTTAAGCCTGACTGGAAGCCTGACTTTAGGGAAATCAATAGAATATTTGCTATCACACAGGCAGCACTTTGAAACCCCTCTGTTTACATGGCCAGGTATTTGTAAATGTGTAATTGTCATCCAGTTGTTATCCTGAGTTTTTATCTTGCTTTACAATTCTATACCAAAACAGAAAAACAGCAGTATCAGCACCAGCAGAGAAAATTGTTCCTCTGCTACAGGACCAGTTGCTATTACCATAGCAAGTAGACTGTAGGAGCTGCAGCCAAACTTCTTTTATTCTATATTTATTTATGTGACTTTTTAATCTGTCTTTTTAAATTCAGCTCAATTGACCAGTTGGAAAATCTGGACTTCTTTTCAGTTTTGACTGCAAATGCCAGGATGTAGAGTAACCATCTTGAATCTGGTGATAAAAGTATCCATACACACTCTTACTTTTGTCCAGGTGCATAATATCAGGAAGTCAGTGAGAAAACCATTTCAACTAGAATAATGTAAACATTTTCTATTTTCTAGAGTCCACAGCCTTTCTGTGTTTTGCTTTATTTGCATTAAATAGGAGTAGTGGCCTCACTTTTCAGTGACAGTTACTTGTACCCTGCAAGTAGAAATCAGAGTTCTAGTACTCACATTCCAGTGTGTTGTGATAGAATAGTGTGATGTTATATTGACAAGAAGTTATCAGTCATAGCTAATGTAAAAAAGTAACGGAATAAGTAATAAATGCTGAACAAATAATAGAGCATAGGATTAGCCAAATTATATTGTATTTCTTTAAATGTTTTAATTAACTTTAACAAAATTTTCGTATATTTTTGGTTGTACATAATCCAGTTTTCCATTGCTTTTGTTCTAATTTTTATATCCCCATGTGTGAATCAGCGCAGTTATATTTATTTTAATTAAATTATCAGTTTATATGAGCTAAAGATATATAGAGGGAACATAAAAAATGGCAACTATGAAGTTAGAAAGCTGCCTTGTTGTCTTACCCAGTGTTCCTTTGCATTATCACCAAGAACCCCACGTGAGGTATTCTCTCAATTAACCAGAGCATGTAAAATATGGTAGAAACCACTTCACTTTATTTGCCTTTGCCTTTGCCTTTGCCTTTGCCTTTGCCTTTGCCTTTGCCTTTGCCTTTGCCTTTGCCTTTGCCCTTGCCTTTGCCTTTCCTTTTAACAAAGGAAAGTTTCTTGTGGCCCTGAGCAGCCGAAGGAAGGATGTGAGCTCTCCTGTGCCTGGAAACTGCAGTACTTCATTTTCTCAGCTCTCAAAGCACACAGGTACTGCTGTATCACTATACAGTGACTGTTTGCAATAAAGATATCTGTGACCAGTCTGTTAAAGGATTTAATAACCTAAATTCAGATCCATTCTGGCATCCTTATTGTTATATTGGTAGAATTCCAGATTTCCATCTCTGATGATAATCAACCAACCTGTTTGATGGACAACAGAGCTGTGCATTGGCGTAAGTGTAAAGACATACTTTTCTCTTGACCTTGAAACAAATGGCAGATTTCATACCATTCAAGCATTAGAGAACAGCTTCAGTCAGGAGCCTTTGAGAATGTTCCACTTTTCAATTTTTTCTGCTACAGTTTGTTCTTATATGTAGTGGTGTCATGGATGTTTGATGAGCTCCACAGAAGTACTACATAAGCAACCTGTAGCAGAATATATGGACCCCTTTAAAATCTGGGAAACAGCTGGTCTGTGAGTTGTAGATATTTGAAAACATACATTTCAGTAATGGGCTTCAACAAGGACCTTGTTCAAGAAGGGAAGAATAAAATGTTCGTTTTAAGGAAGCAGAGTAAAATGAGATTTCTTCCATAGGTTTATAAAATTAGATGACTCAGGTAATTGTTAGTGGGGTTTTAATATAAGAATCTGGACTGGGTAGCATATGCTGCATGTGCAAATAAAGGGTTTTCAGCTTTTACATTTTTATTTTGTGGTGGATTTGCATTACATTTGCATAATTCTGTGATTGGCAGACTCAGTTTGACAGCCTTTTTTGAGCCTGCATTGTATTTATGACCATTTCTACTCCTTATGGTACTATTCTCTCCTAATGTTTGCAACATAAAAGAATAGTGACTCCATAACATTAAACTTAGCAGGAAATTTTTGAACTGCCTTGAAGAGTGTATAGTTAAAAGAGCACAGGGCTTGGCTGTGCCCGTGGTGGTATGTTCTAAAATATATAAAGAAAACCTGTTCTTAGTAAAGGATTTGCTATGCTTTTTGCTCTGACTGAAACAATTATGGCTATTCCAAGCATTTAAAGTGGTGAAGAAACCTTTTCTTTCTTTGCATAAAAATATCTGTGACTTCAGCTGTATTGCAGCAAAGAGCTGTGGAAACACTACCCAAGTTTGCTGAGATGATGGTTGTTTTTTACCACACTAAATGAAACAAATTAATTCTGCAGTTCTTAACTTCGTCTTTTTGTGCCACCTTAATTCCCCCATGAATATCAATATTAATGAATATCAATATCAATATTCTTGATTCATATGTAAAAGAAAATGTTCTGTGATGGAAAAAAAATCTCATAAAATGAGATTCTACTCATACTCTTATATAGTACTTCTACTATTGAATATATATTCACTATAAATAATGCTATCAGTTTTTAGTCAGTATAGAAATGTGAATCTGTGATTTTAATATAGGTCAGAAAAATGTAGAATAAACTTCCAGTTATATCTTTCATATGTAAATATAAATTTGCACATCTATTTGAAAAGGGACAGCTAACTATTTTTTGAGTATCCTAAATTGGTATATTCTGATGTCCTGCACTTTTCAGACCATATCTTAAGTAGAATAAATAGCGATAGCAGCATCACTCCTACATAGATATTGGTAAGACAGAGAAGTCATTCTGACTTCAAAGTCAGGAAGAGATTAATAGTGGAACAGGAATTTCATTTTCCTTTATGCCCAGTATTTATTACCAATGTTATGAAACGATATTTTAAAGTAAAAGCACATGGATTTGGAAGAGCAATAGTTACTATTTGCCATATTTTAAAATAAACTCCTCAGTCATGGATAGACATCAATAACAAAACTTTTACTGATTTCAGTAGAGCCAGACTTTTACAAATGGCATGTATTTGTCTCTTTCCTAATATGGGTCTTTCAACTCTTGAGCAAACTTTTCCTAATGAATCACAGGGTTAGATAGCTTTTCCACTAGTCAGTAACTTAACTCCTCCACAGCTGTGCAATATTCTTTACTTTCAACAGCAGCTCTTTAGACCATCAGTGATAGTTTTCCATAGTTCATCCCTAAGTCAGTATGAATAGAAAAGACATATTTTGACTTTTTTTTGGAAAGAGCTAATGCTGTACTTCTTGGCAATTACTTTCTCATCTTGATTACATCTCTGTATTGTTGAGAATTTATTTCAATCAAATACCGTGCACACAGAGAGGGAATTGTTTTTTTCACATAGAAATTGAAATTAATGAAACAAATATGGCACGGTCTGACAGGGCTCAAATCCGACTTTTGTACAATACCACCTGTGATATAGATTGCAGCACATGTGATTACAAGAGATGATGTATGCAGAATTCTTTAGGAATCCACTGACAGAGGCTAGTTTGGGGTGCAGCTGCCAGATAGCTCTTAAGAGGAAAACAAAGAAAGGAACCATCCTGCTGTGACGGGTCTGGTGTTGGAGAGTGAACTCGGGAAATGAGCACTGTAACAAACAATTCTCCTTGCTAAGCTCAGTTCAGCTGAAAACACCCAGAACTGCATTGTTGAAGTATGAACAAGACAATATAATAAGCTGTGATCCAAAATCCTCAATATTTACGGTGCTGTATACAGACATAAATATTCTTCATTTTTCTAAATCACCTTAAAAGAGGTGACCACCTTTGGAATCTGGGTAGTCTATTGGGGAAATAGTTTGTACAAAAGTAATATTTAATCTGTTTTCTCATACATGAATAAGGATACCCTAAACAAAATGACATCACAGACAGAAAACAGTGAACAGTAATATGAAGAGGAAGAAAGGGAAAAAAGATTTTCATAATGGCAGTCGTGATTTTAATTGAGCCCTAGGAGGAGAAACATGTCTTTATCTTATGTATACAAGATTATCACTTACAAGTGATTAGGACAAAGTCAGAAAACATGAGTTCTGTTATTTTTGTCTCACACAGTTGCATAACAGTGGCAACTTGCACATCTTTGTAGATACCACCTAAAGTGATGTAGAAATGTAAGCACCATATATATGCTGTAGGGTTTAGGCTTAAGTATTGTCCTTTCTTAAGGTATCTTGAAGTGTCCCTTGAGTAGCTGAGTAGTCCCTTGAGTCAGCCCTTTTAGAGAGCTGTTTCTGGGTTGTCTACAGATCCTATGTGAAAAAGACAGTGTACAAGTACTTGTGTTTATTGAATATTTTGTTATCTAAGAAGAAAAAGTCTTGTTTTTACAAACACAGAAGTGTATTCCATTTCAAATGTTGAACAGTTCTGAATAATTCTCCAATAATTTCTCAGTATAATTATGATAAGTATCTTTCATCACTAGATCAATTTCTGCTTTTATGATATAGCCATTGTTACTAATTTGTTTCTCTTAAATAATCTCCCTGGATCAGAGTTAGGCTGTTCATCACCAAACTAAATTAGCGGGGTTTGTCTTGCATATTATGAATAATTTGATAATTCTCCTTTTCGTCTAATGGTAGTTTTATGGTTTTGGTATAGACTGGTTTTGCTTCCAGTGTTCCCTCTGGATGAAAGTGCCATTTCAGAAGTTTTCATCAGAATGTGTCCTAGAAGAATGACTAAATTAGAGGAATTCAAATTCAAAACACTGTATTGCTTAGCTAAAAAATCAACAGAGCATGATTTCTGCGAAATATGTGGTAATAGTTTCCTAGAAAGATGTGGTAATTTTTTTTTTCTTTAGCTTTGTTGCATGATAGTTCTATTCAGTAATATAGACTGAATTTCCCAAGTCACATAAGGGTGCAATCAGAAATGAAGGCATGCTAAGTAATTTTAGTATGATATTTGATAAAGGAGGCTGAGTGCCCGTTTGCTAATATAAACATTGTGATTGAAATTCGTGTATAATAATCTAAAAGCTTGGTTTTATTAATAGCTGTGTTATTTTCATTGCTCAATTTAAAAGGCATTTAAAGGGACAAGTATAAGTGGCCTAGGACTCTTGCCATTTTTTTTATAATTTGAGCAGACTCTCCTAAGTCTACTCTCAAAATAGATGTAACATTTGATTTCCTTTGAACCAATAAATATCTACTACAAAGTCCAACACAAATATGTGGCTGTTTCACTGTTAGTGAGGTAGAAGAACATGCCAGACTGTCTTTCACAGCCTCAATAAGAAAGCTTTTCTGATTGCTGAAGTGGATGCTCAAAGAGTATGCTTGGCTCTGTGAAGCAGTGCCAGTACTGATGGGGTGGCAGGATACAAAACAGAGCAAGAGATTCAAGGCACCTGTGTACCTGATTACATACTAATGAGGGGAAGGAGGGCAGAGCCAGGCCTTTGTGTCTGGCCAGCAGTTAGGAGAGGATTCCTTACAGGGAAAAGGCTCTTCACCCATTTCCTGCTGGGGTTTTTACCACAGTTCTTATGTTGTCTCTTACCTGGTACGGTAGGTGATATTTTGTTTTGGTTTGCAGTCATTTAGAGTGCTCTAAAGAACTTGCTTGCCCTGGGAATTAGGTACCTTTTTATTTGGTTTTGGTTTTCAGTCTTTGTTGGAAATACTGAGTGGAATCTCCATGCTCAGTAAAAAACGTCAGAAGTTTGGTTAGAAGAGTGAAGCTTATTTAAGTGAAAAGAATGGCTTTTTGTCACCAGTTAGTTTGAAAGTACTTGTATACGATTTTGCTTTTCATTAGTAGTAATGTTTGTGGGCAGAGTGCTGTGTGAATTTTGTCACATTTGCCGTTCAGATGTGGTCAGAGATGTACATGGCAGAGAATTCTTTCTGTGCTGTGTTCTAGTATGGTATTGCTAAGATGGTGCTGAGCTAATGCAGGCACTCCTGCTGTGTGTGAAATTCAGATGGGATGAATTTCACTGAGCACAGGTATTTGTTCCTGTCTTTATGTAAAGGTACTATTACAATTTTTTACTGTAGCATTGGGAAGCTACATGGATGTGATGACTTCAGGACTTCTCAGGTGCAGTTTTCCTACAAGCAAGCATAAAGGGCTGCTGCTGAGGGAGATCTTGTGCTGGCCTTTCCCACAGTCTAAATCTCCCTTGTTGTAAGGCAGATCTATCAAGGAAGTTCCATTATTTGAATCACTCTGTGCTGGATTTACATAGCTAGTACCCCAAATCCTTGTAAAGTGTCATCAATAAGCACTCAAAAACTGCTTGGATTTCTGTGTATCATCTTGCACATTATGTGCAGTCCCCAAGCTGCCTGGGCTATTCCAAAGGAAATAAATTAGCTTGGTGGAGTTTAAGTTGCTTTTGAAAGCTGGTGAAAGTTGCAGTTTCCTATTGTGTTAGTACTGACTGCACTCTCCAGGATTCAGTTTTCCTTTCTGGTTTACTTCAGAGTCTCTGTCAGGGAATATAGCTCTTGTTTTCACTAGGACCTGCACAACACTGGGTGGAATCACTCCACTGTTTGCTGCCTTCTTCCTTTGACTAGATCAGCATTCTCTCCCAAATCCATCTGCTCAGTGACTAGCTAGAGAGCCTGAACATTGCCACCCTTAGAGTTCATGTAGACCACTCAAAGGACAAGTCTATCATCACCATGTAATGTTGTGAATGTGTTATTCAAGAAGCCAGCAAGCTCTTGCAGTGAACATTTCCACACACCTGGCATGTAAAACTCCATGTTTGCTGCTGCCTTCCAGCTGTGCACACAAACAGCCACTGAACAACGGCACCAGTTCACCTGACAAGCACAGATTCACATACAACCTTTTCCAAATTTGATGTTGACTATGGTTATTTTTTCCCTCTAATATTTTTTCAGCTCTAGATAACATGTATGTTCATCTAAATGAATTTCTGTGTTTTAACAGTCATGAAGTTAACTCTCTTTTTTTCCCCCTGTGAACATTTTCTTTTGATTGAAATATCAAGCCCCATGTGACATTTAAAGGTCATAATAAAACACAAAATTATCAAGGTTATTAAGGAAAATACTCTTCTTTTTAAGAGTTGGGCCTATTTTTTCTGCTTTGAAATACAATACCTTCTAGTTAGACAATTATTAAAAAACCCAAGGTATCAAAATAGCCAAGGACAAGTCTGATCACCTTCTTTTTATAGTCTATAGCACCTCCCAGTGTCTGCTGACACATTTAAAAAGAAGCAAGCCAGCGTACCAAAAATGGAAGTACTAATGCTAAGAAATACCTCAAAAAGAAAAATCCCCCAGGTTATGGGGGTGTTCAAAATGTTTCATTATTGAAGAGATGGACATGAGTGGTGTGTGTTGGTCCCTAGTGAAGTCACTGTGTTTATCAATGCCATGGAATGTTCATGTTTGCTGTTTTCATTTGTAGTTTTGAGTTGATCTATCCATATTCTGCCTGGTCTTAATTTTGAAAAAAAAATGGATGCAGAAGGAAGATTTCAGTGTTTTGAATAGAGTATCTAGACCCTTTAATAACTTCGTCCTGGTTTTGTTCTTTGTTTTAAAAGCTAAATAATAGTCAAAAGAGCCTATTGATTGCATTGGTATTTTTATTGCTTCTTTGGTGTCTTTTCATGAAGTTGTGGGCCACATCTTGAATATCCACTTCTAACTTTTCAACGCCAATTGTTACAAAGAATTTTTTCCATTTGAATAAATGATGTCATGTGTTATGAAAGTTTTAAAGTGTGACAATTCAGTGCTATGATTGTTAACCTCTATTATGTTACTGCCATAAAAATTTTCACTATTAACTTTTTATTAATAATGTTTCTAAATTGCATACACCAGAAGGCTAACTTGATCTTTCTTTCATATCCAGATTTAAAAATAATGTCAAAGGTCAAACAAGACAATTGAAATACAGTTGCCAAATATAGTCATAGACAGTCAATTATGCAACAAAAGCAGTGTGCCACCCATGAAGAGTAACAGCCTACATTTGCCTAAACTTACTCTGTTTTGAGGAGAAACATGTTCCAAAGTATACTGATAGTTGATAGATCTTGTAGTGTGGAACAGTGTAATTATATGGTTTAGGATGTCTTGGTCTTCCTAAGCCTTAAGGAAGATGGGGGAGAAGCCAACTCTGTTGTGTATTGCAGGATCCTAGAAATCTGCAACAATCACTTTCAGATACTCAAACAATACAGAAAGTTGGAAGCTGTGAAGGAGAATATCTGGGTTTGGGCTTTGTTTTGCAAGACTGACTGTATAAGGAAATTTTATACCAAATTCTATTTGCCTGCATGGAAATTGCTTCTTTAAGATTCATCTGAGCTTTGTGTTTTTCTGTCTAGCTACTGATTTCAGGACTTTCAGTTTATTTTTCAGTTAGTCAATTAATGTTCTATTATCAAATTATTTAATGTTTATAAGATTAACACACAATTCTTTTGTGGTTTGGAAGGTTTTTTCACTAATACTTTTTAAAGCTCTTTACGGAGAGGTGAATAATTCTTTTTCATAGAGGCATAGAGAGTTTGAAGAATTTTCCCAAAGTCTGTAAGCAAATTGCTTAGAAGTTTGGATTAGCCTCAAGTCTCTTGAGCTTCAGGTCAGGGCCACTTCAGCACATTTTCTTTAGGATGGAGCAATAACATATTTAATGATACAACACTGAATTTTTTGAAGATTCAGAAATTGTAAACAATGTGGGGGGGAAAACTGTGGGGGGAAAAGGAGCTACAATTTATCTTATGTGTCCCATGACTGCTTCTGCAGTTGGCTGCTAAATTTGATTGATCATTCTACAAAACTGCACTATTGCTCATATCTGATAAATTTTGGTATTGAGAGATACAGAAAAACTGCCCAGTCACAGCTGGACTACGAGGGTGTATCAAGGCCAAAGGAATCAGTAAGGGCAGTGTGTATAGACTCTGGTTTTTTCACTGCTCAGACTGATGGTAGCTCAGTTTTGAAGCTCCCCCAGGCAGGCATAGCCCTGTTGGTGTACGTTAACTTGTGGAGCTGCTGCCTGGGCCTGAGGCCAGAGGTTTGAGTTTTCCCCCACAGAGCTTATGCAATCATTTTTGTTCATGAGAGTGAGAAGAAAGTGAGTGTAAACTGCTACCGTCTGGCTTTACACATTTTTTTTTCAGCTGGCAAGTGCCTAAGAACAGACAAGATTCAGGAGGTAAATTCAGAAATTGTAAACAGTTTTAATTGTGTTCTGTGGCACCCCTCTTATACTATGCCAGTTGAGCAGTGATCTGGATGTTGATAGGAGACACCTAAGAATCTTGTTGCAATTGTTCAATCTTCACACCCTGCTTACTTCTCACCTCCACAAATGCTACACTCACCAAAAAAACTCAACAGAAGCTGTAAGACAGGTACAACTCAGCCGCTTCTGTTATCTGCATCTTTGCTAAAACCCATCTTCATCAGCAGTTGAGGGTGAAAACCTGGGATTTGTGATCAAGCATAGGCTGAGAGATAGGCATAGATCTCTCTGCTGGCTTACACGTGAGAGTACCCCCTGAGCCAGACAAAGAACTGGAGAGGCAGCAGGGGAGTCTGGTGTATTAGGTTTGTTTACTTACTGTGGGAGAGAAAGTTTTCCTTGGTGCTGGGTTTTGAGAGGATCTGTATCTATTTCCGTTTGAATTAAATATTTCTGTTATAATTGGAAAGATTAGCAGAGTTCTAATGTGAAGCAAACCACTTCCGTGTTAGTGAAGGTTTGTGTTCTTCTGGCACCAAAGTGTTGGTTGAACCACAATATCTTAAAAAACCAAGAATGCAATTGCAGAGACAGACTTTCTGTTTGTCTGGAACATGCATAAGCCTTAACTGCATCTAGTCCATCAACACCTGTATTGAAATACCTGATTTTCAGGAGCTGAATCTTCTTGGCTCATCTATGTAATATGTATTTAAGCAACAGGAATAAAATTGATACAGTAACGCAGCATACTTACATTTGTTTCATGCTAAGAAGCTTATATAAAATGCTAGTGAAAGTAATTCTGACTTCTAAGCAAGTTAGAATATTTAACCACTAAGATGTATATGAAGTGTATTTTGTCATCAGCTAGGGTTTACATTTGAACAAAACTGAGTTAAAATTAATTTAATATTGCTGGAAACTTGGACTTGTTGGATTGTGGTCAAAATAGGAGTAGTTTTCCAAGATAAAATTGTAATCAAGATTTCAGCCATTTTATGTCAAGATCTCACTAGACTACTTTCTCTATTTTTTCTTTGGTTGGCTTTACCCACTGATAAAAAAGAGGAAATAGGCACTTTCTGGGTTTAGAGCACACATAGAATATGATAGGATCAGACGTGTTAGGATTCAGGTTCCGGGAAGGTTTTCCTAGTAACTAAGAGACCCTTTGAAGTCTTTAAAATGAGATTCCAAAGGCAACAGAGCATGGAAAGTCCTAAAGCATCATCCAGTCATAGTTAAAAATCCTCTTGGATAGAGTCAAAACAAACTGATTTTTCCTGCCTTTTTTCTGAACAAAATTAACTAAATCTGGCAAAATTCTGAAACACAAATTGAAAGGAAAGCAGGAGTAAACAGTGATAAGGAGTGATTTATTTTTCTATCAGAGATTAAGAGTTAGCAAATTGCCTTGTTATCTCCAAGATTTGTTCAGTCAATCTCACTTTTTACAATCATGAATTCAGAAAGTGCATTTTGTGTGCCCACTTAGATTCTTTTCCTTGAACAAGATGCAGAATTTATTTTTTGTTAAAAGGGTTCAGGCTTTGGCAAGTTATAGTAAGGTTTTGTAAATGAGAAATTTTTTTATGAATAATGACAGATTTTTCTGGCTGACCTAACCTTTTGGCTGCTGCCTTCTAAGTCAGTGGGTGACTCTCAGTTCTCCCTCTGCCATTTAGGTTTCAGACTGAAAGCAAAGCTGTCAGGTGCAAATTGATTTCCCCTACTTAGTGGCGATCACTGTCCTCTGATTTGATTAGTTCACTCTTGAGTTATCACCTTTATGTCCACCAGAAGGCTCTGCTGCTTTCTGAACTGTGCACAGAACCATATTCTTTGGGTACCTAACAAGGTCAGCACTGTTGTAAACAGGATTTGTCAATTTGCTCGCACTGAAACAGCACACGTGTATTTCTGTAACTAAGCAATTAAATCCTAATGTTTTTTAGAAATAAAAATCTGATGCATACAGATTATTTATAATTGGTGAGTGAAGATTTGGTTCAGTATTTAGTTGTGATGTGAAATTTGAATCCACACACATTTGATACAGTGGCTGTTAATTGAAAACCTTAGAAATTATAACACTTTCACTATTTATGCTGTTACTTTCATAGTAGGTATATATATATTTATTCTGTAATTAGAGAAGTTTGAAATACAAAGACCTTAATTCCTCATCATCTTTGTGTTCTTATAGTTATAGTCCCAGTTGGTAAGAGAACCTCTGTGAATTTTGGCACTTGCCAGAGTTGTGATGAAATTATCCTTCTACAGACATTTCTCAGTGTGAAGATTGTTCTTCACAATATTCATGCTTCACACATCATGGGCTGAAAAGAAGTAGCTCACTTGGTCTACAGAACTGTCAGGACAGCTTCCTTCATAAAGCTAAGTTATGATAAGTAAAAATATTATTTTGTTCATATTTTAGTAGCACAAATTAGCAAATTCCAAAGGGAAAAGAATTCCTTTTATTTATTATGTAAGTGGAAAATTGGGATAAAATGAGAAGAAAGCTCTTGGAGCAACACTTTTCATGTCCACTGATCAGTTTGACTGCAGCAGTTCTGGCATTCCGTCCTAAGAAACAGGTTTGATTTACCTTTTACTGACTTGCAGAAATCATGGAACAAGAATGTTTGAACACACAGAAATGCATCCTTTTCATCTGTATGGTTTTAAAATTACGCTTTTCAGAGAAGCTGGATAAAAATAGCCTCTTTAAACTTCTAATGTTAATTTTTTTTTCCTTAGGGGAGATGTACTAGTCCAGGTGGGCATTATTTTTTCTGGGTGTTTTGTTTGTTTTGCTTTTTGCCCCCTCATATAGTATAATTTTCTTTATGGTTATTGATTTTAGTAGAGAGCCATAGGCACATCTTCAGAAAGGCTGTTTACGTCTTTGTTGAGCAAAGGATATGACAAAAAGTGTTCCCGTAACATTGTACAGTAGTAATTTCTTTAGTTTCTCAGAAAACCCAGATTATCAATGTTCACATTTTTCTAGTCCTCTTTGTCTATATTTGCCTATATACTTGTTCAACAAAAGCATTTGGATGTTATTCCTTAAGATACAATAGATAAATTCAAGTTAAGATGGTGGGAACTTGCTACATACTTCTGCCAGTTTAAAGGCGACTCATCACAGTGCACATCAGTTACCAGATAAACCAAATGAAATTGTAATGGTTTTCTCATCATACTCATTGCATTGCAGAAAAATGATTGGGGTTTTTTTCCACTGCAATGTAAACGTAAGGATTTAGTGACTCAAGTTTGCCTTTCTGTAATTTGTAATAGTTACCATCACTAAATTATCATTAAGTGTTCAGGAAACTGCAAGAGCCTACATCACTGGCACAAGAGGATGTGTTGTTCTGTAACGGGCTCTACAGAATGTTTATAGGTGTTATTAATGTGCTTAAGCAGAATGGGATCTTTCAGAGAACTGAGAACCTCTGCTTGAATTTGAAATAATGCTAAATTGCTAATAAGGTTTCACTTAAGCATCGTGGAACTAAAAAGCAATTCTGTATAATAAATTACTTAGCTCTAGATGCTGTCATAATGTGTTTGTAAATAATAACAGAAAAAAAATTGGTACTGTGAATATTCATTTATCTGCATTAATTCTGAAGAATCAGTTTCAGCAGTCAGTAACACATTTTCCAGTGATTTTTTTTATGGGAACAACTTCACTTCAAAACTAGTCCAATGGATCTCTATTGTAGCAATGCCCTTCTGAAACTCAAAGGGAGTCTTCTTGAATATGGACCAAATAATTTAGTTGGCTGCTGGCCATGTGTTGTCTTTCAGAGGAATATGGTTATTCACTACGTAATAGTGTAGGAAGAAAGGAGACATATGGAAACAAATTTTAAAAGAAACAGTAACATTAGTCAATGCAGTTTTAGCCACACAAGTTGCCAAGCCCTTAATGTAGTCATGGAGCAAAGGAATAAATTATGAAGCCCACTAGCCAGGCGCGTAGCACGCGAAAGTGCTGCTCTGTTAGAAAACAAGCACTCAGCTTCAGCTGAAGGCTCAAACACACTAACAGTTCTTGAAGTTTGATTTATGCATTTCTTTTGCTGCTATTATAAAAAGCACACTATTATATACAAGAAATTAAATCATTTTAAAACAGCATTCTTGGGAATATATTTGTCCTTTTATTTGTCTCTAAACACTAGACCAGCATGTCCCTGGCCCCTTTTTGTTATAATTTTGTTTTGAAATGTGCAGTATAATCCTACGTATTTTCCTGTTGCATCTTAATAAAGTAATGCCTTTTCAAGCAGATGCCATGTTTCTCTAAATAAACAATACATTTGTAACAACACAAAAGTGACAAAAACAGTAACTGTAAAAATTTATGTCTTCAAATATTAATCAAAGATTATATAGGTATTTGTGTGGAAAATACATATTAGTACAACAATTAATTTTCCAGATCAGAATTTGTGTTCACTACAGCTTCATAAAATATTGTATGTCCATTCTCTCTAGATGAGTCATGGTTTTGGAAGAAAGGGGAAGAATATTTTTTCAGCATTATGATCATTGAAATAATGAACTGCAGAAACTATAATAGATTTTGTTCCTGGCTTGGCAAACTATAAGATTTTGCAAGACAGTTTACATAATTCTTTCCATTGAACTTTCTAGTATTTCTGTGTTTTAATTGTTAACTCAAACACACAAAACTTGTAGGTAGTTTGTGCTCCATATAAATGTGGTTTAATGTTTCAGGAGTACTTTATGAGGAGAGTTGGTGGCTATACATTTTTGTACATACAACCTTAGTTCACTTGTTAAAATAGGCTCTCTGTTTGCTAATAGTTCCCAGCTGTAACTAATACATTAACAGATCTACAATGCAGTATTTAAAATGACGCATTTCAAAATCAATAGCAAATGTCCTGCTGTACGATTAATTGGAAAACTCGTTTCACACAATGGTCAGTACACCATACAAAACTCTTTTGGAATTATGGTAAATCAAGGAATAGGAAACAATGATGTGTAAATTTCTAAAAGCTTAAGAAAAGCAAAAATAGTACTTACTGTAGTTGTTGTTTGCTTCTCTTGTCCCTTTCACTTTGCCTCTTTTATCAATCCTCATATACCACTGAGTTCGACAGAAAAGTCTTCTCACTCTTACATCCCCCCCTTCCATATAATCATAGCTTCTGGTATGTCGCTCAGGGCTGGAACAGTTCACATTTGTAGCCATTTGCTCTGGAGTCATGTCATTGCAAGCTAAAGATATAGTGCCCATTAGAAAGATAATGTAAAAGTATGATCTGTAGAGCAAAATTGGCAGGATCCATGTCAGTATCCATTTGTGCATTATAGTGCAGTGTTCTGGGTGTTCATGAACAACATAATGAAAATTAAATCTCAAGTAGACTGTTGCTCTTAGGTCACCGACCTGCCTTCTGTCTTTACGAGTTACAGATTCATTTAAGTGAGATTGCTCCCTCTTCTAGAATTCTGATCGTTATTCCTTAATAGTTAATGGCGAAATAGAAGAGCTTCTTAAATATCTCTTCAGTCAGAATATCCTTTAAAGACACAAGTTATAAAAACCTTTGTTGTTGTGACCTTCTTTACTACTTGAATTTGCTGCTTGCACTGAAAGTAAAAGATCTGTGAGAAAAGGTGCATGTGTAAGTCTTTATGCTCAATTGTTACAAATGTGCAAGGATACATTATGCTAATGAAAAGTACTACACAGAAATACATGACATGCTGAGCTCATTTTTAAAAACATGCTAGTGCATATACAATAGATATCTCTCATACAACTTTTTACATAACCATACATTTACACTGATTATAAACACAGTTCTCTCTTCAGTTTTAAGTCCTTCCAAAATCTCCTATTGATTCATTTCAACTCTCATGAATGATAAAATTCTCCTCATTACTTCATAACTATATATTTACTTTAGCACAATCTATAATATAACTTTTCTCTAGTTCAGGTTTCAAAATAGATCTCATGGCTTTAGCCCTCTGATTTTATTCCTACCCTTTTCAGTTTATTAGTAGAAATAGTTTTCTTAATTCTTTTCTTAGCATCTAGCATATAGAAATAAAAACAAGTTATTAGCTGTTAGAAACTGTTGAATAATCTTGTAAAGGACAGATAACTTACTTGTTCCTGTTGATAAGAGCTGGATACCCAAGTACTCCATTTCTGTTGTCTCCTTTTTGCAACATGAGACACTCTACTGTAGCTACAAACTTTCTCAGCTCAGAAAGACTCCACCAGAATTATAATTGTTTCCATAAATCAACAGGCTGGAGAGATGGTGTGTATGTGCTTATGCGTGCGCGTGCATGTGTGTGTTGAGCCCGTTCAGTCCTTTTCGATAAATACCTTTGCTGACCTCACTTGGAAGCAATTAGAATTTAACCAGTCAGCTGTCAGTTGAATGCACGAACAAAAGTAAAAGGAGACTTGCATTGTATCGTGTCCAATGGTCATCAGAGGGAGCTATGTACATAGTTTATGGTTTAAATCTCCAAGAATCTTCTTTCTAAAAATGTATATTTTGTGCTGCATGGATACAATTGCTTCACATGCTAGTTAGTGTTTCTGTGCTCTGATTTAGGTCAGTATTCTTATGTCCTTAAAAAATTCCTCCTCCTCTCTTCTGTACTCACATGCTTATCTCAGTGTGCTTTCAAATCTCTTCTGCAGTTTGGTGGATTTGTAGCCTGCTTAGTGCCTTTCTGAAGGATATATGAAACGTGGGTCTGTTACATACCATGGAGGAGGGAGTGCTGTAGCCCTTAGAGATCATGAGGTATATTTTTATACCATGGATTTGAAAAGAGGGACCACTGCATTGAGGTTTTATTTCATCAGCCACTAGGCGAAAATGAGAAAATATATTTGGATGTTTCAAAGTCTGACATTCAAACACAACCTTTATCAGCTTGAAGGAAAAAACTGCTACTAGGGAACAGCCTTTCTTAGCACATGTAGTTAGTTCTGGAAACTCACAAAGGGAGGATGAAAACTGGCAGCAATGTTAGAAAACCCCTAATACTGCCCACCAAGCAATGGGCTTAAAATCTAGATAATCAAAATAATGAGTGGATTTTCTGTTATTCACCTGGTTTTCTGTTTTTGTGTACCTGTTTCCCTCTCTGACACCAGTCTGCCCATGTTCCATTTCACCCTGAAATTCTGTTGAGTTTCTGGTGAGTGTACTTGTAAAACACATTGAAGCAATGCTTTCAGTACCTCTTTATCCTTTTTAACTACCCCACTGCTGATGTGAGCACACCTCAGTCCCTTTAGTAAGTAATATCAACAAGGAAAGTTGGGAATTAATCCAGTTATTATTAATAGTTTACTTATGTTTAATAGTTTCTGCCTAATAATATAATGCAGTTTGTCATTCCACGCTCTTATCCCATCTCCAGTCCCTTCCTCCCTCTTAATTAAAAATCAAGTGAACTGTAGAGGCAGTTAAAAATCCCAGGGAGTACATATGTGCCACCTTGTGGTGAGGGGGACATAAGTAAACAGGGTGTTTCACTGGACTGATCCAAAATTAACAAAAAGGTGCACCAGGCAAACTTGTAGTACTCAGCCTTTCCTATACACAGAGAGAAAGAGAAATTTCCTTCCTTAACATCGACAGCCTCCCTGTCAGCACTCGCATGGATGAGTCCAATTTGTCACTTGCTTTTTAACCATTTTCACATGTAGTCCAAAGTTGATAGATTTTTATGGTTGCTATCTCTATTTCAGCATACGGGGGCTGGTTTCTGTGTTCTGTAGCTCATTTTCCTACTTTGGCAGGAGGCTCAGTATGTGCACCTTTCTGATATGAAAGATGTGCTGCTGAGGGCTTTCAAAGGCTGATACCTGCAGCTGTTACACAAAGAAGTGGCTGTCGTTAGTTAACTCCTGTAAACTGTGATCACACCTATCTCCAGTTTGACTTCTGGCTGGTCGACCTGTGTCACCATTCTGACAAGGAGTGGGGACTGAAGTGACTTATCCCAGTTGTGGCTTTTGCAGTACATTTGCTGGATTTATATCAGCATGTTCTCTGACCCATTCCACAGTCTGAATTCAGAATGATAGCAATGAAAAAAATTTGTGGTATTCAAAAGGCTTATCTCTTGTGTATTATAAAGAAAGCAATCAAGGATAAAAGGTAATCTGTGTTTTACTCAGCAAAATAGGATGCAAGTAGAAATGTTTTTGTAAATATTCTGGGTCTTTTATGTTCAATAACAACCTGCACTTTCAAATCCGTACTGGTTTTAATTTTTCTTTTTCCTTGCTAACTTATTGTTTCTGACAGTTAGTACCAGGAGAAAAAATACATACCTGAGGTTTTGGTTCCAGAAAACTGGAGCTATTCGTGGTCCAGGCATAGGCATGTATTTCTCTTGGCTCTGAAAAATAAATCACTTGCTGTAAGTGAGTTTTCTTAAGTGGCGCCTCACTTCAGATCTCTGGAAACTTTTGTAGTTAAGAATAAATGAAAAGTGGCTTAGATAAGGCACTAGCTCTAATTTTGGCTGGTGAACAATGCAGTTACTCTTTAATTATTGCTGCTAACATTCATATCCTTGTATTTTGTAATTATAGAATAATATCTTTCCACTGTGCTTTAGCTGCAGTTTTCTTAATTACACATTTTTATGTCTTGCTAGACAACAAGTCCAATTCTGTTTCTTTTAATGGAGGGGTGCTGTCTCACTGTGCATGTGTACATCAGGCTTCTCTGCATGTGTTGCTAAGCCTCTGAATGGCCCAACATGCTTCTGATAAATCAAGCACAACTAATATATCTCTCAAATTAAATTGGTTTATGTTTAGAGAAGATTTATCTTAATTGACATTTGGTTCTCTATCTGTTAAACAAAGTGCATTCCCGGTCTTTGCATTAAAATCCCAAGCAAATCTTTAATAATATATAAAAATTTTCCACCTGAAATGCTTATGACTCTCTGTTTCTTTGGTGATGTGTTCAGGCTTCAGGACCACAGGAAACATGGAATGTACAATATGCACATACTGTAAGCCATCCTTTAATGCTTAGTGCATGCATTGGTACTTCCTTCTTCCTGTTGATAAGAGTTTTCCACAGCACTGTTACACTGCACTTACTGAGAAGGAAACTCAAAATTAATTAAAAGCACTTTGCTTCTGATTCTAAAGATTGTGTATTGGTCTCCAGTTAAAATAGAACTCAATAAAGATTATTCCCTTTTTCCTTACATGGGAAAACAAGACCACAAGCACCCATGCTTTCTTCCTTTCAGATGAAAACATGACCACAAGCACCCATGCTTTCTTCCTTTCAGATGAAAACATGACCACAAGCACCCATGCTTTCTTCATCTCCAGGCTGGCCTGTTCCAAATTTACTGCCCAACTGTGGCATTGGGTCATGAATGTGAATTTAAAAAACCTACATTTTATCCAGTTTGCCTTAGGGCAACACATCACTGCTAAGAAACTTATCATTCTCTTCCCTCTTATTTCCTGATCCATTTCAAATTTGCTTTAGAACATCTTCCAGAATTTCCAGTTTAAGACAGTAGGAAGATAAAACTCTCTGTATCTGACTTTAAACCCGAGATCTTGGGTTTTAATGCCCTGCAGCAATAGCTAAACTGGGATTGGAAGGTCCCAGGAAAAAATACCACAGATGTGAAGGTGCTAAATATTCTTGTGGTTAAATCCTCATCCACAGTTTCCAGATCTCAAAAATCAGCATCAGATCAAGGCTGACTGTTACTGTGTGCAGAAGATACAAGAAAAGTGTTACAGTTTGAGGAAGTCTTTGGTCAGCATTGCGGTATCTGAGAAACACAGCAACATGTGTGGAAAATATACTCATATAATGAGGCAGTAAAAACAAGAGAGACAGGGAATATTGCACTTCAGTTTGGATTTATCTTTTCAGGTTGTAAGGCTGAGATTAAATACTGTAACTATGGATCCTTTGTCTCCCTGACTATAAGAATTTATTTTTGGTTTTGGTAACTGGGTATGGGTTATTAAAATCATATTGAAAAGACAACAGCAATTTTTTCCTAGCAATTTTCAAAACAGATCTCTTCAACATCATTCCTTTTTTGTTTCCTTCTATTCATCCAGATCATATTGAGCTGATTTAAATTTACAGGAAGAATTGAATGGGATGCAGCAGATACTTGGAAAAAACTCCGTTCAAATGATCAAATAGTTTGACTACTGCATAACTAATTCCTTTTCTTTTAATTAGTTACAGCAAATATGTTTTATATAGCTTATTTTAGGGAAAATGAAGGCTGGGAATACCTTAGCTCAGTCAATAGTGAACATAAAGATAAATCTATCCAGGCTTTTTTCACTTGGACAGTGGAGCATCATGATACTGACTTTTGGAGGTGATAAAATAAAACCAGAATGCAACAACAGCCAGATCAGTCCTTCCTTTCTGAATGGAATGGTTATGTTAGAGCTTCTTGTTATTCATAGCTTAATAACCCTCAGCCTCAGGAGATTCTACTTGTGATGACATCAGGACACTCAGGCTATGTTTATCATACTTCAGATATTGATGCAGAATTGTAACAGTACATTTTTGGTGGAGATATAAAAGCACAGAGCTGATATGAGAAAATACTGAGGAGACCCATTTGGGTCATCTTATTTATTACCAGGTATGATGTTCAGAGGTCTCTCTTCTCTTTCTCAAGTGATCCATACATTTGTAGTCAAACTTTTTTTTTACCAAAATACTTAACCATGCAGTGATTTCTTCTGCCTGACTTTAAATATATTCTTTTTGCAAAATAAATAACTTGCAACATCTTTTTATGTACACAGATGATTGGATAAGAACCAGCTTTAAGACCTGGATTTGTGGAATCTGTGTGCTTAGAGTCACCTCCTACAGATGTGATACATCCAATATCTACTACCTCTGTTGCATACTGTAGGTGTGATTTATATCTAAAAACCTGGGCTTACATATATACACACATACACTGAAACTGTCCTAATGCTGTAAAATACTCAAAAATGTAAAATACTCCAGCTATCCATCTCATGCATTCATCGGGGGAAATTATGAAGAGAACAATAGTGATAAAACTTAGTCTGTATCATGGTACATACTCACGCACTCAACCAAACCAGTGCTTATCAAAGTAAGCTCTTAGCATTTCTGTATAATTCAGTGGGTCCAGGATTTCACCCAAAGTTTAATGTAAATTCCTTCTTTATGGTTCTCTATTATTTACGAGTGTTGAGATTTAATTTGACATTTTTTTCAGTGGCAGGTTAGTACAATCAATGCAACAAATACAAAATAACAAAAGGTGGGACTGTGTATGGCAGGAATGCTACTGGACTACTACTGTGTATTTATTATTTTATTTTGGGAAACAGCTGGATTACAACCTTTCCTAACTTTCAGCTAATCATATGGGGTATTGTTACATGTGTTCTAAAAGCAAAATAACCTACAGGGAAACTGCTCTATTCCCCTGTAAAGCTTTGGTCCTTGTAGAGTTCAAAACTCACCAGTTGATTCGGAGTAAGAGCAATTCCCTGTAATGATTACTTTATTTATTACCCATCTGTCAGAGACAGGGACACCACTTAGTCCCAGAACTGTAAGGTTTTCCAGCTGTTTGCCATTTGAGTGGTAGATAAGCATTTGCTAAACTGAGAGAATCTAATAAAAGGGTGTCGTTCCTAGGGAATCTGTGTTAGTAATTGGCTTACAGAGTGAACTCCACCACATTCCCTCACTTTTTCCATTCCCTCACTTACTGATAATGAAGTCCATGATATCCTACTAATTCCTATGTAAATTCAGGCCAGAATAGTCATTTCATAATCTAGTAAGGGTGTGAAAGAAGGATGTGAAGTGCTAGGATCTGAGTGCAGTTCAGCATATCAAGTGCAGGGTCAGAAAAAGCATGTCAGCATCATTCCTGAGGCATCTGGTGTGGGCATGGATTGCTGAGCCAGTTTTTCTAATTATAAAAGAAAGAAAAGAAAGTGTCAAAATACCTTTGCATTCAAAGGGCAAATTGAGGGTATGTCAAAACTGCATTTTCTTTCAGAGCTCCCTCAAGAGAGTTAGGCAAGAAGGGACACTTGATTTCAAACTGGCTGTAATTTAAAGATGCCTAGGCTGAGGGTTACCAGATAGTGCTGTTCATTTATTTGCAGTATGAACCATCCTGTTCCTCTGTACATATAGTTCTGTAGATTGCAGGAGTGATCCCTTCCTTCTGGGAATAGCTGTGCTTGCAAGAGTGGAATGCCTGCCAGTGCAGCTGTTGCTCTGTTAGATGATTATTTACCTGGCTTGTGGCATCAGAAAGGATTGACTTTTGTCAGCGACTGATGAGGGTCAGGCATTGAAACTGATTGTTATCAGACTTGATGTTGTTCTGATCTGCCTCCCTACTCCTGCCTTACTTTGCTTGTCATAACTATCACATTACTAAAATAATTTCTACCCTTTTAGCAGTAATGCCAGTTTTTCATACCTTTAACCAAGACTTTCCATTGCAATTAAAGTATTCTCCACAAACCTAAATATTCCAGTCTGTGAAGCTGGAATGCAGAGCATTCGAGAGGTGATAGAAAGAGCAGGGTAAAGAATCTGTGTATTCCTTCCTCACCTATAAAAGAGGAGGGAAAACCTGATTCTCTGATAGGAATTTGTCTAGTGTTGTGGTAAATTCCCTTTATCACCCTTTTATGATATTGGGTTGAGTGCAGCATCTGTGTAGTTTGTGTACCTCTTGCATCTTTGTTATCTCTGCTGTGCTTGACGGTAGGTTATTGCAACAGAGGCCTTTTCTGGAGTAGAAAACTTTTATTGACATGACTTTGTGAAAACTTTTCTCACACTGACTGTGTGTATTGGCTCCAGTGCTGAAGTCACTGTGCTAAACTCCACCATGCAGAGGTACAAAGTGTGGTAGTCCCTTGACAGTGCAATCAACTGAACAAGTTTTTGTGGGTTTTTTAATCTAGTTGACTGAAAGCCCCAGAATAAGAAGATGAAAATATTAAAGGGAAGTTACTGAAAAGCTATTTAAAAAAAAACTTTTGACATGCAGTTTTTTGCTAGTCAACCACATTTCAATAAAATTCCTCTCTGAAGATCATGCCATTGTTTGTTTGTTTGTTTCATAGTATTGTTAGACATGAACAATAAGTTGGCAGTGCCTGGTATGAATTCTTGGTCTCTAAAAAGTCTCTGATGAATGGTTTATCAAATTGAACATGTGTTCTATATTCTTAAATTACAGATTCATGTTTTTTCCTCAAGTAAGTATGCCATGCCCTTCCTCATTATTCCTAATGTTGACTAACACTTTTTATATCTTTTATTGATGAGAAACCTTTGGAGGAAAAGAGAGCTCTCTCAAATTGTTCTGAAATTTAGGGGCTTGTTACAATTCTGACTCTTCTGGGAGGATTGTGACGTTTTATCAGTAATCCCCAATACCAACATGATTTTGATCGCCATTACTTCAAAAGCAAAAAAAAGGTATATGAGTCTCACATTATACAGATGTGGAAAAAAATATGCTAATGCAAAGAAGGATCAGCTGTGTACACACACAAGTTGAAGTAAGTCTTCATGAAAAATGTTAATTCTGGTGTTTCCAAAATTCTGTGTTTGACTTTATGATCTTAATTTTCTTCTGATATTGGAGTAATTGGTAGTTGTAATTGCTGATTTACACAGTTGTCACCAGCATCTCAAATGTAGCAGGGAACGTCTCAGAAAAGGGAACTTTGTACCAGTCTTTCAGCATTCACCAGTGCTGCTTCTCAGGAAGGTTGTTGTCTGAGTACACAAACTCTGTAAACTTCTGCATGAAGGCAGTGATGGTTTCCTGAAGTATCCCAAGGGGCTGTTGATGTATGAGCAGGTGCTGGCATGTGGAAGAGAATGGAGAACCAGCCATGGCAAGAGCAAAATTAGGAGCATAAAAATTATGAGCATTCATTGTAGAAGAGAAGAAATAATGGACAATAATTGGTGAACTCTCAGGAAGAGGGAGAGAGATACAAGACAGCACAGAGGAAATAAGGAGGTCCTCATGTATGCAGTATGTCAGAAGAAATGGGAGCTGGGAAATAGGGGAGCCTTGGAAGTCACTTTAAGAAGATAGAGATCAAGGAATTTCTCATACAAATCCTCTCTTCTGTCTGTTGCTTTTTCAAAATACATCTAAGAGAAATAACATAATTTGGCAAATCAAACATGTATTAGGCTGTAGTGCATGAAATCTTTCATTTCAAAATTTGTATTTTGCCTGTGGTAACCTGTAGTGAAGGACTTCTGAGGTGGAATGATTGCTGTACCGCATGGTGATGAAGCTTTGTTTACCCAAAATATAAGATGCTGATAGCTAAAAGAGATAATTTATTTCTAAATTATCCCTTCTACCTTTATATGATGTGCTATTTCAAGTTTTGCAGGCTTGATAGTGTGGCGTGTGCATTTCCCATTGTGACACCCAGCTGCAGCAAAATGACCTGGCACTACTGGGACAGTGCTCATTAGAGTTGGTGCTGAACAGGGCTAACCAGTCTCTCTTCTAGGTCTTTTGAAAATAGGGTAGATATGTGAGAGAGAATTTTTTAAAACCTATTTTTGAAATTATTATTTTATCTACCCAATGAAGAAATCCCTTCTTCTCCATACTTGCCAAAGGAAACTGCCACTCTCTTCACTGGTCTTTGGTTCCTGGCCTAGATGTAAAGGTTCAAGGGAAAAAATATGGCTTCATTGGGCCACACTATCTGCAGTAGAATCTGTGGTGTTGAGGAGTGGTCCTTTATTTTCCTTTGTGGTTTGTGATCCCTGTTCCTTTGTGACTAGAAATTTTGTTATTTTCTATTCCATGTAAAGAAACAGATGGTCTACTCTGCAAAACAGTGCCATTAAGTCATACTTAATCTTCAAGATTGCAGATACTGGCCTGCATTTAGCAGAAAAAGAGCTCCCATCAGGATTGGCACAAATATTTCCATTTAGTGCCTCTCTGGAGTTGAAGATTGATATGTAGGTTCCAAAAAATTTATCTTTCTTACAGTCCAGTAAACCGAAGTGGTATTCCTGTAAAATGCTGAAGTCTAAATGTAAATTAGTCTTTTTCCTGTGAGCTTTATTTCTTGTGGATTTATGAGCAAAACTGAAAATAGAGATTTTTCTTTGTTTTAGTGTTGGCCGGTACACCCAGTTTTAAGATAATGGTGCATTGGAGCATAATCAAAATAGGTGTCTAAAGAACTAGATTGCTTCATGTTTCTTAGGGATATTTTTTGTGAAAGAGGAGATTTCTGGGTTTGAGTGTTTTTCAGTTCCTACCCCACCCTTCTAAAAGACACATACACTCTCTCTCTTCAGTTTCGAGAAACACCCCCAGGGCATCCTTTTTATTTGAATTGATTTTCTGGTTGTTTATCTTTTTCAATCTGGTCATGAAAAGCACATCTGGTTCCTATTTTAATCAGTATTCCAGTGGGAGCAACATCATATTATAGAAGGCTAACAATGCTAAAATAATAATCCGTAATGATGCAACTTCTGGTAATTTAAAACTGTTTTATCCACTGTTTGTAGAAGTGTGTTAATGATGTTGGCCAACTGATCTCTTTGTAGATTAAACTCACTCTGGGTACTCATGACAGAGAATATCTGACATCCACCTAGGCGAACCCTTCCAACTGTCAGCAATTCCTGAAGTGTCTGAGCATTTCAGTACTTATAGAAAGTGCAAAACTGACAGTTGTGCAAACTGAAGCAATCACTGGACAAAGAGGTGGGGTAAAACAGCCCCAGTGCTGTATTAGATGTCTTTACTTTTGCCTTTTATTTGACATAGTTCTTCCTCTAGAGGTGACACAGTTGAAGGTCTTGCTCTTGTTTTCCTTCACTTTGTTAGTTGATTCAATACTCAGCATATATGGTAAGACCACCAGAAAGTGACAGTGGTTGTTTTATTACAAAGCTTATGCTAGAGATAAACGGAGATGGGTTACCAAACTGCCTGCAAGTGATAGGACTTTTTTTCTGTATTTCTTGTCTTGGTATTAAGCCAGCAACAAAGAGGAGAGACTTCTATTGTTTCTCTAACTAATGCAAATTTAGCAATTATGTAAAAGTGAAACTTTGTCTGCAGTTTCCACTGGAATGGTGCAGCATAGCAGCTACCCCCAATCCCTTTGCTGACAAGGTGTTTGTTGAAGTGTGGACCTCTCAGTCACGTTCATAATGGTATTGCCTCTTTAAAGTGTATCATTCTGAAGCCATCTCCAGACTAGAATTTCACAAGATAGCAGAATAAACTGAAGAGGCTGTCCTTAAAAAATAGCTTTGAGAGATGGGGAGAACATACTCCTATTTGTTGGGAAAGAATCCTCTGTTATCAGATCTGTCTAAAAATTTCATTCAGCCTTCCAAATATTTATTGGAACTGTCTCATTGATACACACCTGCTTCTACCTTGGCTGTTCAGCAAAGTTTCTCAATGAAGAAGGTTGGAGCATATCTTAAATTGGTATGATCAAGTAAGGAGTGGCATTCTTGACAGGATGATACAAGCCATTTTCCTCACAGTTCCAAGACAGTACATTATATAAAACATCAGAGCAAAGCAATGCAATTTTCAGAGGAGCTAAGCTTTTGAAACTCTCTCTGAACTTCTGTGAATGGTCTGTGCTCAAGGTCGGAATATCAGGTCAGGGATATCCAATGACTGCACACTAAAGCAGGGGAGCTGCAATATCTCTCATCACTGAAGTTTTTGGTTTGCATTTTTAAATAAACCAGGAACAAGTGCAGGGTATATATAGTATCACAGCCTTATGCTGGAAGAGGGAATCTCTTTACATAATTTTATTCCACCATCGTGAAATATGGAGTTGGTTATACTGGTGACATGTTGTATTTTCAGCTACCCATTTACAAGAGAGACTCTCCAGAAGACTATCAGCCATATTCCTTGCTCTCATTTGAATTTATGCTACATTCCTGATTGCTTTTGTGAACTGGATTTAATTATTTGTTTTGCTTTTTTCCTGTTTTGACACTATGTAATTCCAGAATTTAATCTGTATTTTAAAAACCATTCTCATCTTTAGAATGTTTCATTTTGAAAGGACTTTCTTGAATCAAAAAATATTTTTGTTTCTGCAGAAGGAGGGGGAGTACAGAATCACTGTACTGTCCCTTTGGCACATTTAAATTTCCCTAGTAGCCCATTTCAAGCTGTGGATACTGAAACAAGTTTCCAGTCTGGATTTCTCTTCAAGTTGTAGATGGTGTTCATTGTTTCTGATGTTGAAATTGTATCCTGAATACAAACCAAATTTGTCTTTTTAGATCCTTGGATTAATTTCTTGTGGTCTCCTTTATGTGCTTCCTCTAGTATGTTTCTCATATGTATCACAATTTAAATTCTATATAAATGCTTTCAGGATACTTGAGGAATAACTGTAAATAATGAAAGGGAAATAAAGCTTCCTATATCTAGATATATGATTTCTGATATTTAGTGGTTTTCTTCAGAAAAAGAGTTTCCTGCATACCAAGAGGCATATGCAAGCAGCAGGCATTCTGAAAAGATGACAGAGAAGGTCCTTGTAACTTGATATCAGAGCTGGGGAAAGTGAGGTACAGGGAGGAGATGTGCATTTTCCATGGCCATGAAGTGATGTAGCCATAGATCTTGGAGTTAAGTGCAGGTGGCCTCACTGCAGGAGGTTTTAGAATGAGATCAACTGCTTGGGCTGTATCTCAAGTGTGCATTTCACTTTCTGGTTTTCCCCTCTTGTCATCTTATTTTTCCTTTTCTTGGTACTATTTACAGAAGAACGTATCTGTTCAATTTTCTGTGTACACGTACTTAGGAACAGCATATAAATTGTTAAATAAAACACAATTCTAGAATGGGGTAAAGGCTCAGAAAATCATGAAGTCCTGGAACTTCTGCAACTTTAAGAACTACTTTTATGTCCCACCTTACCCTCAATATATTGCTCAGCTGGTTGTAGCTCAAGCATGTAGTTTTTCACAATTCTCTTCTTGACTTCATTGTCAGAGCAGATGGTTTTTTTGCCAAATTTTTTTCAGAATACTTCCCCTCCTTTTCTCCCTCATGAAAATAATTAGCTCCACCTATTTTAAAAGATGCTACTGTCTTGTTTATGGAAGCCAGTTCAATTTTTCCTTTGGCTCAAGAATTGTTTGGTTTCCTAAAATTGTTCTTTCTGTGTGCATGGTGCCAATTTGGAGTTTTGCTGAATAAATGAGTGAATAAGTTGTGTGGTAAGTAGAAGACAATAAAAGAAGTATTTTGTGTGTACTCACCTTCTCCAAGTAGATACCATGAAATATAAATTTAGAATTAGTTTATAAAGCAAAATTTCTCATTTTCTTAATGGGCAATCTATTCATAAATCGGTGGCATAATACAGCCTTTTATTTTGCTGATTTTCTTTCACTTTCTCACTACAAGTAAGAAAATAGTGGATCACATAATTCCTCTATTCTGAAACAGAAAACCCACCTGACTTCAATGGTTTTCCTTAAAAACTGATGATGTGATAAAGTCACTCTATTTAACATCCAATATTAAAAGATAAGAATATTAAGAGCAGCTTTATTGTACCAAATGAAAGCAGATAAATTATCTCTGCTTTATCAAAGCTTTACACGTTCTAGAAACAGATGCCTTTTTAAACCAATACAAAATTCCTAGATATTAACTTTTCAAACAATAACAGCTGTTAGAAATCAATCCCTTTTGATTAACTACTCTTGGAATAGGCCAGATTTGTTTTAAAATTAAACACTATCACAGAAAGACTTTCTAAAATCACTGTGTTGTTTTCATACTCAGTCCAAGGAAATTCATGGTAATTCAGAATTCATTGTATATTTAGCCCATATTTCATAATAAGGGAAATCTTTTGTAACCTAAGTTACAATGTTACTTTTGCATTTCCTCATCATTTAAAGGTTGTGTAATGCAGCTTTCCTATTTAATTTTTTATGGCTGTTTTATTCTATTCACAAGAGTGACAAGGGAATTAGGGCTGGTATGGATCCAGTCAGTTGTATTCCGTGATAATATAATTTTTTCTGTCATCTTCTTGAAGAAATAATCAGTTTAGAAGTTGAACTTGTACTTTCTTTTTAATTATTCTTTTTTATCACAAACAGATAAATGTGTAAATTAAATATTTGGAGATAAAGTTTCAAGTTATAGGAGAGTGCCTGGTGTCCCAGTGATGGACTCTGGGCTGATCCTCTGCCACATGCCAGTGTACACATGCAATTCCCTGGCCCTCTGCACCTGTTCCAGCTTCCTGCTATTCTGAGAATACATCTGTGTGTGTGGCAAGGGAGCTGCTTTTTAAATGGAGATGGATTTCTGGTGCCTCTGGGCAACAGCAACCTGTGTACTCAGAGACTGGGATAGCATCATGCTTTCCCAGTCATAATTCATTTTAAAGGAAAGCAGTCAATGATTCTTTCTTTCTCCCCTCCTCTGATGTTACTGCAATTTTAGACTAAAAGGTTTGGGGAATTTGGATGTTCTAATCTATAAATTGATGTTCAGTTTAGTGAGCAGTTTAGAGATAAGGAGCAAAGCTGAAATTATATTCTATTCATAACCCTTGTGCAAGACAGTGATTTCTATTAACCAAAACCAGCTTCCTGCATTCCAGGTGATCAAAAGCAAGATCCAGATTTACATAGAAAAGAGGATGATCTGTGCTTTATTATCCATCTTGGGGAGTAAAGTTCTAACTTTCCCCTCCACTTAGAAACAGCAATAGCTGCATGACAGCACTAATGAACTTGCTAATTATCACTGCCAGAGATACTATCATTTGCAGGGATGTAAATCTTTGCTGATTAACTTTATTACAATACTTTGACACTGAAGACAAGTACAATCCATATTTTATTTGATACCTCATACTAGATTCAAGAATGGAAGCCAGTACTTACAGAAGTACATGCTGTCTTTGCTCTGATGTTGAGTCTGTATCCAGAAAATAATTGTGTGTGAACAAAAGTGTCAGACCCTCAAAATAATATAATCAAGTATGATTAAATTTGTGTTCAACTTGGATGCTTCCTAAGAGAGCATATCTGTAGTAAACTTCTAAAAGGACTCAGATTGTGGCAATAATTATTAATGAAGGATTAAGAACAATAAATTATCTGCTGGCATTCAAGCAGACAGGGAGAAAAAAAGCAGACTTCCCATTACTGTGTAAGAAATACAGAAGTGTGGAAAATCTGGTATTATATGTTGGCAGTTTCAAGCAAGAAGCATTAAATAGTTTTAGATACTTGCTCTAAGAAAAGTAAATCTCAGAAATATTTGAGTTCCAGCTACTGCACCAGTTCTTTTCTGATTCCATCTTCAAAAATCAGGGAATGTATTAAAGTGTTACCAGGTTCTCATCACCTGATAGTTGTTCATTCAAAATTACTGTAATAATTAGAAACAGAATTTTAGCTCCTTCCTTTTTCTAAGTCTTAAATAGCCTCAGAGAATAGAAAGGCCTTGGAGTGTTGCGTAATTTAATGAAAAAATGGAAGCAAGCTGAATTCCTAAAGCCTCTTGGAAGTGGCTCTTTCACTCAAAAGTCTCTTGAAATCTGAGTGGCAGTAATGGGGAACAGAATTTCTGTACCTGTTTTTTGAGGTGTGGTTTTTTTGATGTATGCATATTTGAATGACCAAGATATCACTTCCAAGACTCCCATGTAAAAACTTTTGCCACCATGTTAAAAATTCATCAGCTTTCTCTTACCAGTACTGTTGCTGCTGTTAGTCACAGGATTACATGCAGTATTACATGAGGATTACATGAGTATTACAGAGGATTACATGCAGTATTTAATCAGAAAGAAATAAACAGTACACATATATTCTACTTCTTTTATTCTTCCATCATGCAAAAATATGCAGAGCACTTGATATTACTTTATGGCAAATAAGAGAGCAAATTTCTTTCCTAAATTTTTTATTTTGACTTAGCCCATTTCTGTACCCTAAAATTGCTGCTCTTGGTTGAAATATTTTTTTAGTACCTCCCAAGCTGAAAACAAAGAGAGACATTTTTTTCCTGCCAGCATGCAAGTGCTGCTTGGAGAGGTTCTGGAAGCATTCATCCACCGTGTAATCTCTGACAGTGCACACAGTGCTGGTGGAATTTCCTAGATAGGCATGCAACACTCGTTTGCCTCATCTCATCAAAGGAGCAGGGGAACTTGACCCATCAAAATTGTCATACTTTTTTGACTAGGTAATTATAAATAAAGCCTCACTTTCAGTTGATAATAATTCCTCATTTCTTACTTTCATTTGTGGTTATTTCATGGCATGCTGCAATAACTAATGACAGCCTAGGTACTCTGGTTTTTAAATTAAAAACATTTTTAAGAGTTAAATGCTTTCATTTAAGTTGGAAAAATCCCAGCAGAGTAAAAGCTTATATAGTACAATTTGTGCATGATACTAGAGTAGACTCAGAGTTCATTCTAAGTTTCTGCATGCTAAGCATCTACTGAAATCAATGACAGCTGCACATGAAGAGATATTGCAGAACCCATCCACAGCTTAATGATAAGTAAATAGCAAGTATGAGATAATCTGACTCGACTTCATTTTAATTAGAAAATTTTTGTTTAGAATTTAGGGTGAAATTGTACCTAGACTTCCATATGACTTTCTAAGGTATGAATTTACTTCTGAATATGTTCTGTACAACAGGATCAGGTACTCATCTCCAGCAGTTTGCTCATGTGGCTTTTCCTCTGCACCTTCAGTTTATAAGTCTGTTTTTGAAATCAGCTCTTTGTACATATGAGATATTTTCAACAAATTCCTCTGAAAATTTATTACATCAAAAGTGATATTGTTTCCAGCTGTTTCTATCCAGAACTGATATTAAATACTGGAAGATAACACAACCAGATCACTTTCTGTATCAGACTTTGACACTAGGTCATGGAAATTAATAATGTTCAAAATGTATCTCAGATTGAAGCTGGAAAGGCCAGTCAGAGATATCAACCAGCAGCAGATGTTAAAGCCACACTCTGATCCAATTATTACCTTGCACTGCAAAGGAGGCAAAATCTTCTGGAGGGCAGTCACAAGGTCTGGTGTGTCTGGGTGGCCTGCACGTCTTCTCTGCAGCTGACCTAGTCTGAGCAGCACTCAAGACGCTTTCAGGTCATTCACACAGGAGCACACAATTTCATTCCTTCCCACCACACATTGGGATATTGGGGAGATAAGCTGTGGGTAAGATGTCAACAAAAAACACTGCCTGAGTTAATAGCATCAGATTTGTTTCAAGTTTTTACTGCCATATTTTGTTAGGCCATCACATAGCTGTAGGTGAAGTTTCCATACTATTTCCCAGCTGTGTGTGGGAGATAACCCTAAGGGTGATATATAAGGAACAATGTTGAAAGAACAAGAGCTCCCAATTGCTTGTTCGCTGAAAGCAGCCAATTCAAAGTTATTGCTGATAACCTCTAGTTACTGCTGATATTTCTGGTGGCATGAATATACCAACAGCCACTAATATGTGTCTGCTTAGACATTTGATCATGAAATAAGGAGTATGTTTTGCTCATATGCAGCAGATAATTTTCAGTGCTCTCTGAAGACTTCAGACTTAAAGAACCCTATTCCTGAAAACACTCTGGAATTAAGGGCAGTGCAGTAGCTGTGCCACTGAGATGAAACATACCTAAAGCAGCCCAGTCTGAAAGATTTCCCATACTTGCTGGGAGGCAGAATTTCTTTTTTGAAGGATCAAGGTAATCACTGAACTCCAGGTGGTTTTTTTAACTTTTTATATGCTGTACAGTAAAATTTGGCTTCTAAGAAACAAAGCAACTGAGGGGAGAATGAATCCTTCTGTTGATAGCAACAATATTTGGTCTGTAGAGGCAGAAGTCTGGGCAGCAGTGGTAGCAGCAGGAAGATATTAAACTGCAGTAGCTGGTGTGCACAGAACACTCTAATTTATTGGGTTACTTTTGGATTGAATGTATCTGAATGCCAGGTAACGCATTGGCCTGTCTGGAATAGGTGACTTTTGTCTGGCTAAAAGATGTAAAATCATCTCTCAGAAAAGTATAATCTAACACCAAAATATTTGATAAAAGTGCTATTAAAAGTTTTGTTTGTAGTATGAAAACTCAGAAATACTGACTCCAGAAAATGGAAATTCTTCTCTATTAGTTTGGGCGTATTAAATGAGCAGAATCAGGAAAAGGAAGGTGTAATGAGAGATCAGCGAGCTTTTGTTTGCAAAACATCTTAATATACAAAAGTCTTCGGCTATCTATAGCAACATTTTATATGTTACAAGTAGTCCTCTGATTATTTCCTAATTTTCAAACAAGCAAGACTACCAGAATATCAGATTAAACTAAAATAAAAGAAAAATTGGACTTTATGCAATGTTGTTAAGCACCAAAGGACACTGTAGATATTAAATTTTAAAAAGTTCCAAAGCTTACTGAAGTAGTTTGAAGAAACTTGTACAGAGCTGTCAAATCGAGTCACTACCTCTGGTTCCTGAGCCACAAAATGCTTGTGGCCATGAGAGATTTCTGTGGAAATATCACTGTGTGCTTGCCATGTTCTTAGTCTTCCTTAGGCATCCGATGTTGGTCAGAGCTGGAAACTGGATCTTGCGCTCTGTGTACCTTTGGTTTGACCGAGTACAGCTATTCTTGTATTCTTCTGTTGTAACAGGAAACAACCCAGATATGTTTTATTTTTCGTTCTGCTAAGAGAAGTCAGATTTTCGAGTAGAGTAAAGCAGATGCAGCATTAAGATGTTGGCTGACACTTAGTCATACAAACTCTCAATTTGTTAATTTTGACTTTTAATGTCTTCTTATCTGCTGATAAGCAGACTTACTAATCAATAGACTCTATATTTTAATAAGAAGGAACTTATAGCAAATTTTATTGGTTTTTAAATTATCTAGTTCTACTCTTACTCAGAGCCTGCATGATTTGGCTCTGTAGGCTTGTTTAGAAAGCCATCATTCTCTCTCTCTCTTTTTTTTTTTGCAAGGGTTTGAGAAGATTCAGAGGAACTGAGTGGTATCCAATGGTTGACCAAGTTGGTTTTTTGCATTAGAACTGTGTTAGAATGATTTGTTAGTTATGTTGCGAAATATCCCTCTATCACTGATCTCTTCTTGAACATCAAATTTTGAATGTTCAGTCCATTTGATGTTTTGTAGTTTACCTATCTTGCACTTATCCTTCAGTACTGAACATCTTTCCCTTTAGTATTTCTTGGGTTACTAGTTCTTACTTCTTTAAACAAATCAATGTTTCTCTAAGACTCATAAGAGCTGCAGTGCAAATAATTTCAAGTAGGAGAAGCAGGTGATACCATGTGTTACAGCATATATCGGAGTTGATTTGTTCAGGATACACAGAGTATCACCATACAATTTTAGAAGGCTTCAACCCATACAGAGTAACACCCTACCACCTCAGAAGGCTTCAAGCCTCAGCCCTTCTTGTTCTTTAGCCCAGCCTTTTATCCCCTCATGTTGATGCACTGCCCCTGTGTGCCCTCTGCTCCCTTTGTGGTTGGTCAGTGCCCCTGGGCACTCCATGGCTCATTGCTGTCAGTGCTGCTCACCTGCTGCTCACAGCTGAGCCCACTGGGGATGAGGCTGGGCCAGCCCCACTGCCAATCCCAAAACTGTGTGCCTGAAACACAGCCCCACTGCCAATCCCCAAAACTGTGTGCCTAAAACACAGCCCCACTGCCAATCACCAAAACTGTGTGCCTAAAACACAGCCCCACTGCCAATCACCAAAACTGTGTGCCTGAAACACAGCCCCACTGCCAATCACCAAACCGTGTGCCCACAGCACAGCCCCACTGCCAATCCCCAAAACTGTGTGCCTGCAGCACAGCCCCACTGCCAATCACCAAAACTGTGTGCCTGCAGCACAGCCCCACTGCCAATCACCAAAACTGTGTGCCCACAGCACAGCCCCACTGCCAATCACAAAACTGTGTGCCTGCAGCACAGCCCCACTGCCAATCACCAAAACTGGGTAGCTACAGCAGTGTTTGCATCATATAGAATTTTGAGTCCCTTACACAGTAAGAAAAGGTAATTTACCCTTACGTAGTGAGGATAAGCTCTTCAGCTTTTTTGACGACAAAATAAAAGATTGTGGATCTTAATGTAGTAAAACAGGCTCTCATCTATAGAACCTTTAACGCTTGTTTAATTCTATTTATGTAAGTTATTTAATTAGCCCATCGATAATTAGCCCATCGATACTACTGTTTTCAAATTAATTCTTTTTCTGTGGGAAAGTAAGGAGTTAAAAAAGGTGCATCTCCAAGCCTAGTCTGACAGTAGACTATGGCCAGTTGTGATGCAGAAATCCAGATTACAGTTTCATTTACAAGGCTGTCATGCAAAAGAAGCCATTTGGTTTGGGACTCAAAAGTATGTCGATACTTCCTGTGAAAGAGTAGTTTAAAATTTCCAAAGCCACTTTTACAGACTTTTTTTTTTTAATTTGTAAGAAAAGATTTGTGAGAAGTAGTGGCTGCCTTTGGTTCTTTTGAGTCTGTTCCATAATGGGCTGTGTGGATGAGGTGTCTGTCTGAGGCAGTTGTTGCAGCTCACTTTAAAGCTGACCTTTAAAGTTTTTTACTATCTTTTCAGAATGGATTTTGTCATCCTAAAGAGGACTTTGTAACCTTTTCACTAAGCAAACCAAATTTTTCTTCTCCTTTCATTCCATTTCTTTTCCCTTGTTAGTAACTGAGTCCTGTTGAAAAGAAGGCAGTAATTCCTTACCAGTAAGGGAGAAATGGGATAAAATGAAAGCCTGTGAGGCTTTTCTCTGTAGGATGACAAGTTGTAAAAATACAACTGTATGCTGAAAAGTGACTGTAGAGATGGCATCTTGGGAGTGAGTGGGGGAAGGTTATGTTTATTATCTGTTAATGACTTCCAGATCAAGTTTGCTCAGTTTGTGAGTATTAAAAAAACTCACCCTTTTTTAACGGCCTTCTCTGCAGACTCAATTTGGGATTTAAAAATCATGCTGTGCTAATTTTAATCCAAGTATTACTGTGAGTAATAAAGAGGTTCTTAAGGGTGTATTGTGCCTTTAGTTAAACTGTCCATCACTGTACTGTGAATGTTAATGCTGTTGATGAGAAGCTTATCAAAATCAGGATTTGTCTTGTCCTGATTAAGTCTTCCTTGATTAAGTCTTATTGACCCTTTTAAACACATGTCTGTTCTATTGGTTTCTGAGCTTGTCTACTGTGGAGGAATGTAAAAAGAAGAGGAATAAACCCTCAGAGCTATTTTGCATTGCACATAAAGATTGTTGGGTGAGGTCATAGGAGTTACAAAATAAGTCCCATTGACACGCTGGCCATCTTGTTAAGTTTAAATTTCTCAAGGATTTGAGTATCTAGTGCTCATATATAGCACAAATGAGAAATTTGTGGGAAGAGTCAGTATTTTAATTCAATCAAATGATGTAATTTGAAAAATGTCAGCTTTCAGGCATGTAGGTCCTTCTTTAAATCCAATTGGAATCATAATAATCATCACTGGAATCATGTTATCAGGTTAAGAGCCAGCAATCTGGAAAATGTTGGGGTGCATTTAAGTGTGGCCTCTGAGGGTGCTTTGATGGCAGCACCACGGAGCTTGGTAGTTACAGTTAAGGAAAAAAAGGAGGAAGATCACCAGTGGTGATCTTGAACTCCTTCCTCTCTTTGACAGATATTCAGGGATCCAAATTGTACCCAAATCTTCTCAACAAAGACCTTGTTATTGACTTGTCAGGCTGCAGGGCTCAGCCATGCTCTGTGATGTGACTTTTCCACTGCTCTGCTCGCTCGAGTGGCAAACTGGGCTGGATTCTGCCTGTCTGTCTCTCTTAGCCTGGTACACTTGGATTCTTTCAGGATCAAGGGAGGAGAAGAAAGTGTTCATCTTCTTTGTCATGCTTTTCTTGGTTTGCTCCTGTCAGATCATCTGGCACTCTTTGATGACAGTAGCTTTTCTTTAGCCTCATGTTTTGGTTAGTGATCCTGTTCCATTCTGTCCACTTTTTTCTTTCCAGGGAAAACACTGCTGCACAGCAGGAGAGCACTGCAAGGATTTGAGATCACTCCTGGCTTTAAGAGGCAGTAAAACTTCTGTCCTCAGCACTCTGTCAAAGGGGTCCTCACAGGTTCTGGTAGGAGGGTCTTTCTCCTGAGCTGAACCCTGCACCTATGACTTCTCCATTTGTTCCTCCTGGTGATCAGCCCTTCAGGCCCTTGTCTGCCTGCTTGCTGCTGCACCTTTCCGTGCAATTGTGCATTTTGTGCATGTCACTTCTGCATGCACTGGGAGATTTTCGTGGAGTGCACAGATTCCAGATAGTGTGTCTCCAAACCCCAAATTGTAAGGTTAGATTATAATTCAGTTTAAATCAGGACATTACTTTATCCCTTTTCTTTCCTAAGCTCTCATTTTGGAGCTAAAGATTTTCTACTCTTATGGGTTTCAAAAAGTCCTGGGCTAGATCTGGAAACTCAGGCCTTTTCTAAGATCTTTTTAAGAATTCAAATTAACTGATTTGGAAGTGCTTGGTACCTCCTTCCCCCTCTTGCTAATTTTCAGCAATCTGGAACATTGTTCTCACACGTATTCTTCTTGTGAATATATAAATTGTTTTGAAGCCCTATGGGATAATTGTCATTGCTGGAAAACTTTTATTGAATGGTGATTGTCTGCCAGCATCAGAACTTGAGGAGGTTATTTCATCTTGGCTTTCATTTCAGTTCTATTTTAGCAGTTCTTTGTCTTCAACTCCATCATCTTCTCTGTGCACTGAGCTGCTGTGTTCAAAGACATTTTTTGAAATAAAATTCTTCATTTTGTGGTTCTTTTTCAATGATGTTATTTCTCATTTTAGGAGCTTTTGTATTTCTTTAAGGCAAATGAGACATGTTAGTGGTTATTTGTAATTCTTTTTTGTTCAGTGGATTTCCTGTTATGCAAAAATGTAAAGCTTTTCTCACTGTTCTTCCAAACTTTTGTTTTCTTGTCTTGATAGTTTTGTACATCTGTGTCTGCTTTATAACCTGTGGCTAAGATGTATTCGCCCATTTAAGATCTAGCTTTGTCTTCATGGATGTCTGACAACTCACTGTAAAACTGCAAGTTAGAACTCCTGCTTGCTTGTTTCAAGATCTTCAAGAAGTGAACAACTCTGCTTTTCTTTAACAGCTTTTCTGAATGGCATGAGGGTACTGAAGATCTACATAAAATTATCAGCATGTTGTGCTTGCATACCATGATTCCAGTAATGATTTTATTCCTTTGTTACTGTAAAAAGAATCCTAGGGGAAGCTTTAAAGCATAAGGCTTGCACTGCACAAAGTGCCGTGTTTGTTTGTGGAGCACAGGACACATCACAGTCACTGAATGGTTTGGGTGGGAAGCAACCTGAAAGGTCCCAAGCCCCTGCCGTGGGCAGGGACACCTCCCACCTGCTCAAAGCCCCATCCAGCCTGGCCTGGAACACTTCTGGGATGGGGCATCCACAACCTCTCTGGGCAGCCTGTTCCAGTGCCTCACTGCCCTCACAGGAAAGAATTTATTCCTGTTACCTAACCTAAACCTGCCCTGTCCCCGTTTTAAGCCATTGCCCCTTGTCCTCTCACTTTGTGTCTTTCTAAAAGGTTCATCCCCAGCTCTCCTGGAGCCCTTTGGATACTGAAAGGCTTTGCACACTCCTCTGCTTTACAGTTATTTTTCCTACATGGGCAGGTGGGGTGGGGACAGACAGACAGAAAGACATCCACCTTGTGAGACTGGATAAATACTCCTCTTTACCACCATA
Organism: Passer domesticus; assembly: GCF_036417665.1. Lineage (NCBI taxonomy): Eukaryota > Metazoa > Chordata > Aves > Passeriformes > Passeridae > Passer > Passer domesticus. Next base: position 10,281,743 of record NC_087487.1, on the reverse strand, counting down.
GAAATTCAGGATTATTAATGCCAGTCCATCCAGACACAGTCTTCAAAAAACATCTGAGACAGATCTAAGTATTTGTATTTTATTGCTAGTGTTTTAGTGGATCAAATAACCTTCTTCGTACCACTTTTCATTAACCAGTTCATTATCTGTAGAGAAATCTCTTTGCATAGCATTTTGTCTGGGAAGAAAAAAGTGTGGAAAATGTACTAAGGAGAAATTTAGTCTATTAACAGTTCACTGGAAGGTTGATGTGCATCCTAAAGTACCCAGAAAATGCTATGTATGATTTTTATATTTTTGTTAGAAAAGGATTCAATTTGCAATAATCTACATAAAGATAGGAAGTATATGGCAGATGAAGAAATAAGTGAATATTGTGAACATGTAAATATCATCCCAAAGGAATCCAAAGCCATAACAGAGGTTTGCTTTACATACTTCTGGTTTTAAAAGGATCATACCATGGGTAACAGGCTAACAAAAGCCATGATTCTGTCAATATTTATAAACTATAAATTATATGGTTATATTCTGTCAAGTTATAAAATGCTTGACAGAATACAGAGGATTATGGGGGGGAAAACAACAATGCATGTATCTGAAGAAAAACTCAGCAATGAAGTGTTTCTTTTCTCTACTGATCTGGCAGTTGCAGTGATATTAGGTGTGATATATTAAAAAACCTAGGCAGAAAAGCCACAGGTGAATGTCATAAAATTTGTTGTGTAGGTTAAACCATCAGAGGCTTTGAACAGTGCTGCATGTATGTTGGACTTTTCCTTTTATAACTGGTATTTGTACTGTTTTGGGTTTTTTCTTCATATGTTTTTACCCCATGTTTTTACCAGTCCTTCTTTCTAACATACTTTAATTATTTTAATGTTCACAAAAGGAAAATGATTTTGCCAGAGATAAGAATCAATTAGATTGAGGGCATGATTGTAGTAAACTGCAGCTTAAAATGTGATACGCTAGTTTAATTCTTGATAAAACTTTATCACACGCCTTGATTCTTCTTAAATAGCTGTACACAAATGTCAGCATTAATTTTTAAAATAACTCAGGCTTGCAGGTGTTTATGCTCCATGCCTATTGTCATGTGCAGTTTTTCTGCTTGAAATGGAGAATGGTCTCCTGTAGCATACTAGATCAGTGCCATCAACCTTTACCAGAAATTCTGACCCCTTCATATAGTGGTACCACCATTAAGTAGTACAGTACTTCATTTTGGTGAAAAACAAAGCTCTTAGTTTAAAAAAAAAATCTCAGTAGAAATATTTAGTAATATGAGTGTAGAATTTCTTAGTCCTTTCTGCCAGTCTTCTCAGTTTGATAATATCCTTTATTGAGATTTCTCCCATTTTTACAGCCCTCTTGTATCGGCTCAGAGTTGAATGCACCTCTGTGCTCCTCAGAATTCAGTGGCCAAAGTCCTTTATCTCCTCCTTTCTTCATGCCCACAATACTGATAATGCTGTGTCATACCCCTGGACTTGAAGAGTCATTGTCCTCTATTTTACAAACAGTGATATCCTTCTGGACTACCCAACCAACCTGTATTGTGTTTAAAAACCTTTCTTCAGAAGTTCTTGCCAAGGTGGTTTAAACCAGCTGGGGCAGGGAGGAGAAGAATGCATTACTCAAGTCTCACCCATTTATTTTGTTTCCTTTTTCTGCTATGATCCACAATAGCTGGGACAGTTTTCTCTTTTCTAGACTGAGACAGACCACAGTAATGCAGACAATCTCAGCAAGTGGTTTGCCTAAAAGACAGAAACTTAAAAATACAGAAAAAAGGTTTGATTGGTTCCTCATCTTGTTATCCTTTAACCTAACATATGATTTAAAATGTCTGAAGTGAGACTGCACTTCAGCTTGGTTACTTTATTTCTGTGAGATTTTGGGGAATAAAGCTGAATGAGAAACATAAATCAAACCTCCCAGAATGTAATGAAACTCCTCTCATATCTGGATTCTAGCTTTATATATGGACTTGGTTCTATTATGGCCCTGAATTGTACTATTTGGATCCAAATATCTATAAATCTTGAGGAGACTTAGAGTATTGTCTGAATTTGGACATATTTCTATCTGGCATGTATCCTTCTGAATAAAGAAAGGACATATCTGTTGTGCTGTACAGATATCCAGAGCCCTTTGTTCTTTTTATCTTAAAACAAAGAGGTTTCACAAGCAAAGATTTGCTCATTAATTAAATTCTTTCCCTGACACACATAGAACTTCTTTAATTACAATGTTTTTGGAGGATTTAATGAAGACTTACTTGAGTTTCTCTGAAACCTTTTCTCAGGGGATTCTTAGCATTTCAGTTTTCTGTATATTGAAGAATTTGCACTCAACACATTAAAGGAAAACCAGTTTGCCACTGCTTTTCAGCATATTCAGCACAGGGACGCCTCAGCTTGCTTGTAAAACCTCAGCAGCTTCTGTTACAGCAGGCCAGCCCTTTTTCAGTGAATTCAGAGGTCAGTTTGTGTTATGGTGCTTTAACTGCACTGACTTCAACAAATTTCGCAACATCATATAGAAGAGTGGAAAACTTTTTTTCCCCTCAACTTTCAGTGTGGCATTTTTATATTTGTCATTGTTTTTATGAACTTCACAAGGACAAATTGTAAAACTTGTTATTAGGCTGACTAATGGGATAAAAAGAAAATTTTAGACTTCTTGTGAAACTGATTATGTTTTTCTCAGCAGATTTTAGGTGACTATTCACATTATGAGCACAATTCTGTCTAAAAATAAGTTCTGTCCACTTTTTTATGGGTTTATTGAGAACAGAAATTTCCACACCATTCTCCCTTTAATGTGACCACAATGGGCAGTCATAATTTGTCCATTTATAAAAAAGAATAAAGTAGCAAATTGGCCACCATAAACTGTTAGTATATCCACTTTTGCTGACATGTTTATTGTAGTTTGCAATATGCATGTTGTTGATTTTCAAAAATGTTCCATTTTCTTTTTTGAGAGTATTAATTATAAATTCATGAATCACAAAAATCAAGACTGTAATACAACTCAGGAGTTGGAAACACTACATAGCACTCATCTATGTCATCCTCAAAAAATGGGAGTGTTGAAATTTTTCATAGTTTGAATAAAAGCCTAAAACCTTCTATTCATCATACAGCTGAAGCTGAGCAGGTCGGATAGTTTTTTATGCATTTATGTAGTGAGCAAAAGGCAGCCAATGAACATGTCAGGAAATGTTTAGAGAAAACCTAGAAAGGGACAAATATGTGAATTTCAGTGCCCCACCTGAAACCTTATATAGCATAGAGTCTCATAAAATAAACATACAACTTTGCCTAAAGTCTGAAAGTATTTTTAATGGTTTTTTTCATGGTATGTTTCAAAGGAAATGAACTTGACTCCAAAGAACACATCTAGGAATTAAACATGGCCCCTAATGAACAGACAAAGGAATGAAAAAAGCAGAAGACTTTGCAGCCTTAAAAGTAGAGTTCAAAATATCATCCCTCTTACAAAATATTTCCTGAAAATAGGCTTGTGGAGCACAAAAGTCAATTCTGGAAATGCAAGAACTATGAAAGCAAGTCCAGTAGTCGGCACTTTCAAAAATAAATAAAACCATCAGGCAACAACTGTATGCTAATTGCATTTAAGAAATAAAAGACCACCTACATAGAAATAGAATAAATCTCATTAGTGGAGCTAAAGCAGATCGTTGAGATTCAAACTCTGCTAACCAAAACCTTTAGGCTCGCCAGAACGAGCTCGTGAGGTCACTGCCATTTTCCTGGGATGGGGAGAGCCCTGTGTGCCCCTGTGTGCCCCTGTGTGCCCCTGTGGCAGCTCTGGGGCTGGTGTGCATTTCACAGCCGTGCCCTCGCTTCCAGAGCAGCCAGGCTGCTTGTTCTTGCTGGATGAGCACAGCCAAGGCAGGGAGAAAGGGCATCCAGGGCAGTCATGTGCCAGGGGCTCATAGCTGAGGCTGGTACTAAGAAATCCCATAAATCTTGACAGTGGTGTTCTGCCCAAATATTTTTATTTATTTAACCATTTAATTTGTTTTATGAAAAATTAGCTTTGGGAAGGCATACCACTGCAGTCTTATAATCAAGAAAGTTAAACATTTTATGACTTTTAGGCAGGACAATAAATTTTGAAGGTTTTCAGTAACAATAGCAAGAGGCCTGTAGGTCCAGCTCCTGAAGCAGCTCCCAGAAACCATCCTATTCCCTCTAGAGGAAGTATTGAAAATCATTTGCAGCCAGTGACCCCTCTCTCCCCGCTGGCCATCATCGGGTTATAGATCTTCAGAAACAAAAGCTGCCCAGGCCTTCACTTACTCTCTCAAATGGTCTTCTGAAAATAAATGAAAAAAACAAAATAATTTTTAAAATCAAGGCTATTCAGAGCTCCTCATCTATTTTGCTGCTGACATAGTTAGATTGGCTGTGGAAAGATTGCAGAGGAATTTGACTGGATGTATTTGTAGAGCCAAGGCCTGACCATAACCAACTTGAAAAAAGGCCAATAGGTATTTTTTCCTTGACCTTTAACCCTTTGTCCCCAAATTTTTTCATTCACAGATAGCATTTGGCTCTGACTAAGTTTATGATTCAGCTGTGGAGCTTTAACTTAATCTGACAAAAGTTCTGTAAATCCTTGCTAGATGTTTTTGGTTCTGGTTTTAGCTTCTGGTTTCAGTTAGACTTTTTAATTCAGCTATGAAAGTTAGAGCTTTATGTTCCTAAATAAAATTAGGTTCAGCCTTTCATAAAAAACTTCTTATTCTTGGAGCTGCTATAGATGTTTAAAAGTGGTGCTCTGATTTTTAAATTTTTTCCCCTCAAATACAGGGTCTTGTCTGAATTTTTTTCTAGATAGAAGCCTGAAAAGGAAAGAGAGAGGAAAGAATGTTCTCAGGGAGAAAGTCAGTAGAAAGTGATTCAACATTTAATCAGAACAATTTAATTCTGTTGATAATTGATCAGTAGAACACAATTAAAAAATCCTTCTCAATGTCAAAACAGCTCAGTCAAAAAAACCCCAAAAACATGCATTTGTCACATAAGGGACAGATAAGAAACCAGAAAATGTAGAACAGCATGAATAAAACCTTCCACCACATGGAATTTGGCAAAAAAAAAGGTATTTAATTATATTCCTGAGGAATTGCTGTAAGAGCTTCATAAAAACCTGCTTCAGTATCCCTTGAAAAATAAATTTGTAATTTAAAAAAAGAACCCCAAACATCTGGCTTGATCATTGGCTGATAAAATATATTTTTATTCCCGCCTCAAATCACACACAGCTTGGCTGAAAAGAAGACAGCTGCTTGGGCACTAGTTGTGTTTCAGTCTGAAGTACATCTAATCTTTATTGATTTATTTGATTCTCATGTGCCAAGTGCAGAAAGTTGTGCTTTAGTGGGATGAGAATTTTTTTTCTTTTAATATTAATGTGTAATTTTGGCCAACAAAAAAAAAAGGTTTAGAAGATGATAGCAGTTCTCAAAATGCATTAGACTTAAAATTCAATAAATATACCCAGTGCTTTTGTATGAATCCTCCTCAGTTTGTTGCTTGTAGAGGAAGCACTGCTATTGGAAATCAATCTCAAGCATTTTAATGATCAATTAATTCTGAAAGCTCCTTAATGTCTTCTCATCTGAAGCTTAAACATTTTTTATTTGTCTACAGTTTTTCCATTGCTCGGTCTGACACCTATGATGGATTTGGTCTGAGTGCCTTAAATTACTCGTGAGATATGGGCACGTTAGAGCTCTCACTGTTTGTTATTGTATTGCTTGAACTGTTTGCAGGGAGTATGGGCTGGGTAAATCCACCTTATGCTGAAATCAGTGACCAAAGCTGCAGAGGCTTCAGGAGCTCCAGAAAACATTCACCCACAGGTTTCACTGGTCAAACCTGGTAGGTGACCAGAGGAAAAACAGCTGCTGAAGGAGCAGCGGTTGCAGTGTAGCAGCTCCAGCTGCAGTCCAGGGCACTGGCTGGGCACTGCCCGCCCTGGGCACAGTGCCAGCTGTCTCTGTGAACCCGGGGCTGTCACGGGAGGCTCTGGTCTGTCGTGTCTCAGAGAATCTCAATTACTTTTGGACATAAGTCCAAGAACACAGGGCACAGTATAAGAGATAAGATCAGTACCAGAATTAATCTCTTGTCTCTATTTTATGAGATATTGAATCTCAGAAGAGAATTTGATGAAAGAACTGGCTGAACTGCAGAGCTGAGAGAGGACAGATGTGTCGGCAGCATTGCTTGGCAGTGCTTCCTCTGCCAGTTCTCTGTGCACTGGGAAAATCTGTCAAACAGGGCTGTATCACAGCGAGCAATTTGCAGTTAGTTTTACATTCCCCACTGTAGTCCTTTCTGCATTGTAAACTAGTCTCTTATCAATACCTAGCCTTCAATCTCAATTCAGTGTGCTGCATGATTCACAGCACAGGTTTCATGACATTGTCTTACCAGTCCAGTTTTCATGCTACTGGTACTTTTTAGTATAAGTTCTTTTAGAGAGGTCATTTTATGTTGATGAACCTTATAATGACAAGAATCAGGGAGGACTATGTCAGTCCTGCCCAGAACAGTTATAATTTGCAAGGTATCTTTTTTTAGAACAGGATACTCTTGTGAATGTTGTGTATCTTTAACTAGATCTAGTTGGGATTTAGCTTCGTAGTTAGCTGAAAATACAAATCTTTCACTTGACTGAAGCTGTAGTGCAGCAGTTGCTCCAACATATCAAGATGTTATTAGAGAGACACATGGACTCGGAGAGGAATTTCAGAAGGATTATACTGCCTAAGTACTCAGCAGTTGCTAAAATAAAAGTTGGCATTCAGGTCATATTAACTAGAAACCAATATTCCCGAAAATGTTATGTAAGTAATTATTATATATTCGGTTGTGTGTGTGCTGTGTCCAAGACAGCAAACATCAAATGCACTGTCGTGATCCCCTCCCATCGAGTGAATGGCAAAATTGCTCTCGTGCTATTTCAGAGGATGAGCATGTTCCTGTGCAAGAGACACAGTCAGCAAGTGCAGTGATGAAGACATACATGTCAGTGGGATTACCCTAATACAGGGTATTAATGTGGCACCAGGCAATGATGCTGCACCCGGATTTCTAACAGTGTCTCCATTCCAGATCCTTTTTGGAAATGTTTAGAACCCATTTACTGCACGCTAAGATTAAACTCCTGATTGAATGAATTACAGTCAGGCCTTAAGATAAAATTACACTCCATGGATAATCATAGCTTGTGCTAACCTTTATTGGGTGCAGGGACATAGAGACAAAGGATGAAGAAACGCCAGAGGCACTTAAAGACTGAGGCAGAGAAGGCATTAATAGTAAGAGCAGTTGTTCTCCGGGTACCAAACCCCCTGAGCTGGAGGAGAGGGCCAGGGATCAGAATGAAACACCTGTAATCCAAGGGGAGATTGTCAGTGACTTCACTGCCACTTGACTTCAACACTCACAAGTGTCTGGGGCTGGATGGATCCAGCCAAGGGAACCAAGAGACCTGGTGGAAGTGCTCACTGAGCCAGTGCTCACCGAGCCATTCCATCACTGATCAGCAGTTTCACCAGAGGGGGTTTAGATTGGATATTCAGAAAAAGTTCTTCATGGCAAGGATTGTCAAGCACTGCAACAGCCTGCCCAGGGCAGTGGTGGTGATCCCTGGAGGGATTTAAAAGATGTGTTGTTGTGGCACTTGGGGACTTGTCAGTGCTGGCTCAGTGGTTGGACTTGATGGTCTTAGAGGTCTTTTCCAACCTAAACAATTCTGGGATCTGATTTACCAATCAGCGTTACTCTAGCTATAGAAGAGATTTTTAAAAGGTAGTCAGGAAAAGCTACTAAAAATACAGACCTGGAAAGTCTTGCTTAGGCAATATGCTCGTGAGCTTCTGCTCTAGACTTAGACATTTTCATCAAAATTTTCTTCCTTTACTGTTAGAGATACTTTCAAAATCTTTGCCCCTTATCATTCTCATGATCTGATCATTGGGGAGTTTTACTATTATGTAGAAACATGTCTTTAAAGGTTTAAAAAGCAAGCAAAAAAACCCCCAAAACATTTTTTTTGTCTGTTTAAAAATAAATATTTGCTTCCTATATATAGTCAGAAAATAAAAATGCCTGAGTGCCCTTTTTATGTAAATAGTTTGAATTCTGTAGGTTTTTCCATGGAAGTTAGGTCTAAATTTTACTGGGAAAGAGATTAATCAGAAGTCTAGAACTTTTGGTTTTATTCTTTTGTGCTGTTTTCTTTTATATTTGGTTTCCTTTTCTTTGTTTATGAGAGTATAATTTATAAGATTCATTGTCAGAAGATTTTTGAAATTTACTGCAGCGTGCGTGTTGTGGGGAAGATTCTATGACCTTGTGTGTCATGCTCAACTTAAAAAGATGGAGAAAAAACCCCATAATATATTTTTATTCTGCTCATTTGGTGATTACTGTTTCCATTAATCCAGCTGAACTAAAGTTCTATGCAAATATCTTAATGAAAGGCCTGGTATTTACTGTATTCTACTCCATTTCTATGACAGGACAATAAATTGGAATTCACTGGAGTAAGCTCCAGATTGTATTTCATTAGGAAGTTGGTAACAAAGCAGTAGCAATATTTTCTTTAAAATATCTGTGGTTATCTTACACATTGTTGAATATACCTGATTTTTTTACTGTTTGGGGTCCTATAATTACAGGTTTATTTGAATGCACAGTATATCTACTACTTTAGAAATGGGTTACAAGATATTAAATTTCAAAGACGGCAATAGGGAATGTTTAAGATTAGCCCATTCTGTAATTCTGCAAATAGTTCAGAACTCTTTCTCCTCACCCTTGCTTTCCTCTTCACACATGCATCCTTGTAACTGTCCTCCCTCCAAATCATCTTTTCCTCTCCCCCTTGTGCCCAGAGCCCATCCTTTTCTTCTTGAGTGTTTGATTTACTTGACCCAAGCACTCCGTTCCACTTTTCCTGTTGTCAGAAGTAAGAGATCTTCTCTACTGATATTACTGCTATGACATTCCCCTCTGAGGTTCCTGAAAAGATCTGGTAGTTTGCATTGGCTGTTGTTCATCTGCTGTGCTCAGATTTGGCAGAGTCTTCTCACAGAATTAGGAGCTTCTGAGAATTTGGGTTTGGCCTGGTTTAGCAGGGGTAATGTACAGAAAATCTGAGAGATCTCTAATTTGATGCAGACTTCTGGACATAAACTTGTGCTTAGCATCACAAAAACGTGCCCAGGGCCAACTCTTGCTGTGTGTTTTATGGCTGCAAGGGCTGTGACACAACCAAATCTTCTCTTTGGTTTTCTTTGGAGAGAGCAGAGAAGTGGAAGTTTGTGCAAGAGAGAGGCCACAGGAGCCTGACTTTCCCTTTGGGAGCAGGGTTAGGACATCTTTGGGGGATCCTGAAGTACAGTCCCCTTTCTGCAATCACAACTATTTCTCCTGCTGAGGAGGCAGGTTATGAACTGTGGGTCTGTACTGCCAGAGCAGTTATGGGGGATGGCAGGAGCAGACATGGTAGCAAGGTCAGAATTTGTCAGTAATGTCAATGACATTTTCCCTTGGTCCTACTTAGAACTTACTTTTGCTTAGTACAACTCAGTAAATTCTCCCATTAATCCTTCTACATTTTAATTGTTCTTTAACGTGGTCAGCAGATCATATTTAGTCCTTTATAATAGTTTTGCATAAAATGAAAATGTTCTGTGATGTAGATGCACAGCTGGGACTCAAGCATGAGAGTATGGTGTTTGGATAACTCAAAATCCATTTACTTCATTATTTGCTCATTCACTTAAGTTGTCACATTATACTGCTCATGAACAGCATTCATTTTTGTTGAAACTTTCATACCTCCACAAAGATATCTAAGAAATATCACTAGGAGAAAAGTTGTCCAACTTAACATAATATATTCCTAATGCTTTACTTGGTCTGCAGGTGCTCCTCTGATATTATAATTAATTACAACAGTAATTAACCTACTTGTGGAGAATAGAAAACTTTGAATGTTTAGTAAGTTTTTGAATGCTTCAATTTAATCTTCCTTTTTCACAGAACACTCCAAACAAAACAACGTCCAGGACCTGGAGAGGAAAAGCACTGAACAGCCCTACAAACACTGCAAGGTACCCTCCCTCTGCTGAGGCAGCTCATTGCACACCTCATCTTTCTTTTAATACAGTAAAGGGAAAAGAAGAGAGAGACACTGTAACAAATCATCATCTTTATTTCAATTTCATTTTGCCCTGTCAATAGGTTTTAGTAAATCAATATTTATACTGAAAGATATATTTAATATGGGGGGGGGGAAAGACTTTTATAATCAAAGTGTTTTCTTTTAATTGCTTCTTCAGAAATACATTTTGATATTAGCAACTGCTCGTTACAATACAAACCAGAAAAAGCATTCATGTACTGTGGCATGGGAAGTACTGCCAGTTCTACATGCTCTGCATAGTTTCTTTAAAATTTTTATGTTCTTTAGGCCTCAACAAAAACCAAAGCTCCTCTTCCAGGTTTGGTAGCAAACAGACTGTTATTCTCCACTGCTAACCTTTGGCCATCCGTTTGGTAATAAGCTTTTTTTACATTTTTTAGGAAAGTGTTCAGCTTGTCAGTAGGCACCATTGACACAGTGCAGCCACCCCATCCAGCTCCAGTCAGACGTGACCCAATGGCCCCAAATTGCCTAAAAGAAAATAACAGGGGAAAAAATCATGTAAAATAAACCAAAAAGAGGTACTTTGTCATATATAAAATTTTTATAGAAAACTCAGATGTGTTTTGAGTATTCCCACGTTATCAAGCTTTTCTGATGTTCACTTGCTTGTATGTAACACTGCAGCAATTTGCAGTTACTCTTTTGGATCAAAGAAAAGTGCTGATGCCTTAAACTGCAATATAGTAATTTCTGTCCATTCCAAAAGTTCCCCTGTTTTCTAAAGCTTCAGCATCAGCTGTTTTTAGGATCACAGCACAGCTGAGATGAAGAAAGCAGGAGAAGAAAGGAATTGTGTTAGCAAGATTCATAAGACATCAGAAGTGAAAACAGAAATAGATGACAAAAATAACAAAAGAGGGTTCATAAACTAATTGCACAGGATGTAGGCATGCAAGCCATTTTCTAATGTGGCAAAGACAAATAGCTCTATTCTTCCAGGACAGATCTAAACCATGCTGAAGATTCACAGGCTTCTGCAGGACTGCTGAGTGTGCCAGTCAAGAAAAGGAGAATTCAGAGACTCTCAAAAAGTCATAGAGTCACTGCACTCTATATAAATAAACTCACATAAACTTCTGTTTATGCTGAATGGACATAGCTGGGTATCTCTCTTTTGAGGAACCTTATGAACTTAAGACTGACAGCAGTAGAGGTAAAGTATGAATGTAGTCCCAAAAGAAAAAAATGCTCTTAATGAGGAGTGTGAACAGAAAGAACAATGACAAATAAATGACATGCAAAATATAAACCATTCCCAGCCTCAAGATACTGGCCTGCTAGAAATGTCCTAGAGCAAATCCCATGCTGTTACACAGCAAGACTCAGATGCCATCTCATTAGAATTTAGAATTGTTTTCAATAGTTTGCTTACCTGTGTTCCTGATCTCTACTTGGAAAAAGTAGGAGAAGACCATATAATAAGTTACTTTGGGGCTTTTCTAACCTAGTGAGAACAGAACGAGTCAGATTTAGAAAACTCATCTGAAATCTTATTCTTGTGGGAGATCTGACTTACAAACAAATACTTCTGATGTGTTTCCACTAGCCATGCACAGAGAGATTCACCAGCCCTAGAATATGTTAGAGGGAGACAAGATCATGTGAATAGCATTGGAAAATGACAGCTCATTTGGAGTGGGCTGTTGTAATTCTTCATGTGTGCATTTTATGTTAAATGAATCTGGTGTAGTGCTGGGTTAGTAGAGGTTTAGGTCATATTTCAAGCAAGTACTTGCATATGTGTTTGATTCTAAACACACATCTCTTCTTGAACAGAAACACTTTCTTCAGTGTGTCTGTGTGGTGCCACCCTTCATATTGACTCGATTTTATGTTCATTCTGCATTTCCTGTTGATGTTTTATTTTACTTATTGTTATTCCTGTAAGCCACTCATTCTCTGATGCAATTTTGGTAGTTTCTAGTCCATGGAGCAACCTCCTAAAATGAGCAGGATCCAATCCAGTATCAGTTGCAATCAATAAGGATATTCCCATTGACTTTATAAGGCCCAATCCACTTTTCAGACTCTGTTAAATGAACTGTCTGTACTCATTTTGTCTGTTACCTCAGACAGAACTTCGTATTTCAGATGGTGTCTGGCTTTTATTTTGGTAGGCAACCAAAATCCCTTCAGAATTGTTCTGAACCTTTTATTGATTTCATAATTCTCTGTGGTCATGCTCATGCCTCATTTTTACTGAGTCATTTTCGAATACTTAGTTGAAATAAAGCATAAAGTAGACAGAAAATATGCCTGTTGCAGAGCTGAAGTCACTGTGTTTCAAAATACTGTGGCTTAAGAGTGTCAAATGTGGTGGCAGCAGCCACCTGGGGCTGCTGAGGAACTGATGGGCACTGCTGCACCATCTGAAAACCAGGTACCTGGTACTACATGGGTCCAGGAAGGAGCACCTAATTCTGTGTCTGCAGGAGATGTGGTGCCTGGGAGGTTCCTAGATCAAACACAAGGAAGTTGTCTTTGGAACAGGTCTGAAACTGCCTCATTAAAGTTTTAATCAGTTCAGTACTAAGCTGGACCCCTCTGGTAAAGTGGGATTCCTGGCCAGACACTCCTCTTGTGCACTGGGATCTTTTTGGAGAGGAGTCTGAGCAGACAATCTTGTGGATGGGGAGCTGACCCCGCCGTGGGAGGTGTGGATTTCATGTGTGGGAAAGGCCCCACGTGCTGCTGGGCTGAGCTGCAGCCCCGGCCAGGGAAGGCAGGGAGCAGGATCACAGTCTGGAGCCCAGGGCTGGGGCACTCGGCTCCCAGCCCCAGGTTCTGGCCTTTGCTTCTGCAAACGTTTATGTATCTTGTTCCAGCCTTCATTGGACACAAAGAGAATTAGCCTATGGGGGTGTAAATGAGTAAAAATATGAGTAGTGCAGCAAAGGAAAGAAGAATAAAAGAATAAAAGGAGGGAGTAAAAATGGAAATCTTGTAGTTTGGTATATGAGAACAGTAGGCAAGACATGGTAGTAGTCCATTTTAAAAATAACTGTGCTTTTAAGAGGTAAAAAAAACTCCAGAACAATATTGTTAATTTGAAATACTTAAAATTATGAAGTAGCTTTGCAGAAAGCATGGAGTTACCATGGTAAGATTTATATATATAAACGGGGAGGATTTTGCTTATTCTGCTTTGTAATTTAGTTTGCATTGAATAGCATCTTTAACTGTTTCTGGCTTTGTTGAAATTTCAAATTATGCCATGATTGCAGGCTCTGCAGCTTTAAGAAAATCATCAGTGGAAATGGTAAGAGTCTTGATAAAATGCAGAATTTTGTTGGCTACCATGAGCTGGATGTAAGGTACAATCTGTATCTTTTTAAAGTGGTCAGAGAGGATTCATCTGTCTGTCATGTAAGAGGCATGGCTGGGAACACAAAAATTACCAGGATTTATAGCACCAAAAGGTGGAGAATAAGAAAATGAAAGTAAGTTATGTGCAACACTAAGGACTGGGAGATTTTCAAGAGTACCTAACTTACTCAGGAGCTCACATCCAATTTTTTCCCCTTAATTGTTTAGTAAATCTGCTGTGCTACCTGCTTTAGAAGACTAACAGGTAAACCAGCTACTAAGAGCATGAGGAGGGTTAGAGAAAGCACAAGTCTTCAATCTTTGCAAAATGAAAAAAACAACTGACCAACTCGTGGTTACAGTTTTCAGCACTACAAACCACAGCAAGCATGGATCCCTTTCTTTCTTGGCAGAGGTTATACAGTAAAACATAAAGATCTAGGCAAAAGAGAAAACATCTGGATATGCAGATTATTCTTCACAGTTTAAACTTTGTAAGGAGAGAGCAGCAGTAGACTCAGGCAATTCTGTGGAATGTATTTTTGGAAAAGCTTTTGAAAGTTACAGGGCGGCTGTATATCATCGTGAGTAAAGAATGTAATTTATGTAGTTCCTGACCATTTCTATAATCACATCAGCCAAGTCTTCCTGGAGTGACTAGTGATTTTATGTCCTTAACTTAAGAAAAGTTAACACTTTTTTTCCAAAAATTCGATGCTGGCTTAAGCTGCATTCATCTAGAAGAGCTATACACTTTTAGAAATCTAATTACTGAACTAGAAAAAGATTTAATATTAAACTTCTAGAGAAGAAAGATGCATTTCTTAGGAAATATTCTTGATGGGACAAGACTGCAAAGAATAATGAACAATTTACTTTTTTCTGTGCAAACAATACAATAAGAAAAAACCCCAGATGAAATAATTTTAATACGTAAATTTGAAATCATTCCATGTGAATGACACTCCACTGTGGTACTTAGCTCTGCCCATCATATATTGTGGGCTCTTCTGCTGGCAGATCAGAAATCTGATATAACATGGGCACGCACATCACTTTTTTCCTTTACTATTTATATTTTGCTCCCTGGAACTGAAATGCTCTGATGAATTTTAATTTAATTTAGAAAAAATTCTAACTGCTGCTTTCCTTTTGGTGCTGTGGCTGTGCTCCTGCCTGCCAGCCAGTGTCCCCCTGCCTGAGCTGGCTGGAGCTGTGTCACCATGGAAGCACAGAGCTCAGCACAAATGGGGAACGCAATTTCCATTCCCCTGCTGAGCTTCCTGCTGCCAGAGGCTGTCACTGCCATGCTTGCTGCTTTACTGGAACATGGCACAGGTAACTCTGTGTTCACTGGAACATGGCACAGGTAACTCTGTGTTCACTGGAGCATGGCACAGGTAACTCTGTGTTTAACAGAACATGGCACAGGTAACTCTGTGTTCACTGGAGCATGGCACAGGTAACTCTGTGTTTAATAGAACATGGCACAGGTAACTGTGTTCACTGGAGCATGGCACAGGTAACTCTGTGTTCAGTAGAACATGGCACAGGTAACTCTGTGTTTAATGGAAAGTGGCACAGGTAACTCTGTGTTTAACAGAACATGGCACAGGTAACTCTGTGTTCACTGGAGCATGGCACAGGTAACTCTGTGTTTAATGGAAAGTGGCACAGGTAACTGTGTTTACTGGAGCATGGCACGGGTAACTCCACACTGCAGAGCACATCTGGCTAGGCTTGTATTCCCCTGCCCAGGGCAGCACAGTTTCCTCCCAGCTTTTCTGAGAACAGGCCCTGTCAGAATGAGCTCCTCAGGTCTGCCAGGTGCATTCACTGGATGGCACTGACTGAGGACCCAGCTCTGGGCATTACTGTACAAAGCAATGCAGATGTTAATTTAGAGCTCCTGCCCTGCCAGTGGTGCCTCAGAACAGGCAGTGCCAGTGCCTTGCACGGAATAAAAACTTCATTGCACAAGACCTTTGACAATTCAGTAGAGCTCAGTCTCTGTCTTCAGCTGACCCTGGAGATGGTTCTCCCCTCTCACACTCAGATCAGCAGTTCCCTTTGAGCAGCTGGGATAACTCTGGTGGAACTGCCCTGCTGAGTGACTGTCACAGCTTATTGTATGATGTGGTCACTATGTGATACAATAAACTGAACACAGCCTTGGAGTTACACCCTGGACGGGGTCCCAAGAGAAGAATCAAAACTTGTTCTGCTCAGTTGCTATCAGTCTTTCCAGTGGCTATCAGGCTGCTTTGTGTTTTAGCAAAAAAGAGCACGTGTATCCCACATGCAAAAGAATCTGTCAATGTCCAGAAGTTTTCTGTTCAGTTTTTAGCTTTGTAGCTTTTTGCCTCAGAGGCCATTCCATCTTGTCTGCAAAAGAAATCAGACCCACCTAAATAATCACGTTTTGTACTCTATTGATTTACAAACCTGATAAATGGGTACTGCAACTTAAAAAATCCATGAGTGCAGAAGTAAATGTGCATGGTAAATTGCATGCTTGGAAAATTAATATTTTCATTCTAAGCCAGACTAATTTCTCAATTAAAAAAAAAAAGCTGGTAAAGGTGGTAAGGTATTAATTATTTAATTTTTTAAACTTCAAATTGAAACTTCAAATTCAAGACTGAAAAGATGTAGAGAGAGTATGGGATATCTGCTTCTAAAAGACAGTGAAATAGCATTTCTTGACCCAGGCCTGCAAACCCTTGTGTCACCCCACATTTCCCTTCCAGCAGGCCAGTAATGTTCTGGCTTAGGGCAGTTTCCCAAACTAAGCACACCCTTCTCCAAGGAGAAGGAAGAACAACCAGAGGCACAAGTTAGGAGGGTGGCATCACCAGGGAGCCATTATGGGACTGTGGGGAGCAGGAGGGACAGGGTGGCTGAGGCAGAGACAGGGATGGAGTAAAGGTAGGACAGCCCAGCTGGGCAACTGTTCATTTCCCCCAGCCACTGTTAAAATGATCACCAACCACTAAATTCCTTCTATAGGCACTGCATTTAGATGAAAAGTAGCATCAGGTGTCTGTTCTGTGATTAAATGTACCAGAAAAAAGAGAAATAAGGAAGGACTGAAATATGTCCCTTGTTTGATGGTGACCATGTGGGAGGGATGAAATGCTGTGTAGGATGTGAGTACTGAGTGCTTGTTTTCACTTTGTGGATTAACACACGATTGTACCAGGTCCCATTGTCCCTGTAGCTGAGCCATGGAAACAACAGCCTGATACCACAACAACCTGTGTGTGAGAGAAGAGAAGGGACAAAATGGCACTCAGAGAATGTGCTTTGAATTGAAATTGTTTCCCCATGACCAAACTGAGTTGGGAAGGGATCACAGCTGAAAGATTAATGCTGGGGCAGATATGGGGACTTAATTATATGTGGAAAGCTCAGCACAGAGAGAAGCAGAGTGTCAACCCCTGTGACAGCACACATTTCTTAAACAGTGAAATGCTGTCCAACCTATCTAATACTCTGGACAACTTATTTCATAATTGAAAAAATGCAAATGGCATTTCAATACATTTCATTATACTTTCAAGACAACCTAAGATTATAGAACAGCTTGTTTATACCCTGGAACTCCTGTGGCAGCAGTACTGAAATGGTCAAGAAACGTGAAAAAGGTAGATTTAGATTAGATATGGGAAAGAAATTCTTTCATATGAGAGTTGTGAGGCACTGGAATAGGTTGCCCAGAGAAACTGTGGATGCCCCATCCCTGGAAGTGTTCAAGGCCAGTTTGGATGGGGCTCTGAGCAGCCTGGTCTGGTGCAAGGTGTCCCTGCCCATGGCAGGGGAGCTGGAACACAATGATCTTTAATGTCCCTTCCAACCCAAAGCGTTCTATGGCACTATAATCCTAAGAAACAGTTCAGATAGAATAAGTAAGATGATGTTTTAAGAAAACCACTTATGACTTCTTCTGCAACTTAAAAAAGAGTAGCTAACAGTCTAACGTAACACTTGTGACGATGAGTCAGTCCAAAAGCAAAATCTGTAATAAAGCCATAAACCGTAGCTTTCATCTGAAAGTATTACACAGATGTCAGCAGGGAAACAATTGACCGTGTAATGTCCCTGCAGGAGATTAATTTTGTAAGAAGAGACAAGAATACTTTCATTTTAAGATTGCAATAGCCAAGGATGTCATGTTTTCTCCTCAATTCGAACCGTATTCTGCACAGACGATTACTCTTCCTTGTGGTCAGAACTTACAGGCAGATGTCGACCAGGCGGTCCAGTTCAGGACAGCTGCACTCATACATCTCCCTGCAGCTGATATGGCTCTGCTTCATTAATTCTCCCAGCAGCTGGAGTGCGTTGGCAGGTGCTTCACTGCAAATCTTCTGAAATTCCAGCACTCTGGCAGCCTCACTGTACACGTGCTTTGCACGCTGGTGTAACTTAAAGGTGGAAACTACACAAAAAGAAAACTGCATTATTACTTACTACAAAAGCAAAATACAAAAATATAACAAAATTGTGGTTTTATAGCAATTTATCCTTTATATGAGAACTCTCTAGGCTGAAAGTCTTCTGCAAAAGTTCACCTACATCTTCTTTAAAAGCCCTAATAAAACATAATGTTTAGAGGTTATCAAAATGCAACGTACACATCTTTTTTCATTTTGACAGCTTCATACACATGCTCTGGTTATTTCCTGTACCACTGAACAGGCTCAGTCTCTCCTCTTAATTTGCAGAGGCAAGGCAGAAGCTTAAGGGTTGGCAGTGACAGCATTAGGGCATTAATCTAAAGCTTTCAGGTTTTCAAACAGCAGCAGAACAGAGGCAGAATAGCAGCAGAACACCTGGAGGGTCCCCAGTGCCCTGCAGGCAGCTGTCAGCCAGCACCTGCTGGCCCAGGGCCTTGTGTGTGGCTGCTCCAGGCCAAATCTGCAGCAATTATGGAACTGTGCAGATGGACCTTTGCTTGAAAAAAAACAACCACCAAACCACAAAAAACACCACCCTATTTTTTTTTTTTTATTATTCTTTTCTCAACAATGCAGGCTCACTGTGACTGTAGCTCATACTGGATTAAAGGTACAGAGAAGAGAACAGGTGCTTTCACTTTGGTTTTCAGGGTTATTTTTGGTACAGGTTACTTGTCAAAGTGTTAGTGCTGCCTGTGTGGATGTGCAGAGATGCCAAACCCAGACAGGTTAGTACTGACCTACTAAGATCAAAGACTAGTGCAAGGATTTTGGCTAAATTTTTTTTATTGTGCCATAAAAAAGCAGTTCTGTTGGGAATGGTCAGGGGCGTGTCCAAACCTGTGTGGCCATCAGGGTAGAGACCTCCATCAGGCCTGAATAATGGGGCATAAAAAGGAAGGAGATGACTGTGGTTAAAGACACCACAAGCCACCCATATTCACAGGAAGGTTTGGTTTGCAACTAATATCTGAGAATTGATCTGCTGTTCCCAAGCTTGTGCTGTAGTTCATTGTTTTCCTCTCCCAATATAGTTCTGTTTGCTTTAATACCATGGCTACTGTTTAGGAAGTATTGTTCACCAGAAGCATGCATGACATAATTTAATTTATGACTAAATTGGTTTGTGTGAGCTGTTTGGGTGGTAAATATTAATGGACTTTAACCTCCATATGGAGCACCTACTGCACTGTTCCTTATTTTAGCACAGCAAAGCCTTGCTAGAGCACTTCAGAACATCCTTCATCTTCTTTTTTTTCTATATGTAAATTCTTCTTTAGATGAAGTTTCTCTCTCAATTCAACTCCTTGTCTCTCTTGCTTTCTAAAATGGCTGATAAAACACTCAAATAGAGGTAAAAGGAGAAGCAAGACCAGCCCTGTATTTGAAATAGAACTTGCTTTCTGACCCAGTCCCACAGAGTTTCTACTTGGCTGTTCTGTGGAGACTGCCAACTTCTGGAACCACTTCTGACACTTTCAGTAATCTAGATTTGCAAATACATGTAGAAATCTTCCTTGAAAGACTGGAAATAAAATTAGGTCCAGTATGAAGTCTCTCGTGTTGTACATTCCAGGCAGCAACCCTTACAGACTAAAACTCATCAGCACCTCTATAATGCCTTTTTTTTTTTCTCCAGAGTATTTCACAACTGTAAATGCTGAAAATAGTGCCGAGACACAACTAGCCTAAAATGAGACAGAAACATTTAACGTAGCAACGTTCTGCTACTGCTGATATTGCTTCTGCTCCTATTTATTTTGTAATTCAATACAGCCTGCTACTGAGAAATCCTGTGCTGTTTGTCTTGTGAACAGGCCTTCTGAAAGCATTTCAAACTAGGACAGAAATGAGAAAATTGAGTGCCCTCCAGAACCATGGACTTGAGAGTATCACACAGGAAGAGCATATTTTAGTTTCTGATTTTGTTGCTGCTGGAGTTAGTTGCACTGTGTTTTGCAAAGTGGTGCCTCTATTTTTGAACGCTGAAGAAAGGCAGCTTGGCCTATTTTTAAGGATGGTTTCTCTTTAAATATTCTTTTCTTATGAGGCATTGTTTTAGAGCAAGGAGATTTCTAAATGTGCATTCGTTTAGGGAATATCTAAAGTTGCGTGAGAGATTGCCATAGCTCACACTCTCTTGTAAATCACCATCGAACAGTAGTAACCCAAAGAATGAACTGAAAACATGTCTGGTTTCAATTGTCAGGCCACAGACTTGCCAAAGGCTGTGATTGATTCGGAGACCACCCTTTGGTAGAGCAATGCTCTACTGGCCAGATTACCTTAAAATCTCTGGGGTTGTGTTGTGCTCGTCATGTCAGGAATTGGCAACCGCGATGGGCGCTGGGCTCTGGCTGCCAGCCAGGGGACCTGAGCCGTGTCCTGGGCAGTGCTGGCTCTGGGAGAGCCTCTCAGTGGAGGGGGAATTTGCTACCTTGACACGGCTTCCTCTGGCTGGGAACACGCTCCTTCCAGGCAGCAGAGGCTGTGTGTTATTTGCAGACTCCTTTGCTGACGTTTACCAAATGAGTACTGGTTAAAGGCTGGGATCCTGGCATTAGCTATTGCTCTGTTACAGGCGGCATTTTATTTTTTTAAAAAATGTTTGTGTTTAAAAATTTCTGTTATAGCTTGCTTTTCTTCTCAGGCAGTTTTCAGGCAAAATTATCTTCAGGACAGCAAACAGCTAGGTACTCTTAAGCCTTATTCCAAAATAATAAAATGATTCACGTATTTTCAGCTTTCAACACCAAATGCCTCTGATAATACAGAAACCTTCTTCTATCTCTTCTGTTTGGATGGGTAGTCCAAACACACCCTCTCTACCTAACAGAAGATAGAGTACAGATGATATTTCTAAAAGTCACATCTATACTGGGATCTGTTTGCTATATCACAGCTTGTATATTGGCTCCACTGACTTCCTGAGCCATACTCACTCATTTCCTAAGCCAGTCACAGTTAAAAGAAACAAAACCAGAGGGCCCACACACCTGATTGGTTTATATCTGAGCCAAGGCTGGAGTCATCTGAAAGTGGAAAAACTGAAGCCCTCAAAGAAACCCTTGCAGAATTGCACAGAACTGGGTTATATGGTCTCACTTTCTGTGGTGCTCAAAGGAGAGCATAAAAACCAGGGTTAGGGAACTAATGCCAGATTCTTAAAAGCATATGGATCCTTAAGGCTACTATGATGTATGGAATTAGGTAATTAATTAGACCAAAAATGTAAATATACTTTCCTAATCCACTCAACTAATAATAAAGGCCTGGTTTCTCCCACTTCAGCTTCTGAGTTCTCTGAGATTTGCTCCTGCAGAGGATTTCTGTCAGGTCACCCATGAACAGGTAAATTCAGTTCACTTACAAACCACCAAATGCTCTTGAAAGAATGGTGCCATTTTCCAGGGCACTAACAGATAATACTGCAGCAAGAACCTTCCAAGTTGCTGTGACTCAGCAGACTAATGTTAATGAAAGCTTGTTCAAAATCCATATAAAATCCCCTAACAGACAAAAATCTGGGCTATTAGACCCAAATAATTGTGGGTTAACTAAATATAACAGAAATGTTTACTGTGGATTTTCAACTGTATGGTCATATTTATAATTTTAGCTTTACAAAAATTGTGCAAACCTGCCCAGTCCATTTAAAGGATTTTTTTTTTTCTGTATAAGTAAATGTTGTGGCTTCTCAGCAACTCATACTATTTGTTACAACTTCAACTTCAGCAGATTCCTTTCTTTAGAGGCTTCCTGTACAATTCTATCTGACCTTTAGCTAAAGACCAACCTCTCCAGGCTATATATTTTTTTCTAGTTGCTTTGGCAGCTTCTAAAGATACATTTCACTGGAGATTAATGAGCTGCACATGGCTGATGGGACTGTCAGAAATTTACAACCGGAAAAACTCACGGACACGCAGTTGTGTAGGGGACAGTTTCTAGCACCATTACTCACGTGGAATTGTACCCTTCTCTGTTAGGCATCCTGCTGATTGAACATGATGAGGGTGAAGGTTTCTGGCTCATAATGTATATAAGAAAATGCTGCCAGATGGCTTTAATTTGAGCCAGATTGTGAACCCCCTACTTGAAGTGGGGAACAGTTACTCTCCTGGGACTGCTCAAGTAACTGTTTGCAATCCAGCTTTCTGAAAATAAACCAGGGACGAGTCATCGCTGGATTCGGTGACACATTTAGCAGACACCTGTTTTGAGATTATGATAACTACTGGTTTAAAGTGATTTTTCCTCCAGAGGAATGATGGCTTTACAAGGCTTTTGCAACTAACCTGGACTATTCAGTACCTGTGCCTAACCTGTGGCACACCCCAAAAGTCCCCATCCTCCACATATGGGATCTGCCTGGAGCAGCCACATCTCTGTTTGTTTCTGTAGGATGTCCCAAAATTTCTCCATGACATGGATCAGGGCGAAGCTGAACTAGGCACCTGGACCCTTAAACTGGAAAGTGCTCTGAAGTCTGTCAGTTTGGAGGAGTAACTTCTGGTCCTGCAGGACATCTGATGCACAGAGAGAGCTTTTTGTGCCCCGAGCTGCCTGAGAGAACACTCGGGACCCCCTCACCTACACCCATCAGTGCAGGGAGTGTGAAACTGTTCCTGCACTCAGGTCACCATCAATGCCCATGAATGGCTGTTCAAGCACCAGTGGAATTTGCAGCACAGATTTAGAATTGTCTTTCCAGGGGACAAATAGGAATTAAACAGTCAAATCCACACAGCAAATGGATGCCTACTCCTCCCATGGTGTTTTCATTCTCTGGTTTAAATGTCAGAATTAGATTAATTTTTTTTTTATATGAAAAGGAAAAATGGGTTTAAAAAATACCTCATTTAAGAAGAAAAAAACATTTCATGGTTAAAGGAATACAATGTTTTACAGGAGAATATCCTTTTGTGGTGAAGCTTATAAATACTTAATGTCCCACAATCACCACACACTATGTGTTCTGTGAAGCAGTCGAGTCCAAGCCAAAATTATGGCACAGTGCACCTTAGAATGTAATAAATATTATTTTTCTAGAGATGTTCAGAAGCCACAAGTGCAATCCATGTGTAAACATTTGCAAGGGAGCTTTAAACTCAGGATTTTGAGTTGACCAAAGAACAACTGCAAGAAGTTTAGAGAGGCTTTATACACCATCTGTACTTCTCCAAACGTGGGGAATGAATGGGCTGTACAGTGGGGAACAGCAGAAATCCTTGAATACTTGCTGTAAAAGGGATGCAGAGCTGCTGTGGGCTTCCAGACCTGGCCTGGGACTTGACCAAAGCCAGTCCATAGAATGTTCCTTTGAGATGTGGAGTTTTTATTTGGTCCCCCTTACATAGTGATAAAACTTTATGTAAGTATACAGTACTGTCACTGGAGGAGTAGAGGAAGGGAAGCTGGACTTAAGGCTAGGTCAGTATGTACAGAGCACTTTTAGATCCTTAAACATGAGACATAATGCCAATACAAAACAGTATTTGTAACGATCCCTGGGCATGAAAATATGTTATGGTTTGTTCTTCATGTTGAAAAAAGAAATTTAATGACACTCTGAAATCCTCTGAAGAGGTTACTTATTTGACAGTATGTTTTCTCTCTCACATGAAGAAGCCAGGCATTGTCATTAAAATAGAGTGGGAAAGTAGAGGGGAAATAAGAAAAATGTTTTCTTCAAACAGCCTCTGGTGTTCCAAAGCCAACATAATGTGTAATCTGTACAGTGTGTAACAAACACAGCAGATTTAGATTCTTTCTAGGTCTGTCTTATTTCTTCTGCATGTTTTACAGAAATCTGTTATTTAATTTTATATTGTGCATGCAAAAAGGCTTTCAGCATAATCCTTTTAATTGGTCTTATCAAATGAAATCACGGTCATGCAAGTTTAAGAGATTCTGTTCAGCAAACATCTGCAAATGGTATTCAGAGCTATAGTATAAAATTTCCTTTGAGTTTCTTCTATGGCTTTTATGTCTAAATTTTTCATCTAGACTCTGTTTTTTGAAAAAAAAAAACAAGATAACTTGCATAAGCAACTCAATTTTGTAGAACTGTAGCATTTTGTTTTATAAACCAGGTATAAGGAGTATAAACATCTGTAAGTTAATAGTCTTGCATTGCTTCATAAAGAGGAAAGTGCAAGGACAGTGTAAGATTTACAACCTTGCAGTTTCCCAGGCAAATGCTGCAGAGTGCAGGTACATGGTTCATATATTCCTCATGTACAGACAGCATAAAGTTATCCAAACTCTTTCTATGGAGATAAAGAGCTGGCTTAAGATATCTTATTCCATCCTGGTATCTTCTGGCAGTGTAATTAGACAATAAGATAGTCTCATGCTGTCTGATACCACTGGGGTGCCAAACAGGTTGAAGATTCAGGACCTGGTCCTCTGTTAATATATAAAATTTACAATCACTCCAGATGAACGGATTATTTAAATAATTGTCAGCATAGATAGCTATGTTACAGATCTGTATACATCCAATGTACATATTCCTGAAAACAGTCTTGGGAAGGACTGATAAGGGTGTAATTTGATTCCAAAATAATACAGGTATTAATGCTACAGAATGGAAACAAGGAAGAAAGATTCTGTGTAGTTCTTACAGAAAGATTCTGATCTTAATTGGAAACCTGTTATGAAAGTGAACAAATATTTCATAAATTCTCTATTATTTGGTATTATTAGCAACCCTACTGTATGAATCCAGGATACATTTCATGTGTGACAATGCATGACTTTGTGGTATAATCCTAAAAAATAACACATGGGAAACACTTTAGATAGTAAATTGTTCATCTCACCAACATCTTCCTAGAAGAAAAAGAAATAGTAATAGTGACAGAAACTTTCTTAGGAAAGACTGAGACTGGCTGCCCAGTGACTGTTTTAGGAAGTGATCATGTATTTATCAGTTAAGAACAGAAGCACAAGCCCATCCATGCTGGTCTTGAACACCAGCTAAACGATCTGCTATTGTCATCATTCTAGAAACAGATCAATCAAAATCAAAGTTTGCTCTATTTTAAGTTAAAAGTTAGAATGAAAATATCAATTGATGATGGTATCAATTCTTTCACTTACCAACCAAGATTCCAGCCAAGTATTCTGGCAAGACTTCCACTTGAACTACTTATTAATGCATAAAACTTTTATATAATACAAACATTGTACAGTACACCCCACCATTTCATATATGCTTACCATCTTGCATGTTTTGACTAAGGATCTGAGAGTGGAGCTCCTCCAGGCTAATTCCCAGGCATTTACAAATTTCCTCTGCGCTGTAAGGCTCAGGATGTAATACCTCCTCCACAATGGTCAGCATTTCCTGTAGGCTAACTCCTAGCTTGGTTTGCACATCATGGAGTCTCAACATTTTTCTCCACTCCAAGCCTTTTGACTTTGAGAGAAGCTAAAATTAAAAAAAAAAAAAAAGAAAACAGAAAACATTGTGCTTTCCTGTTTAAAACTTTTAGTTGTCCATAAGTATCTTTAAGGCCTATTTTCTGTTTTCATTTCTTAATTGAGAACCATCAGAACCTACTTACTATCAGTACAGAGTAGTCTATACATATATTTATTATTAGAGGTCTGTGAATGACAGGTATTCTTCCCTCAACTCAGACACTGTCTGTAAAAGCCCTACTGGAATTATTTGTGTGACATCAGATCAGTGATTTATCCTCTTCCATGGACTTTGTTACTTCAAGCACTTACTAACCTTTTACAATCCCATCTGGACAACTGTTTATACAAATGCTGTGATGTTATAACACTAGAAGTCCTTAAAAAGTTTATTTCCATACTATTAGTATTTGCTCTAACATTTCAGTTTGACATTTCCAATACGCTCCTGGAATTTTCTGATGAACTTTTGAGATTGTCATTACAACCTTTTCTCATAATAGCCTTAAAAATATGAAATTGGTCGTAAGATTTGTGGGGAGAATAACCATAACCTTTCTGGATCTCTGGAGTTTTAAGTAAAATTTAAGTACCTTCTTTAACATCCAATTTAAAGGAATTTTTGGGCCGTTACAGGAATCGTATAATGTTTGTCTGAATCTGTTCCATTCCTACATGGTTGCTGTGATATTCATTAATTAGATGGATCTGCTTTCCCCCCTCCTGGCAATGATACCGTGCTTTGTGTGGCTTTGTGATGTTTTGGAAGTTGACAGTCGTTACCACAACACACCAGAATCCTGAAAGACAGAATGTCCAACAGGCTTTTCTCTGGAAGGCTGAAATATGTGTGATGCTCCCTTGTGTCTAATGAAAATGGTAAAGCAGCTTTCCTCATAAGGTGAAATATTTTGATGTTATGAATTATAGAAGAATAGTCAGTGGTCATTGACATAGCACCTGTAATTTCAACAGATTACAAAGCAAAACAAAGATTAGCAGGTACACAGCAATGTCATTTTACTGTGTTCATAGGCATGTGGTGTATGTCCAGTGCTGCACCATTTAAATGGAGTTTAAAACTTCTAGATCAAGCTGTATGTCAGGAAAGAGTTTAAACCAGTACAGAAAAGCCAGGAAATGAAATCCTTTTTCTATACAAATCAGCATTCAAACCTTTTATCAACAAGGCCAGGATTTCACCCAGTGTGTTTTATTCTTTTCAATAAGCACAGGTTTGGACTGAGATTGGTTTGAAATCATTTGTCTTGATTCAGCTAAGCCATTTAATTTTCTGGGTTAAAAAAGTCATAGGATTTACATACATATCTGAAAAATATTTGATTTGTTTTGTGCAAAGTTACAGCATGAACTTTAAGCAGATCTGCTGCCCAGCTATCTGGTGTAGATTTTTACTCTCCCCCAACAGTGCTTCTTTTGCAGGGGCTCTGTCAGTTTTGCTTTATTACAGTATCTAAAAATTAACTACTTTTGGTGCCATCTAGTGACTTGCTGAGATTTATGTGAGGCTCAGCAGAGCAAAACAAACAAAATCCTAATCATATAACTTTGTTGCCATTTAAAACACAATTTTACATGTTCAGTGGTAGAGAAAGAAACAGAACTCTTTAGTGCCTAATGCAGAAATCAGTGTGAGACAATTTTTTCTGTAAAAGACTGGTTAAGTCAGTTCTGCCCTCCTTTTTAAAGGCTCTGAATACCTAGAACTCTACAGCCTTTATGTAATTTGTACTTTAGTTTACTTGCTGATAAGTTAGAATAAAAAGTACTGCTTCATTTTACTTAAGTATGTTGTATGTTGGTGCATATACAGCTTCTTCAAAGTGCTAAATGAATGGAAATTATTTTCCTGATGCTTTAATCCCAATGTTCAGTATCCCCTGGACTTTATTATAAGGAGTAAAACAGAATTTACAAACAATAATATTCTATAAGGCAACCAAATTTTTTCTACTTCCTTTTTTAATAAATAAGCCCCTGCAGAAATATGCCACATGCATTGTCACATCTGTTCCCCTTTCTTCAAGGGAGATGCTGTATTTCAGGCAAGCCAGCTACAGAGGGGTTTTAGAGGTCAAATGTTCCAAAAGGAAACTGACCCCGTTAGGCCAGCGGGCACAGCTTAGCTGGAAAGATCTGTCCTGCTTATAGCAAAGTGTTGATTCTAACAGCACTAGGAAAAGTATTATGGGCAAACAGAAATGGTTTTTCAAAACAGTCTAGCTGCAGCAGCACGAATTGTAATAGACATAGAACAGAAATAGGAAAAAAAATCCCATCTCTTTACTGTACCAAAACTAATCCCAGTACTTCTCCCACAGCTGGATATTTTCTTGATGATCTCTGACCAGACTGGCTAAAGATGTGGACACCAAGCAGCTCTTAACTGCCAGGATATAGAATCTTTGGGCTTTATTGTTCTTTATTGTTCAACACAGGCACACTGGAGAACTGTAAGTAACTGAGAGGAAAACATACTTGGTAAATGATGGGACAATTATAGATACAAGAAAGTCTGACTAGGAGTAATTCCAGGAATACTTTTACAGCAGCATCACTTCCTTAGACACAACATTTCTGCAATGCCACCTGAGCACTGTGGCCAGGAGCTGGAGGTGCTGTGCAGACACTGCTGGCCCCAACCACGCTGAGGGCGAACAGGGGAGCAGCGTCCCAGCCCTGCTCTCACCAGCCAGGGAGGGACAGGAAACATCTTTGAACTGGAAACTCTCTGTGGCACAGTGCAGGAGAGCACTCACAGCCTGCTGGAACTGAGAAAGGGGAAGAGAAAGGCAAAAGAATGATCCTCTAGAGGGAAGGGAAAGAAACAGAGTCTAAGATAATTTGCCAGAATGATCAAGAACTCATTTGCTGTAGAACAGACTGATAGCAAAATGTTCTACACTAATGCTAGCAGGGATATCTCCTGTTGGCATCTTTACCTATGCAGTAAAACAGGATGAAATTCTAAAATTACTTAAAGCAGAAAAGGGGGGAAAAAGCCTATCCTAAGGCACTTAGAATGAGAATTTCTTTTAAAGCATGATTGCAAGGCCCAGCACGTTAGTTCATGGTTCCATTAGCTTAATGGTGCTTAAAAGACTTCCCTGTTTCCACTTACATACCTGCCCTCCTTCACCCCACTGTGACCTCTTCCCTAAAGACAGTCTTTTCCTGGCTCAATGTATTTTTATAGTGTGTGCAGCTTTCCATCTGGGTAGCATATGTTTAAAAACAGACAGGTGTATGTTGTTAGTCTCCTTACAATTGAGCATCTGCTAAAAGTACATTTTTAGAGATTGCATCACAGCTAACAGGAATGTAAAAGAAAAGATGTTTCCTTACTACCTCTTCAGTATACTGTAAAGGACTAATAATTTAAAGCAATTTAGAAAACTGTGATTCAATTCACAAAGTCTGGTATATGGAACAATAACTTCAAAAGCTCTCACAGCTTAATGCACTCGTACAGTGCCTTTTAGAATAGATTATATGTGAAGGCTCTCTATTCCTTATGCAAAAAAAATGAATTTACAAAAGAAGCTCCTCTTAAAAACATATATTTTGTCCATTAGCAATCCCAAATTAGAGATTTGGGATTGCTAATAGACAACATATACAAAGAGACAAGTCCTTATCTTCATTTTCTTAATGGCTTAAAAACCTTCTTATTAACTTCCGTGTCAACAGCTTTAACCATGGTCGTTGGTGCTATTTGTTCTACCATGTCTTAGATACAACTGAAATGCAACTATTCCTTTGATACTTGAGTTTAAAGCCCATTTAAAAAGTCGTCTGAAGTCTAGCTTCCCTCCTCAAAAAATATCTCAGCATATTATTTTATAATAAATTTTGTCTGATCAGATCTTCAATTATTTTTTAGCACTAACTAAAACTTGTAAAAAATTATTTTTAATGGAATCATGATGCCAACAGATGTTCAAAGTACTTTTGAATAATGATCAGATATTGGTATAATGTTCTGTGGCAAGGAGTTCCACACTGCATTTTTCAAAGCTTTCTTCTAGACTTTGTGACCCACATTCTGTTCTTTCCCACAGCACTCTATGTTGGGTACAGCTGCAGTGAATCTTTATGCTTACTCCTTATTTACTCTTATCAAAGAAAAATGTACTGTCTTCCCATAAAGAACTCAAATCAAACCGTATATCTACGTATTCCTAAACATACAAAATCCAGAATTAATGCAGAACTTAGATTTCCCCTGTTCAATTTCCATACATTTTAGAGATCATTTCAAGCTGTAAACTGGCAGTACACCCTGAATGTTGGGGTTTCATTCAAGCCTGTTTTTAAACTTTACACTGAGATACATGCTGCTATTCAGCATTTCTAATATTACTTCCAGGCCTTCAACTATTAGCTTGGATGCTCTCTAAATCCTAGAAAATACACATCTATTGCCATATATACATATAAACATGTGACCATACTGGTTGCTTTCCATTATTTGTCATTAATCACTTTTAATTAGAAACAGTCTATCTTATTAACTGGGAATATTTTTTTTCTGAAAAATAGACTTATTTCCTCCACTGAAATATAATAAAAATAAATTGAATATAACTAAATCATATCATCTTCTATATAAGGACACAGTCCTTGCACTTCCATTAAGCTCAGCAGGAGTTCTGCTCCTGCATATGGAAGTGTCTGGAAAGAAAAATTATACTAAGAGTAGCACCTAGCCAGGTGTTAAAGACACAACTGGTCAGAATTGGAAAAAAGCACATATTTAGATGAAGGTTTCATTAGAGTTTGACATAAGCCATGTGTTACCTTTGTAGCCAGCCGACACTCCATTACCCTAATATTGTAATGAGAAGTTGCTGCTTTATTCATTTCAACACAACTGTTAGCAATAACAAACGTTGCTCCACTTGGAAGTCTAACATCAGTTGCCCTCAGTGGACTGAACTCTATCAACTTGGCCTATTGAAAGAAAAATGAATGGTTAGTTTTAATTTACTACTAGCTAACAGTGCACTTAGTTCTATAAATCAAATGCAAATTTGCATGTTTTTTCTCTTGAAAATCCAGGCACAGTTGAGGAAAGAAAACTGACATGAAACAGCAAGAAAAGAGATTTAACCTCATTGGTCAAGTTACACATACATTTCAAACTCTTCCCTGTAGCTGGATTTTAAAATGTTTCCATTAAGTCTTTGGGTTTTTTCAGCATTTTACAGAACCCCACCCAACCTATTTTTCTTGCCTGTTTAAGACAACAGTTTCACTTTGATCTGCAGAGAAGTACCAGGCCTGGCTGAAGCTAATGTGCATGCCACTAGAAACAAGGGGCTTTGCATTCCCTGCCCCTTCATCAATGTCCATCTCCCCCTCAGTCTTCTCATTTTGCGCTACAGCAAGATTAGTACAGAGGTACAATGTGGTACCAACATTTTAGGACTGATCATGGTACATGCAGACAATCAAACCAAGCAACTAAATCAAACTATGTGTAAGAATGTAGTTACTGTTTCCTCCTTTCTGACATAAGAGACTGCCTTGCCTCACACATGCTTACACAAGCTGTGTAAGATGTTCCCAACATTTGTGACCTTTTCATGGAATAAGTTAGGCATCCATTAATTAAATAATTCAGGATGTAATGTAATCAAGAGATTAAATTCACATCTGGTTTTTCACTGGGGTAAGTTGTAAATCATGTGCCCTGTTTTGGCTTCTTAGAATAGACTGTAGCTGTGCAAGCAGGGACATCTTACTGGTTTTGGCATTGTTCACTCCCAGAGAGTCCCTTGAGCAGCTAGAATGCTAAATAAACAATGACAAATCTGCTTGTACATTATGTACAGCATATGTGTTACTCCCTGCCATTGAGATTCTGGACCCCATCACAGAATTACTATCAAGACAGACAGACTTGCTTACATTTAAATATACCCTTTAAGATTTGCTACATTAGACCAGAATGTACCACTAAGCTGGTCTAGTGTCCTGATTCTGACAGTAGCCATAAATGGCTATTTAGGGGGAATATAAAAATAGAACATATACAAAGCAATCTTTTCTAGGGACATGTTTTTCCAAATTCCCATAAGCAAAGATTATAATGGTTATACTTACACTGGAAGAAATATCTGACTATCATGTTAAATAGCTACATATAGTTTAATACTCTCTTAGTGTATCCACAAAGGGTTTTTTTGAATCCTTTTAAAACTTCTGCCTTCTACAATATATGGTATTTCTCAATTTAACATGAATGTTTTGGAAAAAAACCCAAACTTCCTTGTTTGTTTTTTACAAGCTGCTTGCTAAAGTCATTGTGTTTCTATTAGTTCTTCAGTGATGAAAAACATTGAATCCTCCATTTACCTTCTCTTTACTTGTTTAGGGAATTTACAAAGTATCACCCTCAAAGCTTCTTCTTTTCCAAGCTGAAAAATTTTTAATTGCTCAGTCAATGCTCATATTAAAAAAAAAAAAAAAGCTTTGATAAACCTCAGTGTCCTTTACTGTACTTTTCTTGGTTTTTTA
Source organism: Passer domesticus (assembly GCF_036417665.1). Classification (NCBI taxonomy): domain Eukaryota; kingdom Metazoa; phylum Chordata; class Aves; order Passeriformes; family Passeridae; genus Passer; species Passer domesticus. The sequence goes on along the minus strand of NC_087487.1, from coordinate 10,249,734 downwards.
AGATGGGAGGCTAAAGCTGCATTCAGCTGCAAGTACACTGAAGCAAGGATATTATTCTGGTTTGTTCACAATTCTCTTCTCATCCGTTCTAATGTTTTCTTTGTCTTTTTGGTCACCACTGCTATATATCAGAAAAGCTTCCACTTACATAATCATCTCTGTGTATGGCAGGAAAATATGCTGCTTCCTTATTTCATTATTCATGTCCTGTGTTTTTACCACTAACAGTAAAAACATGATGGAAAGGTGTAGAGTAGGTACAGGTGATGTGAAATTGAAAATACATGTGTCTCATAATGGCATTAAATGTTTGGTGTAATTCTAGGAAATAGTTTTTTTTCAGTGTAAGCCCATCCAAGACATGTCATTAAGGAATAAAAGCTGTAGAGATATAATGCCACAATCATAAAGAAAGTAAAGATTGTTATGAAACACTACATTAATTCCAATAAAAGTATTTTGACAGGTCTGAGGTTTGAACAGTTGCGGTCCTGTGCACCTTCTGGGACAGCAGATGAACCTCACTGTAAATTCCACTGCAAGCACTCATGTATAACTTGGCAGGTCCTGTTTATCACAGCTAGTTCACCTTCTGTCACCACGTTTAAGACTGCTAAATGCCTTCTGCATCAAAATCCAGCCACAGAATTGTCTGGAATTAGCAAAACTGGTGAAAAAAAAGTCTCCATTGTCTTTGTAACTGAACCTGGCAAAACTTCCTAGAACTGTTTGGTTATAAGAAGTTTCAAGAAAGCATTTTTGTAATAATTATCCCATTTGCACTGAATACAAGGCATGCCGACCATTCAGATTTCATTATATGGGAAACATTCTAAGTTCAGCATGAATTAGCCAAATAGTGGAACCTGGTGCCCTTCTAGAGAACATCTTTCCCCACATCTTTTCCTTCCTCCTTGCCATTTCTGATTTTCCTCATCATATTAATTCAAACTTGTCATACTCGATTGTACCCAAGTTTGTAATTTTAATTCCTGATTCATTTGTATACCAATGGTCTTATACTGCTTATTGGGGTATTCCAGTTTCTAGTCTTACCTTTCTTCTAGATACTAATGAAGGTATTTTTTTGCTTACATAAATTAATATTACATTGTTAGATTACAAAGGTAGACATACAGTTCCTTCTTCTGCCAGAAAAGAGATTGACTGGTCCATCCCTCCACCTTCTGTGCCAATGTAACGTTCGCTCTTTGTGCAAATTTCTGCGAGTTCCACCTGGAAAAATATTAACATATGAGCCTTCAGCCACAGTTAAGGATGATACTTTTATTCTGTTTACATATTAATTAGTGAGAAAACAAAGGAAACAATGTCAGAGTTCTGATACTATTATCTCTTACAAGTCAAATAACATAACCTGCTGTCAACCAGGATGCCACATGGCCCCTTTTCCCTTTTTGCTCTCAAGCAAAAAAGAAGCAACTACTCAGCCTCCAGAAGACACACCATAGCCAAATGCTTTTCAGACTATCCTTGTTTACACTCTTAACTCTTGTAGCTGTCCTCCTCCCACCTTCTTTGTGCACTTCAAATCCTTCCATCCCAATAGCCAATGTTTTGTTGATTTAATTAGATGAATCCATCTACATGTGAATCTCAGCTTAGCAGAAAATTGCAAGTTATTACTTCATATTGTTTTAATGTACTGACTCCATAATCAGAAATTACTCCAAAACTGTTTCTCACTGCAGATATTCAAGTCAATGATCCTTGTTGTGTCTCCTTGAGATACTGTACTCTGCTTATCTGAACTAATTTGTAACTATATGTGATGTGCATTTCTTTGTGACATTTTAGGCATATCTTTGTGCATTCTAATACCTGCAGGTCAGAGGATACCATGGGAGGGTGGAATATCAATGTTGTAACTGTCAAAAATAATAATTAACAGTAAAGCTTTCAGCCATCAGGCTAAGTCAAATTGAAGCACAAGAGAAACCTTGGAAAATGGTCAAAGAACACAGAGTAGTCAAAAACAAGTGGGTTAAAAGGAAAGGATTTGTGTCCATCTATTATGACCCCTACAAGGAAGATGGGAAAAGAACTTTAGAAAAGCCACAGGCTGTTTTCCAGTGGCAAAGTCAGATTCAGATTCCACAGTAAGGATGTAGCATTACAGGACTGAAAAAAGCTAAGCAGCAAGACAGGGACACAAGCCAGCACACAGCTGTAAAAGGCAGCAGATAGAGGCAGTAAATCACGATGCTGAGAGAGGTATGTGCAGGGTGCCTGCCTGCTTGCTTGCTCAAGTCCTCTAATGGCCCCACTGACACAGCTGTAAAATTGGTGCTTAGATGAATGTAATCAGGCTGAACTGTTTGCAAATGCACTAACAACCAATTTACTCAGCTCACAATGCAGTTATGGCCAATAAGCTTTAGGCTGATAAGCAGAAGTTAGCAAAAAAACATTAACAAAGTTATTCTAAAACTATGCAGAATGTATCTCTTTGACTCCAACATGGTAAACGACCTCTTAGGAGAAAAAGACCATTAACGAGAGAACACTGAAAATACAGTCAGTAAAAATACTCTCCTTTTTGGCACTGCCTTTCCTTTGTGCATTTTAAAGATGAGCTGAAACAATGTTTCTTTTATTTTTCTTGAGAAACTATAGAAACTTCATGCATTGTGGTGCTCTTTCTTTTTAATGAAAAACATTTCCCAGGTTCATGAATTCTTTTTTCCTCTCTGTCCCATGTTCACTCAAGTCCCATTTCCAGTTTGAATCTCTGATCTCTTCATCTCGTCAATGAATGTTTAACATCTAGTTACCATATCTCCCTGCTCCACTATGAGCTGAAAATAATTCTGAATTAAATGCTAATGAAGGCAATGATGCTTTTCCCCATTTTTTAATGCTAAAATACTCAGGAACAGCTCCACAGAAAATAACAAACCTCCACACACAGCAGTCTCTAGATGCTCACTTCTTTCTACATATGAAGGTGTGCCTATTTACAAACAACTGTTGCTGTGACTTAGGAATACCTGCATGTTTCAGCCAGTTCTGCTGAACCTGCCTTTTCTCTCTCTGAGAACACAGCAATACCACATCCCTAATTTTTGTTGCCACTGGCAGGAGCTTTCAGGCTGCAGCTTATGAGTATTACTCACTGTGAGAAGAACCACGCTGGCAGACGGGCCATGCGCATTCAAGTAGGAGCTGTGGCTGTGCAAACCTGGCCTGAAGTACAGCTCCTGAGGTACTCCCAACATAAATTCTGTTCTTGGGCACAGCTGCCTGAGCTATTACTTCATCTGCAACTGCCAGATAAAGCTTGGCAAAGTCAGAAATTAGGCATTTCACTCTTCACTTAGTCTGGCTGCATCTCTATCTCCACATACACATCAGCTAGCACTTGACTGCCTAAATTGTTTAGACTTTATGAGCCTAGGCTTATTAAATGAGTATCAGGAGAAGTCTTGCAGAGGAGGAATGTTAACAATTAGGACAGTGCCACTCCCCTGTCCCTTTACAAGGTCTGGTGAACTGTGCCTGGTTGAGGACCAGGCCTCGCTGGGTCCGGCTCCCCAGCTGTCCAGCCGCGTATGCCGAGCAAGCAGCGCTGCTCCAGCTTGAGCAACTTCTGTTTTGAAACTTAGCAAGGATTGGCAGGACCACCAAGTAGTAACTGGCAAGGGTTGCAAAGAACCCTCTCCACAAGACAGCCCAAGGCATCCCTGAAATATTATTTGGTTTCTAATTTAAACGGGCCCTTGCTGACACAGGCTGGCTTTAATACGAGGATGAGAAGCATGTGAATGGAGAGGAAATTGTCATCTGTATAGAGAGCAGTTTCTACTTACTATTGAGACAAATGGGCAAATGTTTGCCTTTTTGCTAAAATGAGTGAAAGGGCAAAGTTTCATTGGAAACTAATGTGAAGACTAAACTGGAGAGCCTTGTGTACATATTTGATGCTTGGAAAAGGATGGTCATATGACTGAAACAGTGAACTGAATTTCAGGAGGTCTGGGCTCAATTTCTAGCTCCACATTAAGCTTCTTGTGAGTCAGGGAAAGTCCCTTTAATTCATCACGGCTCCATTTCCTCAGTAAAATGAGGAGTATCTTCCCCCTCTTTCTAATTAGTAATGGCTACTTGGGATTCTTACGTGATAATGCTATAAATATGTGTGACTTCATTACTAGAAAGTGAAAAAAATGCCCATTTTAGTAGACAAGTTCTTAGAGTTTAGGCTTCCACAGAAAATATCTCTAAGGAAAACAGTCTGTGAGAACCATGTAATAAAAGGAAATAGCTTTTGCCTATCTAGAGCAAGGCCTTGTTTCCATTCAATATGCAACACGCAGAATCTCTTTAAGGAAGGGACTGTTTGGATCATGTGCTATTTATATCTTTTCAGTGTATGTCTGACCTGTAAAAATACAGAGCTTCTCAGATCCCAGATTTCACTGCATAACTTGGTAACATCCCAAACAAATACCTGGGCACGGATCTTCCCTCTTGGATGCACTGCAGTTTCTGCAGAGAAGTAACTCAGAGCATTCTCACAGTCACATTTAGGGGAACTGTGCCCCAGGCTGCACCACAGCATCACCTGTCAGGCTGGTAGGTTAGAGGGGGCCTACGCTCCTTGGTAGACTTCCAGATACAATTGTTATGTGTATAAAATAAACAATGTTAGCCTATGGAGTTCTGCAGAAGTCCTAGAACAGCCTTTCTCACTGAACTCGGTGAAGGCAGATATTTGTTGCTCATGGGCACCATGAGAAATACAGAGAATGAATAAACCCCATCTGCACATAGACTCCACTTGCATCCCACACATTCTGATTCATATGACAGACCACTTTGAGCCAGCCATAAAACATGACTTGTTCTATGCACTCAAGGTTCATTAGCATGCTTTTCCATCCCTAAAACAGTATTTCAAAAATACTAGTAAATCACAATTTAAATCTTTGTAGAATTTTACATAGTTTACTTTAAAAGCATTCCTATAAGGCTGCTGTTATCTTCAACTTAGAGACAGCACAGATACTTACATGATTTGTTCAAAGTCATGTGAATCAGTCACAAAGCTGAAATGAGCATTCAAAAACCTCCCTATTTCCAGCATTGTGGTTTATTCTGTAAAGAATATAGTCTCATAGAAACAGTTGCAGGATAGATTTAAAATCTTATTCATATGATAGTAATGAGAAGTGGAACAGAGAGATACTAAAATCATAGTTAAAATGGGTCTGAATAGTAACATTATGACTGCAAAAAAACTATTTAGATAAATTAAAAATTTCCTTAGCACACCTATTGTGAGGTCTACATATGTTACTGCCCTCTGAATTCTGTATTATTGTTTCAGGAAGTTGTTCCAACAGGACTGACTAGACCAGGTAAACTATATCATGCAGACAGTAAGTACTAAGCTGTCATCTACGCTGTTAAACAAGCAAAGTGATATATTTAATATAGTAATTCAAAAAGCTCAAACATCAGGAGATGTTTCCTCTGATCTCACCCCTCTGTAAAAACCCTCAAAGAACCCAACAACCTAGCCCAGAAGGGAAGTGCATATAATCACAGAATATCCTGATGTGGAAGGAACCTCCCAAGGATCTTCAAGTCCCTCTCCGGGCCCTGCCGAGGACAAGCCCCAGAATCCCATCATGTGCCTGAGCACGTGCCTGTAAGTAATGGCTTGTCAGCTGGATAAAATTCATTAAAAGACTTGAGTCAGAATAAAAATATAGAATATATGAAGATAAAAGCAGCCTCTGTGGATCAAACCAATACCACTTCTAGTCCTGTGTCTTGTAACTGAAAGTGGGTTCTTAGTACGGACCAAAGGCCAAGTAAAGATCTTATTTCCCCAGGACTTGACATTTTGATCAGGAGTTCCCTAGGCTGAATGTCAGTTCCACACCTTAGTTACCAACACATTTTTATATGTGAACTTATCCAGACTCCCTTTTAACTTATACACAACTTTAACATGTAGGTCATCCAGGAACAAGGACTTCTACACCTTGTCAGGTGAAGAACTGTCTCCTTTTGTTAATTATTGATGTGTACCCGATTAGCTTTATTTCTCACCTGCTGGCTCTAAACTCTTGAGGGAGCAACAAACAATGACTCCCATCCACTCCATCAATTACATTCATCATTTGATGAATCTCTCACCCCTCCTCCTTTAAGTGATTTTTCCCAGAGTCCTAACATGCTTTTATGGTGGTCATTCTGTACCTTTAATTGTTCCATGTGGCTTTTTCCTGAATCTTTTTCAGTTTAACTGTCTTGTTTGGTAAGAAAGGAGAAAGGCAGACTTACAGCTCTTCCTAGACACCTTAGGGAAAATGTCACTGTATCATTTGCAATTTTAATGTGACAAATGAGCCACATAAAATGTGTGTTAATTAGTGTTAACATAATCACATTGTAATGCAACCTCAAGCAGTTCAGCATTACTATTCCACCCCGTTCCCTGAGGTTGGAGTACCAGAGTCATCAGGAGGATTGTGTGACCACATCTCCCCCTCCCGTGCAAATCCCTTTGTTTAAACCTGGCAGTGACATAGCTGAAGCAAACTGTTCCCTTCTGCTGACTGCAGGGAGGTCGGTGAGTGGGGTAGCTGGGATGGAAACTGAAAATACCTGCAGTTATTCTAGCAGTACCCCGAGCTGTGTCACACACTGGCTCTGCTCAGCTTTGGAACACGGGGAGGGATGAGCGTAACGTGGCAGCAGCAGTAGCTGGCAGGTGAGTAAAACCTTGAAGTCTCCCTGGTGATCTGTCAAGAAACACTAAATATTGCAGCTTTTGAACGCCAGACCAAATATCGTCCACGCAAACACTGCTTTTATAGCTGTTGGCAAGCACACGTGCCAGGTTGGCTGTGCTTCCATGGGAGATGTTTAGAATCAATGAGTTTCATGATACATTAACATCGGGGGTTTTGCTGTTTATCCAACAAAAAAAGATACAGCACAATAAATTCGAATATCCATAATTAAAACAATATAAAGCCACATCACTAGGAGAAGAATCTCAGTACATACAATTCACTAACAAACACTTAAGCATTAAGAAATTTATGTAAATTAATTACTTAAGGAAGCTGCTCTCATGTTTTAGACAATGTTAGTTGGAGCACTAGGAAATATCTAAAACTAAGTCTTCAAAAGGTATTTTTTAGTCTGTTTGTTTGAGAAGCTTAATTCTAAAGTCTGTCCAGAATGTATCCTAGTGCAGAAAGTAACACCCGTTTGTCTAGCAGGCAGCTGCCCCCACTGTGCAGACCTAGGCTAGCTTTTGATCTAAGACTCTCCTAACTACCCCTGCTTTTTGTTTGAAACAATTTAAGGTTCTCCCTGATAAGGAGCAAGTCAGTCTTGGGTTACGAAGGAAGAAATTACTACCACTTAAATCCGTTTTATCTTTGAGTCACGAGATTTCCTATCCCGCATGCAGAAAGTTTCATCTGGGAAATCATATCAGTGGAGATATAATTTAGTCTGACAAAGAAAGGTTGTGATTTTTTATTATTAGCTGCCTTATGTGTAGTTACTCTAGATGGAGAGATTTCTTCTAATAAGAATTCATCAGTAGCTCTGCATCACGTTACCTTGTTTTGGATTTTTAATGGAAAGAGTGAGTTTTCAGTAAAATGATACTTTTCACTAATATGTGCTTTTTCTCTACTTATATTTCAATAAGAAACACCTCAAATTCAGGTTTAGATTTACAGCTGAGTCTTTTTGGTCTTTCAAGTCAAAGAATTGATAAATTATAACCAACCCCATACAGCTCACTTGATTCTCTGTTGCCCCATCATTTATTTTACTTTCTATCAGTTTGATGTTAGTGATAATGAGCATGAAGACCTAAATGTAGAAAGGTATTTAGATATCCTAGGAATAATGAAAGTGAACAGATGATCACTTAATTATAAAAAAAATTCCTAAAAATAGAAACCTAAAGAATTATCAGAATGAGGACAGATAAGGGAGTTTCACCTTTAGTAGTCCTCTTGCTCACAAAGAGGCCAAGGGCCAACTGCTCTGATTTTGACTCATGCAGTAATGGGTCTGGACAGTGTGTAAACTGTGACAGAATTTGTCCCTATATAACTGTCACTGTTAATATGTTCCAAATCAGTGATCAATCCCTTTCAGTCTCCCACAACCCTTCAAAGAAGTAAACTTGTGTAAGAGTAAACCTCTTAAAAGAGTAAGACAATTAGTGAGTAGGAGACAGGCAAATATTTGTTAGTAAAACAGAATTAGTGTTGCTTAGTATTTTTTTGGAACAGCTCACCCTACATTACACAGAAACTTGATATACACAAATCCAGAACGACAGCAGCCAAAATAAAGCAATCTTCTCCATAAAATGATAGTATTAAATTACATCTGCCTCAGTGGTTTAACGTAGTTCATTTTGGCCCAAGTTAAGTGTGCTAGATTTTCTGTGTAGTACAGTGCAATAGTAATGGTAACTAATCTTTAAAATTTAAAAAAAATCCATTTTACTTCGTGTTTTAAATTTTATTGTTCGTGAACGGAAACTCCATGAAGAAAACAAATTTGTTAATATAAGTTAGTTTTGGCACTGTCATTTTCAGTGCTCCAGAATTCTCTTCATCATGCAAATTTAAGTAATTGGAGTATTTAAATATCAATTCAGTCAAAAGTGCTGTGCATATATTTACTCCCTCTATGGAAATAGAGTAATGGTCCCCCAAAGAACATTCCTTAACATTTCAGCAAGTTAATCTAAAAAGTCAGACTCAGTCTGCTGCTTTCCTTTACAACAAATAATGTTGGTAATTTAATTGCAAATGTAGTGTAGATTTTCTGTTAAATTCTACAGTTTGAGTCACAATACACAAGACTGAAAATGCAGAAGAGACATTTATAGGTAAAGATGAGCATTTTACAGTAAGAAGGAAACATTCTCCATTATATAATATATTTCAACTCTAGTTACTGTCATTTTTTTCCAATCTGTGCACATTTTATACATATGTGCATAAAGGTATAAAAATAATCTCTGAAATATAAAATACTATGTTTCATTTAGTAAGGTATAAAATGATGCTCAAATTTTTGAGGTTTTTTTTACCACCAGGAATGCCTTTATTTTTAATAGTTCATTTTGACTAGGAATTGGTTGCTGAAAGTTACCATCTGCTTCCAGTTTGCACATAAAATTCCAATTAGCTGAACTTCATATATGTTTTGCAAGGTAATTATGCTTACTTTTTTCCAGAATGGGAATATATTTGTCAGATAGTATCTGGATGTCCTCATAAGCACAGCAATCTTAGCTTGACTCTGTCTGCCCCCTAACATGCTCAAATAGAAGGTTATCAATTAGGTTGATGAGAGATTATGGCCTTTGATTACCACTGCTCTCAAGTACTCTGTTTCCCCTTGATTACAAACATACAGTCAAGCTTAACAAGAACCCTGTTTTTCAATTCCACAGAGAGAAAGGAACTTTAGCATTTCTCTGTATTAACAGTACTTTAAAATGCAGTATCTATGTGCCATTTTTTGTGTAAACAATTTTGTTCCTCATATAATTAGCCTGAGCATGCATCTATCAAAGATTTTTGATAGATCAATAAAATAAATTATACAAAGAAATCTTTTAAAAATAAAATCAATTATAATCCAATCCTAAGGAGTATTATCAGCACAAGTTACTCATTTCAAAGTCACACTATCAGTGTGGATACTCACAGGTTTTCTTGCCAAACAGCTATGGATTAGGAATGGTAAAGGGCTCAACTCAAGCACTTTCATTATTACACAGAGGCTTCTGAAACCAAGTAGAAAGGATTCCAGATGGTCTATCTATTCTCCCACTGAAACCAGTGACAGTAGCAAGTATAGTAACTGGTGAAACATGGTTTAAAAATGGTTAACCCCCACACTCAAATTCATCTGAGCCATAGTTTTGGAAAAGTTAAACCAATGGACACTGTGCCATTAGAGGTGAGGTTTAGGTCCTTTATTTACTCTGTCTGACTTAGCTTTTTCTCAGTCTAGATAAAGCCAAATATGATTCCCCTTCCTATGCTCAACATTTCACATTAAATTAGATAAACCCTATTCAGTTTTCATCTCTTCTTCCCAATAAGTATGTGCACAGATACCCAGCCTTGATGTAACAGAATAAATGTTGAGGTGGCTGAACAGACCTTACTTTCACAAGATCTAACATTTGGACAACAACATTATCATCACAGCTTTGAAGTAAATCTAGTTACTCAGTTCTAAGTAATTTTCTGTACTCATTAATTCCTACCACAGAACACAAAGCTGGGACAGTTTAGAGCATTATTACGTTTCCTTTACAAAAAGTATCATCTCCTGATGAAAAGTTATACAAAAGATTGATTTTGTAACAGTGAATAAAAATCACTTTAAAATTAAGAACTACTACTACTACTACTACTGAGCATTGCTGCTGATGAGTGATGCCAACACAGCCTTAGACTGTAATCCTGTTTGGAGGAGAAAAATGGATTCTTTTTAAAGATCGCATTCTACATTTTCCATCTTGTTATTTGAATGCTATTGCACTGCTGCAACTGGTTAGCACTGCACATCTGGCTGAATTGTCTTGAACTGGTATTTTCCTAACTATTGTGTATGTGTATGATGGTTTTTAAAAAAAAATATTGTATGCACGCTGAAACAATGCTCTGTTTCAGACTGCTACACACAATTAGTGAGAGCATGTTTTTTTCTGATTTTGTTTTCAATGTCAAAAAAGTACTATTTTTAAAGTTAGCCACCATGAAATTCTAGCCATGCTTTTACAATGTTTTTTAATTTGTGGGGTTTTGGCTCTTAATCTCCCAGGCCTGAACTTTACACTGGAAGTGTTATCTCATAAAAGCTCTACATTTCAATGACTTCTACTCTACAGCAACTATTTTAAACTTACATTTATCAGGAAAAAGAGCATATAACTAAAATATTCTCATAAAAATAGTTTCACAGAAACAAAACAGATAAATGTTCCATTCAGTAAAAGGTCATTTTTTCATAACTTTGGCTACAGAAGCCCTACGATTAAGCCAAATTTGATTCCAAAGCCAAAAGTTTCCTGTCTTCCTGCTACAAACCATCACACTAAGAATTTGCAAAGTCCATCAGACTAGTATGGGGCAAAAAGTCAATCTTTTCTCATAAAATTACCATAATAACCAAATATTGTTACTTATAAATACTACAATTACAAGTTTCACAACTATAAAGCATTTGGGAAAAAAAGATGGATGGGAGGGGTAAAGTGATATTTCTTATTTAAAATAAACACATAAATATCCAGAGCCTTAAAAATGCACAGTCCTGCTTAGCTTTCTAGCAGAAAGGATCTGGAAAGCCCCTGCTCGTGCTCAGCTAAGAATTTCCCTGCCACAGGGGAGCTCCCTGCTGACACAGAGCCAGCAGGACTGGATCCTGCACAGATCCCATTTGACACCAGCACAGGATGCATTAGGAGCTGGCAAGAAGTGGCCAGAGCACGTTTTATACTGCTGAGGACTCCCATGCCTAAATTGCTCTAATTTATACTCAGACTAGTCCTGCCTTTTACAAGGCAGTTCTGCAAGGCTAAGCATAAACCCAGTGCAACAGAGGCTCTGGATTTAGCTACATATAAGAAGTCTCTAATGGTAAATCATAAAGTAGCAAAAAACACTGAATGAGTTTTTACTGTCCTGTAAGATTTGGGGAAACTTGGACAAAAGCAATCAGAGCTGTTTTCAGAGCTGTCACCCTCTCTCCTAACCATGACAACCAGGTGCCTTGGTTTATGCAAGCATACAAAACCTTGGATATGTTCTTAACTGCTCCTATGGTGGCTATTGAGAAGCCTCATCTGTACATTAATTGCTCATTTTTCATCATAAGTGCAAAATCTCTGGCTGCAGACAGCAGGGTTTCCTGACAAAAATGTGCAATTGTGTCTCTCGTTTTTCCAACTGTATTTCAGACACAAGCTTAACTTTCAGCACATTTTTCTACTATCAAGAAGAGGATTGAATAGGACACATGAGGAGAAGAAAAGACACTCTATCGTCCTTCTGTTCTTCCATAATTTTCTATGAAAATGACAGAAGGAGTTTTCCACCTTTCTTTACAACAAGTCTGGCATAATGCCGGCTGGTACTCCCAAGCCATGTGTAGATTCAGCTCAAGATACACACTGTACCATTTATTCTCTGAAGAACGCTGTGCAGAATTGGAATAATGAAAACCTGGTCCTGGTTTTCCAGATAGAGATTTTTACTACCTAGTAAAATGTGGGCTTTCTGACCTCTGTCAGTTTTATGCTTGTGAAGATACCAAATTTCTGAACACGTGCACTCCAGTGATTTTGATCAGCTGTTCCCAAACTTTGCTCTTGAGGTGACCACCATCAGAGACAGTGCTGACCTGTGGTAGGACCATCTATGCAAAACCAGAAGCTTCTTGTCAGGCCAGGTACACATTCAGTCACCTCCAACCCTTTAACTGCAGTCTCACTCATCCAAGAAGGATCCCCCATTCCATGTTTTCATCTACCACTGCTTTACGCATCTCACCTCCCAAACCAGAGCCTCTCTTATGGTGTCCAATCCCTTACTGACTTTTGATCAGACACCAACACCAGTCAGGGTGACATTAGCCACATCCTCCTATATAAAAAGCTTCTCTGCCTCTCCAACCCTGCTCCCTTCTGCCTCAGCCCTGCCTGATGCCCCTGAAGGCAGCCCTGGGAGCTGGGCAATGTGGGATTGTGCCCTCACTGCTGAGAGCATTCCTGCAACTGCAGCCTCATAGAAAAGCAAATCTCATCAGACCAGCAAAAACCTTCTGTGTGGATCTGTTCACCTCATGGCTCACAGAAGTGCTTGTTACAAGCAGAGTTAACAGCTGCCATCATCATGTGCCACTTTCAGTTGGCTTTGTACCACAATTTGGGAATGTCTGTCTTAGACAATAGGCACAAATATGTGTAACAGTCACATTTAGATCTGTTCTTTTCTCTTCCTGACAATGTTCTAATTTAAGATCCTAGTTTCACTTAACCAGACATTTTTAATGGAGAGAATTTCATTCCCATATGGCACCTTCAAGGACCATGACTCCTCCAGAAATCTGTATTACACAAGCCAAACAGTGCTAACAGTTGTACTGCTAACAGGTCACATACTTGGGGTTTGTTTTTAGACTAATGTTTGTTTAAAAGTGAGGAATACATTTTGGATTGTAAATATGTGTTCCAAAAAAACTGTGAAGAGAATAAGGAGAGTCAGATGGAAGAATTTTACCTCTACTTTGTGCTGATTACATAATTTATCAAGAAATTGTTCCACAGGCCTCCAACAGATGCTCTGTTGTTAAAGCCATGAAAAGTCATTCAGGGAGAGAGTAAAGGCCTCGGGGGTGTGGTCCACATGCTTCAGCACATATATCCTCAGCCCTGGCCTGCAGATAGCACATCTGGTCCAGGCATGGACCTGATGGTTGGCCAAAATACAGGCTTACAATAATGCTCCTTTTTTCAGCTTTAATGTAAGCCTGTTTTCTTGCCAAATTCAAATCCTGCCAAAATTGGGCCAAAGATGTTTGCTCGATTGTGCAATATCTTAAGTTTATATCCAACAACTCTTTGCAAAAACAATTGTATCGTGTTTTTAATGTTTACAGGCATTAACAATATTTAATTTTAAGTAGAATTTTACTGCTGACACTCTCGTGTTTTACAGTAAATTACCTTAGAGAGGGTTTTTCCATTAGCTCTGAGTGTCACGAGTCCTGCACAGCACACCAAAGCACTGGAGCTAGAGAGACCAGAACTTGGAGGGATGGTTCCATCTAGCAGACAATTCATTCCAGTTGGGTTATTGAGACCAAAATGTTCCTAACAATGAAAAAATAAACAATCTTAGTTTCAAGTACAGACAGGCTCAGGCTTGCAATTATCTGATACTTAGAAAGAGAATCCTTCTGCTGAGTTGCTGGAAGCAAAGACCTGCTTCTGGTATCTCCAAAATAAAGCAAAAGCAAAATTTTCATTCTATTCCTTAAGAACAAAGCCAATGATGGGGCTTCAGCCAAAGGTATGTCTGCAATGGCTGTACACAAACATATAACTACCCCAAGCAGAACTCAGGATGGGCTGCACGCCCAAGAATTTACCAAGCTTCGTGGGTGGGTTTTGCAGCAACTGGCTCTGCTTTGAGCTGCTGTGGGGACAGTGCGAAGTTACCAATCCTTTCATACCCCACTGTTGTCCTTTTCTCGACAGCTCTTCATTTAGGCACCACAAAGAGCTCAAGGTCCACTTTATGCTTCCCTTCCAAGGCTGGCACGTGCTGTTAGGAGCCACATGACACTGAGGGGGAACCAGTAGCCATGCAGCTGTTTTCAAAGCAGATCCTCGTGTCCTGAAGCACCCACAGGACTGACACTGGGAAAACCACAATGGTACTTAAGGAACTCTGTGCTTTAGGGTCACAAAGACACACCTACCAGTGGGGATGGTTTCTGGCATGCTATTTTTTGAATGAAGTTTAAAATATTCTAACACACATGATAGATACCACAGATAATACATTTTATCCAGAAGTCATATATCCTCATGTACATACTCTTTTAAATATTCTTTAGTTGCTTTGTCTTTTTATTTATAATCACTTTTGTATAAATTTCTCTCTGCTATTAGTTTGAAACAAACATGCAGTACTTATTAAAAAATCATTGACTGTATATGAGGGGTATATGAATAGCTAACTTCTGATGCAATGTATATGTCAAGAAACTGTTACAGGGCAAATAATCAGAAAAATAACAGTATTTTCATCAAGAAATGTCCACCTTGAAAAGATTTCTACTACTTCTCCTGAAACAACTTCAACCATAAATACCAATGGTAGAGATCAGCAAACACAAAGAGCCTCCTTTAAAGTCTTCTACCATCACTTCAAATTATATTTTGAATTTCCCGTTTCACAAATAAAGGAAATTCATATCTAGAATACTGTTGCTGCCCATGCCCCTTCATGAAGAACACTAGACAGGCTTGTTCATAAACAGAAAATGCCTGAGTAACCAGAAACTGATCCACAGTTTCTGGATCGTCTTGAATGTGAATCAGGCTTGCAGACTTATCACGCGATGTTTAAATAGAAAACGTACTTCAGTTTCAAAAATGAAAATGGACTTTGCCAAGTTCTGCAACAGTTCTGTCCCAAAAGGATAGCATGTTCAACTTAATATAAACAGATTATCCCGCTGGACCCTCTGAGTACTTGTATTTCAGAGTTTCTTAAGTCTGTAACATTTATGCTTATTTTCTGCCAGTACTAGAGTCTGCAAACCTGCTTTGCAAATTAACCTTCAAATATGAAAGCTTATCCTTAGGAAACAGATCTCAGTAGCAGACTGCAAAATAAATAAAGGCAATTGGTCATGCAAGCCTTAATATAAGAAAGGATATATTGTAAAGAAACCTAATCTATATCTCTACAGTCAGTGCAATTTAAATGCCCATATTACTGAGCAATGCAAAATTGAAAATACTCATGTTACTGCACACATAAGTAATTTATTTGGGTCTATGCATAGGAGCAGGGGGCGGTTTAGGACCTGTGAATTGTAATAAAGTGATTTGTGGCACTGATTGTTCTGAATATTGTTATTTTGAAGCCTCCAGTGGCAGGTCTGAGCAGGCTTTTCAGCAGTCTGCAGTCCTCATCTATTGGATCATCCTGTGGGGTGACCTAGATGGCCTATCCTGAGGCAAACTTCATGTGCTTTAAAAAGCACATTTACTCATAATTTGGGCTGGCTGTGGTGACCTGTTCCTGACTTGCCATCACTGTTTATCCCATCTGCCCTTCCAGAAATATCATTAGATTAACATTGAGCAGAGAAAATACTTTTATTTCTCCCCTCAAAGAGCCATGAATTCTGTGAATTCTGTGCGCCACCTGCAAACAGCAGGTGAGATCTGCAGGATCCTCGATGGTGAGCTGGGGCTGCCTCCCAGGGCAGCCCTGGTGACCAGCACTTGTTTTCACAAGAGCTGGGTTTTCAGGCCAGGCTGGAGAGGGGAGCTCCCCAGGGAGAGGGCAGACAGGAAAAGGTCTGGGAGGTTGAGCTCCCGCCTTTTCCGTAAGTGTGCCCCCTCCTGCACAGCTGCACTTGGAACTCAGGACATTCTGAAAATCCCATTCAAATTCCAAACCCTGAAAACCGGGATGAGTAATGGTTCTTAATGGATTGTTTCTTCTGTATGCTGTTTACTTGGCTTTTGCATTTTCTTTTGCCTACTGCATGAGTCAGCTTCACTCAGCTGCTGTGCGCAAATTACAGGTTTTCAACTTTAATGAAGGTCCATGTTTTTTAAATGCTTCCACAGAAAGGAGTTAAGATATGATCTTTATGTCCTAAAAAAAAAAACCAAACAACAACCTCCAAACCTTTTTCAAAGCAGATTTTAATTAAATAATTCCATTGGAAAGCATTCCTTTTTACCTCAAAATACAGAAATGTCATCCTGATAATGTTTGATCACGACTTTCCGAAGCAATTATTTGCTATTGTAATTTGTTTTACAGAGATGAAAATATGCTCTGCCAATATTTTAAAGAAAACCCACTCATATTTCCTCTTCAAGTTTTAACATAAAAATATTTAACTTTATATTAAAAAAAAGCTATAGAATGTAGGGCAACATTTAGAGAGTAAATAGGTATTCTTGTTGTATTTTCCTTCTACATTAATTTCATAAATTAAATGGATTTGGCTTACCTGAATACCCTTCAGTCCACACAGGAAGTAGTTATGCCACTGAGGTTTGGTTTTGTTAATCTGAATGTTATTAACACTAGTACTGAAATCCCTGCAAAAACAGAAAAACCTTAAGGCTTTAATTTGTATTAAATTTAGTTTGAAAAAACATGGCTTGTTACTGCCACCTGCTGATGGACAAAACTGGTTTGATGGTTTTCAGTGCAATGTTCTCTGGCTTGGTTTCTTGTTTGATCTTTTTACATATCTTCTTTAGTAATCATTTCTATATGGTTATTTTAGATGAAAGCATAAGAATTCTTGAGTAAGTATAAAGAATATATTAAATAAATCCAGAAATTAAGCTGCCTTTGACATCCTTAATTAAGGCAGGATGCCTCCTATCATGTATGTGTATGTTATCATTACTTTTTAGAAGTGGAAATTCAAATAGTCATATCTGTCAAACCATGACTAGAGACAGATAAACTTCAGGCTCTCTGGTAATTCCTGCTCAGGATTTAATCTTCATTACCTTTGCTCTCAATGGCACTTCACAAAAACAAGCCTAATGCTCCAGAATTATATTATGTATGTTACAAGACAAAAATATTTAGTTTAAATATTTTATCTGTTTCCTCCTGGATAACTCCTACTCCATATTTCTTTCAAGTTACTAAAAATACTGAGCTTGAATGTTCCTAAAGAACAGCCAGGTGCTGTCAGAATGGGCATAGGTGACACACAGAGGCCTCGGGGAGGTGCAGGTTGTCTGGCAGTCTGTACCCTTCTGTACCCTTGAACACCCAGGAACTTCATTTGCTTGATGTTGTGACAGCAGGTGCCCAACACAGAAACAGCAGAGGCACTGAGAACAGCAAGAAATCAAATTAAAAATATTCAGAAGTTCCAGACTAAGGTGTGCTCTACAAGGCAAGGTCTGCTAAAATATATGAACAGAGGCAGCTGGAAATATTTAATTTAATTCCTGGAAATATTTAACAGGAATAAAACCATTTTCAAGAAATAATACTTCAGGGGACAGTCTGCAACTCCTAAAAGGATGGAATTTTTCCTTTTTACACTGGTCCTAGTAAACTACATAGATTGTTGATTTCCTGCGCTTATTTTTGTCCAAAAGGACATCACTGATCAATACTTGTAATGGATACCAGTGAAAATATGGTTTTATCAGTTAATGATTCTGTTACCTATGGAGAAAAAGTTGTACAAATATAAAGCATCCATGATATAACTGTATTCAAGCAATGTGTGAAAAGCTCATTTTATTCTGGTGCATTAGAGGCTGCAATTTTTGTGTCATGCAAACCCCCAAGGCAACAAGCAGTGTTGCAGTGGCAGCAGAATTCATCTGGTCTGTTGCCTGTCCCTCTGCAGAGAGGATCTCCACTTGTGCTCCCAGCCCACTCCCAGCTCCATGGCATGACACATCTGGCACTTGGACTATCAACTCAGAATTCTCATTTTGCCAGTTACACATTCAAGTTCAACCTTAATCACAGAGCAAATCCATCAGGTTGGTGTACAGTTTAATGTGTAAGCTGCTATCTTAGTGCCACAAACAGGATTTTATCAGCAGTGCAGCAGCAAGAATTGCACAAAGCTAGAGTAAGAAATTACCAGGTTTTGCTGAGGAACACAAAGATATGAAAGGGAGTACTGAGATTAGAGTACTAGGAAAGTTTGAGAATGGCTGTAAATTCTCCCAATTTGAGATTCATGTGTATTTAGAATGATCTCCAAGAAAATAAAACATCAACTTGCTTATGGTTTTTGAATAAAATAAACCCCCTACGAGGTATTTGTAAAATAGAAAATACATGTCATAAGTAATGAAGATTTTAAAATTCTGTGTTTGTTTATTCTTGCTTCCTAAAATAATCCTAAATTATTGTTGTAAGAAACAAGGCTGGTGGAAAGCAATGTGTGAAAGTGACTAAGAGAAAAGGAATCTTAAATCTTCTTTGCCTCAAAGAATTCTAAAATATTTTATCTTCATAATTTATTTTACCCTCTCAGAGAAAAATTTCAATGAACATGAAGACATATTATGATTATATATTTGCTGGTTCTCAAGATAAATTAAAATAATGACTTCTTAAAATGCATTTTGCTATTTTTTGCAATCTTCTTACATAGAAAATAGAAGAAAAAAAATGGCTTTGATTTTGGCAGGTTTTGTAAGGACATAATTCACACAAACACAGAATGTGGGACTGTCAAAATCCCCAGAATACTTAAGTCTATTTTTTCATTCAGTTTTTTATAAAAAACAGTTCCTAAATATCCAAGCCTTATCTTAAATCAGTAAATCATCAGGCTTGCCTTTGAACCTCCTACTGAAAATTAGGCATTTTAATATAAGAACTTTATAACAAAATAAATAAAATATTGGGAAAAACATACCCATGAAATAAAAATACTCTGATATTGTCTGTTCCAGCCTTTCTGTTTTAAAGAATGCTTGGGGAAAAACTGCCAGTTCTCCACAACCAGACATAAAAACTTCATTTTTTCTGTATAATTAGAAGAGATGGGATTTTTAAGTCGTGTGACTGGTTTTTACTGCTTGAATAGTAAATAATCCCTTATTTTTGGGAGATCAATTTGGCTCTTTCTCACAGAACCTTATTGTCTTGTCAGTCTGTTAGTTTATCTGTTTGAGTCTTCTGTACAAATACCCTGATTTAAAAACAAACAAACAAAACTTTCAGGTTTTGTCGTGAGATGGAAACTGATTGGTAATTACCATCCTCTGGTACTTCTGAAGGCACTTTGAGAAGCATAATGTCAGTTATTCTCTCTACACATACTTCTCAATTACAAAGATGTCTCGTGAAGGGGAGGTATCAAGAACTTCAAAAGAATGTAAGTTTTGAATACCTTTTTAGTCCCAATAACATAAAAGGCATCAGATCAGTTGAGATAATTTATGATAAAAAACAAACAGGTGGTTTTTCTAGCAACCTGTTCTCTGTTCTATTTCTACTGAAAGTTAACGTGAACTATCAGGGTGGAAGAGTGCTACAGAACTGTTCCACAGTTTACCAGTTCACAAAATAAGAATGAAATAGGAAATAGTAATTCTACAGAGGATTCTGGTTAGTCCTTGTTCACCAAAGGCCTATAGATACACATTCACCACAGGCATAAATCTACCAGTGTAACAGGCTGGGAAAAAAAAGACACACTGTCATCAGTTTTGTTATGTGGTGTAACATTCAAAGTGTTGAAAAAGATTTCTTTGTTATGAAATTATGGACATGTTTTAGCTTTGTTTTTAAGCAACAGTGTCTCAACAAAACCAAGATGCTTAATGCTGTGTTCTGAGATCTTTTCTTGGTTTATGGTTTGAAGCATATGATTTTAAACTGAAACCAGGGCAGATGTAAAAATATAGTGACAGTGTGTGCAATTTAAATTCAAAGGCTGTAATTCTACATTTTGTGGAACTGTCCTGAATTGCAAGATAATGCAGCAAAGCTTGAAGACCAAGTGAAAATATTTACCTTTTTATTACTGCTTTATTTAGTGTTCATTAGAACAACTTTTCCTAATCAAAACTATTGTAATTCTGAAGCTATTGTCTCTTGCAGAATGGTTTTGCAACACAGCTTAAGCCCTGGTGGGAGGTTGCTGTTGAAGAAAGGGAAAGGTCCCACACATCTTCCATTTCCCTTCCCTGTTCACCACCACTGCTTGCTCCCACTATTAACCCCAACTCAGCTTTAGTGCTGGGTGCATGGCAGTTCACTAAAATGACAGAAAATTATCCAAGCAAAAAGTGGGGGAATAGTGCACTTCACCTTAAGATCAAACAAGTACTCTACACCTGCTAAAAGGCAGAGGCTGAGTTGATCTTCGAAGCAGGTACAGGGCGACGAGGGGTAAAAGAAGCCAAGCCATTGCCTTTGGCAGTGGCAAACATCTTAATTCAGCCCAGCTGTAATGTGAAAACATACTCCACAAGTGAAAAATCTCAGGGTATTTATATTTAGCATGGAAGTACAAATTCTTTTCAACTATCTTAGTCACAGGCAGCAGTTCAGAATGTGTTTATAACAAACTGAGCTTTAAGCAGGAGTGTGTGCGCAAGTATTTCCCACTTTTGACATTATGTTCCTGTCCCTGTGCTGCCACACACTGTGCTTTCAGGAACTAATTTACCAATTAAAGCAATGGCTCAATAAAAATGGCTTAAACTAAGCTTTTGCTGATTCTGATTTTTGCAAAATGTCCACAAAAGCTCATGTGGGTGAATGACCTGATTTGAACTGCCATGCAACTACACAAATATCAGCCTGTTACAAAGAGGCAGAAAAACGTGCCTGAAGTTGAAAAGAGTGGCAGGATTATTTCCCTATGTTCAGCACTTGTGAGACCATAGTGGAATATTGCATCCAGTTTTGGGGTTTCCCAATACATGAAAGACATTGGCATGGAGTTCAGGAGAAGGCCAACAAGATTATTTACAAGGGATCTTCAAAGGTCCTTTCCAACCTAAATTGCCCTATAATTCTGTGAACAACAGCTGTGGAAGAAGTGGAAGCAAGGGAATACAGATTTTTTTTTGAGCCAGGATTGTTGGTAAAGCTGTTGTGCTGTGAAAACACAGGCCCAGGTTCTCCAGAGCAGGGGAGTGTTAACTTACTTTGGCAGTAATTGATTAAAAAACATTCCACCCCCTTCTCTAGGGGACATGGAGCTGCTGCCAATTATGGGGATTATATCGAGAAAGATGAGATAAAAGAAGGAAGGACAGAATTGCAGAATTTTAAAAGGATTGAAAAATCAGAGGCCTTACAGAGTAATATGGACAAACAGGTGGGGGACAGCAGCTGCAAAGCTATTGCTCTGAACTAACAGACACGGCATGGAGTCAGGGATTCCATCTGCTGATATAAATTGTTTTACACAATCAGACTCTGTATTGCAATGGAAGTCTGTCAGATCTCTGAAAAGGTAAACTGTATTGCAATGCATGAAGAGGTTCATAAAAATAATTAATAAAAAAGTAATTACGTACAAGTACGAAGAATTGGTATTTGCCAGTTGCACAACTTGAGTTTGCACAGGTTCTACTGCAATCAGGATATCTTGTTCTATAGCCATTGGGAGCACAGCATAGCCACAGTAATCTATGTGTTCTCCTAACAAAGAAACAAAGAAAATACTTTGCAATAATTCTTTCTAGAATAGCAATAACACGATTTCTACAGGGCTTCAGTGTTCTTTACTGGATGAGACAATTTCTTACTGTAGTTTCAACTCTTATTACCTAAAGTTTGGGGCACATTTCCTCCATTTCTTATTACTTCACAAGAAGTTTTTCTTTCTTTAGTGATTTTTATCTACTGCCTGTTTATAAATGGTCATATTTTAACACTGACTTACAAAAATTATAAAAAACCCCCACCATGTAGATTACTGCCCAAGGATGAGAACTGTCATGTGCATACAATTTCTGGACCTTTTTTCAAGAAGATAACTACTATATTTAAATAATCATTAATACAATCAAATAGAAAATGTATGTAGTAAACATCCTCTCCCTTGGGAATAATTCCCAGTTACCACATGCTCGTTAGTCTATGTGAGATGTTCACATAACACTGATATAAAAATTAACATTAACTGCATAATAAACTAATTGACTTTTACAGCTCTGTTTCTCAAGATCCTTTTACTACGTCTTCAAATGTGTAGGGTTATTTTATGAACATATGCAAGAAACTGAGCTCCAGGGAGAACACAATCCTAACACAGACAGAGGAATCTAAAAAATAAGGCTGCTGCAGAAATAAAAGTAAGGCCTAAACACAAAATAATTGTGACTCTCCATTCTGCCAGTGAATCACACCCACTATTTTAAGTTCTGCGGACACATCTCTGTGGAAGAGTAAACAAAAGATGATGGTAGAATAATTTCATGCTTTATCATGTATATTGTTGTGGGACTGGTTATATTTGGTAACTTTAATTAATTAAAAAAAAAAAAGTTGGCAAGTTACTCCAATTTTCAAAACCATCACTACTGTCTATAAATGTTTTTCTCCAAAACTGATATCCATGTAGAGTTGTTTATAGTAAGATACTGTAAAATCTACTAAATTATATATGATTTTCCATTTATCAAAAGAAACTTCTTTGAAAAATAAAATTAAGACCAGCATTTTCATTCTGTGTTTTAAACTACTAGATTTCCATGATGACAGATGAAGTAAAACACTGTAAGGTTAATTTTTCTCTTTTACCTATTAAGTTGACTCGTCCTGGTGCACGAGCATAAAACTTGGGAGCTGATCCAAACTTGGATATAAACATCTCCTTCAGTTTCTGCAATCTGAAAGGCAGGTTAGAAACATTTAGAAGGACTATATTTGCATAAAAGACAGGAAGCTTCAATGCTTCTTGAAGAAAATTCAGTTCAGCTTCCTGAAGTATGTGGAATTTTCTCTACTACATCAGGAGTAACATTAAACTGGTTATTTCTGCTCTTCATATAACATTGAAGACTCTACTTAGATTTTGATTTTTATCAATTTTCATATTTGGCACTACCCCATCTTTGTATAAATACATTATAGTCAGATTATCCCCATGAATTATGACAGCATTTACTCCACAGGATTCCAGCAAAAGTACTTCAGGTTTTCCATTTAGAGGTGCCTGATGTGCTACTGAAAGTTCAAAGCAAATAAACTTTGTCATATTGCTTTACTTCCTGCAACTGTAAAGGTACCAACCTTCTGCCTGATGTTTGCAAAGTTGGAATACTTTAGTGTGTCATGCAGAACAGCAGGAAAACGAGGGCTGAGAACAGATGAAGCCATTTATTTTAGTGAAGCATAGGAAACTTGATAGTAATTCATTTTGAAACTACCTTAAAGCAAAATTTTAGTCTACTGACAAAAATCTAGTAATAGGAACCCTGATAAGGTTTCTACATTCAATCTAAATCTAGAACTGGAAGCCTACTTAATGCAAAGTGGAAGTAAGAAGACTGCAACAAGAACCAGATGTTAGAAAATTCCACAATTACTTAGTTTCTACATCTTTGTGTTACTGTTCAGCTACATGTATGCAAATGTTTCATAAGGTTTTTATAAATGGAAAGCTAAAAAATTAAATTTGTGGTGGTATTTTATTTTTTAATAGATCTTTCAGTACCTTTCTATCTTTGTGCCCAGTTACAAAGCTGTATTAGGTCTATGATTTCTCCTTCTTATAATCTCCCCTAGTATTGACTGGTATATAATCCACCAATTAGCAAAAGCAATTTCTGCCATTTCATTGTTCAATCCCTTCTCTAGATCGCATTAATAATATTATAGTCCACCGGGGAATCTGTTGGCAGAATTCTAGGTGTTAACTTTATTCCATTTTGTGTCAGTATTTAGAATGCTGCTTTGTTTCACAGATATTTTTATAGTAGCGTTGGTACCAAGAGACAACAAACAAAGCAGTCATGAGGGCATGTTTATCTAAGTGCTGATTGATCTCTTTTTTTAATGTGGGTTTTACAAGCAGGCGTGATGAAAGGCTATTTACAGGCTGTGGCCTTGATGTTGCAAGACGCACACTGCATTTCAAGCACCTACATCGAGAAGAAAATTGTCAGGAGCCTTAAAGCAAAGAGGCACAACTTCACACTTCCAAGTCTGGAAATGCCGGACTTGTCGTATCCGCGGGATTGGCGGTGCAAATGAAGTAGCCGGTGTTTTAAGAAGTGCCGTAGCGCAGCGCTAAGGCAGGCAGAGAGGCTCGCCTGTGCGCGTGTTGACTGCACACACCGAGCGCGGCTCCATGGGCAGGAGCAGGCGCTGCCACAGGACGGGCCAGGCCAGCGCTGCTCCAGGGCCTTTTACAGCAAAAAGGACGAGAGAATAATCAGCATTCCCCAAAAACTCTGGGGAAAATGATGTAGGCGAAATGATGGATGAATAAATGAATGAATGAATGAACGATTCCTCCTGCTGCCCCAGCGCCACCCTGCGAGGGGCGTCAGGGCGGGCCGGGATGCTGTGGGTGGGAGAAGGGGCCGGAGCCCGGGCAGCCTTCGCTCGTGTCAGGGAAAAACCTACGGAGTGTGCACGTTACGTGTCCACGCCTCCTCGCACCTCAGCCCGGAGCATGAGGACGGGCTTTCCCACCCGTCCTCCCACCTCCCCCGGCCGCCCGCAGACCGCCCACCCGCCCCGGGATTCGCGGCGGCGGGGTCGGGGAACGACCCACCCACCTGGGCTGCTCCACCAGCTGCACCGGGAGGGCGCTGGGGCTGTCCCCCGCCATGGCGGCTCCACCGCGGTCACGGGGCCCGCGAACGCCGCGTCCTTCCGGGCGGCAGCGGCGGCGGCCCGGCCCCGTCCCGCCCCGCCGGCCGTGCTGGGCCCGGGCACCCGCGGCCCGCTCGGCCCCAGAGCCGCTCTGCCCTCGGCCCCGTGCCCGCCGCAGCCCAGCTGGGACCGGGGAGCTGCTGCGGCGTGCCAGAGAAGTGTCTGGGGTTTTCCGGTGTTCCTGCCCATGCTCCTGCCAAAATGCACGTGCAGTGAAAATAATAAATGGACAGGCGCATCCCTCACGGCGTGGAGGGGTGGGTGTCCCTGTCCCCGTGTTTTTTGCGGTGTGTGGTTCCTCCAGCTCCCCTCCCAACAGGCAGCCTCGTGGCTCCTGTTACCCTCCGATTAATGGCTACAGACGCTTGCACGGAGCTGAGCATTTCAAGTGTTCGTAGGCTGTTCACTCAGTGTTTTGGTGTATATCTTTGTCCATTTCAGTATCTTACTCATCCCATTCAGGGAGCTTTAACTGCTCAGACTGAAGGAAGCACAGTAACAAATCTCATTGTGGGTTTTCGAGGTAAAATATTTATTTCCCCCTTAGTACAGTTGCAGAATACCAACACAGCTTTTAAAAGACTTGTCAGTAGCTGTAGGGGGGGGAAAAAAACAACCCAAAACCCCACTGTCAGAAACCGTAACAGTATAAAATGACCAACAACAGGAAAACCTGGAGACCTAGTAAATATTGCAGATATATCTGGGCGTCTCTGAGAGGCCCAGGAGATGGGAAGGCAGAGCCGGTCTGTTGGGGGGTTTGCCTCACTCAGTTGAAGGCAGCAGCAAAAATTGGCATGTAAAAATCTTTATAAAATCATTGCTTTACAAGGCCTGTGGACTTAAAGAATTCAGGCCTTTAAAACTGCTGCTTTCGTATTATTTATTTATGAAGAATGCAGCCCAGGTAAACAGTTGAGCAGCACTGAGTGAAGCAAAAGGGAGCTGAACAGTGATGCCGGTCACAGAAACAGGCTGAGTTTTCACAGAATGGGTCAGGGTGGAAGGGACCATATCTGGTCCAACCTCCCTGCTCAGGCAGGGTCATCCCAGAGCACACGGACCAGGATTGTGTGCAGATGGTTCTGGAACATCTGCAGCCAGGGAGCCTCCACAACCGCTCTGGGCTCTCTGTTCCAGTACACGGTCAAGTTCTTCCTCATGCTCAGGCTGGCCTTTCTGTGCATCAGTTTCTGCCCATTCTTCCTTGTTCTATGGGATGGCACCACAAAGAACAGCCCAATTCTATCTTCTTGACACCCACGTTTTACACAGGAGCCCCTCTCAGTTGCCTCTTCTTGAGGCTGAACAGGCCCAGCTCCCTTAGCCCATCCTCATGAGAGGTACTCCAGACTCTTGGCCAGCTTGCTAGCTCTCTGCTGGACCTGCTCTAGGAGTCCGATATCTCTTTTCTACTGCAAGTCATAACTGCACACAGTACTCTAAATGCGGCCTCATCGGGGCCGAGCAGAGGGGCAGGATCACTTCCCTCGACCCTCCCAGAGACGCGCCAGTCACCAGACTCGCAGCCTCCGCGGGGGATCCGGGCTGGCAGCGCCCGCGCCGGCCCCACGGCCGCGGCCCGGCCCCAGCACGGCGCGCTCCGGGCGGCAGCGCCGGCCCCGGCGGTTCCGGCGCGCAGTGCCCAGGCCCCGCCCGGCCGCCGTTGCCAGGGGCCGGTCGCTACCAGAGGGAGGGAGCCGGCGACGGGGCGGCGCGGATTGGGCTCCGAGCGCCCCGGGCCGGGGGCGGGAGAGGCGCGGGCGGCAGCGGGTTCCGGGCGGAGCGGAGCCACATTGGGCAGCGCCGCGCGGGGTTGTGGGAGAAGGGGCCGTCCCCGCCGCCGCCCCCCGCCCGTCCTCCGGCCAAGATGTCTGACATGGAGGATGATTTCATGTGCGATGATGAGGAGGACTACGATCTGGTAGGGCGCGGGGCGGCGCGGGGGCTCCGCGGTGCAGCCGGGGGTGCGGCCGGCGCGGCGGCGCTGCGGGCCGTTCTGGTGCGGCGCACCCGCCGCAGCGGCCGCCCCGCCGGGTGCTGCCCCGGCACGGAGCGCGGACACCCAGGATGAGTTTCCCTCCCGGGGAGGAGGGTGCGGGCAGGGGCTGCGAGGGGCGGGTGCTGCGGTCGGAGCAGCCGCTCGGCCGCCTCTCCGCCGAGGAGCAGGCCAGCTCGGGCGGGCAGGTGGATAGGCCCGGGCCGGTGCCCGGCGCCGCGCTGGCCCCGTGTCCCCCGCAGGGCTCCCGCTGAGGGGCGGCTCCGGCACGCCGCCTCCTCCCCTCTCTCCTCCTGCCCCGGCCCGAGTGTCGGGCACGAAGTGAGCTGATAAAGTTGCCCGCCTTTCTCCGCACCCGCGACTGCGAGAGGCCCTTGGGGGCAGACACCGTTCGTGCGCTTGTGTGAGCCACAAAGTGAGGCAAAAGTAGGGGGAAGAGAAAGGGGAGTGAGGAGAAATGGCCTCACGGCCGCTCTCTGATCCAACGCGCCGAAGGGTGCACTTATTTCTAACTTTTTGTCTTTGTAGTCTTTGTAACCTTTTTGTTTTTAATTGTAAGGTTTGGAGGTTTTCGTGTTACATTTAGTTAAAAGTTAACATCAAGTTTTGCTCTAAGCTTTTAAAGTTAAAAAATTGCTGCTTGTTCTGATTAATTATAATTGTATTGCTCATATGTTATGTTGGAGCTTGAAGTTTGCTTGTTTGGGTTTTTTTCCCTTAACTTTGATTGGGTTTTTAGAACTAGAGACTTTTTTTTTTTAAAAAAGCTATGTATGTTATAAGCTTGAGAGTCTATTTAATTCATTTCAGCTAAACCTGTGTTAACAGTATTACAGTTTCACTGAAAAACTCCAGACACTTGCCTCTGGAGGACTTGCTTTGTGTCACATTATTTGGTAGTCAGTGCCACTTAGGAATTCACTTACAATGTTTACCTAATTTTGTTTGGGATAGTTTCTGGGCAGTTTTTGTTAGGAACTGCTTAGAATGGTTGGATGACATTAGATATAGAATAAAAGTATCTGCTTTTGGTTTTGAGGGCTTTTTCCATTCATTAAGGAGTGCTTGTTTGACAGGCATCGTCATCAATACCTTATGAGTTGCTCGTGTCACTATTCCAAAATTTGTTTGTGTTCCCCTTTCAGTCTGTGAATGAATTCAGATACTGTAGAGACAGGGTTACTGAAGGAAATACACAGAAACCATTAAAAACCTTTTGTTCCAAAATTGATTCCCATTCATTTTTACTAACACCGAAATTTGTGTCCTGATTTGAAATTCTGTGTTGGTTTTTTTTTTCCATGTGATACAATCAGAGGAATATTAAAGACAGCAGAATTAATGTTCCCTATCCTTTCACAACATGAGAACTGGGCATGTAGAGAAACCATTGGAATTGCATTTTTCAGTCTATACAGATATGAATAAAAGTGCAGTTCAAACTTGCACTGCTTTATGTCAGTTTTCTCCAAGAATAATTAGTCTAGTGCTTTTTCCTGTGTTTGTTTCTTCTGAAGTACTTTATTTCTCTTTGGAAAAACCTTCCTGAAACACCTTGCTTGTGGCAGATTTCCACTTCTGACTGGAGTTGCTTTTACTGGAACATTTTCATTCTCATTAATTACCCTTAGCTCAGACCTTTCAAAAATTTT
This sequence comes from Passer domesticus, assembly GCF_036417665.1. Classification (NCBI taxonomy): domain Eukaryota; kingdom Metazoa; phylum Chordata; class Aves; order Passeriformes; family Passeridae; genus Passer; species Passer domesticus. Next base: position 10,220,941 of record NC_087487.1, on the reverse strand, counting down.
AAAATACTGCTTGTAATAATTAGGAGCACATTAGTTTTTTTTTTTCTTTTCAGTGTGTAACACCCATGTAAAGCATCAACGAGTACCCAAGCTTCAGATTTTTAAAATTTAGTTTCAGTTCATAATTGATGGGGGAAAAAAACCCAAGAATTGAAGTGTAAAAATATTCCAGCTAGATTAGTTTCAGCATTCTGGGACTAACAAATCATGATTGACTGTTGTTTTCAAAAATGCTTGAGACTGTAATTGTAGTGTTCCACAGAACTGTTTCAGAAAAAAAAAAATTTAAGGGCCCTGAAGACAGGGCCTGATTTCTTCCTTTCATGTTGATAGCTCATTAAATTAAGAGAAGTCTGTGAGGGGATGTGTGATTCTCAAGTTGAACGTCACGGCTGCTGCAAGAGGCTTTGCAACAAAAGAATGAGTACAAGACATAATACTCATATCAGTGCAGAATTGAAAGTAAAAGAGCACATGTGAGTGCTGTGAATACTTTTAAAGAACCAGAGGAAAGGCAGTGATTACAGAAACAGTCAATGAAAGAAGCAGCTATTTTGTCAAAATATGGTGAAACTAGGTTCAGGTTTCCCAGGGTAGCTGCAATCATAACAACAGCAGTGAAGACTCCCCAAAAAATTAATTTTGTCAGCTTTTATTAGAGGTGATTATGGCTGTTCCTCTGTAATGTGCACTTGACCTGCTGATTATGTAGAGCCAGTCAGTTAAATTTCCTTAAGTATGCAAATGTTTCACACTTGAACGGAAATGTGAACAGATATTCCAAAGTCTCAGATCTTTCCCAGCTTCATCATGGAATTTTATATAATTAGAGTAATTGCTACACTGTTAAACAATTGAAGACTACCCAGGCTGTTGTGGATTGTTTCTGTTTAGTTTTTCAGTAGGTAAAAAGTCAAAAGTTTTACATGTAAATGACCTCAACCACTCCTACAGAAATGGAGTTTATTCACTGGAGTCTTGATATAAGGAAGAAATTCCATTTATATTTGTGGGTGGCTGAACCTAGATTCACAATTTGCTAGTAATGTGCTGTGACAGCTTTGATTATAACATGAATTATTCCACTTTACGCTTCAATGAACAGAATAATGTTTACTGGTCATTATGAAAGCCACTCAATTTTAATTTCTAGTTTGGTGCTGCTAGGTGCCTTACATGATTTCAGTACGAGTTATTTTTACTGGATCCAGCTTGAGGGTGGAGAAGGACAAAGAGGGAAGGACCATTGTAAATTCCATTTTTGTTTTCGGTCTGGGACAAAGGACTATATTTAGAATTGACTTGGAGGCTAAACTCAGTCTTCCTCCAGAAATTGATTCTTCCAGGCACAATGACAACACATTGACAGTTGTTGTAGTACATCTACTGGTTTACTTGTTTTGTTTTAAATAAATAAGGAATCTATGGTGTTCTTAGTGAGTCATCTTACTGTGTTCTGAAATTCAACTTGAAAATTAATCCGAGGAAAGGTTGGACAAATATATTTGCCAAGCAACTTGTCTTTCTGCCTTCCGAAGTTGTATTGTTGCAGTGACTTGTGGAAGATCTGTAACAATTCCAGTGAACAGCCATCAGTTTGCACCCTGGTGAGATGGCTGCAGGTTCATCTAGGATGGCATGACTCAAATACAGGGAGCATCCCTTCAGATTTCTGAGGATTTCCCATTTCAGGATGTGGTGATATTAGGACATGGGCAGCCTTACTGCTCATTTCAAACTGCATGAGTTGGCTCTGTCTTTCTTTCCAACTGAGTGAAATACAGTCCATTGCAAAAGGAATTTTTGTTTGCTACTAAACTTGATAAGCAATCTCATCAGTAGACAGAGACATTATTCTGTCTTTTATTGCTGGATTTTAGTAGATACAGTTGAAATTTCATGTGGATGTTGTCCCCTCTTCCCAATTGCTCATATTTCATATTATCATCATTTTATGGAATACATGTATATGTTGCAAACAAGAATGTGGCAATGCTGCAAAAACAAGTACTCAGATCTAGGGAAGTACCAAATCAAGCATATCCACTTGGCCCTCTTCTCTTTCTTAGTGAAGTTTAATTATAGTAGTATGTGATTTTTAAAAAAGTGTACTTCACAGAGGACATAGAATGTACTGTTCTCTAAATTAGTTATTGTTTCATATTTTATATGGATTCAGCATGTGTTGTGATATTTTTAATGCATTCTCTTCAGACTCGTCTTCAAACACAGAATTAATATATTTGAGGCTTATTTTGCTCATTGCCATAATGTCTCAGAAGGAAGTATTGAGGCAAAAAGCCTGAGAATAATTAGTCAGTAAATTCTTTCTATCGAAACATTGACAAGTGTTGCTAAGTTCTGGTTTTTATTGGCTTTTTTGACAGTTATTTAGGGCTGTGTTTAGAACAGTGCTCTCCAGGATCTGATGTGCAGTTGGGTGTTAAACAGACATAAATTAGATCTAAGTTATGCTGAAAACTGGACTTTCAGAAAAGGATGCACATAACTACAGGAGAGCTGCACAACAGAGGTAGAAAGAAAAGGCAATTTTTTGCCGTACTCTTTACATGTCATAATACCAGGTTTTTCTTTCTGCAGTCTCCTGTCTCATTTCTGTGCATCTTCCAACTGAAAAAAAAAAAACAAAGGCAGAGCACTGTCTTTCATGGAACTTTTGTGACGCTATTGCAAATCGCTGGTTTCACAGACTTCTATTCCTGGTGTCAGCCCTGGTGTGAGCCAGCAGGCTCTGGGTGACTTGCAGAGCTAGAGAGCAGCAGAAGAGAGACCTGGAATGTGAAGAAAAAGAAACCAGGACTCCCAGTGCATGGCTGGGCGTGCAGGCTTCTCACACAAATGGCACTCTGGTTTTTACTCTCGGGGTTTGCCTCTGTTTTTTTCCTCTTTGCTCTTTTGCATTCCAGTCTGGTTGCTTTCTTTATATTCATGTGCCTGAATACCAACTGGCAAATGCACATAGAACCTGGTAGTTGCTGCTTGTCCTGGTGCCTGCAGGTGAGGAAGAGCAAATGCAAAGAAAGTTGTGCTCAGTAGACCTTGTAATGCCATGGTTATGAAACAAAGTTAGCTGAAGCAAAATCAAATTTGTACCAGACTTATTCTCAGAAACAATTGCACTTCATAAAAAAATTAATTGAGTCAGCCAAATGGATGAAATTTGGTAAGATCCCCAGCAATTGACAGTTATAAGTATTTCAACAGTGTCCTTGAAAGATAATTTTTTACAGAAATATAACTCTTCGTATTGTCTTTTTTTCTGGAAAGTTGCCCCTATATAGCTCTTTTCCCCCTACTCCTTTTTTTAAAAAATGTTTGCAAAGTAGGAATTCAGTTCCTGTAGTGGAGGTGAATGATGAACAGAGGAGCCCAAGTTTAGGTACACCACTCCAGTTTTGGTGTAGAAATTAGGGAAGTGCTTCAGGCAAGAGAGGAGACCAGAAAATTGGTAACAACAGCGGTTTTCACAAAATATTTGTATCTTTGTTCATGCAGAACTTGACCAGGTCTGTGTACCACTCTAATAGGTAGAATGGCACACATCTACATCTAAATGTCACTGATACACTGTTACGGTCTCCGTGTCCCTGTCCCTTATTGTGGCCCTGAGCACCGGGCTGTGCTTCAGGACCTGCAGTCTCTGGAGGCCGCACTGACAAGGCTCCTGCCACAGGGGCAGACAGCCCAAGGCCCTGGGCTGCTGCAGGGATGGGAAGGGGCAGCCTGGGAGCAGCTGGGGCTGCTGGATGCTCCTGACGTGCCTTTGCTGCTGGACAGACTGCAGATGGATCCGTGCACCAAAAAGGGTGACTGAAGCTGACTCGGGTGAATTGACTTCTCTGTGTGCTCATTTGAGAAGCAGAGGCTCAATGTTTTAAAGCTGTTTACTAGATAAAATTCTATGAAAACTTAATATGTAACATGATAAAGACTTCTTAAATAAATTGGTTTCTTGATACTAATTTAACTCTTATTAAAACTATTTGAAAGAACAATGTTCCAGACAGAGTAAATGCCATCAGAGGTTTTATCTCTGTTACAATTGAGCTAGTGTAGTAATTTCTCTTCCTCCAAAAAGCAATGGGATAGTTTAGGATTGAATATAACTGATTACATTTAGAACATTCAGATTTTCAATATACCAATGCTTAAATAATATCCTAACTTATTTAACTGCATTTTTTCAAGCTCTTACCAGGGCTTTCTAATTTCTTGAGTGATGATAAAAACTCCAGTTGTTTGTTTTGATGATCCTCAGAGGAAGGAAGAATTCAGTGGGTTTCAAAGAGCAGTTCTGTGTGCTCAGACTGCTCTTTTTTTTCCATTTGTACTTATAATGTTGATGTCCATTTGAAAAATATCAACAGAATCTTAGTTTTAAAAATTCCTGGGCCTTTTACTTTTTTACATCAGCTAGAGATAAATTATATCATCCAGCTGCTTTTATATCTCAAAGTTCTAATTAAGGATGTTCGTCACTATGTAAATTGTTAGGTCTGGATGCTGTAGTGGAAATTTTTAGAGTTATGTAGAAATCCTATTTGTAAACCATATATTTCTACCTAATTTGCAGCAAACTTCTTACCTAGAAGGTTTGAGCTGGGGAAGTTGTTCAGGCAGGAATCAGGGGTGTTGAAAATGAGGGTGAGGAAAGGCTAGGTTCTTGCTGTCTGAATTCATTGTTAAAATACTTTTCTGTTTTCAGAACTGAGAAGGAAATTCATCTTTTTCTTAATTGGAACTTTGAGGACACAGCTTTATACTTTCCTCCTTTTTTTGCTTTTGGCAGAAGCTTAATGTTCTTGCATTTGTATCCTGCTGCACTAAGCCATCTCTGCATCAAAAGAAGACAGAGTGCTTGTCCTTCTGAGTATCAGCACTGGCATAATTAGCATCAGTGCTTGAAATAAGATTCAGAATCTACATGGCTGATTTTTGGGGTTTTTTTTTTAACATTGTCTAAAGATTAATGGCATCAGCCATACTTAGTTTGAGGTTTTAAAGTTTTCACAGCCATTAAGTCTAAATATGTCTTTTTTAAAATAAACCACCTTACATTTTGTGGAAGTAGGAAAGCCTTATCTCCATCACAGCTTTGAGTCCATATCATCATCCTAAGTCTGATGTAAGACAAATAGGCATCAAGTGAGGAAAAAATATAGCCATGAAAACATAAACCAGTACCTTTGATGCATTTCAGTGCATTTCCAATGGGGGAAGAAATATCAATAGACTTAACACTTCTTTATTATGTGAAATTATCTTTATGTGATATTTAAGTGGCATTGAGAAAAATTATCTGAAAAAAAGCTTCCTACATGAATCCACATCCAGAATCATTGCCAGAGCTAAGATGAAAGTTCAGATGTTTCTGGCTTGAGGCTACCAGAGCACGTTGTCTCCTAAAAGGAATTAATTTAGTTTGCTTTCCTTTTATCTTTGCAAATAGGCACTTCTGCCAAAAATATTCCCCATTGTCCAAGTTAACATAAACAAGGCATCGGCTGATTACACATATCTTAAATGCTGTGTTGTTTATTTTTTGGCAGCCTGTATATATAAGGTGTCTGATACAGCTGTTGACATCGGGTGTGTGTACCCATAGCTGCTCACTGGAGTTGGATCAATAGGATAAGGAGTTCACAAAAACAAGCCAACCAAAATGAGAGCCTGCCCAGTGAAATAAGACACTTGCTTCCTGTTTTCTTTGCTGTTTTCAGTATCACGTTTTTATAGTTTTGTGGGAATTCAGAAAACAGGTTTGTGGAATTCACAAGACTTTTCAGTCCATTCATTCTCACTAATGATAGTACTTTGTTGGGTGAAAATAAATACATAGTTTGGCAACTTGCCTACATGTTACAAATAGAAACATTAAAAGGTAGAAGGATAAATGTCTCAAGTACCACGTTTATTAAAACTTGGTTTGACTGTGGGCTCTCATAATTAATTTTTGCTTTGGAACGTCAGCAAACTTAAACTTGGAGAGACTGCTTGCAGTGCAGGGAGAGAGCTAATTTAAAACTTCTTTTGTCTCATCATTTTTTTTGCTCCTTCCTCTGGTTTTGGAGGAGTCCATTGTAGGAATATACAAATGAACAAAAGAATAAATGTGCCTGACGAAATACAGCAAGAGTAAAATCCACCCTAAAGGAGGGGACCTGATTATGTATTGCTCATCTTGGTGCAAGGGAAAGTTACTCTGACAGCAGTAACTTTGAGATTTAAACAGATTCTGTTAGAACAGCTCATCTCCTAATAGCCAAAATCCTGTTCAGAGAAGTCAGCTTGAAAATGCAGAGGTGTGGAGTCGTTTTGAATCGTGTAAGCATCAAATGAAATTATTATTTGAGTTTTATTAGTTTTTGTAATTTGGATATGGAGCATTGCCCTTTAGCAAAAGAAGATAAAATATGCAGGGATTTTTCATCAGAAGTAGTCTCAGAGTACTTCTTAAAAAAATTAAGTAGCAATTGTTGGAAGTAAATACTTCGGTTTCTTTAGCACAAGTGTACATGATGGATAATTATTTGATTAAATTATTGTGCCTGTGCTGCACCCCAACATCTCTGACAGCATTTTTAGCATTTTCATAATCTTCTGCTTCTGAGGGCAGAAGCAGCTGGTGTTATTGTCATTATTCTTTTTCAAAATTTCCTTAGACAAGGATGAATCGCTATGACATAGAAAGGCAGATTACAGAGGGATCCATGGAAGCATTTGCTACCCTCAGGAGCTGAATCATGACTTGTGTGGCAGCTCAGCCAGAGCCCTTTCTGTGCCTAGCGAAGGCTGGATCATCGAGTGCCTTCAGAGCACCAGTGGGCAGCATGTTCTGTCCCCTCCCAGAAATGACATGTACTCCTGGGCCTCTGTGCTTAAACTCCAGCTTTGGCAGAATTTCAGTAATACAATCTGTACTTGTCAGAAAGGTGAAGCTGGTGGAACTAGGAGTTCATTAATCCAGAAAGAAACCTGCTGACAGGCAAATGTTGGTGGATGGTGAGTCTGGCCTAGGAATGGGAGAGAGGGAAGATCACTATGTGGGTCCATACCTGTTATGTGCTCTAAAACCAAACGCTGCCTGTTAATACACAAGCCAGTTGGAGTGACATGTCTTACTATTTTTCAGCAGATTATTAGATGTTCTGAACTTTTTCTCTTCTCTTCTTATTATTTTTTTCTTAAAATGTAGGAATATTCTGAGGACAGCAATTCTGAACCAAATGTGGATCTGGAAAATCAATACTATAATTCCAAAGCTTTGAAGGAAGATGACCCCAAAGCAGCATTAAGCAGTTTTCAGAAGGTTGTCTGTCTTTATATTCTATCTCTTCTTTTTATATGAATTCACATATTAAAATATTTGGTAGCATTTGAGTTACTCTCTGAAATTTTAAGAGTAGGATTTATCTTTTAAATTACTAATGTGCTGAGTTTATTATTGAGTATCTTGAACTCCTGGCTGACTGCCTTTCAGGGTCATTCATAGGGATAATAAATAGAACATGGTATAGTCTTATCACAGATCTGACTTTTTAATCTTGAGGATTTACTAAGTTCATTAAACAGTTCTAAATGTGTTTTCATGCATCAACAATAGAAACCAGATCCATTTGGGTTTTTTAAATGAAATGGTGTTTTCCCCAGTGTCTTATGTAACATTATATTTGCTTTGCTATCTGATTCCAAAGCTTTAAATGTATAAATACTAACAGTTTCTTTTCTTCATCTTTTAAATTTTTAATGTTTGCACACTGCTACGAGAAAGCAGTATGTTAGATGCAACTTTTTAAAGAAAAAATAGATTGTTGCATCTCTTTGCTCATTTATAGTGTATAACAAAAGTATATACATGACTTAAAAAAAAACTTTCTAAAGCTTTTACTTACAAAACATTTCCATAACTATGTTGCATTAAAACCTAGAAGCGTTTCTCTTTTGTGGAGGAACTGTAGTAGTTCAGAAAAGCTTTTTAACATAATTTGTTCAAAATTTAGTTGGCTCAGTTTTGCAGGAGGTGTTACAACTATTTTAGCTTACGTGTTTATGGAGTGGTGTTAAAATTTAGTGTTTGGCATTCAAGTGCTTGCTGTTAGACAACACCAACAATCATGTTCACCCTCCCTATGTCAGCTAAGTTGTGAAAACTGAGGAGATACACTCACTTTTTCAATAATACCAGGAAAGAATAAAATTGAAGAACAGGGCAGACTCTAACATTACTTTGTAAGGAGCAAAGGTGGGGGGGGAGGGCATGTATGGGATGTGTGTATTTTAAACAATTCTAGTTTGAATAAAGCTTTTATAACTATTGTTTTAACAATTCTTCTTTTTCAGGTTTTGGAGCTCGAAGGCGAAAAGGGAGAATGGGGATTCAAAGCTCTGAAACAGATGATTAAAATAAACTTTAAATTGGTAGGAATTACAACTATCACTTGGGAGTAAATAGCATAAATATGTATTTGATCCAGAGACCTTAAGTAGTATTCTAATTTATGGCTCTGACAGCTAAATCTACCAGAACTTGCCTTTTGCAGCCTTTAATGGCTACTACAGATATGGCAGGGAAATGATGTGGTGTTTGCAAGTCAAAGGCAAAATGGATGCAAAAATAACTACTGTAGTCAGCTGGTACTCCATGAAAGTGTGAGGCTCAGTCCTTGCTGTGCTGAGGTGTCACACCACTGAAAGTGGTCATGTTTCTCTGTGTGTACTGCACCAGGACAAAACAGTGAAAAATGTATATGCTATGTATGCAGCCATTCCAAAGAGTTGTCTGGCCAGCTCTGTTTTCTTCATTGAGATGAATATTTTAAATGTGTGTTCTGTGCAGTCCTGAAGTTATTTCTGATTCTGCAGGTTATGAATAATGTGGTGATATAAAAGTTTTAATAGCAACCACTGCTGTATTGTCTTTAAGCTTTCTTTTCGCTGTATGTAAGCTTGTAAGATATCTCAGTTTCAACAATTAAAACAAAACATTATAATGTGATTTTGTTTTTCTTTTAGACTAACTTTCCTGAAATGATGAATAGGTATAAACAGCTATTGACCTACATACGGAGTGCAGTTACAAGGAATTACTCTGAAAAATCCATCAATTCTATTCTTGATTATATCTCTACTTCCAAGCAGGTTAGATCATCAATTCTTTCATCTTCATAGTTTTCAGTTTTGCATTTTTAACTGTGGACATTTTTTATGTTTGGTTTGGGCTTAATAGAGTAATTTTAAGTATTCATTAGCTGCCATATGTAAAAATATATTTCCCACATGTAGTGGATTCTGTTAACACAGATAAATCTTCATAAACTTGTCCTTTTTTGGCAATGTGTACCTGAAATTTCTATGTTAATAAATAAGAACTTTTTTTAGCATAGCTACACAATATAAGTGCCCTCTCAAATATAATTTTTAATTAAATAATGTGGGTTGTTTTTCTTTTTGGGAGCGGAGAAGGGAATCTTTGCAGTGAAGTGTTGGTATGCAATAGTGCCTGTTCAGCACACTGTGCTAGTGAGGTACCTGGCCATGGATACACAGCCCAGCTCTTTTTGTGTTGTTGTAGAAGTTTTACAAAGAGTAGGAAGCTCCCCTCGCTGACTACCTGGAAGTAGCACCTTCATATGGAGCATCATTGGTCTTCAGTGCTGAGTCCTTGGTCATCAGCACAATCCTGCCACTCTTAGAAGTGGAAGTTGAATGCCGGGTTACTCCTGAGGTCTAAAGGATTGTCTTAGACTGTCCCTTCTTGGCAGAGGTCATTGTCTCTGGTTTGTGTTGAGCCAGACCCGGAGGAACAGTCTGGAAATCTTAACTTGATGTATAGTCACAGATTTGTTACCCTCAAAGGAACAGTGACCATGAACAATACTAATGCATTCTTTGTAGAACCCTTGTAAAAGACAACACTCAGCACTTTAATTTCCATTTCAGATGGTTTTTTTTTTGTTTGTTTGTTTTATGCAAAAAAATAGTTTGATGCACTCAAGAGCTTTCTTCCACTCAGCATTGGTACTCCAGAAAGAAGAAGGCATCTTTTCCTTTGACCATATTCCTCTTTTTTGTAAAGCATATTTTCTTTTTGATATGTAAATTATTTGTATTCTTTTAAGTGGGAATAATATTGCCTGTGTTTGTTACAAAACATCAGAGTTCTATTCCTTGGTTATATAAGATGGGTTTTATAAGGTGGCCTTCATTTTTCACAGATGGGTACAAATCTTAAAATGTGAATACTTTTTAATTATATCTGTTTCATATAAGAAAAGGTAATGTAGTTAGTTTGGTCATTTTAGAAGCTGTTTGCAGTTTAAATGCAAACATTAAGTAGATGCAGATACCTTTCTTATTTTGAAGATCAAGCATGCACTTTTAGTTTGTTCAGATTGACTTTATTAACAGGTACAAATTTGCTGTTTACAATTATAGAATTCTGATTTTTTATGTCAGATGGATTTGCTTCAGGAATTCTATGAAACAACACTTGAAGCTCTGAAAGATGCTAAGAATGATAGATTGTGGTTTAAGACAAACACAAAGGTAAAATATATAACTTCCTATTTTTTACTTTTCTTTGACACCTTCAGCTAATTCTTATAATTGTAAAATTTTAATAGACCTCAGCACTTTAACTTTCTTTTCATTACAGCTTGGCAAATTATATTTAGAACGAGAAGAATATGGAAAATTACAAAAGATTTTGCGTCAGCTGCATCAGTCGTGCCAGGTACCTTTATATTCTAAATCACTGTGGCTTAGTAAACAACATTGAAGCTTTTTTTTTTAAAATGTATCTGTTGTTGGCCTTTGAGGCAGTTTGCTGAGCTTTAGTATAGAGGGAAGAAATACTATGCCTGGTTCTATTTGTTATCGGCTTGATAACATGAACAAAAAATGCTAAGTGCTTTATTCCTTCCTTAAAGATGATTTTTAAAAAATTATTCACAATTGCTGATTGGGTTTCTCTTCAGGTGCAAGGATGAGAAGCACATATTGATAATCTATGATGCGTGGACATTCATTTTAAAATATAACAAAGATTCCAAGTGAGCTTTATTCAAAACTGAAAGTGCAGTTGATACTTTCTCGTCTGGAAGGAGAAAAAATAAATTAGCCATGCAGTCTGCTGTGCTTGTTTCTGACACTTTTCCTGCTTCAGTATGGAAATAGGTTACAAATATCTGGGAAATGGTTCTGTTAGAGGCAGCAGAAGAGTCATATGTGTTATCTATATATATATATGCATTTGTGTCAGTCATTGTATTTATATGCTAAGAGTGTGGCTTAAGGAAAGTGGAAAAGAATTAAAGTTTTGAGAAAAACATTTAATGGAAAATACTGACGTTTTAAATAAAGGGCTTCAAAATGTAGTCTGTGGTAAGTGCTTTGAGTACATCAGAATTTCAGAGTTTCAGGAATATTCTTGTTTTTGACAGGAAATTACTGTGAGTATTTGGTTATCAGTGTTTTACTAGTATAAAACTGAAATTGCTGTTCTCTTAAAATTTCACAGTATTTATTACTTAATCTGTCCTAGACTGATGATGGGGAAGATGATCTTAAAAAAGGTACTCAACTATTGGAAATCTATGCTTTGGAAATTCAAATGTATACAGCACAGAAAAATAACAAAAAACTTAAAGCACTATATGAACAGTCATTGCACATCAAGTCAGCCATTCCTCATCCACTGATCATGGGAGTTATCAGAGGCAAGTTCATCTTGAAATTTTCATTTGTCTTCTGTTGCGGAGATTTGTTCCATGAAAATCTGATAACCAGTGTTTTTTTCCAGTTCCACCTATAAAGACAGAGGCTTCTGTAGATTCAGTCTCATCATGTTCTTCTTGCAGGACTTCAGCTCTGCAGTTTTGGTGCCCAAGTACCAGAGGCACTGGTCAGAAGGGCAGGACAGTTGGCTAAATAACTGTTAGGAGAGAAGCAGTAGAAAGAGAAGAGGAAGAGTTGCTGTTTGATACCATGGCAGGCAGCAAAAATGAATGCAAAGGCATCTGCAGGGCATAAAAACAAAGGCTTGACAGGACTGCTGGCAGAAGGCACTGCTGGCAGAAGGGACTGCTGTTCCTGCAATCCCCTTTTATAAATTTGTGTCTCACCTCGCTAAAACTCAGCAGGAGCCAAAGGGCTTTAAAATGTGTTTGAAAATATTATTTATTATCTGCAATAATGAACTGCAGTGGAAACAAGCCGTGTGTCTTGGAAAAAAAACCATCTTTCTTCAGAACACTGTTATGCCTTCCTCCTTTCCCTGGTGTAGATACTGCGCAGACAATCAGGCAGCGGTGGGTACTTCAGAAATAAAAGGATATAAAAAGTATTTCTCATTTTTTTCTGGGTGGTTTTGCTCAACAGATAGGGAAAATTCCATAAATATACAAAGTCTGTTGCCACTGAAATGGAGATAAATTCTATCCCAGTTTTTGCAGTATTTTAACATAATGGTGACGTAATTATTGGCTGTGAGGATTAGTGTTCTTTAAGTTCTATGGTGTAGGTTGGGTTTTGTTTTTTCTTCTTTGGAATGGATTTATTCAAATGGCAGTGCTGTATGTTAAGGCCCTAATGCTTTTTTTCCTAGTGATTTCAGAGAACCAAATGACTTCTGAAAATGTTTCAGTAATCTATTTAGAAATAGCATGGAACTTGAGTACAATTATTGTAGTCAGTAACAAGCACACAGTGTTCCTTTTCATCTGTGTTTTCTTTTCAGAATGTGGAGGCAAAATGCACTTAAGAGAAGGAGAGTTTGAAAAGGCACATACTGATTTTTTTGAAGCATTCAAGAATTATGATGAATCAGGGAGCCCCAGAAGAACCACTTGCTTAAAATATTTGGTCTTAGCAAACATGCTCATGAAGTCTGGAATAAATCCATTTGATTCTCAGGAGGTATTTTTTTCTTTTTCCTTCACACACACACACCCACCACCCCATCCCCTCACCCTTTTCTGAATATATAGAGAAATTACCCAAACGATGGAAATGGAAAAAAAAAAAATCTGAATTTGCATATTATGCTTTCTGTTCTGTGTAGGCTAAACCATACAAAAATGATCCAGAGATTCTAGCAATGACGAATTTAGTAAGGTAAGATTTTCCTTTTTCTAGAGAAGGGAAAAAAATGATAAAAAGGAATAAGATATGTTGTCCAAACTTGAAAGGGAATATTTTTAGAAATGGCTTTTCTCTGCACAGTTAACACAGTTATTCATAAACATTGGGCAAATTGTTTTTCTTTAGAAACTTACTATGAGAGACCATAGTATAGATGCCACACTATGTAGGGGTATAGAAGCTGTGTACTTTTGTCACTTTATGGTGTGACAAAACCCTCATTTCTCCCCGTAAATAAAGTTGTCCCATCTTGTACTGCAACTGGTCTTTTTAGGCTCTGGCTGATTACATAAAATTACAGAAATTGAGTTGAGTGACATCTCATACCAAAGCCAGTAGAATAATTTGCTGCATGGATATGTCATTATTTCCTAAGTTAGGAAAATGAAACTTAACTCTCAGTGATCTCCCGTATCGTGAAAATCAAAAGGAAGCCTCATTTCCTCTTAGGCATCTCATTACCTGTACCTTCTAGTGTATGAAGGTCATTAGGTGAGTGAACTGGGGCAGGTTTTGTACACTGGGTTTTGAAGCTCTCCTACTGTATCCTCTCTGGCCTGCTCTGCTCCTTCTCCCATCTTTTCCCTGCATAAGAAGTAATGTCTGCTCACATTTTGAAACAGTTGATCCTGTGTTGGAACCAACTGCTGTGATACTGCTGTTGTGCTTTATCATTGTATACATACAAATTTTTTCTGAAAGTGAGGATACTCATTATTGACATGGTGATTGAATAAATTACTTGTCAGTTTATTAAGGGACTATTTCCAGTAACTCATTCCACTTCAGAAGTGGTTTTTTTTCTAATTCACTGTCATAGTTTCATGTGAATCTGAGGCAGAAGGAACTCCAGATGGCCTTACCCAATCTGATTTTATTCATATTTCTAATTTAGATCTTTTATCTTGACATTTGAGTATAACTCCTTCTTTAAAATTAATAATGTAGTTAAAGCAGTATTGATAAGAAATATGCAAAGATAAAATTAATTTCAAATATTGCAATTATGTTTTTAATCCTTCCTATACTCTACAGTGCGAACTTGCATGCTTTACGTATGATAAAAAGAATTGTAAAATAAACAACAAAATATACTGAATTAAAATTTCTTTTATTATGAAGTAAAATTTACTGGTTTCATATGATACAGTCCATGCCACTCACATAGCTATTTATAAGCTGCTCAAGTTCTGCCTTAAAACTTAACAGGTCTTTTTCTTGGCCATTTTAATAACAGATGAATCTTTTTTGACCAGTTTCAAAACAATTTTAGAATGTAGAGAATATGAAGGACAAATAGATGTTGTTATTAAAATGTTTGACATTAGTATTAAGCAGAAGTTGAAAGTTTTGTTTTGAAATAATGTTTTTCAAGAAAAAGGCCTTTCTTCAGAGGTTGTAGCTCTTGACCTTTAAATGATGCTGTGGTGACACCTTCTTTTGCAGTGCTTTCTCAGATGACAGGATTGACTCATGAAAGGATATATACACAAATAAACTATAAATAAAAATCTAAAAAGTAAAATTATTCCCAAATTACTGATGAATAATCCTGGAAATCTGCATTTCTTTCTTCTTTCAGTATTTTTAGCATTCAGCTTAAGCTGGACGTTGTATAGACAGCAACAGCCTTGTAGACTCTTTTTAGCTCTTATTTGTTCCATAAAGTATGACTTCATGAAGCCAAAATTCATGTAATGATACTTTTCAAAACAGGGTATTTAAGAATAGCTTCTTAAAGTACAAAAGTTTTGAAACTAGAGTGCACTTGTGGAACAACTAAATGTTCATACCAAACTTCAGTAAATGTTGCTAAAATTGAAACAGGAGAAAGGTAATTTCTGTTGCATTTCATCTTGAAAACGAGTTTTTGCATATGAAGGTTCTGAATATAAATATTTTCCACCAGTGCTTAATACAGGTTTTTTTAGAAATTGTGGAACATAATATTATGAGTATGTTTTACTTTTAAAATTAATAATTCAGTCCCTTGTTTTTTTTTCTGAAGTGCCTATCAGAATAATGACATCACTGAATTTGAGAAGATTCTGAAAACAAATCACAGCAACATCATGGACGATCCCTTCATAAGGGAGCACATTGAAGGTATTTTAAAGCCTATGATAATCATTTCTGTTTTCACTACTTAGTAAGCTCCTTTTTTTTCCTTCCCCCACCTTGGTTTATTTTTCTTTTTGGTACAAAGAGTTCCATGTAATTACTTGTGGATTATTCCTTTACAAGTTATTTAGAAGTCGGTCAGGGCTAACTTGCATCCAGGCGTGTGGCATGACTGCAAAGATATGCAGAACTGATGGAGAAAGTTCTAGAGGAGTGGATATTGTAAGTTATGGTGGTGTTAAGACACTTGAATATTTTGAGTATTTTTGGAATAGTGAAATGAGACCAACCCTCACCTGTAAAGATGGTTTGTGTCAGTCTCATCCAGTTTGATGTTTGCTAGTTTATAAAGTTAATTTACTGCTTCAGATTACACAAAAGACATAGACAATGTAATGAAGGTTGCACCAATAAATATGTAGTAATATGTGAAAGGGTGCATGCTCTTAATTTATAACTTGTAGACAACAGTTGGAGTTATAGTACCTCTACGTAATAGAATGGGAGCACATTAACACATGCCTTTCTGCTCCATTAATGTGACAAAATAAAGTTACCTCATCCACTTTTCATGCATCTGAGAATTGAAGGGTCTCTTCACTTGAACACGGTGCTCAGTTCTTCAGCTAACTACTGTTATCAAGAGTGGTCTGACTGTGGCAGTGCAAGATCATTTAGCTGGATAGTTACATGAAACAAAAGAGTTAAATCCAGAGACCTGGTTTTCTTATACTTGTTTGTAAAAGAGAACAGGGCAAACAGCAGGGGAAACTAAATATAACCCACTGCTGCTGTTCCATGTGGACTGCAGAGTCTTGGAGGGAGACTCAGTAAGATTGGAGCTGGATGCTCATGGAGGGAGGTGTGACAGAACTGGAGAGCAAGAGCAGGAAGATGAATCAAGGCATTGAATGGAATTGAGTGGCACTTCTTATGTGCTGCTGATGGCTCACCATGTTCACTCTGTAGTGATACACAGCATGTTCATGGTTATGTTTTCATGCCTTGCCTCATTGTTTTAATCTCCAGAGTTTATTGAGACACATAATCTGGTGTTCTGTGGTATATTATAGAAACAGTCCTTGTTTAAACAGGTAAAAATGGAACTAGGTTTTTTTTTCTCTGTTAATTTATAATTATAATTTATGCTTTCATTTTATCCAACTCTCTTTTAATAATGTAAAAAATTATAAAACAATGACTGCACTATTTTATCTAAGCAAAATGAGCCTCTCCACACAGACCATTTTATACAACTTCAGTTCCTATTGTAGTTACTCCATTAGGCCCTGATCTTTGAAGGTAGCATCTTTCTGTATGGAGTGGTATTGCAGCTTTATTTCAATACTGTTGTTTTTACAGTTTATGTTTCCTTCTCTTACAGAGCTTTTGCGAAACATCAGAACACAAGTGCTTATAAAATTAATTAAGCCTTACACAAGAATACATATTCCTTTTATTTCTAAGGTATGTGTCAGTAGCCTTGCATTTGCTTAAGTAAATGATTAACTGTGAATAAAAGCTTTTAAATAAATACAGTGCTTCCAGAAATAGAACATCTAAAATACACTTAAACCATAAAGTACTAATGATGCACTGCTGGCAGCTTTGCAGTGCAAAAATGTAAATTTCAAGTGTCATCCAACTGCTTATTATAATATGTACTATGATATACTTCTAAAATACTCAACTACCATATTCTACTTGGTGTAGAAAAATCACATTTCTTAGGAAAAGTGTAAAAAGTGAAATTTATATAATAAAAAATGTTATTATGAACATACATTTAATGGACGTAAAAATTAAAATTTTAACACCTTTTGCTCATAAGCTGTCTTCACATGTTTGTGTTGTACGAGTTACAGAACTGTGGCAGTAGAACAAAGCAAGTATTGCCATAGAATCCCTGATTTCACTGCCTAATCTGCAAAGAATGAAATAAAAACCCAGTGCTTTTTATTATAAAAATGTAACAACTATTTCCATCTCCTGTGGGTCTGTGATTTTGCCTGCAAAAATTCACAGCATTACAAAATACATCATGAAATATTAGGGTTGCCTGGTTTTTATGCTTAAATTCTCTTTAGAACTTGGTATGCTATTTTTTTAAGCTAGACTTAACGCTTGTAGAACTTGCTTGAGCCAGAAGATGCAATTATGTCTCTAAATGGTTTTGGGTGCAGATCCATTCTTTTTTGATAATTGTTGGCTTATTTTATTTCCTGGGGTTTTGTGGTTATGGTTTATTTTGTTGTTATTTGGTTTGGGATATTTTTTATCTGTTTGTTTTTTCAGTAAGTCAGCAAAGGAACTCATATCTGGAGCTTCTAAAATTTTGCTTTCACCTCTTCAGCTTTTTCTGAGAGGTTACTGGTCTCTTGGTTCTTGACCATGTGTCCTTGGGTGGAGGTCTTTTGCTCAATAGATCATTACTGAATTGATACTTATGAACAGTAAGAAGCAGAGGTTAAACCAAATTCTGTATATGAAAATAAAGATTGGAGGGTTTAATGTTGCAGAACATAGTAGCAGCATCATGAGTTTTCTTTTTGTTTCAGGAGTTAAACATAGATGTAGCTGATGTGGAAAGCTTGCTTGTGCAGTGCATATTGGATAAGTATGTACCTGATTCTTGATTTTTGATCTTTGACTACTTTAAAATAATCAAACTATAGAAGAAGCAAAAAACCAGTATTTTGGGACATTGTGATAATAGTGGTTGATTGTAGAAGTGAAAGGTAATGGTGTTGAGTTTGGATTTGCTTGGTTTCTGAGCAGTAAAGTATATTTGAAGGATGGGAGCCAAGAAAATTATACAGGGGGATTGAGTAGCATCATTTTACTTTAATTCTTAATTACATAATAAATTCCCTGAATTGTTATGAAATTATGAAAGTTGTTATTCTTAGTAATTGCTGCTTACACCCATGTATATTTTTGAATGCATTTTCAAGTTGACAGATTGGTAGTCTGCTCTCTTAACTAGAAAAATTTAACTACAATTTGTAAAACCTATTTTTCTGGAGAGTAACTTTTTATAACTACTACAAATATATAATCTATACATGGGCTTGTATTGTTTGACTTCTCTTCACATAGATCTCCATTTTTCGTGATTCTTTGACTTTCAAGAACTGTTTCTGTCATATTGCTTCAGACTTTGTGTGGGGTCATAGCCAAGCAGATAAAACATGCATTGCCCAATGAATTAGTTCATTTGATTGCCAGTGACAATGACAGCTTAATAGGCAGTACTGCCCAGGACAGTAATTATACAAGTGCTGAATTCTGAAATGGACTTTGTGCCTCTCTTGTATAAGACCTCTTATTTTACCTCTGATTCATTGTTAGCTCCTATTTCCATGTCCATTAGCAATTTATAGTTTTTATTTATTTACTCCTAGCACTATACATGGCCGAATTGATCAAGTCAACCAGCTCCTAGAACTGGACCATCAGAAGAGAGGTGGTGCACGTTATACTGCGTTAGATAAATGGACCAACCAACTAAATTCTCTCAACCAGGCTGTAGTCAGCAAGCTGGCCTAACAGAAACCAAGCTTCTACAAACCTACTTAAGGCAACAGTGCAGTGATGTAAACCTTAAAAGAACTGGGAATGGCAAAACTACTGTCGGTTGGTGTGCCCTGAAATTATTGGAGTTATGGCAGAAGTGCTTTTTTGATCAGCTGGTTTGTGTTTTGCTGCTGCATTTATCCCAAGAAAAAAACAGCTTTAATCTCCAGAAGAAAACCAAAATGCCACGGGATTTATGCTGTATTGACATCTTGCCCTAAACATACAACATCCTAGTAATTTGTCAAGGGGCAATTAATGACCAGAGAGAAGATTTTTGTCATGATTTTAAGTACACTGACACGTTACTGTTGGTTAAATTTAAACATGTTTTACCTGCAGAAATTCTCTCACAGAAATAACCTGCAATAACTTGAAATGCATACCCTTTTGAACACTTCCTTTTCTCATGTATAAATTGAAATGTTTGCTGCATTTTGCAAAATGTCAGTTCTCCAAAAATGTGTCCATATATTTCTGTACCTGCAGTGTAGTAAAGGTTTAGAAGAAACCCCATAATTATAGTGGCATACTGTCACTTAGGTTTCAAGCAGCAAAATAAACAGTGCAGTTCAGAAATTGTACAGTTTGTTTCTTGATGTGCTTTCATTATACTTGAATTTTACTTGTGGTATTTTTAAAAGAAAATAGGTATTACTTGATCTCATCATATTTGTGAAGATTCTCAGTCTAAGATACGGAGATTCTGCCCCTTGGTATGTGTGCTGTTGATTTTTCTTTCTTTTTTCCCCTTGAAATAGTGAACCATAAATACTAAAGAGCTGACATTTAGCAGTCTTGCTAACTGACTTTTAGCTTCAAGATGCCAAACTATTATCAGTCCTGTCTAGTTATGTTGGTGGGTATTTGGCATTTCTCAGGAATATGCTTGGATTTTATTCTGCTACTTTAAGAATAGAGATTTTCCACACAGCTGGGTGGGAATAGAGATGCAGACCCTGATTGTTCTCTCTTTGCCTAATCTGTGGTATTTTTGAGCAGATTCAGTGTACACAAAATGACACTGTGTGTGTGGAGTGGGGACCAAGTGCAGTGACCTTGCTGGTAATGGAATCTGTTCTGTCCCAAACGTTTGGATGTACTGCAATCCCTTCAGAGCTGCTGTTTCCTGCCATAGTATAGCCAGTGCCTTTTGTGGCCTAAGATTTTGGGATCATCAGGTCATTTTAAAATAAATACAGTGTTGACCACAGCAGATTTTATTCCTGTAGCAGATCAGAGCTGACAGAAAAATTCTCTTGCAGGTCTCAGAAATGTAGTAAAAAGGGTCACATTTTCCTTAAATGCAAGTATTCCAGTTTAAAGCAGAGAGTAGTGGGTGATGGTACACAAGCAGTGCCACAAAGACATTGTAACAGCAGAAGGAAAAATCTGTATGTAGAGTAATTAACAACACCTCAAAAATAATCAAAAAGTCTAATAAATCACAAATGTTCATCACATACATGCAAGCCAGCATGGCAAACTCAATGTTCTAGGGCAGGATTTAAATTGGTAACAGGATATAATTAAATAGGATAAAATTAACTTCAATCTGAGGAATAGTATGTCCCTTAGAAAATTATTTTGCTGTGCAGTTGTCAAACCAAGTGATTTTTTTTCCTAGTGTTTACACCATAAAACTTAATGTGTACTATGAGTAGCATGATGTTGAATTTTGGGTGAGAATTTCTTCTTCGCTCATGTATTTTTTTACCAATAGGTGTTTTTAGTTTATCCACTTACTTAAAATAATAGTAAAATTTAAATTTTTAAGCAAAGTTTTTTTCTTTTGTAAAATCTGTATATAACATTTGACTAAAGCACTTTGTATTTTGTTTCCTTATAATGCTGTGATGTGTAATGTAGCTTTTACTTTGAAGAATCCAGTAATACCTGGTGATGTGAAGTTGAATTTAACAACAGTGCACAGTCACTGGGACCCTTACCTGCAGATCTTTATGTTGGATAGCAAATCTAGCAGGGTTCTTCCTCCCTTGGGGACGAGGGATTGTCACAGCTCTGTCAAGGTTTTCCTTCCCATGGGGACAGGGGACAGTGTTTGAGCATTTGTTTGAGTAGGTTTCCTTTCTGTTCCATTTCCCACCACCCCTGCTGTGGGAAGGAACAACTCCACTCTTCTAAAGGAGGGGGGAAAAGAGAACTGTCCATCAACTTAAATCACTGAAAATAAAAGTCTTCTTGACTTTGTCTGTTGTATCTCATGTAACCTTTTCCATCCCAGCTATGTCTGCTGGGGGGGCATTTTGGCATTCTTGGATTTTTTTCAAGAAGGAAATGGGAATACTGCAGTACCTCTTGTCATGTCCATCTAGTTATCTTGTTTTATCTTTTTCTTCTGAAGGGCTAATTGTTGTAGGACTAGTCCAAGTAGTGAAGGACTCTCAGTCTGAACAGTGAGGGCTAGCAATGTTTCTAGACAGAAAAAGGGTCAGTCTACCTCTAAGAAATGGTTGTGTGTTTTGGCATACTTCAGGTCTTACTCGTGTGTACAGTGCCTTAGCATCTGTGCTCTAGGCACATAAGGAAGATTTATATAATCCCTAAGGGATTCTACCTATTTTCTGAGTTCTCACAATTCGTGACCTGGAAGATGAAGATTTTCCTTGGGGAAGTACTGAGGAGCTCTGTTGTCATACAACTGCAGCAGAAATCAGCAGTAGTTGCTGTAACCCACCTACAGCCCCTGGTGGTTCTGGTTCTGATGTCATTTCTGTCTCCTCAGGAAAAGTGAACAAGCACTTGAAGGAAGAGGGTGAATGATTTTTTTTTCCCAAGAAACACCATTGCACTGCAGGTTGTTTGAGATATGGTAAGCAGCCTCACTGCATTCTCAGTCTCAGGTCCAATAATTAAATTCCTGCAATTGTTAATTGTCAGAGCCACATTTGTCACAACTACTTGGGTGATTTTATACATCTCTTGTTGCTGCTGGTACAAGACAAACTGGCATTTTAGCTAGTTACCATAACACTGTTTGCAAAAGAACATTTTAATGGCTGTTGTAATCTTATGTAAGATTACAACAGTGATTAAGCTGTGTATATATAAACCCTTCTTTTGAGTTGCTGGCAGCTTATGCATTAAAACAACAACAGGCAAATCTGGGAGGATGTGGGTGCTATGTCTGCATTTTAGATTTTTATTATTATTTTTAGTCAAACATACTTTGAAGGAATGTATTCTTTGTGCATCTCAAAGTCCTGTTCTAATGGATTGGATCTGAAACCTATTTCTTTTCATTTTCCTATTAAATAGGCCTGAAAATACATTGAACAACAACAACAAATGCCAGAAAAATGGCAAAGCAGCTGAAATGCACCCAGCAAAATAATACAATGAAGTTATTTGAATTTTAGTCTGTAAATAAACTCCTATTTCATAATTACTCAGAAGTTGTCAGCTGTAAAACATTATGGCTGTAATTGAAGATTGTATTTTCATATTTTTTTCTTTGAGAGGTAGTGAATTAATTTCAGTAGGAACTGTGTATGTATGGAGTAAAATTACATCACTTGGGACACTACCCCTTGCTTTCTCAAAAATACAGCCTAAATACAGAACTAAATTTCTTTATATAGATGGTAATATGGAATTTAAATTTAAAAGTGTAGCTGTTACTTTATTATTTTCAAAGTGCCAAAAATATATTTTAGAACCAGGTTAGTGAACTAGGTAAGCTACATTACAAGCTAGTCAGCTATTTAAATGTTAATTAAGATATTAAGAAAGGATTATCACCATCTTAAATGCCTCTAACTGTGTGGTAAGATAGATTGCAAACTATCTGTGATAGAATGATTGCATATGTAGTGCTAAATTTGAGATGTAATAGGTGTAAGCATTACAGCAAGAGTGAGGGCTAATCCTTTCCTGGCCGTGTCAGGAGGAGTTGCAGGGCAGCTCTGTCCTGGCAGTGGCAGAGCTGGGCTCCCTCTGCCTGCTGCCAGGCAGCAGTCGCTATTGGAATCATGATTCCCAGCCTCCTGGAGCAGTTCCCAGCTCACCTTCCCTCTCTGGTTCCAGTTCTGCTCCCTGCTGTGGCTGCCGGTGCAGGACACCTCATGTCCCATGACCAGATACACTTCGCTTTGTGGACTTGTCTTTTTTAGTAATTATGCTGATGATTTTAGTCCCAGGCCAGTAAAACTGTTATTTTGGTGTCTGCTTTGTTCCTGCTGCCTTTTCCCCTTGCTCACCCTGGCAGCCTCCAGCCCCACGAGTGCTGCAGTCCCTGTTCAGGTGCTGCTGCCGTGGAGCTCAGTCTGAGCCTGCCTGGACGTCAGGGGCAGGGTGTTACTGAGCAGCCCTTGCTTCATGCTTCCATGCCAGTGCCACTCAGCCCATACAAATGTTCAAGCTTTCCATATAAGAAGCTGCCTTGACTTCAGTGAGACGTGTGTAATCAGATCCTTGTGTTTCACAGGACTTTGTACCCACTAGATGTAAACAGAGCCCATATAAGTAAGGGTGTGAGTAGCCACACATGTGCTGTTAGATTTGCTTGTAATCCTATGATTTGAATTCTCAAGACAGTCATTACCAAGTGCCTTTCCATTTTGCTGAGATATGTTGGTTTAGTCTCCCATTTTTTATTTTTGTGTCGACCTAGATTTTCTTCTTCATTTGATTTGTTTCCTCCATTGTGTTCAGAAAGGATATCTCCACTACCCTGCAGATGCAGCAATAAAGTCAAAAACTTAGTAGCAAAATTGCAGTCAGCACCTGCTGAGTTCAACCATTTTTGCTTATGAACTATTCACTTACTCCATGTTGCAGCAAAGAAGTAGCAATAATTGTTTACAAACTGCCAGCTTTGAGAACTGGACCCTTATGATTGAGTATGAAAAATCAGCTGCCAAGGATGTTCAAATTTAATCATGGGCAGCTACCAAGTATTTTAAAATTCAACAGGGTTTGTAGAATTTTTTGATGGCTTCCTTAAGAATTTTGACACTATCAAGTTCTCTTACACAACACTCAATCAAGATGATGTTGTAACCAGATACCCTGGCATATTTGTGATAGCTGTGGATAGAGGATCTAACATAACTGGTTCTGAGTGCTTTGGTTTGTTTTTCTTTTTGGTGATAACACAGTTAAATTTTATGGGAGGCTTGAGTTTTTTTCACCTGAGTGGCCACTCAGGTCACCCAACACGATTTTCTGTATTCTGTATATTGTATAGATTTATGTAGATCTCATGTCTATTTAATCACTGCCCAATTTAGATCTTAGACATTCCTGTTATTTGAGTGTGCATAACAGCCCTTTCAAGTGTGACCTTTCTGGTGGTATGTATCTTGGGAAGAAAAGAAGAATTTCATAACAGACAGCCTTGCCATAATGAGTCATTATTTTTTAAAAACACAGCAACTATCTTAAGCAAATGTCATAATACATATTCCATGGTCAGCATCAATTTGAACAAATTAAGCTGCATTCCACACTGAAACACTGGTGTGATAACACAAGAAGACGATTGTTCTAGTTGTTTCAGTGGGATTTTTTCACTGTTTTCTGTCCAGTCAGGCAAGTTCTCCCACATTACTTGGAGATGAGAAGTGATTAAGTTTGAAGTAAATCTACCAAATTTCACACAAATAAGCAAAACACATTCAACTACTGGAAATGAAATACAATTTCTCAGTAGAGATTTGTTGTTTAAGTGAGAAGTTTAGGTAGCTTATGTTTCATAATTATTTATCTGTAGATTTCCATCTCATATTTATCAATTACTGATGAAATGCTGTTCCATTGCATCAGCTGAAAGCTCTGTGTACAACCAGCTTAACACCCAGTTTTACTTTCATGACTTCTTGTGTTGAAATAACAAATCTCATTGTGTAAAAGCCCCTGGGAACACAACCTCATAACCTCAAATTAGTCTGTCTTACCACCTTGAAATGGCTCCCCAGCATTATAAACACTTATGTGAGTTCTGCTGACCATTTAATCTTGTCAAGAAAAGTGCTGGGTTACAGAAGTGCATATAAAGCACACAACTGCTGCAGCTTCTCCAGTTCAGATGAGGTTTCTGTATCAGGACACTGCAGCAGCTCTTCTCTCCACTGGCAGTAAAACACTGTCCTCACTGAAGTTAGTAGAAACCTGAAAGTTCAATTTAATTAGGATTACAACCTGGCCCACTCCCTTTCCTACATGCTCAATGGGACCTATGAATTTGTGTACTGTGACCTCATGAAAACTTAAATCACACAACATCCGTAATGTTGCAGACATCTAGGCAAAAGTTACACTTAGATGGTGATCCTGATGATGTGGATGGAATAGCACAGAAGGCAGTGACAGTCTGCACAATTCTCTGTTTGTTTCATCTGTTCACAAAATGAGATCTTGCTGTGCCATGCAACAGCCCTCTTCATAATCCCATATGTTACATATGAAGTTATAATGGTGAAGAGCAACGCCAAGAAAGTACAAAGAGATTATGTTGGTTTATCCAATAAATACATTTTTTATAACATAGGAAAAATTATGTGGTATCATAAATCTAGAAAGATTAATTATAAAGTAAAGGTTCAATATAGGAAGCTATAGCAAGATTAGTCTGTGAAGACATTCTTGACAGCTTCTACTGCTGTCAAATTCAGATACTGGCTTTTTTACTTGTTTCTTTAAAAAACAAGCCATTTATTCCTCAAAAGAACCTCTATTAAGCAGGAACCTGAGTCATGTATTAACATGTAATGCTTTTATAATGTATTTCACCTGGAAGCGCTTGAGAGTCTGATCTGGGATATCCTTTCTATATTTCTTTCACAAAGGTACTTAGTCTAGTTCTGTTTTTTTTGTTTTTTTTTTCCCTTGCCATGAATCAACCACGTTGTAAATAAATCATGCCTCATTTCCATTAAACCCAAGGCAGCAGACCTATTAGCTAATGAACGCGGGGACCGCCCCTGCAGAACACACGCAGGGATCTGTGTTGTTTTGCAGCGCAGGCTCCTACACGCGTTTCCCATTCTCCGGGCTCGGGCTGAACACGGCCTCACGGATTTCACTCGTAATTCACCTCATGTTAAATGAAGCAGGGCAGCAGAATAAAGGGACGTCACAGCAGCCGTGCCAAAGCTCAGCATCCCCCGGCCTGCTGCCGCCCCGGGCCCTGCCCACACGGGCCCGCTCCACGGCCCGCCCTGCGCTCCAGACGCTGCTGCGACATTTTTAGATTTCTGCCTCTAAATAAATCACGGAGTTCCTTGGTTTTTTTCTTCCCTCGGTGTTCCAGATAATTTCAAGGACACCGTCGGCCCGAGCCTCCCCCGGCGCCGCCCGCGAGCACTCGGGCCCGCAGCGCACCTGCCGCCCTCGCTCGCCGCCGGCGAAACGGCCCCGGGCGGGGGCAACAACGCTCCCCGCGCCTATTCCCGCGGGTTCCGCACCGCTTGTGCCACGGCCTCGCTTGTTTTCGGGCGGCCGCAGCGCGGGAGGGGAACGCCCGCCGCGGCGGGAGCGAAGGCGTTCCCAGCCTGAGCCCGCCCGGCTTCCGTCTCAGCTGGTCCCTCCCGCCGCCCGTCCCGCCCCGGCCGTGGCGTAGCCGGTCCCGGTTCCCGTGATAACCGCGAGCGGGGCCGGCGCCGCTCCGGGCGTGTGCGGAGCGCGGCGGGGGAAGCAGCGCCATGGGGGAGGCGGCCCGGGCCCTCCGCCGCCCTCATTAGAGCCGCCGCCCGGCGCAGCTGGAGCCATGGACAAAGCGGACAAGGTACGGAGGGACCGCGAGCAGCCGCGGCGGGAGGGGCGGCGGTGAGGGCGGGGAGCGGAGCGGGCCCGGCCGTGCCAGCCCCGGCAGGGCCGTGGGCAGCGGCGGCGGCGGGCAGGGCACGGCAGGGCGGGGCGCGGCTCGCGGCCTGCGGGCGGGGGGCGCCGGGCCCGCCCGTGAGGGGCACCGGGACCGGCCCCGAGGAGCCGCCGCCCCGCCCCGGCGGAGAGCGGCCCTGGGAGGTGCAGAAAGGGCGTTCTCCGGGCTGGAGCGGGAGCTCGGTGTGTGTCCGCCGCCGCCGTGCCCTCCCGGGCGGGAGGCGTCAGGCCGCGCCCGGCCCGGCTGTCCGGGGAGCCGGGATCCCGGGAGCGGCTCCCCTGGGGGTTCGGAACTCGGGTCTGTTCTTCGCCCCCCTGTTCCTTCAGGCTTTGTTTCAAGCTTAGGGGAGTATTGCAGTTAGTGACATTTAGTTTAAGCCTGCCTGGTCAGTAGTAGAGGCTCGGTTTCTCGAGGAAGAAACAGGTTTCTTTGAGAACTTAGCAACACAATCGAGGTGTCACTGTTGTTGGTTCCTGTAAATGTCACGGTCGGGTTGAAGTTTTCAGTGATAGGGCACAGCTGATGGTCTCATAGCTGAGTGGGTGTAGCTCACTAATTCTACAGGTCGCTATGTTTTTTTCTTCCGTATTAAAATTGGCTCTGTGAGGTAATCAGTTTGCATTATTCTTAAGAGCTTTTATAAGTGTGGGTATGAAGAAACAGAAGCAGGGACTTAAGAATTTGTATGATTTGTTGCATATGTGCAATAAAACATTTCATCATCAGGAGGTAGTTCTAAACCATGTATCTGAAATGAATGATGTCATCTCTTAGAGCCTGATATTACTTCTAAGCCTCTGTTTCAGCAGAATATGTTGAGAATTGGTGATTTACAGTTCTTTGTTTCCTAGTTTTCAGCTTTGGTGTCTCCAGGGGTTCTAATAGTAGGGTTAAGGAATAAAATAACACAGGTTCCTGTAGCAAAGTAGATAATGACTAATAATGTACTCTGTAAAGATAACACTGCTTTTCATTCTGTACATATATCTAAGGAAGTTTGTGAACAGTGTGTCTTATTACAGTCTGGCTCCCACTGTGGCTTCTGGTGTTGTAATGATTTTAATTTTTTTTTTAAATACTTTTTATTTGCCTTCATGTAGAAAACCTGATCTTATTCTGTAAAATTTACATTTGTCCAATCTGTAGTGCTTTTTGCTTTAAAATTTTGGAATTTGGTGTGGTGTTTTTTCCCCCTTTGTTTCATCTGCAATTAGTACTGCAGTACACTTGTGAAATATTTATTCCTTGTTGCTTGAGCTCTTCAGTACTGGAGGTTCACACGTGTTCTTATCAAACCACTCTCTTTTAATCTGTCAAATACTTCATGAAAACAGTTGTTATGTTATTTACAGTATAAAATGTTGACTCTGAGTGTTAACTAAGTGCAGTATTTCAAGTTGAAGGTGTAGGTAAGCTCTGAAGCAGGAATCATCTTGTTTATTATGCTTGCAGCATATCAGGTCCTGTTGGTTCCTTATCCCCTAGTAAGGCTTCTAGGCAGACAAATAATTAATACCTGATGAGTTTCTAAAATGATTCAACAATCTTGTTGCTTTTGTCTGTTCATTATACAGTAGCATCTTGATTAGGAGACTCCTAGATGCTTTGGGTTTGACCCTTTTGTGCTGTAAGAATTGAATGTAATCATTTGTTACCAGTGTAAGTGTTTGGTAAGGTTGCATCAGTTTTGGGAGCCATTTCATTTTCTCTTTTTTTATTTGAGCTCCTTTCTGTGCCTGTACTGCATGACGTCTGATAAATGAGTATTGAAGCCTACAAATGTGTTAGCAGTACTCATTCTGTCCTTCTTTTCCCTCAGAATGCTCTCTCAGGCACAGTATGGTAACTGTATGTGCTTATAGGAGTAACTACTGTGGAGTTGGAGTACGAGCAGCTAGGACTGTTGTGTTAGCATGGTAATTCAAGAGTAAAGGAAGAGCTTTTGATGGGTAAACAGACTTTTGTGGTGTTGGCTTAGTGAATCAGTATGAGATTTTTTGGCGACCTAATTGATAAAGATGATATTGCTTTTGGATTGCCTTTAAGGTTTCTGTCACCTAATTTCTGATATGACTTGTTATGATATGCTCAGTGATATTTTGGCAGCTGACATAGATAAAAATGGAGTAAAGCTGCTTAAACTCAATTATTTTATGATAGGAGTAGTTGTAATTTTTGTAGTGGGTGTGTAAGGTTACTTCTGTCTACACCAGAAAAAAAGTGTATGGGTTTCAGCAGTTAAGTGTAGGTTATTTTCCTACAAGAAAGAAACAGCATCATCTGCTGAGTTTTCTGTTTAAGCAGAATATGACAGAAAACTGAAGAGAAACTACTTCCCCTTTCAAAGGTACTGCTGTGCTTTGATTTTTCTCAGTCTTACACTTTTGTCTTGCTCTGTGATTAAGACAGTTGGTTCCTTTAGTACAGTTGAGAAATCAGGTAAAGTTGCAAAATCAGTGACCTGTGTTTTGTTTTAGTATTGCTTAAAGACAGCCTGTTCTGCTTACCTCTGCTCTTTGTGACCACTCAACAGGTGGCTTGATAATGTGATTGTCATAGGAGTAGGTCTGGATCAATGCTTTGTGCTCTTTTATCCTGTCCAGTTTCCCTCAGTGTTTCTTACCTAACATGGCAGATTTTTCAACTGAGGAAAACTGGAAAACGCCTGGTTTCCTGTACATTGCTTTCTTTTGAATCTTGAAAGTGCAGAACAGTTTTGGATTTTGTGAGTTTGTGTTGTCTTAGTTTAGAATATGTTCTTTGGGGAATTTAAATGTTATTGATGTGATTCTGTGAATATCTTAACTGTTTGAGAACAAAGTTATTTATCATTGACTAGTTTGTAGAGATCAGGAGACTGATTTGCATAAGTAGGTTGGATTAATCCTCTTAGTACACTGTCTACAAAGCACTCAGATATTACTACTTCATTTGGGGAGCATGAGTTTGGAAGTCTGTACTATTAAATGCTCTAAAGTAGGTAAGTGAAGAGGATCCTTTTGGTAGCTTTATGTCTTTAAACAAGCTCTGTGTGAGTATTAAATTTTAGTTTTCCCCCCTTTTTTCTTAGAATATTCTGGCTTTGAGTTTAAACATGCCAGCTTGTTGTGTTGTGCCACTTGCTTGTTTTCTATATATAGGTAAAAATGTTAAATATTTAGCTTTGTTATGTTCTGAACATGATCCTTAATCCTGTGAAAGGGAAGAGAATTATGCACGATTCCCTTTTTATGAGCTGAGGGAAAAGGGAAAGACTCACTTCATAGTGTATTTGCTTTAAGTGCTGTGTTGAAATGACTATGTTAAATGTAAATAAGGAAGATTAAATTTTGTGCTTTGTTAAATGGCCTGCTGCTGGTGTTTCCAGTTGGACTGCATATTTACCATTCCCGACGTATCTGCCACTTAGAAGCAACTAATTATAGAAACAATGACTTCCATATTTGTAAAGTTTATCTTAAAATAGATGAACTGTGATTTGCCTTACTACTAACACAGCGTTTAAATGATGAAATCCAGAATTCAGAAGCAGGATTATTTTTCTTAAAAAAAAAAAAAAAAAAACACCCACCAAATTTTGAACTATGTTTTTATTTTACTTTGGGATGAGACTTCTTGTTTCCAGACTTTGAGACAGTAAAACAGCTGATTTTATTATAGCCCTCTGAGATGTGGCATCTGTGTCTATTTTCTCACCCTGTAAATGGTGAGATTGATATCTAAGCGTTCTCCTCTGAGAGCAGGATGACAGAGATCCTATTTAATGGAAAATGATGAATGATATTAGGCTACAATGAACAAAAACTTTTCTAAGATTAAATGTACAGTGCTATAACTATAGGACAAAGTTTACCAGTCTGTTCCTGCTTGTGTCATCTTCTGTCTTTGCAGCTGTTGATGACTACAGTAGCTTTTATATAGGAAACAAAGGAGCTCTTCAGTATATGTGCTGTCTTGAAAGACTTGTAATTGTTGGACTGAAATATGTAATGAGCTACTGCAAAATGTTTTGTAAATTGAAACTAGGGGTATCTACAAAAGAGGCTTCTGTCTAAATCTTGGTTTCTTCTGAAGGGGTGTGTTTCCAGTAATAGACAGCTGATTGAAAATCTGATGTTTCAGCGTGACTTAAATGTATACTTAGAATTGAGTTTGGTTATCAAAGGTTGATTTCAATAAAGCTTTGTTTGGCTTTTGTGATGTGAAAGGTTGAACAAACATGAAGAATTTGCAGTCAAAAATAAGTTTGGTCTTGCAGTATTTGCTTTTAGATGGCGTGATCAAGCCACGTAGTATTTTGTATTATGGTCTGACCTTGCATTTACTGATGGCAGTGGCAAAGCACTGATCTGTTTTAGAGGATGCGGACTCGAATAAATCTCAATACTGAGAGAGCAATTAAAGCATAAACTTGTATCACACACGCTCTGTTGTAAGGATTAGGGAAAGCGTAGCAGCCTTCTCCCAGATCTTTTAGTGTTCCACAAATCTTTCTTGTCTGTGGTTACAGACCAGTGGCATGATCAGTCCTGTTTGTGCTGTTCGTGTGCACTTGGCACTCCATTTCTACTGTGTGGGTGAAATCTCTGAGGAATTGTGTTCACACATATTTGCATGCACTTTGTTTTATGCATTTTCTTGTTTGCTTCTGAAACAAAAAGGAGCTTGTCTTGTGTTCTGGAGTTTACTTCATTTGTTATTGGTTGCATTTTCCCCCTGAGTCTTAAGCATGTCAGTATTTAAAAAACCAAACTCCCCACCAAACTGCTTCTTTGCCATTGTTGTTTCTGTAGGTCACCAAAGGAGCCTTCCTGTTAGAAGAAATTATAAGTTTCAGTAGGAGATACCTTCTGTTTGTCCAGCTCAGTGAGAAATTAGCAGCACCTTTACTTGAGACTCAGTTGATTGATGGTTTTTCTTTTTGTTTCAATTTTTCTGCTTACACTATGAAGGAAGAAGGCCATTTATCAAAAAGAGGAGGTACTTTGCTGTCTGTCTTCACCAACATTTCCTCCTAGCTGAGAAATCTATGGTCCTAAAAAGATCTGCTAAGATAGCTTTGGACAAATTAGCTAGCGTTGCTTTTTTGTTTTCCTCACTTGTCCAGTGAAACCACTGGTGTCTGTGAGATGTGCTGAGATGTCTGGAGAATCTCCCTGCACAGTTGATTCTGTTGATGTTTTGGTTTGGTTAGCAGTCTGACCTGACTTAGTACATTTGTTTCCCGTTTTTGCTTTAAGTTTGGTAAGTTTACTGCCCTCATCTGAACACACAGGCTGTGTGACACAGAACTCTTGAGGTATTTTTGAAAGACTGGTAAAATGCTCTAAGGAAGCAATATGTTGAAGTTAATTTAGTTTAGTTAGTGATACATGAGCTGCCTTTGGTTTCTACCCCAAAGTGAAAATGAGGCCTTGTTGTCTAATGAAATGTGTAAGTTATGTGAGAATTTGATGTATTATGCTTGCA
This sequence comes from Passer domesticus, assembly GCF_036417665.1. NCBI lineage: Eukaryota > Metazoa > Chordata > Aves > Passeriformes > Passeridae > Passer > Passer domesticus. The sequence goes on along the minus strand of NC_087487.1, from coordinate 10,188,771 downwards.
GAATGATTTTGAAACACCTGTACTGAGGTTTCTAAGTTTTCAGTTGCTGTTTTGATGAGTTGGCATATATATGTGTGTGCATTACAGAAAAAAACCCGCAAAATTTGAAAACAGAAGTTTGCCCTAAATCCTTTGCCAAAACAAGTTTATTGAAAGGATTAAAAAACCCAACTGCCATAAACCAACCAAGCCTGTAGGCGCAGACTAAACTGCGCAAGAGAAGTGTTTAAGGTATAATGTATGTAAGAGGTATGTGAAATACAGTTTTGATTCCTTTAAATAACAGGCACTCCCCAAGTTCTGTAAGCAAAAAAAGGATTTAACTTTCAAATGCACCCATATGTGTTTATGATTACAAGATCTGCTGTATCTTTATTTTACCACTACAGGTAAGCTAAACTTGTTTTGAGCTGCACAGAAAATGATAATTAAATATATCAGGTAATTGCTCTGTCATAGCAATAGTAATCATAACCTGTATAAGGGACTGGACAACAGGAAAGGAAGAATTAAAGTTGTCTTTCTAGTCTGGGCATCTCTGAATTGTTTGAACCTGATAAAACCATGCAGAATAATGTGAATTATTTTCCTAAAATCATGAAATTACATGATAAGAGTGTTGAGTCTTGTGGAGGTTTTTAATAAATTTAAAACAAACAAAAACCCCAACATACCCTTTTTTTGCTGGACAGATTTAAATAGGTCAAATTTTATCCAATCCACCTTGGATGTAAAAGTGAGGTAGGGATTATCTTTGAGAATTGACAAGAAATATTTCGCTGTGGCAGCCTTGCAGGTGGGAATCACTCGCTTCCTGCTTGGATCACTTACAGCTCTGTTTCTAATATCTCATGTGAAAGACTGTTCTCTCACAGTCCTAATAATGAGTGATGATATAGCACAATATCACATAAATCATTGTCATGAGACTATTCTGCAAGAGATTTGTCAATAAAGAATGATTTTTGTATTTTCACGTAAATCTCCCAAATAAGGGAAAGAGCAGACAGCCACATAAGAGAGATCCTTAAAATGGGAAATCTGGTCCCAATATGAATGACAAATAGAATGTTTTGACTGTTTTCTGAGCCAGTACCCATTTATTTTTAGTATCTTGGCTAAAGTTCACTTGGCATGTTGTGGTAGGGTAGTGACCAGCAGGTTAGGAATAGTTGTTTGACAGTTTTCAGTGTTTCCTTAGGAATACCACATTTATAAAGCACTCGTGCTGGTTTTACTCCTGCGTGTTGTGTGATGAAGCGCCCTTGGTGTGTTGCTTTAACCTTTTGATTGCTGGGTTGGTTAGAGCAGGGTGCTAATGATGCTGAGATTGAACTCACAATCCCCCTATGGGCCACTCATTAAAGAGCTGGGCTCAGTGACTCTTGTGGGTCTCTTCCAATTCAGAATAATCTCTGATGTAGTTTTTGTAGGCCAGCCCATAAGTGAATTTATTCTTAAGCAAATATTTTTGCCTCACAGCCTTGAAATCTCATAGAAAAAACTCTCTTAGCTTTCAGGGAGGGATTTCAGTGGTGATATTTCTGGTACTTATTATGTGTTCACTGTGGATAAACACTTTAAAAAAAAAATTATGGGAAGTTTTCCTCTTGTGTTGAGGAGAATGCCTTGGAGCTTTGCAGAGGGGTAGGCGAGTCACGAGGCAGCTGAGGGATGTGCCCGAGGCCAGAGAGGAAGCTCTGGGTAGAGCTGGGCTTGATTTGTGTTGCACAAGTTCAGTGCTGCTGCTGCAGCTGCCCCACAGCTTCTCCTCTGAGTGGAGCTTCAGGAATTAGAGGAGTTACTGCAGAAGAAAGGAATGTTCACCCTCTACTAATGATAAAGAAATGCATTTAATTGATATGAAGGTAATTGTTCTGCTGTAGTGCAGATCTTGTTGTACAGCAGGAGTGATCCTTCTCTGTCTGTGCTTACAGAATCAGACTGCCCTGCATTGGAACGGACCTTAAAAATTGTTTGGTTCCAAACCCCTGCCATGGGCAGGGACACCTTCCATTACACCGGGTTGCTCAAAGTCCCATCCAAGCTTGCCTTAACACATCTAGGGATGGGACATCCTTTCATATATTATAAACTATCCATCCTTTCATATATTATAAACTATCTATCTATATGTCTATATATATAAAGTTCATAGTATGGCCATAAGCATTTCCAGAACAGTCATTAAAAATACTTTCCTACTAAGAACAGTGTATCTTGTCAGTTAGAAAGACATTTTTCATCGGGACAGCTGTATTTTCAAAAAAACTTCTGAATTTGCCCTTCCCACCTCTTCCATTCTGCTAAACCAATATGGGATCTTATTTAAGTAGAAGTTTTGGGGACTTGGAGATTCAGACATTGGGTGGGAAGGCTATCTCAGGTTGGGTTGTGGATGTGACACAGAGCATAGGCATGGAGTGAGAAGTGTGTGGTAGGTGTTGGGCCACTTGCTATGATACTGCCAGAGCTCCCATTTAACTGTTTCAGCTCCTGTGGATGTTCTGGAGGTAGTAGCAAGGATGTAAGACTGTCCTCAGCAAACCTTTAGGATTTCATTTTTCTGCGATGAGAGCAGAAAGCCATAACATACAGGTTATGTGTTACCTTTGAGATTATTTTGTAGGCATATGAAAGGAAAAATGTCTGGAGTCCTTGTCTGCTTTATAAAAAATCTTCTTAGGATTTGATACTCCATGAGGTACTAATCTGAAACACATATAATTAAGCTGAAATCTTGTACAAAAAACAAGATTATTTTCATCTGAATGTAAGTTATAGTGGAATACAGAACTTCAGGGTTCTTTGGTTCTGCAGTTGTCTTATTGAATGCAGCATTTTTTGTTGTTGGGGTGTAAGATGCAGCTATGTTGTGCAAAACCATCGTAAACTAAGGATACCTTCAGGATTGAGGGAGAGAACTTTTCTTTGAAGGCACAGTTTAAAAGCTATGTCTAAGCCTTCTTCATGACGACCTTGAATCATAATCTCAACATTTTAAAATACATTCAAGTTGAGCAGATAGAATGTGTGGGGAGGGTTCTTCTGTGATGCATCATCTCTTAGCAGTTAAACCACAGCTTAGTGCTGAAAAGTCTTTTTTATAATTGCCTAGAAACATGGTCAGTTTTGTAGAGCAGTCCAGTTTTGTAGAGCATTACTACATCTTCCATATGTTGGTTTCACTTCTGAAAGCCTACACAACTGTGCTCCACATACAGTGCTAATTTGGTTTTGTTCTGTGCTCCGACTCATATCTCCTCTGCAAGATCTGGGCTTCAGTCCCTTTTAAATTAATTAGTGTTTGCATTGCGGTTGTAAAGGTTAACACAAATGCTAAATGTTAGTGATCTGTATTACACCCTGCATTGATTGGAAGGATGCAATAAGCACTTGCCAATTGTTTTTCACCTCTCTTGGTTTACTGCAGAAATCCTGTAGCCTTGTCATCCATTTGCCTGCTGTTCGTGGTTCTTTGCGTACAACTTTATGAATCTAAATTTTCACAAGCAATTTATGATTGTAATTAATGAAGACGTTCTTTCTTTTCTCTTAAGAATGTCAAGCTGTCAGCTGAAGTAGAACCATTTATTCCTCAGAAGAAGGGTCCAGAAACACTAATGATCCCAATGGCGCTTCCTAACGACAGTGGAGGAATTAATGGCATGGAACCAACTCCAATCCCTAGCTACCTGATCACTTGCTATCCATTTGTACAGGAAAATCAATCCAACAGGTAATAAGTGGTTGTGATCTTCGTGGAAAATGATCTGGTTTTGAATGGGTTTAAACTTGTAGGCTTGAGAGGAGTCAGTGATTCTGGGCTATATATTAAGGGTTTTGTTCACCATATTTAACCCTTCATGTATGAGGAGGAAGTTTCTCTGCATTCAGTTTTTTACCTATGTTCTTCCCTTTGCTTTTCTCCTATCCTATTTTGTTGCCTTTTTTTTCCTGGCTACAGAGGTCTGGTACAAATCCCTCCCAAAGTCACCTGCTGTGCTCTTGGATCTGGGGCAGTCAGGAGGGTTTTTTGTCTGAATCTCTGAATGAAGCAAAGCTTTGGGTGTCCAGCTTGGATCCTGCCATGGTGAAACACAGCATGGTGCCCTGTAGCTGATTCAGTATTTTGTGTAACTGTATCCAGTTTTCTTTACATAACTAGTGAAGAATATGTTGAGTTTAGGAACTTATTGTAATAGAACTGTTATTTTTGAAGGGGTGATCAAGGCTTGAATTTTCTTTGAGTGGGGGAAGACTTACTGAGCAGTTGTCTTTCCTTTTTTTTTTAATAGGCAGTTTCCATTATATAACAATGACATCAGATGGCAACAACCCAGCCCAAATCCTGCAGGACCATACCTTGCTTATCCTATAATATCTGCACAGCCACCTGTTTCTACAGAATATACTTACTATCAGCTGATGCCAGCCCCATGTGCTCAGGTCATGGGTTTCTATCATCCTTTCCCTACGCCCTATCCTGCACCCTTTCAAGCAGCAAATGCTGTAAGTACAGTTACTGCAGAGTGCTCTGAGCGTCCCAGCCCGTCAGGCCAGGTCTTTCCATTGTCCACTCAGCGCAGCAGAAGCACTAACAGGGGACCAGTCATTCAAAAAGTAAGTCTGCTTTTGAATAGGATAAGTAGAGCTGTATAAAGAAAATGTCTTTGCAGAGGAAGCACATATCTCATTTTTTTATCAACTTTTTTTTTTGTGTATGGCAATGTTTGAAAGCAGCAGCAGCAGCTACAGATGCACATAAAAAGTAAACGTCCTCCAGTGAAAAATGTCGCCACTCAGAAGGAGACCAGTTCATCAGGTCCTGAGAACAGATCAAAGATTGTTTTGTTGGTTGATGCATCACAGCAAACAGGTAATTTTATTTTTAAGTTCTGGGTGTATGAAATAACTAGAACTACGTGTCAGTTGTCATCTTTTCTAAAAGAGGGTGGACCTGATTCAGATGCAGGTTTTAAGAGAAGTCTTTGCAGCTCAAAAGGATAATGAGGAAAAGGTGCTGATGGTTGCAGATACCTTCTAAGTATGTCACCTTATAATGTTCCAGTGACATGGTACTCCTGCAGAGACTTTGCCAACTCTTGAAGGAGTTTGCTATCAATGACAGTTGGACCTAGACATAATTCAAATTAAGTGCTGGTTTAATGCAAAGACTGGCTTTTTGTATTTGTTTTTATGATGCGTAGCTTTTTCATGTCTCTTACCAATTCCTGCACAAGTAATTTTATTTTTGTTTCTTGAAGACTTTCCTTCAGATATAGCCAACAAGTCACTTTCTGAGAGCGCCTCCACGATGCTTTGGAAGTCAAAAGGCAGGCGCAGGAGAACCTCTCACCCTGCTGCAGAGTCCTCCAGTGAACAGGGCGCAAGTGAGGCAGACATTGACAGTGACAGTGGCTATTGTAGTCCCAAGCATGGCAATAACCAGGCTGCAGCTATGGCTTCCAGAAATACAGATTCGTGTGCAATGAATGTATGTAAATATAACTGAGTAACTTCACTGTATTTATAGCCTACAGACTAATGAAAATTACTAAATTGGTTTTTTTCCTTTTCAGGTTGTAGAACCATCAATAAATACAAGTAAGCATTGCCTTGACTGGTGAGCTGTTTAAAATTTGGCTGGGTCGCATTTGTATTTTTGCTTTACATGCTTTACATATTTTTGCTTGATCTACTTCAGCATGCTGCTCTAAGTGATCAGATATTTCTGAGGATGTATCTTTACAGATGCATCTTTACAGATTTTGGTGATTTCCAACCACCTCCACTAGACACCTGTTACTTGCTGAATGAACAAGTATATAGCTATCACTAATAATTTATTGACAGCTGTCTTTCTTTAATGGGGTTAAAAAAAAAGCTAGAGACTCCAGTGGTAGCATTCAGACAAAGCTGTGCTCCTGTTTAGGTTGCCCTCAGGCTTCCTTACCCTTTTGGGCTGCAGTTCATACCTGGGTAGTAATAGACCCAAGGAGTTCTCAATCTCCATTTCAGAAGCACTATCAGTGCTTTTTTAGAAGCTTTACATATACCATGGACAAATAGTTGGATTAGTCTGGTAGTAGTAGGTAATGCCAGGGACTGCTATTTATGACTGAATGGAAATTGGTATGGATGTGAACCTGAGATTTCCTTTCTCAATGCTTTGTGGTGATCAATTCTTGGCAGCTTGAATGTTCCATAAAGGTAACTGCCAACATCTGAGAATAGCTACGGAAGTCAGTGTTGTCACAGGAGAATTAGACTTTCTCCAAGAACTTTATTTGTATCAGCATTGTGTTCCTTGCTCTGGTGGCATATGAATCATTATGATGTGTTCTGGATGCTAATTCAGTTTTTCATAGATGGCACTTCTCTTTCAGCTGGTATAGGTTGGACTAATGTAAATTCCCAAGCAACTCAAAAAAAACCTTGGATTGAAAAAACTCCAACCTTTTCTAGAGGTGGAAGACAAGCTGAGCAGAGAAATAATCCACAGGTATGCTGCCAGTGGTTCTCAGTTGAAGTATTTGGGGCTTTTTATAATACGGGAAAATAAGGAATTTGGAGGGAATTATAAAATTAACATACAAAAACTATTTAATGAAAACAGTATAGAAGCTTAACCTTAAAGTCTAGTTGCTGCTTTGCACATTTCTAACTGGTGTGTTTTGTAAGTTAGCTCTATATCATATATATATATATACAATTTAATGTCCTTGACAGTTCTCTGCCTATAGCCTGTGCTTTATCAGTATCTACCTAGCAAGAACATTGCATATATAAAGCAACCTGTGAAATGACGATAGTGTGGGTGTAAAAAAGTTAGTTCAGTTTTTGACCCATTCACACTTCAGAAGAAAAAAAATTCTCAAACTTTCTAAAGAAAGATTTTGATGTGTTGGTGAACTAGAATCCTGTGTTCTCAGTCCTGTTGTCTTCAAAACTTCTTAAAATTTACATTAGCATACCAATTTTATTATTTCTTAATGGCTTAAAATTATTTTATGCTGAAGCTTGAATATCTTTCTGTGAGACTTCCTTCAGTTGAGACAGGATTTCTTTTATTAGTATGAGAGGAGAAAAAAGAAGGTGGCCTTCCTAATTTTGAGAGATTTTATTGGGGCAGGTGATCCAGAGGGGTACAAAGAAAGCTGAAACATTTGCCTTTGTTTAAATGTAGGTTTTGTGTGAATGCTGTTATTGCAGACAAGAAATCTAAGCTCCAAGTGGGAGCTTTGTATAAACATGCCTGTTTGTGCAAACATATGTGAGCCAGCTTGGCCTGTTTAGGTTTTTAGATGGAATTGTTAAATTGTCTGAAATCCTCCTGTTTGGTAACTGTGGGTTTATTATAGAAAGTTTGTGGATGCTTGTATCTGGCAGTGTAGCAGTTCTGCATCTTTTTATAACCTGCTGTCAAATCAGAGCCTTTGGAAGCCACTATTGTTAGTTTATGGCATTGGGAGAGCAGGAAGAACCAGACTTTCTTTCATCCAGTCACAGTTTAGACTCTAAATCTGGCAGTTTTTTAGATATTTAAAAACAAAGCTGGCACAGAAAGTTTTAAATGAGGTTGCCTCAGCCAAATTCACTGTACCTCAAGGCAGAATTGTCCTAGAAACTATTTTCTGTTGAAACTAAATTGGTATGAGGTCTGTAGGAAATTTTCTTGACAAATAGGTAAGTATAAATATGAAAGTCAAGTCATGCACTGGTTTTTGCCAGCTACTCACACATGGGTTTCCACCAGCCTGTCACATAATAAACAGAAAAATGCTTATACCACTATGCTGCTGTCTCTGGCCTTTAGAGAATTGTGTACATGGGCATTGTCAGAAAAAAACATGTTGAAAAGGCAGTAACTGCATGCAGAATAATTATGTAGTGGGAGAAAGTTCTCTGGAGTGATCAAGGTTACAGACAGTTCCTCAGGGTTCATGGCTGTCAGTCACCAGCAGCTCCTGAGTTTCTTCATATTTGGCCAAAAGAAACCTTATTTAAGTTAAAAATTTAAAGATTGTCTTGAGTGGGAGGAATAATCTGGTACTGTCTATAGAATTTTTTTGCAGGCTTTAAAGAAAAAGACAACCAAAAAAACACACCAGAAAGCCCCCCCCCCCAAAAAAAAAAACAAAAAACAACAAACCAAAGCACAATTTACCCTCTAAAAACTGTACCTAGTTGCTAATTAGCAGGGATGAGAAAGCTTTATGTGCATGCACGTACATAGCTTGAAATACTGAAATTACAAAATGCCAATCACACATGTGTTTTTCAGTCTGGTTTCAGATGCAGAGACCACAGCACTTCTTCAGAAAGAATGCAGAGTTTGCAGAAACGACACGAAAAACCTTCAGCTACGAGCCAGGCGAGCAGGGCAGAGCAAAGTCCTGAGCCTCTGTATTTTGAGGTACTGGTGTGTGGAAACTTTCACTTAGTATCAATGCCAGTTGTGGGTGGAATAAGTGATGTTCTCAATGGGAAGTTACAAAACATCTGGCTCCAAGAGGTGTACAGTCAAGGTCACTAATTTATTAGATGATCCCTGCATCGTGTACAGAAAGAGACTTGTATTTGGGTGTTGTGGAAAGTGTAGTAATTCAGCACACTGTGGTTGACAAATTAAATAAGCAGCCTTCAAGTAGCTTTTTCTGTTCACTTGTGAATAGAAATTGGTGTGTTTGCTGGCTTATCCCCTCTAATTGTAGGGATTTTTTATTTTGGTGTAAAAAAGAAAATTTTTCTTCAAAAAATACTATTTGGATACAGAAATGCTTTTCTAATTCTTCATTGTTTTCTATTAGTGTCACATAATCCCTTCTAGCATATGTGGGACTTAGGGATTCAATTTGTTTTTCTACCTTAAGCAGTTTCAGTTGATGCTTTTCAGGTGACTTTAGTTCCATCCTTTTTATTCTTAATTTCTGTATTGTTTAGGATGAAGATGAATTTCCAGAGCTAAATAGCGACAATGGTAGCAGCAAAAGTAGTAGCATCCAGCAGAAGATTTCACCCAAAGTAGTAAGTAATTATTTTCTTTTGCAAAGCATTGTCTTTTGAGACTATTCAATTTGTGTAATTTTTTAATGAATCTCTGGTACAAGACTTATATTGCAGTAATTGTGATGATCTTGGGGTGTTTGTGGTACCAGCCTTGGATGCTAAAAAAATGCTAATTAAAATAAGTGGTGAGGGAAACTCATCTTAAAAAAAAAACCAAAAACAACTTCAGGATTGTTCTCTTTTAAGGAGATTGTAAGATACATGTCACAGACACTCAGTATCACAGACTGTCCCAGGCTGGGACTGCTGCATCATGATGCTTTCATGCAGACATCTCATAAAATTGTTAAATCTGCAGATGTCAGTTTTTCAAAATAATTACAGTTTGTGTAGTTTCTTTAATTTCAAACAGCTTTAACGCTGTGGGAGCAGTTGTTGGAAAGGTACTGGTTTTTAGTATGTGATCTGCTTAAATATTTTGTTGCAGAACTGTGCCTGTAGACTGCTTAATCTATTTGGCTGCTTTCCAGGAAATCAAATCCTATGTGAAATCTTGAGGAGGGGAAATTCTTTATTTAGTATCAAATTGTAAAACCTTCAGAAGCCATCACTGGGGCTAAATACAATAGCTTTCCCATACAAAAATGAAATATAAATAAGTTCTATTTACTTGCTTATTAACTTGTGTTGTGTAGCTGTAATTAATTAGAATGTCATACTGGTAATCAAAACCTTGGGTGATTTGATTTCTGAAATGCTCCATACTTGGTGGTCTGTAGAGAAAGGTCTTTTAATTGTGGTTTTTTTGCATTTTGTTTAAAATTCTAGTTGGATGACTTACCAGAGAATTCTCCAATCAATATAGTCCAAACTCCAATTCCCATTACAACGTCTGTACCAAAGCGTGCAAAAAGTCAGAAGAAGAAGGCCTTGGCTGCAGCACTTGCCACAGCTCAAGAGTATTCAGAGATAAGCATGGAACAGAAAAAACTTCAAGTGTGTAGCACCCTGCCCTCCCCCAGCACTTGGTCAAGAGGAGGATTAGTCTTGCTCCTAATAGCAGTAATCCTTTGTAAATAATGTTGCAGGCACCATTTCTTTGTATTTATTGTATGTGATGTTCCTGTTGTAGGAGGCTTTGTCAAAAGCAGCTGGAAAGAAGAGCAAGACCCCTGTTCAGTTAGATTTGGGAGACATGTTAGCAGCTCTTGAAAAGCAGCAGCAAGCAATGAAGGCTCGTCAGATCACCAACACCAGGCCTCTCTCATACACAGGTATTTCTAATGTGCCTGGCAATGCCTAAATACATTTTGTGCCAACATGAATGTGGTTATCTGAGCATCTTAAATGTTTTTGTTTCTGTCAAGTTTTAGTTTTTGAATATAAGCGTGATAAAAACCTGAGAAGATTATTTTTAATGCATTTCTCAATAAATTACCTGTGCTGTCATCCTCTGAGCTGCAGTACAATGGTGAAAATCCATCTAGAACTGAAGCCTAATGTCTTTTAAGAAGATCTGCTATTCAAAACTCAGTTGTGTCCTGAGAGTAATTCAGTGCTGAAATAAATATGTGAAAGGAGCATCTCTACTAAGGATCTTATGAAATACTCTATGAAAGAGAGGATACCTTTGACTGTGATATGGTGGGATATGTCACTAGGATGTTCTTCCCATTTCTGCTGTTTATAGTCCAAGGCTTACTCAAATCAAATGTTTCTTAAACTGTCTGTTGTTTCTACCATATGCTTTTACCATCTATAATGTCCTGTGGCAAGGAATTGTAACCTTACTACATCCTGTGTAGAGAAACTTTTCTTTCTGCTGTGTTTTTTGGGGATGGAGATCAGTATTGGGCTTTTTTGTGGTGCAACTCAAAATTTTGTTAGCTTTCACAGCCTTTGTATTGCAAAGACTGAGCAGTTATTCCCTTCTTTCCTCTTCTGATTCTTAGATGTCTGTCAGGTCTCTGAAGAGTCCTAGTCTGTTTAGTTATTTAACTCTGGAAGTATCTTTTCTGAGAATCCATATTTCTTTTTCTGTACCTTTGTGTAGTTCTACCGTATCCTTTTAAAAATAAGATCAGACCAGCACAGATCAGGTTATAGTTCCATCATTATTGTATACAGTGGTTTAGTTATGCTTTTTTGCTATGTCTGTATCAACACAACATTAAATTACCTTTTTTAATACTTGCTGCCAAATGCAGAATTGACATTTTTGTAATTACTTATTATAACCCTGCCAATCTGATTCCTAAGCTCTCGTGTGTAGCCTGGAGTCCATCATTATGCACATAGTTACCATTTTCTTTCTGGTGTGTTGGTTCCTTTACCTGCTTTGAGTTTCAGCAGTGTTCAAACATTAATTCAAGTTGGCAAGGTTATATCAAACAAAGCTCAGCAAAGAACTGTTGGCATTTCCATTGGAGACAGCACTTGTTTTATTCTTCCTGGCAAAAGATCCACTTAACTACATGCTGCACTCTCTCATCTGTTTTGTCCTGTCAACTATTCAAGTCTTTAACAACTTAAAATCAACGTTTGGATAAATATTTGCAATTTATCTTACCATGGTCATCTACCTAATAAAGCTGCATGTAGTCTTTTGAGAGAGACCCCTTACCATTTATTAAAATAATTCCTGGAATCCACAGTTTCCCAAAACATGAGGCTAAGTTGAAGAAAGCTTAAAACCATCTGGAAGCAACAATGTCTGATGATGTAATTTTCCTGTCATTATGAACTGCCTTTTTTCCAAGGAAGGAAAATCTACTTAGAGAATTCATCAGTGGAAATTCTGAAAACAGTGTTGAAATAAGGCTGACATGTCTTTTGGTGAAACTAATATCTATCTTGTATTTAGTTGGCAGTGCTGCTCCCTTCCATACCAAAGAATCTGCCAGCAGAAAGTCCTTAGCAAAGGGACAGCCCTCTATGGGTTGCCTTAATCCTTTGGATTCGACTGCCCCAAAAGTGAAAAGAGGGAAAGAGAGAGAGATTGCAAAACTGAAACGCCCTACAGCACTTAAAAAGGTAAACGTGCCAACCTTGGAGTGTTTGGACACACACTCATACTTCAAAAAAATATTAAAAAACCTGTTATTTTCTTAGTTGAGCACTAGTTGTCATGAGCACAGGGCAAGGGAATGATGAGCTTCTGCCTCTAGTTCTGCTAATCTGATGCCCTCTCCTTTGGATCTAGACATATAGCATAACTTTTATATCCACATAATCAGATGAAGTTAATAAAAATATATCTCCATACAGATTGCAAGTGTGTTTTCTTTTTTTAACTGCAGGCAGTAGGACACATGGAAAAGCTTCCATAGTTTTTTCATGTGGCTGATTCCTAGTTTGTAGTGCAATTTAGTACGCTAACCTTAGTTTTTCTTACTCCTTTTTATAGAGATGGGTAAAGAACTTGAAGCAAACCCAAAATTTTTGAGTAAGCTTGGAAATAATTAATTGCTTTTATATATATATATTCATGCAGTCATAAATTAGGTATGTGCAGAAAGCATATGTGGAGATCAGAAGGTAAAATATTAGAAAGTGAGCCCTAAAAATGCAGGCCTTTTTCTGACGTGCCTGTGATCTGAGTTAGAGGAATTCACCTGTTCAGAAAAGTTTTCTAAACTCTTTGTTGCCAAGGCTTTTATGTTGTTGCTATTAAAAATTATAGTAATACCAGTATATCCATGGCTACGTACCTTTGCACTTTCTTTTATAGAAAGGGTTGTCTTTATTGAGGTGCTCATAAAGATGACCAGTATGCCTGCATAAGGTATTCTTTTACAGGCATGGGGATGAGGAATTGTTAATAAGTGAATGTTATGTATCAGAAAGGAAGCTGTGAAAGTACTTAAACTGTTGAAAGTACTGTTTATGTAGAAGTGTGTGAGTATTGAATATGCCATCCATAAAATGCTGCAGTGAAATACTCCTTATGATCAAAGAGGAAACTGAAATGATTTCCAGGGTTTCTATCCTGGCATGATAGGAAGGTTCAAAACAACTTGCTTAACTTTGTGTTATGTTCAGTGAAAGGGATGGTTTTATTTACAAGTATATTTAATTTTCAGATGCTGACAGCTGTTGGTTTTGTTTCTAGATTATCTTGAAAGAGAGAGAAGAGAAGAAAGGCCGTTTATCAGCTGACCACAGCCTTCTGGGTTCTGATGAACAGAAGGAGGCTCATTTAAACTTGACTGCTGACCAGTCTCAGGAGCTGGCCTCTCAGGAAGGTTGGTCTCTGTCTTGAGATGCCCATCACTCCCCCTGAGCTGTACTAATCTGCTTATTTTCATATTTTGTATTTCTCTTCTTATGCCACACAATTGATAGATGTTATCTCTTAGCTTTTTTGACTTTATGAAATACTAGCAATTTAAACCCTCTTCTAAAATGCTTTGTCTGTCCCTCAGTTGTGGAAGGCTCAATACACTGTGGGTTCTCAGTACATAATCTCCATACAGCATTTTGATTATCATCTGAAGTGGATGTTCCCACCATATGTCAGAGTTGATAATATTTTTGATAAGGAAGCAAAATGTGACTCTTGCCAACCATGCTATGTTGATCACAGTACTTCTTAATTATGAATATACTGAAAGTTTTCCAGATGTAGAAGTTGCAAACTGTAAATAGCGTTTTCCAGTTTGTTGAACATGTCAATCAGCTGCAATTTCTGAGTTGTCAGTTTGCAGCAGCAGCCCTGAACAACTGAGAAACTCCAGAGAATTTTCAATGTCTTCAACTTGTTTGGGGCAGTGGAAGTGGGAGAAAGAGGTGTCTGTCAGGATTCTGCATGTACTTTTTCATAACTTTTTCTTCTGAATGACCTGTCTGTCTAGAGTGGGAAAATCCTAGACATTCTAGGAACAAGTTAGTTGTGTTTTATATATATATATATATATATATATATATATAAATAGTAAAGAATTATTGGAAGTAGTAATGACATTTACACAGGCTTTTTCTTCTGGTTCATTAATTTCCCAAAGTAAGCTCAAGATATTCAAATATTGCTTATTTGTCCAGTCTGTGCTGTGAGTGGTGGATGTGGGTTCAGTTTGTTTTCTCCCCTTTCCCCTACCCCTCCAGAAGGGGAGGGAAGAATCATGCTTAGTGTTGTCGAAATGGAATTTGGACATAGTAAGGGAGCAATAATATAATGTGTGGTTCTGTTTCTTTTGCATTAGAAATGTATTTGTATTTTGTAATGTTTAAAAATTGCCTTTCAGAAACTGGTCTGAGTATGCCTAGTGATACTTCACTTTCTCCAGCAAGTCAGAATTCTCCGTACTGCATGACCCCAGTGTCACAGGGTTCACCTGCTAGTTCTGGGATAGGCAGTCCAATGGCATCTTCTGCAATAACCAAAATTCACAGCAAGAGATTCAGAGAGTAAGAGTTTTGCTTTATTATGAAAAATTCACGGCTTGCACTTCAGTCACCCTTGTGTTTCAAGTGTGGGTAGATTTAGTAGACTTAAGAGCTTAATGAGCATAAGCTTCCCTTTCAGAAATAGAAGGTTCTGCAAGTATTTTCTTTTTTTTCCTCCAAATGCATCGCTTGTGTTTGCACACAAATGTGTGTATATATGAACAAACACTCACTTGAGACTTTCTTTCATTGCCACAGCAAATAAGCAAGGTGGGAGTCTGCTCTGAAAAATAGTTTTTGAAGGAAGGCTGTGTATGCTTTGAATGGGAAAGGAAGGAATACTTAGGAATGCTTAAAATACTGTAATAGTACTTCTTAATGTGTATGGGCTTTTTTATTAATGTATCTTTGTAATGTACTAAATTAGTAGAAGAAAATTGCTTGCAGCACTTCTTGCAGTATTTGTATTTTTAATATTATTTTTATTGGCTTTTTGAAGTAAGGAATATTACTACAAATACAAATGTTTTATGGATGTGTTTTTAACTTTATTTGCAGTCTGATTTCTAAATATTTTTAATGACTTTAGTAAAAGTTAAATAACTGTTCTGAGGAAGTAAAATTATTTTCATTTGCAAAAAGGCTGTGTGAAACATTGGTTATGTTAATATTTGTGAAGTAGCAATGCTGACACTTGTCAATGTTGTTTGAATTGACAGATACTGTAACCAAGTTCTAAGTAAAGAAATAGATGAGTGCGTGACTCTGCTATTGCAAGAGCTTGTCAGCTTCCAGGAACGGATTTACCAAAAGGATCCCACGAGAGCTAAAGCGAGGAGGAGACTCGTTATGGGGTTACGTGAGGTTACAAAACACATGAAACTAAACAAGATCAAGTGTGTAATCATATCCCCCAACTGTGAAAAAATTCAGTCAAAAGGTATAAATGATAAAAACAAGTGGTGCACTTGGCTCTCTCCAGTTTTCTGCTGATTAAATGTGTTAATTAGCGAGGTTAGAAGCATTTATTATGTGTGATGTAACATCCCAGACTCCCAACTGGGTAATTGCCATTCCACATTTATTCTTTTCTGCTCCATTCTGGAAGAAACTCGTTCATGAGGGTGAAAAGCTTAAAGAAAAATAGATATTGTAGAATTAAAATTTACTGTGTATTACTTGATTCTGTGTTCAATACACCTTCCAGAGAGTCCTGAGCTCTGGGTGCTTTTTAGGTAGATTCCTTAAGAGGAATGTGAATTGTTAGTTGCCAACTAAAGCATTTTGCCACAACCAGAGGCTTCCTGAGATGGGAGAATAGCAAAGCTCTGCTTAAGAAAAGACCTGTGAAGCTCTGGTTTGTGTGCAGGACTAATAGAGAATACAGAATATCACCTTCATCTGTACTCATTCACTACCCTTGAAATGTATTGCATGTTATCCTCTGGGACATAGGAGCTGCTGATGTCTGTATTGAAGTTTTACTGGCTAATTGCAGTTAAAGTGGATTAGAGAGTTGTATCATGCCATATGATGACTTCAAGTGACTACATGTCTATTTAAAATTGCTTTCCTCAAGGTGGACTAGATGAGGCTCTCTATAATGTAATAGCCATGGCACGGGAACAAGAAATTCCATTTGTCTTTGCTCTGGGCCGCAAGGCTCTCGGCCGCTGTGTGAACAAGCTGGTTCCTGTCAGTGTTGTGGGTATCTTCAACTACTCAGGTGCTGAGGTGAGTAATTCCAACCACAGAAGTGGCTGGAGTAAACAATTATGTAGTAAAGAATTGGTTTGGCATTGGAGCACACCTAATACACCTTTGATAATAGCCCTGACCTCATCTATACTATGGTGTCTTTTCTTTGAAATTCAGTTTTATGGTACTGAGAGACTGTGCTGAAACACTTTGGTCACAAAATCTCATTGTAGATTTTAAACAGACTTAAACTGTAACCTGAAATTCTCTGGAAAGCTTAAGAATGTAAGAAAAACAGTATCCTAAAGTATGTCCATCTCCTCAAAGTTGCATAAACCTGGAGTGGTGTTTTTTATTATTAAATACAGAGAAGAAATAATTCTTCAATAAAGTTGAGGTATTTGGTGTTAATCTTGAGGCTGATATGTGGTGTACCTTGGACTGAAAGGAGTAAGGTAAAGTGAAAACTATTAGTAAGAATTACTGCTGATAAAACTTCCTTTGTACTTAGGATCTGTTTAATAAGCTGGTATCCCTAACTGAAGAGGCCAGGAAAGCCTACAGGGACATGGTGGCTGCAATGGAGCAGGAACAGGCAGAAGAAGCCTTGAAGAATGTCAAGAAGGCCCCACACCACATGGGTCATTCTCGTAACCCTTCTGCAGCAAGTGCTATCTCGTTCTGTAGTGTTATTTCTGAACCCATATCTGAGGTCAATGAGAAAGAATATGGTAAGTAGCTTAAAGTTACCTTTGGAAATAGAAGCTGAGGCTTTCCAGATGTTTGTTGTGAAATGTAGCTAAAGACCCAATCCTTCTTCCTGATTCACAGTATTCTACAATATCCAGGGGTAAGAAAAGATCAGTTAGTTTTCAGTTAATTTCATAAGTAATTTTTCCTGAAAAAATACAGAAAATAGTAATTTCTAATCCTCAGAAGTGTTATAGGTATCTAACATCAGTGGAGGTGGCTTCTCCTGTTTTATTGAACTGTTTTAAAACTGATAGCACAGAATTGATCATGTGACTGAGGAAGATCTGCTGACAGCAGGAACTAAAATATGAGGTCTCTGAAGATAGGACATTTTTAATGTAGCTTACATTAAAACTTGAGATGGCAGTGAGGGATTCTACTGTGAGCAAAGGTGAGTTCATTTATCCAGCTGCTTAAGCCCAGATGAAAAAGGATATAAAAGGGAGACTACTTGTTAGAAGTCAAAAGCCTTCTCTTTTATTTTTGGTCTGAGAGTGAATTAAAGAGAATGCAGTCTTTTCAGTGAATTTTTTTGTGGTATCTTAAATTTGTTTCAGGAGTTAAATATTATATAAGAAATCCTTAAACGAATGACTGAAGATGGTGGCAGTTTTCTTTTAATTTATACTTGAGAGTAACCTCTTTGACCAGTCTTAGTGCTACAATTGGTGTTTACAAAGGAAACAAGTGGCACAAACTCTCAACTTTGTAATGTCTGCTTTAGGGTACTGTAAAAAACCCCAAGTTATTCACAGCTCTTTCCATTGTCTCTCCTTTTCCCTTCTTCCCCTTTTTTTCTAGTAGAAATTTTTCTAGAAAGCATAGAATATTAGCTCATTTTGCTATTTGGGCTATTGTTGCATGCTCAGGAAAAATATTTTTATGTACAAGGAATTAATGTTTCCTACTTCAACTTCTTTCAAAATTTGTAGAAACAAACTGGAGAAATATGGTGGAAACATCTGATGGGTTAGAGACCTCTGAAAATGAGAGAGAATCCATGTGCAAGGCTGCAGTACCAGAAAAAGCTGGTAATGGCCAAATGGAAAAAACCACTCTTAGTAAACAACCACCTCTGGCTACAACTGGCACTACCTCAGCAACAAATCACGGAAAATCCACCGCAGGTGACAAAGATGAGGTGAAACCAGATGACAATCTGGAGTGGGCCTCACAGCAGAGCACAGAAACAGGATCCCTGGATGGCAGCTGCCGAGATCTTTTGAATTCTTCCATGACCAGTACCACCAGTACTCTTGTGCCAGGAATGCTGGAAGAGGAGGAGGAGGAGGAAGATGACGATGATGAGGATTATGCCCATGAACCAATTTCTGTAGAAGTTCAGCTTAATAGCAGAATTGAGTCTTGGGTTTCAGAGACCCAGAGAACTATGGAGACGCTGCAGCTCGGGAAGACCCTTAGTGGTGCTGAAGAAGACAACGCTGAACAAAGTGAAGAGGAAGAAATGGAGACCTCAGAGCAGGCTGACCCCATCACTGACGGGGAGGAATGGACAAATGATAAGCACGCAAGTAACACTCAACATAAACCCACCATCTGCAGTTCTTTGAATAAAGAACACACAGATTCCATCTATATGCCCTAAAAATAAGCAGGAACTCAGGAACTTTTTAGAAACTATTAAAACTAACTGTTGTAAAGGTTGCAGCCATTATTCCATATGCTTCATCTCAACATTTTGCACTGTTAAACATTTAATACTTGTATTTAATTCACAACAATATTTTTGTAGCTGTCTGTTACTTTTTTGATTTAAAAACTATCTTAGCTCTTAATCAGTATTGATTTCCCAGATTAGAAACCGTGTGGAAAAGTTGTCAGTAAGCATTCATTTGATGTTTTGTAAAAGGAAACATCTTGTAACTGACCAGTTTTAAGAAAAATGCTTTGAACTTGTGACTCTTAAGCTTATTTTCAAACAGGTTATCTACATTAACACTGACAAAGTACCAACAATTCATGTTGGTGGTATAGTGTTATACTAGGCCTGTCAGTGTATTTGGCCATGACTTTCTAATTCTATCTAGAAGTAAAATGAAAATTTTGATTCTCTTTCATGAAAAGCTAGAAAAAGCCCTTTGCAATCTTAATGAGAATTAAACAGTAGAGAAATTGTGTGTGATTCTTATGCTAAGATAGATGCAGCTTTTTAGTTGATCTTGGTGAATGCATCATTAAAAAGCTGCTGATAGCTGAAATGGTTACAATAAGCTATAATAACTTTGATTCCAGAAAAACTTTAAACCAGAGGGATGTAATTCATGTTTTGCAGGTTTTCTTTACAAGGTAGAAATATTGCATTAAAAAAGGAAAAAAAAAAACAACAAACAAAACAGGAAAGAAAACAAAAATTCCCCATTCTCTCTGCAGTTGCTGTCTGCCAAACCACACTAAGTGACTCATTAACCATACTCCCTATTCAGGGCTTTTAGTAAACTGATGACTTCCTCTCTCTCCTGTCACTTACCTCAGGAATGCTGTTTTGCATTTTGTATTCTGCATAACACTGCAAAAAGCAAGAATAATCCTTTAACAGCAAGTGTGAATGATGTGGTGGCTATCTCTGCACCTGCATGCTGTCATCCTGGCCAGGATGTATCTTGAGAACTACTGCTGAAAACTTGACCTCTTTGTCTGTTCTTGCAGTTGTAACAGCTTTGGGAGTTGACCTCTAGATAGAGAAGAAAGTAGTTATTCCAGGAAATGAGGAAGTGCCCTGTAGTTTGGGGAAGTATTTCAGTGGTGCAGAGGTAAAAGAAACAAAAATACACCCTCCCTGGAACATAGCTGTTGCTAGAGAACTGTTCCATGTTCTGTCCTGAATACTGAAGAGAAATGCATTAACTGGTGATGAATTTGTTTCAGACTGAGGATGGAGTGTGTGCCTAAACCTGTCACGTCAGAAGTCTGTTTTCCATCTTTGGTATTGGCAAGGGATGTACTGAAACTGCCAGCAGCAGGAGCTTCACCACAGGGGTAGCCAAAGAGTAACTCACGTGAATAACACTTTCATAGCAAACATGTTTCTTTTAATTTCACTTCATTTTTCTTGATCACTTGTATCAAAATGCATGAAAAGCCTCTGGGTAGGCTGAAAACCACAGGAAACTGAAATTAGCTGAGTTGGGTGTTCAGTCCACACTTAGGAACATGGGACCAATGTTTATAGTAGTGATGCTGGTGTTTTAAGTTGCACTGGGAAAATAAGACTCCAGGTTTAGAAGTCATCTAGCCCTGGGCTTTTGGATGCTAATGAGAATAATAGAAACTGTGTATTATGTAAATAATGCTTTGATAGCTATAGGCATAGCAAATGCTATGTAGATAAGCAGTGTAGAGAGCTGCTGTGACAACTGGCTGTTCTGTCATGTTCTTAGCTCCTTAGTGTAATCTTCCTAGGTGTTAGAACAGGCCTTTCCTATTTCACAGGAAAACAAGGACTAAGGAATGATGCCTCCTGAATGTTAAACCTTTCACTGCCCCCATGGCAGATTTCTACTGTCTGTATGTTTGAAGAGTTTTTGCTTTAGGACATGACAGGTGTTTGAACTGCTGACAGGCAAAACTTGCCCTTGGATGTGTAAGCACATCTCGGCACAGGTGAGATCAGTGCATACACTGAGGGCAAAACTTGCCAGAACATCAAAAAACAAAGGTGTTTGTAGTTTCTCCTTTAGCTTTTTCAGTGCCAGTGATTCAAATAACTTTTGATCTTGAAGTATTAACATCAGAGGCGCATCTTTTTATATGTCTTTCTGAACTTGGACTGTCATTTTAAAATTTTCTGACATTTCTATCAAAGAAGTCTTGTAATATTCAGCCCACTATTTAACTGCAATTTTGCTACAACTTTAATAGAGTTCTTGAAAGTGGTACAGCACTTATAATTATCTCTCAATTTGCCAGCAAATAAGGAACTAGTTTCTTTTTAAAATGTGGCAGATTACCCTTAGGGGAGCAAACTGAAACTGAGTAAAGAAAACTGGGTTTAGTGCTTCCTTTTTGATAAGCTGGGAATAAGCAATAACTGTAAGAATGAAATTGCAATTGCTTTGGGAGCGATCCATTTGCATCGGAAATTAGGGAAGTTCCTTGCCACTTGAAGCACTTAAGGAGAGTATCTCACTGTGGTAATTTTGGTTCTATTATCAGCAGAATTTAAGAAGAAAGCATACAAATGTTCTACAATACCATGATTTTTTAAAAAAGTAGTTGAATTTCTATTTCAGTGTAAAAGTGTGCAGTTTATACAGGTTGTTACTGTCCCCATGAAAAGATGTTTCTGTAGTTATAGGTGTATAGATATTTTTGTTGTGAAAATAATTACTCGGGAAACAAATCTACTTTTCTTAAGGCATTGTTTATAGAAATGATTTCACCACTTTATCTGGTAAAATCAAAAATAATGTATCTGTGGTAGGGGTAGGGATCTTTAAAACTGATAGAGGTGGCTATATATACAACCTATTTATATAAATACTCTTAAGTATCTCTGTCAATAATAAAATATGGATTATAAATCTGTAAAGGGGAAAAATTCTGAAGAACTTCAGTCCTTAGTTGGACCAGGTAGCAATGTCTGATTAAGGCAAAGGCCCTGATCCTGCTCACACATGCTTTAGAGTGTTAGTGCCACTGGCTTAAATTGGTGGCCTGTTTATCTGCTTAAGTTGTGTGCAGGCTGTTGTAGGATTGAAGCTAAACAGTGACAGAGAGTATTGACCTGTGTTTTAAAAATTCATTATAGAAAATGTTCAGTAATGCACTTGTTGGTGTTCTTCTGGTAAAGCTAAGAGGTGTCTTTATTGGGTGGGTGGGAGCTTACACAATGTGGTTCTGTCCAGTTCTTTAACACAAGCTTAAATTTTAATAATGTTACTTTAAATATGTATGTAAAAAAAGTATTATTGTTTGAAAAGCTGCTGTTGCTGAAACTGTCATTTAGTATTTCTTGTGAAGTTGTGCCAACTAATGAAACTGTTCAGTTGATTTCAGTGTCAGCCATTTAAAAATCGGACATGGCAATTTGTTAACAGAACAAAACCCAGCAGAAACAAGCCATAGAAACCAGGAACGGAGGGTTCACCCTGCCACACACAAGGAAACATGAGAATGTCTAACCCAAAACTTCCTCACCAATGAATGCTAATGCTGAAAGTAGAAACTCAGTTGGCACAGCCCACGTTCTAAATGTTCATCAATAGTTCATATAATTTACTTTTTAAATAGATTCTAATAAGAAAAGCTGTTTAATCTTTAATGTCTTAAAATTTATAGTAATATTTAGGTTAAAGTAGTAGAAAAACCATTATAAAATACAATATGAAGGGGTTTGTTCCATTTCTTTTTTGCTGTATGAAGGATAACTGTTCTGTCTACCGTACTTTTTGGAGTAATAACAGCTTTTTTGCACTATGTAAATACTAGTGGGGATTCTTCCATAACTAATAAAAATGATTGTAGAAATTTATGGCTGTATTACAGTGCTGTGTTCACGGCTCTTGGATGGTGAGCTGCCTGGCAAGGGCTGCCCTGGCGCTGCAGGTGGGGACAGGTCTGTGTCACCCTGCGGCCACACGGTGGAGGAGCTGTGTGGTGACAGCCCATGCAGAGAGCTGAGCCCCTCAGCCACAGCAGGGGAGTGGCTGAAGCAAAAAGCAGGATTAGCAGAGGGCTTTTCACATGGATCCCAGCCCTCTGTTGTCACCCACATTAGAGAAACCCACCCTTCTGCAGAGACCCTGAGACTGAAGCAGGTCCAGAATATTGAGTTGGAAATAATGTTTTACTTCAGAGGAAATGAGCACAGGTACTTCCAAAAGCTGGGATTTCTCTTGTACTCTACTGGATGAGAACTTCAGTTGACCTGCCCTTATTGGTGGAGTGATGCATGAAGTCACATTTGGAAAATAACATGAAGTTCCCTGTATGTTGTCCCCTCTTGAACTTCTTGCACCTCCACGTCAGTAACAGTGACCTGTAACAGTGTCATTAACTGGTTTTGCAGCTCCCACGTGTGAAAATATCTATAGCAGTTCAAAAAGGATAAAGCTTTGTCCTGTAATTCTGAGGTTTCTATTTATGTACCTTAACTTCATGTTTCAGTTCTGCTGTTGCAGTTGTCTTCTGGTGGAAGTGCTTCTGTTACAAACCTCACTTTTGGAGGTTCTATGACTTGCAGTCAGAATTACTCCACCAATTACTTCTCTTGTCTGGGTTCAGCCTCTGTCTTCTCAACCTGATACAGGTTTTGGAAAGTACAAGTGGGTGGCACAGTGTGACCTGTGCTATGGAAATGACAAAAATTTTATACCCTTATGCCTTTACAAACTGAATTTTTTTTCTCCCTCTTCATTTCTTTGCCATTTGAGAAACACTAACATTGAGCAAATTTCCTTGCCTCTGGTGAGTTTTTAAGTGGTGCTTTGCACTTCTGCACTTACCAAAAGAAGCACCATAAGAAAATAATTGCTCCTGCTAAATTCATTCCGGCAGCACTGCCCTGCTGTGCTCCCACAGCAGCATGGGCTCTCCAGTACCAGGGTTATAGGGATGGGGCTGGAATCTTCTGAATCTGTGTGTCCACAATGTGTGGAAAGACCCCAGTCTCTCAAGCTGCACTAAGCAAAAATAACAGCTCCTTGGACTTGCTTTTAGATTTTTAGGCTCATTGTGAATAAACACATGGCTTTATTATTTTTTTGTTTGTTTATTGTTGTGGGCTTTTTTTAAAGCGCTACTGGACAAAACCAACCCACCCCACAGGAGCTGATGCCAGCTGCAGGCCCTTTACCTCAGGGGCTCTTTTCTGAGTTAGCAGATGCAGGGGAAGCCCAGCTGGAATGCACTTCTGGCCCCAGCTGCAGCCCCAGTGTGCTCTGAGGTGTTAAAGGAGTTTCCAGGGAGCCTGGGGAGCGCCCGCACGAGGCAGATGTGTGGGGGCTCTGTCTGGGCACCCTGAGAACGCCCAGCTCTGTCCTGAGGTGTTGTCCGGGAATACAGCCTCAGTGAGTAATGAGGAATTTCATCATCATGTAAGGCTGATAACAGACTCGTTCCTCTGCAAAGGGAAATGGGAGAGGGGGCATGGAATGACCTGCATGTCCCACAGTTACCTGTGAGGAGCTGTGTCTGTCTTTGGCTTCCTCTGGAGACCTCTGGAGACTGCAGCAGCAAGGCTCCACAGCAATTCAGTCTCTGTTTAAGAGAAAGGTAATGTGTGTCCACACCAAATTTATAACAACTTCGTGCCTCTCTAAAGCTTTGTACTGCTGTAGTAGGTTACTCATTTCTTACAGAGTTATATAGCAATAATAAATGTTGTCACTCAAAACATTTGGGGGTTCTGCACAGTTTTCAAAAAAAATGTAGCAAAAGTCTTCCTGTTAAGTGGGATCTCTCAGGGGAAAGAATCCTAAATGTATGTTTAGAGCATTAAGCTCCTTGTAACACTTTTCCTGCCAGGGAAGGCTGCATTTTCAGATGCATTCTGCCCAAGAGTGCTGTTTCAAGCTCTTGGGGACTTCCTGCCTGCAGGTGTAATGGTAAGTGTCCCTTTTGCCATTGACTGTCTTGAGGAATAGGTAAGCACCAGAGAGGTGAGGATGCTTGGTAAAAAAAAAAAATAAATAAATCAAGAAGCAGCTCTGGGAAAGTTTTCCATATGGAGGAATGTTGACTGTAGAGGAAGAGAGTAAATTAACAAAAATAAGTTATTGGAAATGCCCCCATGTCAAGGTTTACTTTCTGATTTTTCCAAGTTAAAGGCAATGACCAAGTATAGAAGTGGCAGATGCTGAGCAAGGGTACTTCCTTCAGTGTTTCCTTGGGTTTCCGCTGCACACCTAAGGAGACATTGGGAGAAGTTCAACCCTGTTGTGGGATTTACTATTTTCTAAGATGACTAGTGGATTGCCCTACAAAAATACAGATTCAAAGATAATTGCAGGAAAGGATGGTTCCCTGCCTGCTACCACAAGGATACCAAGCCCTGTGATGCCACTAAAGCATGACTGCTCCCAACTTCCTTTGGAGCTGACCATAGTTTGGTGATGCTGTTGCTGAAATTTGTTTCATGTGGTGGCTTATTCTACTGAGAGGAAGCTTTAGGTTACTTTAGGCGGCAATTTGTCTTTTTATTCCTCCTGCTGTGGGCTGTGCTCAGAGCTGGACGCGGTCACTGGACTCTTAATCTGCTCTTTGAGGACTTTGAGGTACACCAGATGCCAGGTGATGCTGGGTTTTGCTCATGGACACTCTACCTCCTTGTGAGCAGAGCTGAGGGAGCCCAGCAAGTGCTCCTGAGTGCACTTTTGGGCTCTCAGAAAGAAGTGGTTAGGGCAGTGTGGTGTTTCCTGATGGCTTGCAGCAGCTCTCACTAGCTCTTGTGTTTTGGGTACATCCTCGTTGAATGTGCAGAGCTTGGCACCATCCATCTCTTGGAGATGGGACAACTCTAGCACAGGTCCCCCAGGCCGTGCTCTCCTCCCATGTTCAGCTCTCACTGTTTATCTTTGATGGCTGCTTTCCCTCAGAGCTCCGAGGACTGGCTCTGTGCTGGCTCTTGGGCAAACTTTAGACTGGATTTTGGGCTTTTGCACAGGACTCCATCTCGTTTCTGTTCCCCCAAGCTCCGGGACTGTCCTGGGGGAAAAGACAACAAAGCCCAGCAGTGTTTGAAGGAGGAGGTGGTGCTCCTGCCATGCAGAGGATATAAATCAGAGGGCGTGAGGGCGTGGAGCACATCCAGCCCAGCCCTGTTGCACAGCAGGCTGGGTCCTTCCATCCATCCTGCTCAGCTGCAAGGA
Organism: Passer domesticus; assembly: GCF_036417665.1. Classification (NCBI taxonomy): domain Eukaryota; kingdom Metazoa; phylum Chordata; class Aves; order Passeriformes; family Passeridae; genus Passer; species Passer domesticus. The sequence continues at coordinate 10,163,095 of NC_087487.1, read as the reverse complement.
TGTGAGCTTTGCCCAGGTGCAGCAGCCCTGCCTTCTGCTGCCCTGTCCCACTGCTGCCTTAGAGCTGCAGTTTCAGAGAGAGCAATGTTGCTGTGGCTGGTGAAACTGGGCTGAGCTAAGTGCCCAAGAAGGGAAATTGCTACTTGACTTTTTCACCCTAGGAATGATTTTTGGGATTAGCTAGAATAGGAGAAAAGCACTAATGGTCTAATCTCTGATTTTTGTATCCAGGGCTCTGCCTTTGTCCTCCTCAAACCCAGTAGCTCTGATCCCTGTGTTTTCAGCCCAAGCAAACCCTCTCAGACTCTTCTGGAAAGTAGGAGGGGGCTGCAGTTGTCAAATACACTTGGTTTTATCTCGTTCAGAACAATGGATGGGAGATAAAATAGTGAGAACAATTCAACATGGGGGAAAATAAATTTCTCTCAATTGAAATAAAACAGTTTGTGACTTTCTCTAGTGGAAAGAAACTGCTTCAGGCTTCCCAGAGGTAGTTGTCATGGTGTCGTTACCTGCCACGGGATTTTCCTGCCATTCTGTACCAATTTGCTGATTTCTGCCAGGATCAGCCAGGCATGTCAATGAGGAAGTAAGGCAGATCAGCTCGGTGCACCTCAGCACGGGTTAACTCTGCTGTTGCTATTTATAAAGCGAAAAAAGTCCCTTGCTCAGTCCATATTCTAACAGAAAGGCCCAACAGCTTCCTCTGGGCTCCTGCAAGAGGCAGCTGCTTTCGGCTGTGCTCTGCAGGTGCAGCAGCTTTTGTGCCGCGCTGCCCCGCGCTCCCGCTGAGCTGCTGCGCTGCCTGCTCTCCTCTCGGCTGGTCCCCAGCTCGCCCCGAGCTCCCCTGTCCCCAGCTGTGTGCCCCTGTCCTGGCCCCTGCACTGAGAGAGAAGGCGGGGTGGTGCCGTTAAACTGAGCCCACAGCCCCAAATCTGAGACGGGGCCACTCCAAGGGTGCCTGAGGCTCCAGGCTGGCACTGCTGCCCGTGGTGAATCTGGAGCTGTGCCTGCTGCTCTCTTGCCTCCTCTGCAGCTCTTTGACGGGGGGGTAGAGGTGGCTGTAGCTGGTTAGCTGCTCCTCAGTGCTGGCGCTGCCCCATCACTGTGGTTACACCACCCGAAGCTCCTGTCCCCTGACAATCCCTGCCAGGGGCTGCTCACAGCAGCTCCTCATGCAGCAGGTTGGAGCTGTCTGGGGCTGTGAGCAGGGTGCGATGGATGTTTGGGGTGTGGTGGGTGACAGTGACTGAGGGAGAGGGTTCAGCTCATGACTGTGCAGTTAGGGCATTCCCACGGAGCTCGAGGAAACGTGTGGCACAGCCCTTTGTCAGCAGCCCTGCGAGGGGAAAATGCCTTATCCCTGTGTCCTGCTGGGGCAGCAGCAGGAGCGGGCAGGGAGCAGGGAGAGCGGGAGCCCTGAGCACAGTGAGCAACAGAGCAAGAAACACAGGCTCCTTTTAGACAAGGCTGTAGGCTCAGTTTCGCCAGTGCTTAAAGGAGCTTTGTTCTCTGTGCTGGTCAGAGGCTGATTTCCCAGTATCTTAAAACAGAAATCTTGTTTTAGCCTTGAGAAAAAAAGCTTTTTAATTTATAAAGGCATGGCATTTTTCTTTTCCCTCCTCTCCCTCCCCACAGTGGCTGGTATTGCTTGGACAATGCTGCTCTTTGCAGCATTGTCCAAGGGGGCTCTGCTCTTGAGCTTGTGTTTCTTGATCACTGCTGAAAACAGAGCTTGTCACAATTGCATTTTTCTCTGGAACCTGCAGTAAAACACCAGCTATTCTTCACCTCCCACACTGTGATCACACTTGCTGGTGCCTGTGAGCAGAGAAATGCTGATTGAAGTACCAGCCTCCCTTGTCTCTCTGGAGAAGCCACCCTGAGCTCTCCATGGCACCTTGAGAGGGCAACAAGGCTCTGGCCAGGGGCAGCAGATGCAGGGCTGAGACACAGCTCCTGGTGATTAGTGAAGGACAGTGATTAGTATTGCTGTTGCATTTCTATTTCTTTTTCTCGAAAATGTCCCCTTTCACCTCACATGTTCAATGCCCCATTAACCCTCTTCACCTGCCAGCTCCTTTAAGCTGCAGTGGGACGTGGAGGGGGTTGCATCTCCTGCAGGCCCAGCAGGGACCCCACCTGCCCATTTTCTTCCTCACACAGGTAAAGAAGGCTCAAATCCTTCTGAGGAAGAATCAGCAGGCAGGCAGGCTCAGGAGATGAGGACCTAAGGCATGGGAGAGTGTCCTGGTCACCAAGTCATACTTTCTTGGTGCTGTCATCTATGCCAAGGGGCTGCTGTAAGGAAGAAGACCCCTGCTGTGTGCTCAGAGACAAGGTAGGAAGGATGGTCAGGCTGATCTTGCACAAAGAGGAAATTTGGCCTGTCTCCTTGCATGTTTTTCATGGCAGTAAAAAGAAGACTGGTTCCCCAGTATGGAAGCTTGGGGTATCAGCATCTCCCTGAATGCTGGTGCTCACTGTCCCCTCCATGGGAAGCACAGTTTGCACTCCCCTCCAGGCCCTCCTCCTCACCAGCGTGGGCCCCATGGCCTCTCCATCCCAGTTTTCCTTCCAGCCATGCTGATGTCATGTTCCAGCACGGTGCTGAAATGAAATAAAAATGCTCATGCTAAGAGAGTTTCTGTACAATCAGTAGCGCTGCTAATCACTTCTGAAATTTTCTGTTCTTTTGTGCTCAAAGCCATCATTAAAGCTTCATGAGAAATTAGTCATTCTCTGTAACTTGCGGCTGGTCCAGGTTTCGCCGTTGGGATTGATTTTGTGAGCAGCCTGAGCCACCCTCACCAAAATGGGTTGATTCAAAGCAGCCACTTCCTCTTCGAGCCACATTTCACTAAAACAGTTGGGTTTTTCCCCCCAACTATTGCATCTTTAGGATTAATGCCAGCTTTCACACGCGAGGTAAAACCTCGGAATGGCTGTGATGAGCTTTCTCTGTGTGGCAGAGAGAAGCTGTCATTTCCTCCGCCTGTGGCAGGCAGGGCAGTGGGCAGCACGGCCTCTCCTCAGGCACCAGCAGCTGATCACAGCCCGAGCCAGCAGAGAAGGAGGCCGGGACGAGGCAGGTGAACGCCACACGGCAAACGCGGCGAGGGCAGGCGCTCGGCTGCCGCGGGGAGCCGGGCCCCGTGCGGGTTTCCTCCCCCCCCGACCCCGCGGGGCTGCATTTCCCCTCCCGCCGCCCTGCCCGGCTGCCGGAGCCCCGCTCGGAGCCGCGGTAACTCGCGCCGAGGGCCCCGATGTTTGCAGAGGGTGAAACGAGCCCGTCCCGGTTCTTCGGCGGCCGGAGGCACCCGCGGCGCCTGAGGGGACCCCGGGCCGGGGCCGAGCGGCGGGCACGGGACACGCCTGCCCCTTCCTGCGGCCGGCCGGCCCCGGGCTGGGCCCAGGCCCTCGGCTCTGCCCGTGCAGCCGCGGCGGAGGAACGGCCGCAGAACGGGGATTTTGGGGTTTTTTTGGGTTTTTCTGGGGGGTTTTGGGCACCAGCCCGAGGGTCCCTCACGCCCCTCTCCCCCCCCTCCCGCGCCCCCGCTCCGCGCGCGCTGAGGGCGCGTGAGCCGGCGGCGGGCGGCGATTGGCTGCGAGGCGCCCCCCGGGGGCCGCCGGGCCGCGGCCGCGCGCCGAGCGCCATTCACGGCGCTGCCCGCCCGCACGCGCCGAGCCCATTCACAAAAACTTCATTCATAAAAGCGGCGGCGGCGGCGGGGGCGGCCCGGGCGCTGCGGGAAACGGCCCCGGAGCCGCAGCAATATCCCGCTGCTTCGGGATTATCATGGTGCTGAAGGACTTGCCAGCAGGAATTAGCGAGACCGACGCTGCTCAGTGTCTTTCGAAAGAATCCTGGGTTTGTGCCTGACGGCGGGGCAGGAGCTGCAGCGCAGGGATGCTCTTCGCCTCTGGGGCAGCGGCGGTGGAAGTGCAGAGAGCCGGGCACCTTACGGGGTTCATGCCGGTCTGAAAATACCTTTGGGCCGGTAGCTGTCTTGCTCTGCTTTGTGTGGAATATGCTTGAGCTTTCGCTGCAGCCAGGACTCTGCAATTATTGATGCTACAGCTGTGAATCTTCAGAGCTAGGTGGGATTTAGTGCCTGGCTTGAGGCAGCAATGAAGGCAGGTTTGGATAGTGGCTCCTCTTCTTTCCTGTATGCTGCTTTTATTTCTGCTTACAAAATGCCAGATGTCCATGCAGTTTTGAGCCTTGTTCTTTGAGGAAAATAAACCATTCAAGAGGGAGTCAGCAAAAATATCCAATAGGTTTCTGTTTTGAAAATTTTGACTTGCTTGATTTCCACATAATTTATCTACAAGAGCTAATTTATGCAAGAATATCCAGTTGCAGACCTGCCAAGGCTATGAGAGAACGCAGCCAGCAGAGCCTCGGTGGACACGTCCTGTATGTAGGGTTGTTCAGACATCCAGGAATGCTGCACAGGGCTAAGTACAGCCGGTTCAGGAATGATTCCATAACCTCCCTAGACGAAGGTACACAAAATACGTCTTTAAATATCAAAGGTTCTTCCTCCTCTTCCCATCCTTCAACACCCAGCTTGCTGACGGAAGATGTCTCCTTGGGGCCACAGGACACCTGCACCACGCTGTGCACGCTGATCCCCCGGATGGCCAACATCAAACTTGCCAACCCGTCCAGTCTGCCGGGCCTGAAGAGTTTCTGCCTGGGAGCCAAAGAGGTGCCACGGATTAAGCTCACGGAGTGCGTCACCATCCCGAGCAGCCCGGCCTCACCTGAGGTCAGCTGCCTGTCGGCCTCGTACCCGCAGCCCGAGCTGGACAGGCTGCTCCCAGCGCCGAAGGCAGCGGGGGACTGCGCCCAGGAGGCCGCGGCTGTGGGCAGGCAGGACAGGGGCCTGGCCCAGGGCACTGACAGCGCGTGCAGCCAGGAGCCAGGAACCACCTACAGCGTGCGGGTGAGTACTGGGCTCCCGTTCTCTGACAAGGCAAGCAGCTCTGCTGGCTGCTGGGTGGCCTCCATTTTCCTGCCTCTAGAGCCCATGCCCCAAACCACGGAGTTCTCCCATGTATTTCCTGTCTGCTGGTGTACACAGGGCTGTGGCATTGAGATGAGGGAGCTAAAAGCAACCCAGCTGCTTCCAGAGGTAACACAACATCCAATTCCAAGGGACAGTTGTAGTCTCTGTGAGGAGTGCTGCCGAGCTGCAGCTAAAACAGGTTACTCTGCATGTTGGAGGGAAAAGGAGGCCCATGCAAGGGCCTCCCATCCCTCACAGAGAGCAGCTCCAGGCATTAGGTGCGTTCTGGCCCATGCTGCTGACATATTTGTCAGGGAGGCTGTGGGGCAGGCGCTGCCCAGGTTTATTTCCAGTATGGTTTTCTGCTGGTCTCCCTTTTGTGGGCATTATCTCACTGGCAGGAGCCTCACAATGCAACAGGGAGACATTTTTTCCCTTCATCTTCCTGATACGTTGCTCCCATGGCTGTGGGCCTGCAGGAACCAGCCCAAGGAGAGCTGCAAGAACATTGCGGACATGTCCCAGCCAAAATCTTGATGGTTTTTTCAACTAGCCCTTTCAATAGCACAACAAATTGGTAAATACATGGGGGTTTGGGTGTTTCAGCATCAGAGGATGTGCAAGGTGAGAGGATGAGCAAGGTACTCATTTCCCCAGAGACCACCAGGCTTCTTCAGGATTTGGTGATGAAGCCTTAGAAGGGCTGGGAAGTGGCCAGGGCTGCAGCATGGCAGGACCATGGGGCAGGGGGATGGTCTCACCTGAAGGCAAAGTGGGGCCAAGGGACCAAGGGCTGGGTGAGCTGCTTCCAGTCCTTACCCTCTAGCCCTGGCCCTTGCCCTCCCTCCTGTGTGTTTGGAGGCACTCACTCTCCCCATGCAGCTTCTTGTGCCCTGCTGGGGTTTGGGGTTGCTGGGATCTCCACAGAGACCCTGTTAGGAGGCAGGTCAGGTCTACGTTATTGGGACTGCTGCTGCCAGAGATCTTTGGCCTTAGCAGCTGAATCAGAGTACGAGGAGGATTCAGCAATTACATGGAGAGGATCTACAGTTATTTTAGAAAGGCAATAATGAGGTGAATCAAAGAAATGTCGTAGGGGAGAAGCTGTCCCCTGCAGACTGGAGTGAGGCAGAAATGTTCTTGGTGTTATTTTAAAAAGGGGCCCTGCTGGGCTCATTGCATCCCCTGGGGAGGCAGCTGTGGCCAGGCGTGACTGGTGGTGACAGGGCACCTGTGTCACAGCCACGTGTCACCCGGGCCTGCTGAGGAAGCTGAGACCCATAATGGCACCTGGTCCCCCAAAATGCTCCCAAAGGTTAAGTAACAAAGAGCCCAAATACTAATATTTTTAAGAGAAGCCTGGACAACTCTGATTCTCATGCTGTTGTGTTTCAAAACATCCTTTGTATGGGATTGCTGCAGCCTTTACAAGGGGGATATTTACCATGTCCTTGTTCTACCCGTTAAAAGCCTTCTACCTGTTAAAAACCTTCCCACAGTGCTGCCCATCTGGAGCTGAGGTTGTCTCTGAATGGTACCACAGTGGCCATGGCACTTCTCTTTCCTGCTGGTGTTTGTGAGGGCTGTGATGAGCCTGAGGAGTATTCCAAGGGGCACTTGCCATCCTCTCTCCTGCTTGTTGGGGAGTGCCAGGGAAGTGGCTGCTGCTGAGAAGGAGGATAAGATCTGTCTCTCAGCACTGTCCTGCATCAGTGGTTTCTCTGAGAACAGCAAGGATGATGTTTACTGGACCTAACATGGAGTAAGGCTCTGTACCTGAGCTTAAATCAAAGCATGAGTCTTTGAAAGATGATTGGTTTTAAAAAAATATTTAACTAAAATATGAAAAGGAAATACTATTGCCAGATTAATACCATTATACTTTAAAATAATATGGTAAAGGTTGTTTGCAGCATCCTTTGTCTTAAAGGGCTTTTAGCAATGTGCAGGTGGATATAAACCTGTGCTAGTGGTTTGGTGGTGAATGCATACAGATATGAATGACATGCCATCATGTATGTCTCAAATCAGTCTCATGTCTCTAGATTAAAAGGAGCCTGACCATTTCCAGCACGGTAGATCACAATTGCGTGACCTGCACCCCGAAAGCACACGTGGGCACCAGTGCCCTGCAGTGTCCCTGGAGGATGCGACAGGTCAGCCTGGAGCACTTCTCCTTGCCTCTGTGGGGAAGGGGGTCCAGCGCAGCCCTTTCCTGGTCCTAGGTTGCCACCAGCGGCTCTTCCATGTTCAGGGCAGGGAATATTGTGGTGTTTCAGCTGCAGCCGTTCCGTGAGCTGCTCTGCATGGCCCGTGGTGAATAAACAGCCAGGCGCTCCGGCAGGAGGGAGAAGCGCTCCGGTGATTCACGGCTCGGAGCCGCAGCCGTGAATCATGAGCCGGGGCCCGGGGCGGTGCTGGCTCTGCCGGGTTGGGGGTTCGGGGTTTGGGCTTTGGGCTTTGGGCAGCCTTGTCCCATGGGAATGAGACTGCGGGGCACTCGCGCCTCTGGGAACCGATCCCTCGGGAATGTGTTCAGGCCATTCGCTTTATCGCAGCCGGGGAGCAGGGACGGGGAGGATTGGAACCATTCTGTTAGAGACCTGGCTTGAGTGCAGTGCTGCAGAAAGTGTTTTTTTCAGAAAACAAACCCAAATATTTCTATATGTCTGTATTTATGATTTTTTCCTTGGGTTTTTTTTTTCCCCCCTCAGGATATATTTAAAAATTGAAAACCTGTGAATGAAAGGGTCAGACTTTCCCAGAAAAAATTTCATTTATCAAAAGCTGTTCTTCTTCACAAAAAGCCCTGGCTTGCTGCCCTCAGGGAAGAGGCTGTGCTGCGTGGGCATGAGGAGTGGAACAGACCAAGGGCCTGTCTGTCTGTCTGTCTGTACTGCTGCTGCTGCTGCAGGGGGGAGATGAGAGCAGGGCAAGAACATGAGGAGAGTTAGGCTAGCACTGACAAACTATTGGGAGGGTGTGCGTTTGTGCTTAATGATCTTTAATGGGCTCTTTTAGTCCTTGAAGGTAGCTAGTCTGTTTTCCAGCTGGTTCTGCCTGAGCTGTCTCACAGGTGCCCTGGGGCTACCACCCACATCTGCACTGGTGTGCACTGCTGCTCTGGGCTGCCTTGGCCTCTCTGCTTCCTGTGGTGGGGATGGCAGAGGTTCTCCTGGCTTTGCTTTTGGATCTGGATGGGGTTGGTGTTTGCTGGAGGAAACCAGTGTGGTTCAGGCTGAGCAATGAGCCAGTTGAATGTCTGGCAGGGCGCAAACCTGGGCCAAAGATCTTCATTAGCTGCCTGACTAGTGGCTGCTCACGGAGTTACAGAGCACTTACCCCAGCCCGGTAAGCCCTGCTGTGTGAGGCAGGATGAGCTGAGCTAACAGGCACAGTGCAGTCTGTGTGCTGGCAGGAGCAGTGCCACTGCCAGGGGAGCTCTGGTGGTCCCTGCTTCCCAGTGGACACAGTGACTTTCTCAGCCCAAGGCTACCTCAGGCAGCACCTAAGGAAGGGCTGGGAAAACTTCTGTACCAAAACTACAGTAATCATGCTCTGCTCCTTCCCCACATCCCTGGCTAGCTTCTAGTGCTGTCCATGGAGGGCAGACAGCACTTTATCTTCCTGCTAGGGTGAAAGCAGGGAAATCTCACAACAGGTTCCTGAGCCTGGCCCTCTGCATTGTCCTGCCATGTGCTGCTTATTCACATGGGCCCTGCCTGGTGCCTGCTCATCTCCTCCCACACAGTCCCTCATCCTGTTTGCAGTCACTTTCTGTCATCTCACTAAATAGATGTGGAAAGGTGTGTGCATCTTCAATAGCTGCTGTTCTCTCCTGGTGGTGTGGGGAAACGCAAGCCAGCCCCAGATCACCCTCTGTGCTCAAACACCAAGGGACAAAGCAGTCCCTGGTGCCAGTGCTCTCACAGCCCTCTGCAGGCAGATGGGATATCTCTGCACATTGGTGGGGCCATTCCCTTTCCAGCAGGGGCCAGTGAGTATTTCCTTTCCTTTCCTTCCTAAGAGCTGCTGCTTGTCTTGGCAAGAGCTCTCCATCCTGCTGCTGACAGAACAGTGGGTTCAGCATCCTCTTTCATTAGTGATGTCAGGTCTTCAGCACTTGGCTTGTTTCACTGTTGCTGTTCTATTTCTCTGTAGGTAGCTGAATTCTGCAGTTACATCTGTGTTTGTTGCCCCAGGCTGGTTAGTGCACCCTTGGGCCAGTGTCCAGCTTCCCCCAGCTTGCCTAGCAGCTCAGTGAACTGGGCCTTGCCCCTCTCTGTGGGCTTCAGAAGATGAACACCCCTCCCTGTACACCACCTTTGGACCCAGTTTTCACAAAAGCACCCGGTGAATAGCTTGCACTGGAGCAAGAGCTGTGGGCTGCTGTGGCTTCCTCTCCCAGGCACCTGTGGTTGCTGCCCTGCTCATGCTTTGCTTTAACCTTCCCTGCAGCAGGAAAGATGGAGCTGGCCTTGACCCTGCATCACCAAAGCCCATTTATGTTTTCCTGGCATGTGCTGTTTGGGGTGTACAGGACGGGGAGTGGGGGCATCACCTGAACTGGAGTTTGGGTGCAGAAGTCTGAGACAAACATTGTTCTTCTCTGCTGCCTTCCCCTTCCTGCCATGCGTTGGTTGTGCTGCTTCTCATATTTTGCTATGGAAGGGTTAATATTTTTTTTATTGTTTTTTTTTTCCTCCTTGGAGAGCATCTTTTGTTTTCTTGAATGGGCTTCTGGTATCCCATTGTCCTTTTGTGTGCTCCATAAGCTTCTCCCAGGCTCTGTGACCCTGACTTGCTCTGCCCCAGCCCCACACCTCCCCCTGCCCAAGGCTCTGCTGGTTCTCTGTGCCCTCATACTGCCATGTGAAGGTTCAGCCATTTCCAACTGTGCCAGTTCAGATAACCAACGACAGCTAAAATAAATGAGAGATGCAGTGAGGTGCCATGTTAATGCACTTCCCTACTCAGGCTTTTAAAGGGAAAAAAAAAAAGGTCTTTTGTGAATCATTGATAAGTTCAGCTTCACTCAGGGTCACTTATGCAAAAACCTAATATTGATTTTTCATCTTTGCTTAGAGTAGCTTCCCACGCATCTGTTCAGGATGCAATGGGGACTCACTTGTCAGCATATGACTCACCTACTTCTCTAAATTTTTCTTTTTTCAAGGATAGAGGAGCAGCCAACCAGCTTACAGGATGCTTGACCTTATACTGTAGGATCAGAGGTCGTTGCTGTGCTACAAGCTGAGGCTCTAGACATATTTTCCAGATTTGCTTTGTTCCTGTTAAGCAGGAATATCTTTAACAAGGCAGATAGCTCTCAAAGTCATTAAATGTTCATTAGGGAAGCAGTTCTGCCAACCTTTCAGATTCTTATTGATGTCCTTCCAGGTCTCTGACCTAATTCTGGAGTTCTCCCAAGGGTTACATTGCTATCTGGAAAAAAAGCAAAATAGGGATAATACAATTGTTGTGGAATCCCTGACTGCACATATAACATTCTCTTTTTCACACACTTATTTCTGAAAGTCTCCAAAGCTGAAACAGATACCTAAATCCAACCCTCTCTGAATGGCCCAGCAGAAAAACTGATTTACAGGCAAAGTGAGGCAGAGGAACTAAATATGGTACCTCTCTCTGACACAGAATGCCCCCTCCATCCGTTCAGACCAGGGACAGAGTATGCCTGGCCCTGCCTGGGTTTTCCAAGTTGTCTCTGTGTCCCAGAAGCTTTGACTTCCTGCAGGAGAGGTCTGCACAGGCATGCTGTGACTGCAGCCCTGGGGCACTGTGTGAGCACTGCAGGATGGTCCCAAGAGGAAAAATGAGAGACCCAGACCTGTGCCAGCCTGTTGAAATGAAGAGATCAGACTGCTTCAACAACAGAGAGATTGACATCCATAGGAATGCTGAAGGATTAGTAAGAGATGGCTGGGGATATTCCGTCACATCCTTGACATTTCTGAGAAATAGTATTATACAAATCCCAAATGAGTGTAGAAAAGGCCCCAGCTCTGTCCCATACAACAGAAGTGTGGCATTCAGCCTTTAATTTAAAGCAGGTCAGTTTATAGTGTAGGCTCTGAAGAGCTGTTGCTATGAGCTGGAATTGCAACTTCACATCCTTCATCTTCTGCAGAGGTTATTTGTCATCAGACATGTAGCAGTGTGGAGCCAGTGGTTTTCCTTGTGGCCTGTAATGCCTCCTCCTCTCTGGAGGGACACTCAGCCCTTCTGCAGGGGGCTCTGAGTGCACTGGTCTCGAGGGGCTTCCAGAGCCTCTCTGCTCCTGAGGACTCTGTTCTCTCCAGTATTTCCTCATGTATTCCTCCCAGCTCAGTGTCACAGCCTAATAACTGAGAGTAAGCAGAAATGGAAAAAAAAGGAATAATTGAATTTTGTATCCCCAGAGTGCTTTGCCTTTTTTTTAATTTTTTTTTTTTGTGCTATGGTGTTTAAGTTGTTGGTATCTTTATTGCTCTTCTCTACACTTTTAGTAAAACAAGATCTATTTAGGAAGCAGCTTTAGGATGGCTGATTTGATTTTCCATTTAGACTGTGGTTCTGCATAAACTTAGTGGACAATAATCACATTTGCTTCCTCCTGTGATCCTCCTCTTACTTGTGTACCAGATATTAACAGTCCTCCCTTTTCTCTGTCTGTTTTCCTTAGTACATGGGCTGTATTGAAGTGCTGCAGTCAATGAGATCCCTGGACTTTGGCACACGAACACAAGTCACCAGGTAGGTGGTGTAAAACTGAGATTCAGACCAAGAATGAAAAGCCCAAGTGCTAATTTTTGTATAAAGCTGAGGGTGCGTGCCAAGCTCTGAGACAATTCTGAATAGGAGTTTGCATGTTTTGTTTTGTCTTTTCCTAAGTGACGATTTGAATTATTTGATCATTACAATAGGCTATTTGCATTGGAAAATGAATTGTTTCAGGCACAGACGTAATTTCTCTCCCAGTCCTTGCTCAGAGAGCCTCCCCCTGCAGTGGCAGCACAGAGCAGACATCCCCAGCAGCTGGGGCCCAGCAGCAGCTGGGCTGTGCACGTGGCTCAGCGCTGCCCGCACGGCTCTCCCAGGGCACTGGGAATCCACTGGTGCTGCTGGGCCAGGCTGGAGAGCCAGGACACCATGGATCTCTCTGTCACGCCTCTTCCCACCTGGTGCAGAAAGTGCCATCAGTCCCTCAATCCAGCAAGGTCACCTAAGGAGTTTTTATCAGATGTATGACATCGCTTGACCCCATCTGCACCAAGACCAGCCTCAGCTGGAAGTGGAGTCACAAGGAAAGCATGTTGAAATACAGCTGTTTCCATCTGTACTGCAAGCCTAAGTTTTTAGGCTGCAAATCAGAAAAGGATTAATGTTTTGTTCTCAGATACAGCTGGGGATGTGGTTAAAATGTGAAATATTTTGTGGTCTTTTGAGAACTTTGCAACTTCTATTGCAGGTTATTGTCAGTTTCTGAGTGTAGATTGTTAGTATCCTTACACCTGTGGGGTGGCTGAAATGTCCTGCCAGAAATAGAAAAGCACAATTTTCTTTTTGCATTTATTCTTGTATGTCTGGCAGTACGGGAGTGTTTGAATTTTCAAAACAATCACCTTCTCTCCAGCTCTGAGTGCTCATGGTCCACCAGTCAGGACAAGTGCCAGGCCGCCCCAGCAGGTACCCAACAGCTTTTTGGAGAGGTGGGTGGCTGCAGGTTATCTTCACCTGGCCTTAGATATGTTCCCTTGTCCTCTCAGCTGCTTTTCTAGCATAGTTCATGCTCAGGATGCCAGGAGTGTGCCTGAGGCTTTCTGTGCCTGCCCAGCTCTTTCTTCCTGCTGGAGGGAGATTTTCAAATGCTGTTTTGCTTCCTCAAGTTTGTATCCAAAAATTCATGGAGAAAGGAAAGCAATGTGGAGGGAATAGTGTTACATTTATACCTGTTGGCTCTCGGACTTACCAGCTGAAAGGAACTGAAAAACATGAATCCTTCAATGCCTATAGACTTCACCTGAAAGCTGTTTTATATTCAAAACCAGCAGTTATGGACATGTACAACTGGTATAAGCACACACTTGTCCAGTTCCTGCATGTGTGAATGAAGAAGTGCCTGAGATACCAATATACTTCCCTCAGGCAGGTCCTTCACACACCAAGAAGAGCCACGTAGTACACCCAGCCCAGGCCACTGTGTTCTTCACAGCTCAGCCAGAGGGCGAGGTTATCTCCTGCTTGCAAGAGGTGTGTGCTGCTGTGCTAACAGAACAAAGCTTTGGCTGGTTTGTCAGGAAAATAATGAATATGAATTACTGCGTGACAAGAGCTCGCCAACTTAAATTTGGGCTAGATAGTAAGGTTTTGTTAAGCAGAACTGTGTCAAAACTTAACAATGGAAATGTTTCCATCACCTAAAAAAAATGCCACTGCTGACCTTAACGGGCTCTTTTGTGCATGAGAAATTCAAAACTTAAACTGTTTGCAAACCAAATGCTGAAGTGCTGAGCTCACACATGCAGACTTTAAAGTTCGATCGATGACAAGCTGACTGGAGCAAAGATAACATTGATTATTCCCCTATTGTTCTCTCGGGGGAGTGAGTTTATAGACACATGCACAATGCACCAACCAAGGAGCTGCTGGAAATTACCCCACTTTAACCATGCCTGTTATTTGAATTGGGGTAAAAAATATTTTTACTTTGATGGCATTTCATTAAACAAAGAGGCATCTTCTGTTTTAAAGTGATGTAGAAAGGGTCTCTAATTATGTCTGCACCCTGCCCTGCTCGATGTGTATGTACATGCTTAGTTACCTCATGGTATCTAAAATTGGCTGTGGGGAGAGGAGGTTGGCAGAGGAGATCCCACTGCATGTTTTCCAGCTCTGCTGTGCCCGCCCATGACCTGACTTTTCTTAGGAAGATCCCTCCCATTTTGCAGATATCTGTGATCTCAGACTCCATGTAGATAACATAACGTGTAGATAACACGTAGATAACAAAAATAACACTAAGTCTAACAGGTTCTTCTGCTTGAGGGTCTTTGTAATTTTTTTGTAATGGTTAGCCTGTGCTTGCTGCTCTGGATACAAGATATGTTTGGGTTGTCACCCCTGTGCTGTGGCAGGTCCTGCCTTTGCTGGACCCTAATGTGTGCTTCTCTTGTCCAGCCATTCAGCTTTTTTCCTCTTACACATTTCCCATTTCTGTTAAATCAAGCTGGTTATTAGTCATCAAATTTGGGCATTTCTGGGAAAAGAGGTTGTGGATTGGGGCATTGACTTGCAAACTCAAAAATGGTCAGGCAGTGAGGGGTGAAGGGTGTCTGAAATGTGCAGCCAGGGAGGGCTGCTGGAAGAAGGCTGACTTTGTTTGGAAGATTAATTTCAACTTTGTTGAGCCACATAATCCCTTTCTGTTACATGGTGTAGGCAGGGCCCTAGATGCTTAAAAGCAAATCCTCAACAGCATGCTTGCTTGCTTACATCAGCCCATCTTTCGTCTTTTATTCTGGTTTTGGGGGAACAATAAACAAAGTGGCTCAGTGTTGCTGCCCACAGGCGCCCTCCCTCAGGGGCACGCTCTGGGAGCTGCAGGAGCTGTGTCTGCCACAGGTCTCACTCCAGGCTGCAGACCCAGGGAAAACCTGCAGACTGGACTTCTAAGTGGGCCTGGAAAAAATCCCAAAAAGCTGGTTTAAAGGCTTATGGATGCCAAAAATGGGGCACTCATTTTGGTTTATCGTGGGTGCATCCAGAGTTTCTTTTCTTCCTAGTGTGAGGTGCAGGTTCTAGTTTGTGGCAATGACTGCATGTAAAAAGTGTTCAGTTTTAGCAGCAGATGTTACCAAACTCCTGCTTTTCACACCTTTCAAATAATATTTGTAAAGTTTTGTTAGATCACTTAGAAAATCACCCAGAGGTGTGCAGCAAGAAATGTCTGTACAGCTATTTCCCCTACCAAAGACAGGTAATAGAAACTACTACATGGAAATGGTTTGCTAACTTTTGATTCTTTTTACTGGACAGTTGCTTCAGAGCATGGTGAAGTGGGCAGCCACCACACTGGCTTGTACAAGAACAGGCTCTGTGGCTGGCAACTCTGCCTACAACTCTTGGTTTCACATGGGCTGCCTGAGATGTGCAATAACTCATTTGTCACCAAAAGAGACAACTTCCCTGTTTTCCCAATTTGTTCTGTATCTGGTTTTCTTTCTAGGTAAGGCTAGACTTGAAGGCTCCAAGTAGCCTTAATGTCTTGGCTCTGATTTTAATTTCCTTTAATATTGAATGAGAAGATGAGTTCTCATTTTCCAAGCTGATTATTGGAATCTGCAAGATCATCCTGCAGGATGTCTTCCTCTTTTTTTTTTTTTTTCATCATGTTTGGCCTTCCTGCTGGTAACAGCTAAATAAAACAGGAGCTAACCAAGAAGGGTATCAGAAATTTGCTTAATAAAATATATTTTCAGTTGTGTAGGGGAAGTACT
Source organism: Passer domesticus (assembly GCF_036417665.1). Classification (NCBI taxonomy): domain Eukaryota; kingdom Metazoa; phylum Chordata; class Aves; order Passeriformes; family Passeridae; genus Passer; species Passer domesticus. The sequence continues at coordinate 10,147,584 of NC_087487.1, read as the reverse complement.
TTGCTTTTAAATGCTAAGAAGGGTCAGTGTTTAAAAGGCTGGGTTTCTGATCTTGTGTAACCCACGGTGAGGCCCCTTTTCTTCCCTGCTGTTTTCACTCAGAAAATATCAATTATATCTTGCTGTGGGTGAGGTCTCCATTCATTTGACAGCATCGAGGTTGAATTTCTCAGTGTGATCCCTCAGTGTATATCACAATCACACAGCCCACTGGTGTGGCAGCTGAGGGGCACTGAGCAGTGACTCTGGGGTTCACCAGCACTGGGCTGGCTTTACTTCCTCTCTCACCTGCACGGTCCTGGGGCCCACACTCCTCACGGGGCACTCCTTCATGGGACATACCTGGCTGGAGCCTCTTGTCATTGTGTGCTCTCCTGATACTTTTCAGCCCTTCTGGACTAAATATTACTCAGGAGGTGAAGGCCAGTGGTGTTTTCCTCCCACACACACGCTGGGATCTGGAAACAGACAACTTTCCCGACCAGCTCGTTTCCTAATTAGCTCTTTGGATAATAATTCAATAATACAAACAAACAATTAAACAAACTCCCTTCCCCTTTAGAACCAAACCAAATCCCATCCTTGGAAGGTAAATCTGGATTCAGCCACAAGAGAGAGGCTGAGGCTGGAGGTGCCCCATAGGGGACCCTCACCCTGAGGACACCACAGCTCCTGTGGGACAGGGCCAGGGCAGCTGGAGGCGCCGGGGCTGCGGCTCCAACTGGGATGTCCAGTATGGAAACGTGCTGAGCACACCCCAGCCCATTTTCCTGTTGGCTTCAGAGCAGTAGCTGTCAGTGAGGGAAAGGCTGTAGCTGCCAGCAGAAAGGTTTTGTCCCAGCTGCTGTGCTGACCTTGGCCAGGGCCATCAGTGCTGTGTGTCCAAACCAGTCACTTGCCTGAGCAAAGGCCAGAATGTGCCCTGTTCAAGTGTGGAAAACAGGCACAGCACTCTGTTACCCTGTGTGGATTTGTCTTTCATCTAGAAATGAGCACTGTGTGTGCTTTAAGCCTTACCCTTCTGCTGCCTGAACTGAGAGGAGCCTGCAGAGGAGAATGGGTGGCTAGAGAGGTCTAGTTTGGAAGTTCCTACCAGAGATAGATATGGATTGATAGCTCTGAAACAGAACTGGAGAAGCTGATTATACATCCCAACCCCTCCACTGTTGTTTGGGTTGTTGTGTGGTTGTTGTTTTTGTTTTTCTGGTTTTTTTTTTTTTTTTTGTTTTGTTTTTTTTTTTTTTTGAGGGGGGGTGTTGTTTTGGGTTTTCTTCTGTTGTGTTTTTTTTTTTTTAAAAGAAATCCCAAACCCCAGAAAGTCAATCAGAGAACCCAGCTGGGCTCACTCAGCATGCACCTGCTGTGCTAAATAGGAAGGATTAAGCAGGGAGGAGCCCCTCCTGCCATGCAAGGGATCTATGAACCATTCTGAGAAAAGGACTTTGGAGGTATTAGGTTGCTTGTCTTCTGGTTGAAGTTTTTTTATGAAATAAATTTTCATAAGGTGAAATGGATAGGTTTGATGAAGAAAAAGAATCCAAACCAGGCTGCTGAATCACTGTATTTTGTTAAATAGTTCTTTTGCTTGTTTGGTGGTTTTTTTGTTTGTGTTTTTTTTTTTTTAAACAGTGGGAGGAAAGAAGAAGGAAAAACAACTGCGAGAGACCTTCCAGAAGATTTAAGAGTTTATAAGTGGGCCGATAACAATAAATTGCAGAGTTGCTGGCTCTGCTACAGATGGTGCATGTGAAATGATCCAATGGTTTGTGCTGTATTTTTTATTTGCAGGGAAGCAATAAGCCGACTGTGTGAAGCTGTGTCGGGTACAAATGGAGCTATAAAGAAGCGGAAGGTAAATCCTGTTTTAACTCAGCAATTATTTTTCTATATCTGCTTTTGATAAGCTGGATACATGATTCTCTAACAGGCTTCAGCCCATGCTGGAATTAGTGCATTTTAATCCATCTGAACGCAGCCTGGATAACATGGAAGTGCTGGTAGCAGGGTGTTTAGCCTCTTTGGTTTGGGGCTGAGGCTCTGCCCTACTTTATTTTTCCCAGGATTAAGGCTTTGCCCAGAGTTCTTGCTTCTACCAGCCCTTGCAGTGCATGGTGCTTTACAAGTTTTAGGCTTTGGCTGCTAAACTATTGGAATTGGGTTGGCTTTTTTTTTGGTTTGCAAGAGGGAGCTAATTCACTGGAAGATTATCTGCTGCTTATTTATATATACAAAAAATTAAACACATTAAAATAAAATGGCAGTGTGTAATGGATTTTATTAACTAACTGGGATGCAGTGAGGGGCAACATCAGTGGTTACTGTTGGGTGGTGTCCAGCAGAACTTACTGATTTCTATCTGTAACTGTGGAGCTCAGGAGGAATGAACTTGCTCCTGAAAGAGGAATACATGAGAGAATTTCTTGCTTTACTCAGAAACACTTCATCCTCTGGAAACAAAGAAGAGTTCAGAAAGAAAACTGCACATTCTGAATTACTGAGCCAGCTATAACATTTAGCTCACTGGGATTTTTTTCCTCATTATTGACATAAAACCTATTCCTTCCAGTATTGCATTCAGAGCTGATGTTTGTTAGAAGATCTATTTGCATTTGATCAAGCCATTATCCTTGCCCCATTGAAAGTCTCAACAAGATACCATAAAACCTCCTTGACTTTTATATGTTTCTGCCCCTCACAGACTGAGCTGACAGCTTCTTTCTTTTCTTTGTTCAAAGCCTCCAGTGAAGTTTCTGTCTTCTGTACTTGGCAAAAGTAACCTTCAGTTTTCTGGCATGAACATAAAGCTGACCATTTCAACAAGCAGCCTCACTTTGATTAATGCTGACACGCAGCAGGTAGGATACATGTAATCAGTGTCCTTTCCTCCATGCCACAGTTTTGTCCTCATTTGTGGCTTCTGAGGGAAGGCTGTGCCCTTCAAAGGGAATGCAGCACCCTTCAGCAGACCTGTGCATGCCTGGTGAGGCTGAATTACATGTTGTCTCTGAATTTAAAAACACTTTGGAGGAATTGACATACAGCACAGGTCCTTTTTGTTCATGATGGTGTGTTCTGTGGGGAGGGATCCTTGAGCACTTGGCAAATTGTTTCTCTGGATGTGTTTGCCTGTAAAGTGCCTAATAAACAAGGCACTAGTCCTGACTGTAGTTTCTGACAAATCTTAGGAGGAAAAAAAATTATATAGGTATTAAGTCAGAGCTTGGCTTTGGTGTCATTCAAAGCTACTTTACAGCTGGATAGTACATGTGTACAATCAATTACACTGTGTAAAGGCTTTAGGCTCCATTGAGGTGTGTTCCTGAGAGCCTGGGTTTGCTTGGAACTGGGCTGTGCTCCCTTCCTTCTTGGCAGATATGATAAGGATCTTTGTCCTGCCCACCTAATTCCTCCCTCAGCTGTTGGTATCACTCCCTGGATGATCTCACCCTGGGCCAGCAGCAGGTTTGGCTCCAGGCTGGAGCAGGGGAACATCAGGGAGGTCATTTTGGCTCACTGGCTCTGAGGAATGCTGCACTGAGCTGGTGCCATGCTGAGCATCAAGGGGCTCCTAGGGATTTGTCTGTAGTGCAGAGGTCTCCTGTCCATTGCACATCTGTTCCAGGAGGGGATTAGGACACCAGGTTTTCCTTCCTTTTGGGTACAATTAGAAGTTGGGGGTTGAATTAATTCTGAAGACCCTTTAAGGAAGATTTCTCAGGGATCTAGACATTGCGAAACATGAATAGGTAGTGTAAAAAATATTCCTATTTTTATCTCTTTCCTTCCTAAACAACACATGCATAAATTAATAAATGGGATTGTTGTGAATTTACTTGCTTGTTCTTTAAAGACATATGTTCTGATGTCTTCCAATGTGTGGCCCAAGAGCATGTGTAATTAGCCTGTTGTGCTTTTCAGATTATTGCCAACCATCACATGCAGTCCATCTCATTTGCTTCTGGAGGTGACCCAGTAAGTATTGATTTATAAAATATACTTCTGCAGGTTTAGTAAACTCATGTCATAATTGTTACCTGCAAATGCTTTGCTTCATCCTTTCCTTCCACAAGCACTAACAGAGTACACTGCCCTTCTGGATCATGAGCAGTAATAAAAGAAAACTGGGGGACTGACATTGAAAAGGAAAGGTGGAATAGTGACTCAGTGCTTATTTAATAGATACATAGCTAACTTTCCTGTTGCCCATCAGTGAGTGTCAGTCCATTCAAAAGCCCTCTGACTTGGGGATCTGAAAATAAGCATGTGAACATAGGAACTGATCAGTTCAGTGGTCCCTGTGATCCAATACCTGTCATAAAACCTGTCAGCACTGGCACCTCTAAATTTTTAGATTAATTTTGACTCAAGCAAACAGCTCCTGTGAGACAGATGTAGCATAACCACCTCCTTCCTGCAGATAGGGCTGTTCTTCCTAGTGCCACTGCCATGCAGTCATGGATGTTTTCAAGTCAGAGGGTTTTTATTCTATTCCAGAGTCTGTACTATAATGATTGTAAGCAGCAACCCAGATTGCATCTATCTGCATTGGATAAGTAATTCCTTAGGGCTTGTTTACCTTTTTTAGTGTTTTTTATATTATTATCCTGCGCTGGTCTTGCACAGTGACTTCAGATTTCAGAGGCTACACAGGGCTGGGTTTGGTCAGTGCTTAATGGCAGGGCCAGCAGGAGATGTGTGTGCACACAGATGTGCTGCAGGAAATGGGCTTGGTGGAGCAGCTGCTGACACTTCCTACTGGGAGGATAATGTGAAATAGGGGCCTTGCTCATCAGTGGTAACTATAAATCTAATGGCCCTTCACATAAGGGGCAATTTTGTTGTCTTGTTCAATTATTTTTTTCAAAATTCCCCTTTCATTTAAAATGGGACACAGTTTCCACAGGACCTGTCTTTCCACCTGCCCCATATTCAGGGTCTAAGTGAAGTTCAGTGTTGTTCTGGGCTGTGAAGGAGTAGCAGTATTCTGCCTGATAATTAAGCCTATTCTGGCTTTATTTTAAAGCAAAATCTTCCAGACATCTACATAAACATTAAAAAGACATAAAAAATAGCAGGTGCTGCTCCAGTTACTTGAGTTTCTAGTCACTCCCTAGTGTGATTTATTTTAAAATATCTATCCTGAAATATTTATGAACTTTAAGAAAAACTTGAAAGGAAAAGGAAGGAAATTGAGTTCACTAGACACATAAGAAATATTTAGCTTGCTTTGCTTTAGTGATATTAACTTTAGAGATTAAAAAAAAATATCTAGGACAAGTTCTGCTAGCCCTAAGACCTGCCTCTTGTGTCATTCATTGTGAATTATTAAATGATTGTTTTTGTGCATATTGCAAATGGGGCCTTGTTTCCTGCCAGCTGATTGCATCTTCTCTCAAGAGAACCATGCCTTTAAGCTGTGAATTGCATTTTCCCTGTCCCACCTTAAAGATCCAAAATAACAAAATGCATCTTTAATAATTAAAAGAATGTTATTCATTACCTCACCAATTTGACTGTAACACTGAATTATCAAGCCACTCTCTGCTTTTGTGGTATCATTAGAAATGTTAATTTTTCTCTTCCACTTCTCTTTTCAATTTGACTAGAAAAAGAGGATTATTTCAGTGCTGGCTAGAAAGAGAATCAGAAACAGAAAACTGATTATACTGAGGTTGTCTGATCTCAGCAGCAGCTTTGAGATCCAGAGTAATTTAACCTGATTGTAGCTAGACTAAAATTGGGCAGCAGCAATTGAGATCAGATACCCATTTTATTCTGCGTAATTTTAAAGTTTAACTTTTCTCTAAGATGCCTTCAAAACTCAATCTTATTGCTACCAACTGGGAACACTGGAAACTCGTCCTTTGCAGGATGCTAGCTCTATTTTATCTTCCAGTGATTCTGGTAGGGACTGTCCCAGCCAAAAGCTGTGAGCAGCAGTCACACAGCCCTGATGTGTTACATGGGAAAGGCTCTGAGCTCCATGGGAGCACTGGAAGGAGCAGCACTGCCTGCTGATGAGGCACCAGTTGTGCTTCTACTCCTGTTGCAGAGCTGGAATTGAATACATGGTTTATTCAAGACCCAAAGAATGACAAATTGTCTAGTGCATTTTTAGAAGAAAAAGAATATGGGACAATTGCTGTGTTGATAGCCACCAGTGTGTCATTGATATTTTCCTTGGCTTACTTTGCTTGTACCTCTGGTTCTTTTTCCCTGAAAGAAACGTGCATTTTAAAGCTAAAAATGTATCTATTTATATGCAATTGCTGTGCTGTGGTGGTAGGATTGTTCATAATTAAAATATTCAAGACATTTGTTGTCTTCTTTCCTGTAGGATACAACAGACTACGTGGCATATGTAGCAAAAGACCCTGTTAATCAGAGAGGTATTGAAACAAGCTTCCAATTGTTATATGTGCTTATATGATTGCTTTATTTGTATGTAACAAGGAGTTGTTTGAGTTGCTAAATAAGGAAGCTACTGAACTCAGCTCAATACTCTGCACAATTTCTGGCTTTGCTGTATTTTTAGGGGTAATAATATGCAGGCTGTGGCTTTAAATGTCATGTTCTTTGTGCAATGGAGTGGGAATCTGCAGGTCAGACTAAAGCTGTACTAGCTGCTGCCTCCATGGAGGGGTAGGAGCCTTGCTATAAGCAGTATAGCTTGAGTCTCTACTGTCTGGTATGAACTGCATTTACTTAATTAAAGTGAGGTGTCTCTTTTCAGCATGCCACATCCTGGAGTGTCCCAATGGGATGGCACAGGAGGTGATCAACACCATAGGGCAGGCTTTTGAGCTCCGGTTCAGACAGTACCTGAAGAACCCATCTAGCCTGGTTACATCTAATGAAAGGTCAGCACGTTGTCAGTCACTTAACTGGCAGTTTCCTTCTCTTTCATACTTTTCAGGAAAACAATACACTACAAAGAGTGATCCATAAGTAAGATGCTTTGAATATGCTTTCTGGACATAGGATAATTCAAATGTATGCCTGTATGTGCAGTGTATAAGACACCAAAATTAGCTTACTCCAGTGAACTCCACTGATTTTTGTGACATTTGTACAGGTGCAGAACATAGAATTAAGCTGTATTGTTCCTTAGAGAAAGCAGCCTTATTTTAAGTCATGCAAGTTGAACAAATGTTCAAATTACTCTGCCCAAGTAAGTTCAGCTCTATAAATAGCAGACAGACACACACACATACAGAGACTGAGCTCCATCCTGACCTGTGCCAAGTTTAAGCTTGCTTCAGCTCTGGAAAGTGTGTGGTGGGGAAATAAGCCATTTTAATTCATCTTTCTGCTATTCTGCTCATGTTCTGGCAGCAGCCTCAGTTTTCACCTGGCATAACTTACATCAGCCTCATGAACTGAAATAAACACAGCCACCACCTGGCATTTTAAAGTGTGAAGCCCTGTCCTCTGCACATTGCCTGAAATACAAGGCCTAGATTAATTTCTGGACCACAATTCCCCATTTCAATTACCCTTCTTCCATTGCACTGGGGACACAATTCTTGCTCTAATTTGTGGCTCTCCTCACAGATTAGCCATGCCTATTTTTCTCAGGCTTCTTTTTACTGTAACACTGAATTTGATTGCCTGCTACTTCTCATGAGTAGGTAAAGCTGTGGCACTGCTTACCTGCACCCTGAGCACAGGAGTCCTGGGCAGGCAGTGTCACTGGAACAGGGCCTCTGCATCACAGCAGAGCTGGTTTTATTGCATAAATACAACTTCAATTTATATTTATTTCAATGTATATGGTGGTTCTTGCCATTCCACTGCTAAAACTGGGCTGTTTTTCCTGGGGAAAATAACCAAAGGAAAAGCCTTTTATTCCTAAGAAATCCTGCTAGGTTATGTCACAAGCAGCATAGGAGCAGGGAGAAATGGAACAGGGTAATTAGATTTCCTCCTTGAGCATAACCCACAGCCAGCCTCTGAGAATGGTCCTTGGGCAGAGGAGTCGGATATTGCTGTGTGAATGAGTCACTCCCTTCCAAACAACTATGAATCACATAATCAAATACTTGCACTGCATATCACATAATCAACTACTTGAACTTTATCTCTTTCCTGCTCATGGCCTTTTATCCAATTATACTCTTGTTAATCAGAGAAGTAAGATTTGAGATGAGTTTTTTTATTTTGGGACCGGAGACAGTACAGGAAGCACCTAGTTGTTTTGCAGTGTATCAGCTGTACATTTAAACTATCATCATTCTGGTTTAGCTCAAAAAAAACATTGTGTGCTCTTCTTCATGTCATTCAGTGTTCCCTTCAAGCTGAGCCAGAATATTGATTGTGGCTATTAAAATCAGGGTAAATGTCTCTGAGGACAGCTACCTTTTGGTTTTTTGGGTTGTTTTTTTTTTGGTAGTAATATTCGATTTTCTAGAACAGTTGCAGGCTTGTCTGACTAAATGCTGTGATGTTTTAATTTTTCTCTTTAAGTCTGACCACCCCCCAGTAATCTCTAGGTTTACAGAGTTCAGTCAAGAAGCCATAAGAATTATTTTTATGGTCAGCATTTTGATACCTTAATGAACAATGTGTTGAAATTCTTAAAGTTTCAGTAGATTCCTCTTACCTTTTCTTTGACTTGAAAATATATCTAGGCTGCCTGGTGCTAATGAAATGGTTGTACCTCCCTTTATCCCAAACTGTCATGACTATTTTTAATTCAGGAAGAATAAACAGCTCTGAAAGTTCCAGCCCAAAGCCCTTTACAGCCTCCATATGGTGGATCTGTGTATTGTGTGTTGTGCAGACACTGCGGATGCTTGCCTACACTAGAAAGCAATTGATTACATCAGATGCTTCTTTTATTTTTTTCCCCCATATTTTTTTCAGTGAGGCAGCACATGCTAATGGATCAGCTGGGAATTCACAGGAGAGGGAGGATCATCATGAATATTACAACGAAATTCCAGGGAAGGAGCCTCCCACCGGCGGAGTGTTAGACATGCGAATGAAAGCGCAGACAGACCCCAGGGCTAAGTGTCCTGCCCAGTGCAAAAAGCAGCACTGCTCAGTAAGTACAGCATCTGCTGGGATAAATATTCGCTGCCTATTATGGGAATGAATAATAAAATGTTTCTGTGGTGTTAAAGCATGGCATTAACATCAGAACCAGGTCCTGATTATCCTGGGAAAAGGTTTTTTTAGGCTAGATTTAATGATGCTTAGTACATAATTGAATCCCAAAGCACTTTCTGAATATTAACTGGTTTGTCCTTAGAGTACTTTCAGGAGATCAAGTAATATTCCCTTGTTCACTCATTAGCTCTGAGAAGAAAATAGATACCAATTTAAATGGCTTGTTGGAGAGAATATCTGCAAAATCTGGGACCTCCTGGCTCCCTATTCTGTGATCTAATAAATATTTCATCCTGTCCATTATGCTCTACAACTTATACATACAACGTTGACTGATTGCAATATATATGCAATATTCATTACTCTTGGATTGTTTCAAGAAACTCTGTTAAATCAGCAAAAGATATCTGTGGCTCTTGTCTGGCATAGTGGGAAATTAAAACCAATCAGGGAGTAAAACAAGCCAAGCTCAGACTGGCTGCACAGATTTCAGAGTCTGCTGTGTGAGGCCTTGGGAGCACCATTATTTCCCCACACAGGAAAGAAGGCACCACCACTTTGCTCAGAGGGAGCACACTCAGATGTGCCTGCTGGAATCCAATTGGTTCTGTCTAAAAACTTGCTGCTCCCAGGTGTTATTTATGTTTGGTGGCAACTGCTCCTGGGCTGCTGTGTGTTCCTGTGCTACTGCTCCATCCATTTTTTGCTGACATGAACCATACTCTGCATATCAGGTCCCCACCTCCCAGTGACCAGTTCTCTAATTCTAAAAATGTTTTACTGTATCCAGAGTTTGCACCTGATGCTCACCAATGTTGTTGCACAGAGTTATCCTGCATGTAAACGCTAATGCCCTTTTCCCATGGGGTGTTACTTTTTGGTTTTCCTTTCTCTTTCAGTGCTGCTCAGACAATATAGTAACCATTTCACTTTCAAACCATGATACTGTAGTTGATTTTATGATGAGGTACACTTATTAGAAAATCTGAGCTTTCTTACCTAGAAGTTATACTGTATATATACTAAACATTAGATACATAACTGGGCAGTAATGACACTCATATTGGAGTCCAGATGTGACATTAAAGAAAGAAGAGTATCAGTGTGAAATGTTGTTTGAGGAGATGAGAAGAAGATGTTTAATTACCTGTATGTCTATTAACTAATGCATGGATGTTTTGAAGTTACCTGAGTTTTTCTAGGGGACTACTTTATGTGACTGACTTAAAAATTTTTCTACAGACGGGCAGTCCAACCTTCATCAATATATATGAAAATTGTCCAGAAGAAAACAAAACTGTGGGTATGTACTCTCTTTTCCTTCTCATGCATATGCAGAATTAACCAGGGCAGGCTGCCTGGAAGAGCTGTCCCTTGGCTTTCAATACAATGGTGAAAAGTGTTCTACTTAGTGGGTCATTTTTAGTTCCCTAGATGGAGGGCAGACAAAAAAGCCTTACAGCTTTTCTAAAGGCCACTAATCTATCTTCATGTCTGCTGGCAGACTTACTCATTTTACTTCTCATGATACTGTACAGTAGCTCTTTGTTTTTTTAATTCTCTTTCAACTCTTTGTTGTTTTATTCCCTTTCTTCATACCATTTGAAAAAGGAAGATACTTCATTACTTATCAGTCTCTGAATATATCCCTTCTCCTACAAATGCTCAATGAGATCCAAAGTATCAGCACTGTTTTTTTCCAACAGAGCCTGGCCCCTGGGTTCCAGCTTCCCTGGCTTCTCAGTGGGACTGTGCCCTTCCCCTGCCTTAGGCAGCTTTGTACCCAGGATCAATTTGCCTTTAGCAAAGTCTGCTCTCAGGGACCCCAGGAGATATCAGCCTCCATCCCTTTCTGGACTTCCTTTGCCACAGCTGATGCCCTGAGCACATTTCCTCAGCTTTCTCATTCACTGCACAATGAGGTCCTTTCTGAATTCCCACCTGCCCGGCTCTGAAGTGATCCATTACACTGTCTGTAGGGGATACTTCAGTTTCTTGTGTTATTTCCAGTTCAAGAAAAGGATAATCAAATGGTTTCTACAAAGAGAGGGTGAACAAACAAAAGAATGAATGAATAGATCTATGAATAAAACGTTTGTTGAAGAGCAAAAATATGCCTGCTATTTGGCTAGCTGAAGTGCTATTATTTTCATACCCTGCAGGGGATATTCTGTTATCCTGTTCCTAGGCTTGGATCCTAACCTGACAGATGTGGCTTGGGCTCTCCAGGCAGAGCCTCAAAGCACCAATCTCCTCCATCTCTCCCTTCTCCACCAGAATAGCAAGAGAGAGAATTGCTCAGCTTCCCACAAGCTCTTTTTGTGGTGCAGAGGGGAAGGAAAGGGTTTTGAAACAAATAACATGTATGGTTTGTGTTTCTGTAGAAGCATATGTATTAATTTCTTTCCAGTCTGTGGGAGGTGCACTGCTGACATTGATTGAAGCAGAACTGGACCAGTGCAGAACATTTCTGAAAACTTCATTCTAATTACTTTTGGACCTGGTACCTTCTAGACATATGGAACAATAAGTTCATTTGCATTTTTATTTTCCACCTGAATTACTTTAGTGGGCTATGAAAAAGAACATCATTCCTATTTCAGCTTTTACAGTTACTTAAAGCTGAGTTAAAAAAAAAAAGAAATCTGTGCATACTGTATACTAATTACAGGTAATTGTGATGAGAGATCACAGAAGACAATAAAAGAGGCATCCTCATTGAAACCTGCCTACAAAGCAGATCTCTTTGATGATCCATGTTACATCAACACCCAGCCCCTGCATTCTGCAGCCCGAGGCCCAGCAGCAGCACAGAGCCCTGGGAGCCCTCTGCGCCAGGCCAGTAGGTTCCCCTTGCCACGCCACACCTGTCCAAGCACTGCTGGGAGGGGGGCTTCTCGTTTCTCTGCATGCTGAAAGATTTGGGTTTCCCATAAGAAATACAGAAAAGATGGGGGGGGAAGAAATCTATCCTGGTTGTTCTTTTTTCTTGTTAGATTCAAGAGAAAAGGGATTAAAGAGCAGAAATTGTGAGGGTAAAAAAGCAGAGTAACCTTTCATCTTCTGTAGTTCATTGAAGACAATGAATGGAGTGCCACAGGTATTGGAAAGCAAGTCTTTAGGATGGTAGGAGCCTGGAACTGCACATTGCCTCAAGGAAGAAGCTAGAAGCTTCTCCTGTATGTTCAAGGTCTTAACCACTCTAAGGTGGAGATGACCTCAGATGCCTTTGCTTCACAGGCAATAGCATGCAAGGCTAAAGTGGGATTATTGTGACTGTCTTTTCTCAGCTCTTCCATAAGTGACCATTGAATCTCATCCAATAATTTCTAAATCAAACAGTTTGATTTGTGGTATCAAGTAAATGTATGTCCAAACTTGATTTATGGACTGAAAGTGGTGGATATCCATTAAATGATTATATAGTTGCTACTGATTGTCCTCATTATTGAATATACTTTATTAGCTTTGCCTTTTATGGTTTCCCACTCAGTGTTTTCTCTGTCAGAGCTGGCTCCACACAAGAAAGTGGAAAAAGGACTGGACAATAAAGGAAATACAATAAAGAAATCTGTGACCATTGAGGCATTTCCAGCTTGGGACTGCATCATGCTCTAAAAGGAACTGCCTATATCCTGAGGAGCCTTAGGTTGCACAATTCCATTGAAGAAGTGGTATCCTCATATTTTCCTTAGAAGAATCCTGCCTGTGAATCATTTGCAGTCTGACTGGCTATATCCCAAACCACCCAGTTTTTTTAGTACATTTGGTAATTGTTCGTTTTTTAACAGCAAATGCATCATGCTGTAATCCTTCCCTTCTGGCTACATTGGCTATGTTGTCTGACATTCCTGCACATAGCTGGAGCCACTCAATATGACTCTCCCAATGATCTGTGACAATCTCTTCAGAGCTTGTTAAGGAAGAAGGAAAAACAAGATCTTGAGGGGAAAAAAAAAGCTAAAAAGCCAACAACAATCTTCTTTTTACAGGAAGATTTGACTTTTTCATACAAAGAAATGTAACCCCAAACTAGTACAGCATCAGAAAAATTCCTCTTTCTAATCCCTGTTGCCTAGCGACCAAAGGCTTTCCCATCTAAGGTAGGGGAAGAGGTGGTGTGATAATTTTGCCTAATGCACTGGAGGGTCATGAGCATTCATGTGTGCATATTCTTACAATCTGTAAGGTTGGTTTGCTTCAAGACTGAATTGTTTGAATTTTTTAAAAGCTATTAAAGATATTGGCTTGCATCCTTTTAGGATGAAGTTTCAGGTGAAGTGTCCAATACATTCCCTTTCATTTAATTTTAGAATCACCGGAACCTGTTCAGCAGAGTGCCACAAGCAACACAGCTGGTCTCTGTGTTCTGCCACAAATAAAGCAACAGCTAAAGAATGAAGATTGTTACCATGGCAAATTGAACAGGAAAGCAGCAGAGAGCCTCTTAGTCAATGACGGGGATTTTCTGGTACGGGAAAGCACAACGTCACCTGGTCAGTATGTCCTCAGTGGACTTCAGGGAGGGCAGGCAAAGCATCTGCTCTTGGTGGATCCTGAGGGCAAGGTATGAATATTTCATGTAATGACATTTCAGTGCTGCTTAGATATTTCAATCAAAATGCATGGGTGCATTCCATGAAGTGGAAGTGATTTGTTTCTATCCGGGTTAATTTAAATATAGCCAGTGGCTACAGTAGGTTTGAAAGTTCAAAAACTCATAAACACTGAAGTACTGTGGAAGTAGCAGTGAGGAACTTAAATACTGTTAGTCCAGGTGCTGATAATTAGTGTACATAATTTTCTAGCACTAACTGAGAACAGTTAGTGCTAGAAAAAAATAACCCTATCTTTAATTATGAATTTCTGGATACAAAAAAGGTTTGTTGTTACTTCAATTCTACTTTCTTCTGCTCAGAAGAGCAGTCTTGAGTGACATTTCTGAGGAGAGAGTAAATCAAAAAAGTAATCCTCAATGGGATTTAGGGAAAAATATCTCTCTTCTGTGGAGAAAAATAAAAGGTTATTTCTTTCCCCTGTGCATAATCAGCCCAGTTTGACATACAATCTTTTTACTTTACCACTACTTTTCTTGTGAGCTAATGGTGGTCCAAAGGATAGATCTGAATTGCCTAACAATTCTGCTCAAGTGAGTTCAGTGGTTTAAGTGACTTTTGATTTTAATGTGTTAGCCTCATGTCCAACTGGTTATAAGAACAATCTAACATATTCTTTTGCTCCTTCCACTAGGTGAGAACCAAAGATCATATATTTGATAGTGTGGGTCATCTTATTCAGTATCACATGGAAAATAATTTGCCAATCATCTCTTCTGGAAGTGAAGTGAGCTTGAAGCAGCCTGTAAGGAAAGAGAGTAATACAGGACATACACAGTATCACAAATAATCCTTTGGATCTCACAAATCCCAAGACAATTCATACCTGAACTTTCTATTATGAAGACAAGTCAAAAAAGTATAGACTGCACTTTCTGCTGCTGTTCCAGAAGAAGCTCTTTTGTGTGTGTATGAATATATGTATATGTGTATATCTATGTAGATCTATAGAGATCAACAAGCATAGTTATATAGATACATATAATCTTAATCTTAACAAAATTACACCTTCAGAGTGTGAGATTCATTTGTGAGAAGGTATTTTAGACATGCACAAATGTCACTTTCAAGGTCATACTGAATCAGTAACTATTTAAAAGCACAATTAAAACTCTACATACAAAAGCTCACTTGAAAGAACTGCTGGAACATTAGTATGTGCCTTTTAGCATAGAATTATTGAAACCAATATTATTTATACTGAATTAGTTTTGGGTGGTTAAACAAACATGTCTATGCTTTTAACTATTTGCCAAAAACAAGTACAATTTGAATATTACTAAAATGTCATCTTCTTTCGATAGACACTAACAATTTCATTTTGCTTGTAACAGCACTTTACTAGCAAGTAATGTTTGAAATGAATGGCATTCACAATACAGAAAGGTTGTCCAGTTTCTTAATAATTTTTTGTCACTGTCTGACTACTCAAAGATTTGAGATTATGAACATTTACAAAGTTGAAATTAATATATGTAATATAATTTTGGAATAGAACTTGTTAAGGGACAAGCATGCTAGATCTTAATATTTTTGTCTTGCATATGATTTTACTATTATTATCACTTAATACTGGAAACATCTTTTTAAAGGTAGGCTAAATATATTTTCATTGATTACATAGTTGTTTACAAACTAGAAAAGCTGAACAAAACTAATACATTTTGGGAGAAAACTATTTAAAAGATGTTTGAACTTTGCATGTCTCCTTATCAGTGTTCTTTCCAAAACAAGATAGTTTTCCCCTCTTCACATAGAGTCCATTTGTTCCTAAACATGGAAAAATCTTTTAAAAGAAATCTATTAATTGTTTTGCCACAATAAATACTCTAAACATGAACAATCTTATATTCAGAGTGAACAGTGATTTATTTGGCTTCCTGTTGAAGAAACAGTGATTTAATAAGTGACTGGAGGAAGGCAGGGGAGATTTGGGGAATGAACTGGTAGTCCAGGTGATGGCCTGAGGGAAATGGTGCATTTCAGTCAAGCAATGTCCTCTGGCATGAACAGACATAATTCTCTCTGTCTCCCAGCCCGCCGGCTCAGTTCCTAAGGCAGACAATTGTTGTGGAGTTCAGCAGTTGCTGGAAACCTTCAACATGAAAGAATACATTCTGGTTGTTTGCCAGTGTTCATGGTAAATGGAACACCGTATATGAGCTCTTTCCTCTAGAAAACAAGAGGAGAGGTCTTATAAAATTATGGAAGACAAGCTTCCTTGGAGGGGAAAATGTAATGTAAAGAGCCACACTTAGAGCCTACAAGAAAACACTTTTATTTTTATCCTCAGCTAATAGCCACAAAAATACATTTCATTATTTGATAACAATATGATTAAACTACTCAATTACATACACTAAAGCAGTGAGAAGGTTTAAAACATTAGTAGTTGATTTCCTTGCTAATAGTCTGGAATTTTTGATACCCTGAGCCTCCAGGGCTAGCAGCCCAAACTCATGCCCATTCTATCCTAAGCAAGGTGCTCATCTGTGAAGGCCTCCAGCAAGAGCTCATGCTGGAGCTTTGTGCCATGGCAAGAAACTGTAACTGGGATATCAACCCCCTGCAGAATATCCTTTCTATTCTCACATCCTGTCAAACTTCAGAATGTGTTTGATATAACTACGGAGCAAGCAATGAAGCAAACCCAGCTACTTCTGTGGCATGTCAAGTGGAGAGAAAGATCTGTTCTGATTTTTGCATCAAAGCTGAGTTTTATGGCAGGTCATAGAAGGGAAATGTGCAGAACTCCACCTCTATTTTTAGTACAAATCAAAGTTACTCAGGACTTAAATAAAAACATTGGGAGCTGTGATAGTATGAGATCAAAGTTTCTTGACTTTGCCAGTCAAGATGCTGACTCAGGGACTTTTTTCACTTCATCAGTTTTCACTTCACCAGTGAATAAGATCAGCCAGAGCCAGTGTGTGATGTATATCACAGCATAATGCAGTGTCTCTCTCTTTGAATATCACCAATGTAAAACGTTTAAAAGACCTGGATCTTTGTTCTGATGCTCCTGCATATTTTTATGTGTCTGAAGCAGAACTGTGAAGTAAAAAGAAAGGAAAGAGAGATAACTGGGTGCTAGAGGAATAAAGAAGTATATAAAAATCTTTGATGTGGGGGAAAGCAGATAATCCAACTAATTACAGATAAAAATCAAACACAACACATCCATGCATTTTCCTAGAATCAACTACATTCATTCTCAGTTTTTGGTTTCTAGCATTTCCGTGCCTTCATTTAAGCTGTTAATGCTGCTCTGTGGCCCAGCTGTCTCACGTAAAATACACTGTCAGCTCCTCTGTGGAGATCTGAGGAATAATCATGCTAAAAAGAAAAACAGTTGTCTGAATTTTGGAAAGTTTCGTAAATATTTTTCTTGAGAAACTCAATATGAATTGTCAGACACATTTAAACCCTTTTTGTTCCTGTTTGAATCATTTAATGCCTGTAATAATTATGAGACTTTATTAATCTCTGTTCGAATGGTTACTAGAATCCTCTGGGAAAATTGGCTGATTTTGCCTATAATGTCGCACATTTACTAGACACATCATGCTCGTTCCTTCTCAAACTTCCATAAATTTCACTGAAACACATGAACTGTTGGCTCCCATCAATAAAAATCCTCTAACAAACGACCCAGACGTCTCTGCCCGGGGGTCCTTTCCCGCCGTCGGGGCTGAGGGCGAGGCACCAGGTGGGGCTGTTACAAACGGAACCAACTCTCCGTCAGAATGGCTTCCTGCCCGCGACTCCGCGCAATCAATCTGCTCCTTCTGAGGAGGTTTTAACTTTTTAAAGAGAATGGGGTCGGGGAGCGGAGGGGACCCCGGGCAGCCGGGCGCAGGCTGCCGGGAAGGGCCGGGCCGGGCCGGGCGCGGTCACCGCGCACCCCTCAGCGCCACCGCGCCCCGTGACGTCACCCGCGGCCGCGCGTTGCCCGGCGACCGCCACGTCCCGCTGCGAGATGGCGCCGCTGCCCGCCCGCGGAGACCCCGCCCCTCCACCGAACTCACGCTGCCATTGGTGGCCAGCTCAGCCAATCAGCTCGCCAGGCGCGTTCCCGCGACCATGCGCGCCTGCTTTCAAACAATCAGTGGGGGCGGGTCCGCCCTCCCGCGCGGCTGGGCGGGCTCTGGTCGCTGATTGGTGTCTTGGGCTGTCAGTCAGCGCGGTTTAGGGCGGTTCTGGCCGCTGGTTGGTGCCCGGGGCTGTCAATCAGCGCCGCGGTGCGATGCGGAAGAGCGGCGGGCACTGCGAGGGCGGGTGGCCGCGGCGCCTCAGGTGGGTTCCGCTGCTCGGGCCGCGCTTCGCCGCCGTCCGCGGCCCTGGGGCCCCGCTGAGTAACGGCAGCATCGCCCCGCGCCGCCGTCGCAGCGGGCTGAGGAGGCGGCGCCGAGCTCAGGTGCCCCCGGAGCTGCCCCGGCCCGGCCAGGTGCGGCTCCGGGCCGGTCGCGGCTCTGGGGGCTGTGCGCTCTATAGCCGGGGCTGGGGAGGGCCCTGAGGGACGGGGACAGGGCCGGTGGTCGGTGTGGGGGAAGCGGCAGCCTCGTGTGAGGGGTCACGGGGTGCACACAGACGGGGCTGCGTTGTGAGGCCTCCTGCCCGCTCTGAACAGCAGTGTGCAAGAAGGTCCTTTAAACGTGATGAAGTGACTTTAAACGTGGAATTAATGCTCTTGCAGTGTTACATTATACCAAGTGAGGACTTCAGTATGTGCTACACCTGTGTCCCTTCGACAGGGAGTAAGTTATGCTGTAACCAAGCGTGGAGCAGCACTCACACACAGCAGCTTTCTGTGAGCACACTGCTCAGTGCACGCAGGCCCCTGGGAGTCAAGGCTCTCTTAAGCTGTGAAATCTGCAACTCCTGTGATCCTTTTCAGATTTCCGTGATACTTTCCCTATTTTTCCTTTTAGAGCTGTTATATAGCATACTTTCAGTTTTTAATACAAAATGTAGTCATTCTCTAGAAGACTGCTGAGCAAGATACAAAAGAGGACATAACTATCATCATGTACCACATCATATGTGTACTGTACAGTACTAGAACTTGCAGAAAATAATGTCTGATTGTAAGTGAACTTCAGAAATTATCTTATGTCAGCCCATGAAAAACCCAAATACTGGTTTTAAGTGCTAAATTTTTGGAAGTGAGTAGGCTTGGATATATGAGAAACAAATAATGTGTTTTCATGCTAAGTAATTCAGATGATGAGGGTGGTGCTTTTTGGTTCCTCATGTGTTTTGCTCAGGTGTGATGTTTTCCTGTCCTGTTGCAGGTTTTGCTGGATACGCCAAATCAATATTAGAAAACAATGTCCCTTGACTTTGATAGTGGAGCTCTACAAACTCAACATGAAGATGAAGACTATGACCAAGAAGATTATGCAAGAGAGCAAGAGGTGAAAAATAATTAAGTAATTTAATCTGAAGGCTTGTGAGTTTAGCTTCTTCCTATCTTTTAAGCACAAAAAAAAAGAAAAAGGTTTATGTAGTCTGGTAGGAGCAAAGAGGGTGCAGACTGTGCCACTCTTGAAAAGGATGAGAAGTGAAGTTGGGGTGGGTTTTAGTTTTTTGTTTGTGTCCAGTTGCTTGGCCCAGAGCAGAGCACTAATCATTGCAGTGATGACTTCTTGAATGTGGTGATACTGACTGGCAAGTTCTTATCTGGATTTCCATCCAGACTTCTGAGAGAGGGCATGCTATGGATGTCTACTGCCTCTCTAGCCTGGAGAGGAGAGAGGAGAAATCCTGGCATCTTCAGTTTGCAGCTGATTCTTTGAAATTAGTCTGTCCTGGGACATGTCTATTTGATGGCATTTCCCTTACCTCTTTCTGGTGCAGCTCTTCTCTTAACAAGAGTTTGGCAGAAAAGTGCTTTGGTTGGTAGTCTAGTCTGGTAAGCATTCTGTGGTAGAAGTCTCTTTGTGAATTCCAGTGTTGTGAATTCTTCCTTGGAGGAAGAAAACCAGGATTTTGTGCAAGTGGCCCACTTTGCCAGTGTTTATGGTCTGAACTTGTATTAATTTTCCTGCAGAACATATAATGAATGTTGTTTGTTCTATTTCAGTTGCAACAGTTGTTGACAGACCTTCCCCATGATATGCTGGAGGACAGTGGAGACCAACTCTCCAGTTACTCAGACTGTAGCATTCAGGAGACTGAGGAGCAGTAAGGCATTTGGCACCATCTTTTCATTATTTATGTTGTGCTTTCAAGAATAGAGCAAAGCCTGAGTTGATGAGGAGTGTAAAAGTAATCCAAGTAAAAGGGGAGCTGTAGTGCAATTTGCAGTAATGTGCCTCAATTTAACAAAAGAAGGTTTGTTTTTTCCCTGAAGTTATTAGTACATGGTTAAGCTGCTTGTGTCTCTCTAGGTCACACGAGCCTGGGAAGCTTGATGGAAGGTGGAATGATCATCCACTGATCAGTGATCCTCCAAATGTAAGCTTGTATGAGCAGGAATGCAATTGCTGCTTGTTCATAATAACATGCTAAATATTGTTTAAATTCATTAGAGAAATCCGTGTAGGTGATGTGTTTTGGTGTTCATTTGAAGTATTTCTAATTTGAGGGCTGGTAACCTCAGGAAAAAGAGGGTGGGGTGAAATCTGAGTTTTGGGATTCTAAACCTCATATCCATTCATAGGGCTATGAACAAGGACAAAATCTGTACCCTGAACAATTCTTGTGTGACCAGCAAACTGATCATGTTGAAAAACATGGGAAGAATTGGAATGGCCTACATAATGATGAAGAGAAGAAACATTTATATGATGTTAAAGAAGATTACTGTGGCCAGGATGGCCAAGGTGCTCCAGATAATGTGTATCTTGGTAGAGATGGGTTTAACTCTCCAAGTTGCTACCAAGAGAACAATATGTATCATCTTCCTGAAAACTTCAGGCCTTATACAAATGGCCATAAACCAGAATTTAACAATCAGCAAAATAAAATATTAAATTTTTCAGATGATCCAAAGGAACATATTAAGGTATTTTAGAAGCTGACACATTTTTCTGTCTCTTGGAAAATTTTCACAAGACTTTAGCTATTGATAGTAATATTTGTAAATGTCTTCAGTCTCTTCCAATCATTTCAAACAGTGATGGGAGGCTTCTGTAGCCTGTTTAAAAAAATGAGACATTAGTAACTAAATTTTCACATGTTCATGTTATGATTTTTGTTCTTTCTCCTGTTGCCTTGGTAGAATTCCATGAGGTAGAATGAATGTGATTCACTTAATTGCGTGCTTACTCTGTTTAAGTTAATACTTCACTACTTTTCTAAGGTGGAAGCTTTCATGAAGAATTTTATCATGCTTAAGTGGTGTTCTGGATTGGAGTCTGAAAGTGAAGGGCTACTAGAGCTCTTCTTAATGTCAACCTGTAAAATGAAAGATATTTTCAGTGAGCAAGAGTACAGTTTAGTTTTAATGTATTTCCTCTTATGTATATGTTGTCATCACTACAGCCGTTTGTTGCATCTGATGTTGTCAATGGCCAGTCACCAGAATCTTACAAAGTGACTTATAAACCCTACCAAAATGGCATTCATCAAAATATTCCAGGAATCCAAGAAGGAAATAGAAGAAATGAAGTGTTTGAAGGTTTGCAACATGAATTCTTGGGCAATGATGAAAGTAAGTGTTTGGTGCTTAGATTTAAAATAAACTGATATAAAATGTTCACTGGAAATCAGCAAACATGTTGATTTCAATAGTTTTTCAGTAAGAGGACAACTAAAATGATTTTGAAGTATAGAATCTTTTATATCTAGAAATGATCTCTTTTTGCTGGGGGTATATGAGTTTTGGGCATTGAAAATGTAGTTTTGATTGATGAAACTGAAAAAGTATTTCTGATGGCTTGATGTCAAGCCTTGTTGACATTTTCTGTCCTTCATAATATTGGAAAAGAATGACTCACTGTACCTTAGGAAGTGCACTCTGAGTGATGCCACATTGTGCTTTTCTGTTAGATACACTTCAAATGACAGAACTACTTTGTGAGACTTGTTGTAAACTGGTAGTGGCCACAAGTCTGAGAGTTCACAGCAGGAAACTTTTATCTGAGCTTGCTGTAAGGTTGGAATTGTACTTTGCACACAATCCTTCAGCCATTGCTGCCAGAGCAATTTGTGTGATGCAAATCAAATGTGGATTAAAAAAAGATTTTGTGCACCATCAATGAACTTAGCACTATTAAAAAAAAAGTTTTGGAGCAGGAATTACAATGATGATTTCTTGGTATCTGTGCTGACTTGTCTGCATGCTGTTTGAAATTTGGCAGATTCTTCAGAAAATATGCAGATTCTTCAACTTCAAGTTCTAAATAAAGCAAGGGAAAGACAACTGGAAGAACTTAATGAAAAGCTAGAAAAGAGTGCACAGCAGATTAGGTATTTGAATCATCAGCTTTCAATGGTCAAAGGTAAAATATTTTGTGCTTATTCTTAGATTTTATTCATATCTAGCAACTTTTAAATTCTGAGATTGACAAATACCTTCAAACACAATTTCTAAATCATAGTTATAAACTTGATTTGGGACAATATGTGGCTAATCCTCTTCCCTTAAACATTGTTCTAAGGAAAAGTCTCTGGATTGGTGCCTGACTGCAAAACTGTCTTAACTTTTACTGTATTTTTGAGACTACTGTTGTTTCCAGAGTCCAAACATGTCAGGCATCACAAATGTACAGAAAAATGAAAAGTCTGCCAAAGTAGTCTTTTCAAAGCTGGGGTCAGGGGGGAAAAGAAGTTGACACCGAAACACTCAAACCCCAACAGGAGAAGGGGACATCTATGAAAATTTATTTTTGGTGGTGTCTAGTTTAACCGGCCATTTCATAGACTGTACGTAGAGAAAATCTCTTTCAAAAATGACAAAATCTGATTGTCTTAGTTTCCCATTTCTTACAGGAACAGACAAAAATACTAAACTTAGAGAATTAAGACTATAATTTTTGGAATGCAAAAGAAGCAAAGGAGAGAGGAAAGTTCAACTGTCAACCATTTGGCTGTGTCTTGGCTGTTCCTCCAGAGGACTCTCCCTTTAAATGGTGTGAGGGAGGATGTGAGGTCCTCCTGCTGCCAGGGTGGGGCTTGTACCTTCAGCACCCTCCTGGAAACTGTATTGGAGTGCTCCCTGCTGCCAGGAGGACACAGGGGTTGCTGGATGGAGACTGAATGGTTTTGTTCAGTCTTCTGTTGTTTTCCACAGTACAAGGCAGAGTGAATGGTTCTGTAGAGCAGGGACTGAACAGTCGTGTTGCATGAAGCTCTTGGGTGGCTGGCCATGGTGCTCACACAATGATGTCTCTTTCTTCAGATGAAAAGGATGGTTTGGCTCTTAGTCTTCATGAGTCTCAGAAACTCTATCAGAATGGAAAGGAACGGGAAATGCATCTTGAAGGCCAAATCAAGGCCCTTGAAACTCAAATTCAGACTCTTACTACCAATGAGGAGCAGGTACTGTAAATATTTTTAGATTGTTTATTGTGGAAGACCTCTACAGTTCAATGTGTGGTGCTTTAAACAGAAGTGCTAGTCTCTTGAAATGCTGGTCATGATTATTACAAAAGCTAAATACATGATGGATGGATAGGATTCATTGGTTGAAAATACTGTGTATGAATACACAGGCATCATCTGAGGACTTGTGGCAACTTTTGCACGAAAGAAATGATGTACAGAATATTGGAGCAACAGTGAAATGTATGTAACTAGGAGCTACTGTCCTACTGTTCCTACAGATTCTGAAGCAATCCAAAGTGGCAGAGGTGGCCATGGAAAGCATGCAAAAGCAGCTGTTAGAACTTCAGAGATCAGATGCCCTCCAGCGAGCCAGAGAGCAACACGAGGCCATTATTTCTGCACTCAAGCAGAAGTATGAACAGCAAGTATTGTCATTAGAGCAGAAACTTGATACTACACAATCTGCACTCCGAGAGCAGGTGAGAAATTATTTTAGGATGCTGAGTACTGTACTGGGGACACTGTAGACCTCCCCATGTTTCCCAAACTGCATTTCTTGACCTACAATTCTAATAACCCCTTCTGGAAGCTGCTAAGAAAATGGAAAGTCTCAACATTGAGGCCTATGTGGTATGTTTTTATAAACATCTGCAGGCAGTTGTAAGTTCAAAATGTGAGTTTGTAAACAGCAGATGTAGAGGAGGCAGGAATTCATTGGCTTAGTTGCTCTCCTGAGCTTTCCTTCTGTGTGCAATCTTTTTTTGAAGGAGTTCTGCAAATAACTCTGGGAAAGAAAAGGACTCATTAAGAAATAATGTGATATTCTTGCAAGAAAAAAAAAAACAGGAGAAACTTTTTATTGAATAGTCTGTTGCCAAGATTTGGTCTCAAAATGCTGAAGGATGACTAACCCCTCAACAGTGACTTTATTTTAGAAGTAAGGATTTAAGAGTAGAGGAGGTGTAAAAGGCTGTCTTTAAGATGGAGTTTGATATAGATTGTATTACATGGTTTCAGAGCTTACTGAAATTATTCCACTTGATATGTCATAAGAATCCATTCCACTATTAGAAATATTCAAGCAGTGTATTCCAGCCAGGTCTTAATAAATTTTCCTTTTATTTCACATAAAGGAAATAAAATTAAATTTCTCTAAGTCTTGTCTCAACATATAGAAATAGATGGGTTGTATACTTGGAAAGGTAACTGGTGCTTGCTTCTAAACAAAATGCACTCCTGAATTTTTGTCTGTTAGTACCACAACAAAGCTTACAAAACTTTGTCTCTATTGTAAAATATATGGTAGCATTTCTGGGGTGTTTAAAGAGGGAGAATCTGTTTTTTGAGAGAAGATAGAAAAGTCAAAAGGTGTAGATATGCAGCACTGTGCCTCCCAGGTCTGTGTAGGTAACTAAGTAATGCCATATCAATGTCTACTTTGTACATCCTGTGAAAAAGAAACTACAGTTCCTCTGTTACACAGTATTGGCACTTGCTTGCTTGGCTTAAGCTCAGTTAAAATAAACTGACTGGCTTGATATCTTGTGAAGGCTTGATTTTTTTCTGTAGTAGACTAAGTGTATGTGATTAATTACAGGAGATAATCTGATGTGCTGAAAAGTAACAGCTCTAGGAAATATGAAATGATTCTCATCCATGTATGTTTATATATGAGTACAATTACTGCCTCCCAGTGAAACCGAACTTTGATGCTGTAGGAGGTCACTTGTCAGCCAAGGATAGTGTTTGATCTGTGATTGATTTAGCTCTCCTCTACCCCTTTAGGTATCTGATTGATTATTTTTCTCCTTTATCCTGTATATATTGAAGTTTTCTGTATCTGAAACAGTTCTAGATGTAAAATGAGTAAAAATACTCTCTTCCTAGAAAGAGCTTTGCAAAAATCTAGGAGAGCATGTTAAGCAACTTGAAAAAATGCTGGAAGAAACCAAATGTGAGAAAACTGAAATAATAAATCGACTGACAAGAAGCCTAGAAGAAAGCCAAAAGCAATGTGCAAATTTACTGCAAACAGGTCAGCCTTTTACTCATATTATTCCCTTTCCTTGCATATCTTCATTTTTTCTAAATATTAAATTGCATATTGATGTTTCTATGGAAGTGCAATCAACATCAGGCTAATTGTGTTCTAGACTGTTTCCTATGCAGTGGATTAGTCAGACTGAAAGTTCATTCTGGACTAAGATGTAAAAACCAAATAGAAATAAAAGTAAACATCGTCTCCAAACCCCAAACAACAGTGATTAACATGTTTTCATATGTATTTTGTGTTGCATATGTGTAAACCTTGTTTCATAGTAAACAACAGGGTTTGGATGCAAGTTACTTAGTTTTGTATTGAGGTGCTTGACTTGAATTGTCATTCTAAATTCAGGTCCTAGTGAGAAGAATTGCTTTAGGAGCTGGAGGCTGATTCTTGGAAACCTGTGTCATAGAAATAGATTGTGAAATGTTTTGCAGTTTGTGTGTTTGACTTTTGCCTACCTTCACCCACTGAAGTCCTTTGATAGTAATGTATTTAGTAGCTGTTAGTGAGCTCAAGAAAATAGAAACAGTGATGTCTATTGCCAGAATCAACACTGCTATTTTTAACAGAGATTTTTTCTTCAGATTGCATAGACTTTCTTGCATATTTATCACTTGCTCTTTTTCTCCCTTCTCTTTCCTACAACAGGCTCAATGCAGGAGACAAATCAGTTACGGTTTCAGTTGCAGCAAGCTCAGTCTGCACAGATTATAAGCAACAACATGAACAAGGCTTTGCAGGTTCATTTTATTGAATATTTTATGTTTGAATAAAATGTTTTCATTAGATGGGGGCGGGGAGAGGCATTGTAACTAAGAAGTTGGTGCTTGAAACACTTTAAATTTTTGGAGGAAACAAATACATCATCTTTGACTGCTTCCTCTCCCAGTGTTGCATGTTGGTCTTCCTCCCTCCCCACCAATTAAAACACAGTTGGGCAATTGTATTGGCAGAAATCTGATCTCATACTTCTGTCCAACCTGCTTTTGGAAAAAAATTGAATGTAAATTCTGTGTGCTTGGAGACTTGTAATTTAATGAGGAGATACCATGTTATGAAATTTATCTTTTGTCAGCAAAATGGAATGCTACAAAGTCCTCTGTAAAGCATCAGTGGAAGTCTGTGTTTCCAATTCATATATTTGATTTAAATCTGTTGTCTTGGAAACTGTGAATCCTATTAAGTACTAGAGTAATAGCTGTTTCTCCAGGTATGTGCTTTTCTGTTGTCATCCATTTTGCTTTACAAGGACAGCAGGAATGCAGAAGAGCAAAAGAAATAATACTTCATTGATTGACTGTTACAAGAACAGTACGGAATATTGCTTCTGTATTCTAACAAATTTTTAGTTTTAATATATGCTTTGCTAGAGGTATCAGAAATGAAAAATGAAAGTATAAGTAAGTTAATGCTAGACAATTCACCTAAATGCAGATAAATATAACTATATTTAGAAGGAAGAGCTCCATGTGTTTATTTTCTTTGGTAGAGTTATCATGGCCTGATATGTTGGCTTGGAGTCTCTCTGGTCAGTGTAATTTTTTTTCTGTCTCTTCCTTTCAGGAAGAATTAATGGAACTGAAAGAAGAAATAGCTTTGTATGAATCTGCTGCCAAGCTTGGAGTGTTTTTGAATGATGCAGGTGGAGAGCAACCTATGAGCCTGGGTGATTCCTATGTAGAACTGGGAATTAAAAAAATCACAGGGAAGAAGCCAAAATTCTGCAGGTATTGAGTGATTCTTGTTGAAAGAAAAATTCTAAATCCTCAGGAAATTATGCAAATTATTTGCAAAGAGGGTTCTACTGGATCAACACATAAGTTTTTGATAGATATTTGAAATACTGCTTGTATTGCCAGGTAATCTGAGAAACAGAAACTGTACTAATACCATAAATTTGTTGCCTAATTAATAAATATTGGTTGCTAATTAATAAGTCATCAGATTTGTAGGGACTATGTTGCTGTTCCTTTAATTGTTGAATTATATTCATGGATACTTTTCGTGCTCAAAGCTCCACATAGTTGCTTAAAGCTAAAGCTGTCTTTTACATCAACCAGTTGAGTTGCTTCAAAACTCTCCACATAGGGTGAGAATGAATCTTTTGAGGAAACAGCTGAATTAACAAGTTCTCTGTAAATTAATTGCAACTTAATGGAAAAGCTTTGATATTCATATCCTCTTATGCTTTTTACTATTACATCTTAGACATCCTGGTATTTCTGGTAGCATTAATTACTCTTCTCTTTGCTGCCACAGACTTTGAGCTACATAATTTTTGTTTTTTAAATACTGAATGGTTATGTCTTTCCTGATAGTGCAATACAGAACAGAGACATGGAAAAAGAACTCTCTAAAGATGAAATTATTGTAGAATTAAAAGCTGAGCTGGAACGTTTATTGAGCAGTAATAAAATGAAGAGAAACCAGATTACTCAACTACAAAATAATCTTAAGGATTGCCAGAAGACACTAGAGGAATACAAGCAGTTGAAAGCAGAAAAAGCATCAAGAGATTCAGAGGTTTGTTCTTTTACATTTCTTTAAAAGTAAAGTATTCCTGGTTTTTGGTGAAGAAAACCAAAACTTCTTATGAGAATAGATAAAAAAATTATGCATAGTTGAGTATTCATAGCAGCTCTGGTTTTGTATCTTTGTTTGAAAAGAAAACAACTGAAGCAGAACCTGGGCAGCCTATGCATTTTTAAGTGAGTCCTAAAATGATGACTTAGATGCTTGAGAGTGCCTGTGTCTGCCCTGCTTGTGTTAGAAGTAAGTTTCATTGGAAAAAGATGGTTTTCTTTAGCCAAAAGGACCTTGTAATTTCTGCAAGAGAACTGATACTACCATTAGGTTATACATTCAGAACATTTAACAGATTGCCTTCAGAGGACCTTGACAGGTCATTTGATCCATAAGGAATCTCCTTGGTATTGCATCTCTCTTCACCCCATTATTGCCTTCCCTGTGTGGATTGATCAGATTGCAGCATCTGTGCATGGAGACCTGGATGTGGCATAGAGTACAATGTATGTGGGAAGTGTGCTCTCTGTTGGATGACTGTTGTCATTCAGCTTGCAAACACAGCACTGAGTGTGTGCTTCTGCAAAGCTTCATGTGACTGAGTTTTAAGAATTCATCTAGAATAGCAGTGATTCTGTGATCTTGCAGTGCAATAATTTCCTGTGTTTTTTATTTTTTAAGTACAATTTTTATTCGACAACTCTGAACTTTTTAAAGCATTAACTGCTAAATCGTTTATGTATTGAAAGATATAATATTAGTTTTATTTATTTATAGCCTGTCACAAATTTGAAGGATGCTTCTGATAATCTAAAGGAAGAAATTCTGAGACTCAAAAAGGCTAATGAAGCTTTGCTGCAGGAAGTTGAGGTAGGACAGAGATGCTGCTTACCACTACAGAAAAAAAAAAGTCACAAAAAACCCCCACCCCATGCTAAAAGTCGTGATTAGAAAAGGTTCTTACAACCCCATATTACTTGACCCTTGTTTGTCCAGGCCCATACTTCAACTATTAAAGAACTGAAGGAAAATGAGGAAAAACTGAAAAGCTTAAATCAAGACCTCTGTTGTCAGATGAGAAAGATGGTTCAGGAGTTTGATCATGATAAGCAAGAAGCCATTGACAGGTAAGTCTGTTAACTTAGTTTAGTTTAATTTGTGGATTTTCACCCTGCACACATAATCTTGTTCCAGCTATCAGGTACAAGAGGAGGTCAATGTTTAAAGGTATTTTCGTACAGAAAACTTGAACCTAGGTTGTTGAAATCAGGTAGTTATTTTTCCTTTCTTGGAATTGTAGGTGTGAAAGAACTTATCAGCAACATCATAAGGACACCAAAGCACATTTTGAGAAGGAGCTGATGGAGAGGTTTGCTGTGGAAAAGCAGCTGCTTCTTCAAACTTCTGAAGAGAAAATCTCGCAGTTGAAGTAAGACTTAGCATTATTTCCATTTCTACTGAAACTTTCATGTTTCCTGTCTAACCTTCACTGCTAGTTACATTTATTTTAAAGCTGCTTGCTGTTCTCCGAGGCTAATTGATAATAAGTAATCTGTCATTTGAAGGGATAACATAGAGAAGCTGAACAAAGAGATTACAGCAGTGAAGGAATGTTACATTGGAGTTTGTCAGGAGAAGGACACCTTGGAAACTACTTTAAGACAGAAGTTTCAACAAGAGCAGCAGCTGAAGGAAGAGAAGGTACAAATGGAATTGCCTATAAACCATATAATTCAACTCTGTTTTCAAGATGTAATATTAATAAGTGTATTTAATTTTGTAAATATTTGTGGAACCTACTTGGAAGAGATACAGCTGAATCAGAAAGCTCATACACAGGACTTAGTGGTTTTTAAATTAAGCTGGTGTTGTGTTCTGGGCTTTGAAATACAAGTACAAGTAACTCTTTCCAATAACTGTTTGTTTTCATGTAGTGAACTTCCATAATTGTGACTTCTGAGGATGCTTAGTCAGCAGTATGAGCTTTTACATTCATAAGACACTTTCAAAAAACCCTGAATGAGGATACAAGTTTACTTCTCCCTATATAAAACTGATCTAAAAAATACTGTGTTTTTTTAAAGTAGTAATGAATTCAGACTGATTTGATTTAAATCTTTGCTTTTCTGAAGATATTAGTGTGCAATGACTGAAGTAGATCAACTGTCTAGGTAAGCAAGAGGTGCAGCTCTAAGTATGATGGGAGTAAAGATGCTTGATACAAAAACTTACTTTACAGCAATAGCCTATAATAACCTCTGATATAATATCTTAAAACACCTTTTTTGACAGTTAAATCTCTTGTCTAGGTGTCATCTGTAAGATCAGTGCACAGCCTCTAGAGAGTTAATCACGTCTCTCATGCATTCTTATAGTTTTGTACCAAAGCAGTTGTGCCTTGGAGAATATTTCATTTATTTATTTTTGGTCTAGCTCAAGAAACAGCTACTAGAAGAAAAGGAACTCTCCCTTAAACTTCTGAGGACTGAGCTTGAAGAGGAACACATCAGGTCCATGAGAGCAGCAAAGAAGCAGTGGCTGGAAGAGAAAAACCAGCAAGTTCAAGAAGAAGTTGCATTAGCCAAAGTTCGCTGGGAAAAGGAAGAAAAGGAGGTGTGGAACTTAGATCAGGGAATTTCAATGTTATTGTTGTTTTGCTGTTTATTTTCAGAAACAGAACTTTAGATTTATGTACTGTTATTCTGTCATTGGAAGTGGCTTCCTTTTTAAGGATTTGTCATTTTAAAAGCCTCTGAAGGAGTCATTAGGTATTACACGTTTCATATTTTTAAAGAAACCCAAAACCTAGATCTTGCAAAGTATCAAACAGAATACCCTGGATGTCACAGCTGGTAATATGCTGGAGTTTTCCACTGTGGTGCTTGAGTGAAAGTTATGCTTTCTGTTGGTTCACTCAGGTATCATGTAGAAATCCTTTGTGTAACCTATCCCATAGGAGAGAGCTCTGAGTCCCCAAACCTCTCCTCTCTGTACATGGTTCTGTCCTTCTCCTGTTAAGGAGGATCATCGATGTAAACAGTGTTTCATTTGCTAAACACCAGTGAAATCTGTTTATTTAGACACTGGGAAGATTTTCTTAAAAAATATTTTTTTTCTTAGAATAAAGAACAAGTCTTTGCCAAATTAGAAAGAGAATGGCAAAGTAGGCTGGAAGAAGTGAGAAGAACTGTAGCTGAATGTAATGACTGCAGTTGCCAAACTGACCAAGTTGTGGATGAAGCTTCAGCAAAAGAGTTAGAAGGGGCTGTTGAAGACCAGAGGGTGCAGATCCAGAAGGCTCTGAAAGAAAATGCAGCCTCTGAAGAGGCCTTAAAAGAATTTGAATTAGAACTGGAAAATAAATACTGTAAAAATCTTGCCAGCCAGGTAACAAATAATTGTTCTGTCTGCCTGGAGTCTGTGAAACTGCTGTGTCCACTTAAGTCACCTAAAAAAAAAAGAAAGTGGACTCCTTCACTAACTTCCTATTAAGTTTAGTATTGATATTTGCTGTATTAGAAATAGAGTTCTTAAAAAAGTTCTAAAAAACTGTAGCATATGATTTGTTTTTCACACTGTTAAACAAGTTTTGTAGGAGTTTTGAACAGAACTGAGCAACACTGCCTTAGATTTTATATAATTTTGTTAAAAATAAATTTAGTATTTTTAATTTTGGCATAATTTTTGCATCAAATGCATGAAGTGCTGCTGGTCTGATTCTTTTAATTTCTATAAACATAGGCAATCCAAACTGAAATTTGTTCTTGCACTGTTACATGAAAGTAATAATAAAAATGTATTCAGTGTACCTACCTACCTACTGAAGCAGGTTTTTTATCTGTTTAAAGGTAGATGCAGCTTTAGCCCAAGCTCGTGCCAAGTGGCTGCAAGAGTACAAACTAAAACTAAAGACAGAACAAGAAAAATGGGAAAAGGAACACCAAAAGACTACAGCAGAGCAGGTAGCCCAAAATACTGCTATATGTGAGTTGATAAACAGTGAAGTCTTCAAATCCCATTTATTACTGAGGGATGAATGTAGACATAGGCACAGGGAGTCACTAAGGAAAGATGTTTGTTGGCTACTCTGCTCCACACCGTTTTTTTGCCTATATAGGTTTAATTTTTATTAAATAAATTGAAAATATCCCCAATGGATTTTTAGTGACTCAGAGTTACATTTTGTGTGTCTATGAATGTGAGTATATATTTCTAATGACTGTGTTGTTTATTTGCCAGTTAGCCCTGGTTCTCTCAGCTGCTGAGGAGAAATGGAAGAAAGAATATGAAAGTACAGAGACACCTGGACTAAGAGTTAAAGAACTTGAAGAAAAGATAATTTCTTTGAGGAGGGAATTGGAGCTAAAGAATGAGGAAATCCCTGCAGCTGTCAAAGCAGAACTAGCAAAAGCCCGTGTGCAGTGGAACAAAGAAAAACAAGAAGAAATTCTGCAGATACAAGAGCAAAATGAGAGAGACTACCAATCATTCTTAGATGATCATAGAAACAGAATTAAAGAGGTCCTTGCAACAGCAAAGGAGGACCTTGCAAAGCAGAAGAACGATCTCTCCATGCAGAAAGAGGCAGAAATCAAGATGTTACTAAGCCAAAAGCAGCGAGAATGGGAGGCTCAGGAAGCCAAGAGACTGCAGGATGAAATGAGTCGGTATGAGGAGAAGACTCTGGTTGAGCTGGAGTATTTGTTGAGTGAAATTCATGAAGAACTGGTCAAGTGCACACAGAGTAAACATTCTTGGAAGGACAAGTGTTTTGGCTCTCATGTTCAATTAACCAGTCAAGGCAAAGACAAACTGAAGGCTTGTTTACAAAAGGCCTATAGAAACACGGTGTGCACAATTCTGGAAAAGAAAGAGCGAGAATGGAAAGAGGTAATATTTCTGTAAGTTATAACTGCCAATCAGAAAAGGGATTTGAGAAGTCACTCAGGCCTGTTTTTTCCCATGAAATACCCATGTAATTGTGAAAAATAGGAAATTCAACATTTGTGTTATTGATAGGTATATTCTAAAGCTTAAAGGAGACTAAATCTACCATTAACAAGTGAGAAGGAAAAGGATGCAGCTTTGACATCTTCAGTCTTTAAAGAAGAGAAGGTCAGATTAGGAATGTCATTTATGCAAAGGCTTGTAAATTAAGGAGATTAATTCACCTGCTTGAGGTTGGGAACCTGTTCAAGGCTCT
This sequence comes from Passer domesticus, assembly GCF_036417665.1. Taxonomy (NCBI): domain Eukaryota; kingdom Metazoa; phylum Chordata; class Aves; order Passeriformes; family Passeridae; genus Passer; species Passer domesticus. The sequence continues at coordinate 10,114,592 of NC_087487.1, read as the reverse complement.
TTGTAATGTCTTTGATGGGCTGTAATGACAGAACCCACCTCAGATTTTTGCATAGCTGCAAAATCCAGTTTGCAGTAGTGATTATGGATCATATTACGCTTTTTTTCCATCCTCTTTATACAAATAAAGATGAAAACCTTGCAGAACTAAAAATCCTTTTTGCAAATTGCCTGCAGTAGGTCAGTTTGTCAGTCAGCTCTGTTTTGGGAATAAGAGTCTTGCCTATTTTATTGTGCCTCTAGGAAATCTTTTTCTGTGTGCCTGCCCAAATGAGGAAAATGTCTTACCCTCTTCTAGAGGAGTTTGGGGCTGAGTCAAATTGTGTCCCAAAGCCCTTGTTTCTGTTGTTTTAGCAGATTCCTCTTCTTGCAGTGCTTAGGCTTGTAATAAGTTTTTTATTGTGGGGAGCATCCCACCGGAAATGCCATTGCTACCCAGCAGTTGTAGCTGGGGAATTATCTGAGAATAGGACAGAGAAAATTCTTGTTTTTCAAGAGAAGATGGCATGTTACCATGTCTTTAAGGTTAATGTATTTTTCTTCAGTAAATGGATCTTAAAGGTTTTCATGTCACAAGTCATATCCACAATGATAAAGAGAATAATTTTTTCCTGTGCCTTATGCACCTTCTGCAGTGGAAATGAAATGTCTTTTGGTAAACTGCTTAATATGCCTTTGAATATCAAAACATTGGCTGGCTTGGACCACCTTATCTAGTGAAGTCTTTTTAATTTCCTAGTAATGTCTTTTCTATTTAAAAAGTAAGTTATCCTCTGCAGTTCAAAGACAGGGTGTAGTTCTGCAGTGTTAAGGGCTACTGACATTTCCAAATAATACTCAAGACATTCAGGCACTGCTGTTGCAATGAGTTATGCTAAATACAACTTCTATATCATAGAATAGATGTTTTCTTCACTATTGGACTTGTAATCTGTGGTTCTACTGCAGGTTTAAAGTACCTGTGTTAAAATTTCTAAAGCTACTTGGTGACCAGCATTGGTTGTGGTATAGAACACTTTTTTTGCTGTGTTGTGTTTTCAGGAAGTGTGTTTCAATTGCAGAAATATGAAGAGCTAGTGAGTAATGCAAATAAAGAATCGTACCCTTACCTACAACATGGTGCAGGAAACACTGGGGATGTGGCAAGACCCGCTGTGTGCAGTGTTGGGCACCAAGCAGAGGCACAAAGGAGGCTGAGAAGACAGACACCCTTGCAGGAAGCTGGAACAGAAAAAGGTATTGGGTTTGATCTTAATCTGACAGATTGTATATCATCAAATTGAGCTTGTTAGTAGCAGTCTTTAATATTCAATGTCCTATTGATGACCCCAATGCAAAGTTAGTTAATTAGTAAATTAGATACAGGAAGATGTCAGTTCTTCTGACTTGTAACATTGTTTAATACTGCAAAAGCTAAGTTAAAGTCACAAACTGCAACAAATGGTACTGGTCTCCAGTTTACTGATTTAATGCTAGGCTTTGAGGTTTCATTTTATCTAGTGCTAGTAGCTTGCTGCTTTTTAAAGCCATTCTTCAGGAGGAAAGAAATAGCTGTCTCATCTGCTAGAGGTGTGTGCATTCTTTGGGGGTTGTTAGCAGCAAAACCTTTGGAGTATCTGACAGTTCACATGCAAGGCAGTGTTGGCCATGATATGCAGGGTATGGTCTAAACTATGTTTGTAAATGGGTAACACTAGGTTGGAGCTTCAAAAATTGAATTGTACTGCTTGCTCTTGGCATTACACAAGACAAGGAATTCTGCATTCATGTAAAAGATACTATTGTGTTGAGAACTTGCTTGACCTGGCATGGTAATCTTCTCTGATGCTTTTGGTCAAGAATGTGGCTAAAAAAAGTGTGAATCCGTGGGTGGTGTTTCTCTCTTTTTTTTGTTTTTCCCCTTCTTCCCTTTCCCCCCACTCCCTGTGCCTAGTATGTACTTTGGCATTGTAGCCCTTCCCAAGGCTGTCACGTGTACTATGGCAAAACTGGAGACAGCGTAGATGGGAAAAGCTTCATGGGAGGGACACATCTCCCTGGGGCTTTCTGTTTAGTTTGAGTTCTTACGCAACTGAAAAATATAAAGCACCAAAACCCAAGAGAGTTTTTGGCTCTGTGCCTGTAGCGTGGCTTGAATTCCTTCAACACCAACACAAGGAGGTCTATTAAGACAGAACAATACCAGCACTGCAGTGCTCCTGTCTCTAGAGCGCCCTGGCCTGGCTGTGGGGAGCAGCCAGCGCTGGCCTGGAAGGAGCCCAGTCTTTGTGTATCTCTTAACCAGGCTCAGACATGAGTGAGGCTTTCCAGCTGGGACAGTTTCCTTCAGCTGACTTCAAAAGACCCTGCTTGGATGTTGTTATTTAAAAAAAAATACTAAAAGCATTTAACCTGCAAGTCTTTTTGCTGACTGAAGAACTCAGATCATCACTGGTGGAAGTGCATTGAGGCTGTGAGGGCTGTGTGAGTTGATAGATGCTGCTGCACCTTCTGGAGCAGGGTACCAGCCTCTTGTGATTAGTTTAATTGGGCTAAAATATTACACACTTTCCTGTGAGAAGAGGACTAAGTAGAACACTGAAAATAGATTGGGCTTGATTGGTTTTTTTTGGTTCCATGTTGATGTATAACTTTTAGCAATTACTGTTGCAAGTCAGAAATGTACAAAAAGGAACTTTGGGTCTCAGGAAGATTTGTGCTGCAAATGCTGCTGCCAGGAGCTTGAAAAAAGAGAGGCTGTGTGCCAGGACTTGAAAAGAGAGCTGGAGATGGCCCACAAACATCTTCAGCTTGCTGTGAAGGAATATGAAGCTAAGTCAGAGCAAATCCAAGGTTAGGATTGTTAGTCACCTAAAGACAACTTTGATTCTCTAATCTGTAGGATCTTTCAGTTTTCAGTGGATACTGGAGTTTCGGTTATTAACCTCAAAACCAACAAAAAAGCCCCTCACCACAAGAAACTGACAAAACCTACCAAGTTTTATCTTGTGTCTTTATATCTCAAAGGCACAGTTGCTAACCCACAAATTAATAATTATTTTTTCAATGTTTGTCAAAACCACCCTTATTTTATCCTGTCCTTCCTCTCCAAGTACAGTTGATATTTCAGTTTAGTGTTAGTAATGGCATATGAAGGCTTGAAGCTTATTTAATTACTGTATGAGATGATTTTTATATTCAGACTTCATTGAAGTGTGTTGGGATTGATTCCTGTCTGCTTTTTACTGCAACAGCTGTACTGTAGCTAATGATGCTTTGTGACATTGAGGTCTTGTACCAGAGGCAGCAGTTATTACATAAGCATCTCTTGAATTTGAATTTAGAGAAATGTAGTGAATTATGGTTCAGCTTTTTTTTTTCTTTAATAGAAAATGAGATGGTTCCAGGAGCTCTAATTGCACAAAATTCTGAGATGAAGACTAAACTGAAAGACCAGGGATCACCACCAAGGTATTTACAAAACTAAACAAGATGATTTCTTATTTTGGGAAGATATAAGTTGCTTTTTTTGTGCAGTGTGATGTGTATGCATTTCAGGTCATTGCCAAGGGAAGGCATCTCAAAACCTTGTGCATCCTCTGACTCTGTGAAAGGTCTGGAAGAAATGCGTGCTCACTACATCAAAGCTTTGAGCAAGATTAAGTGTAAGTACTAAAGTCTTAGTTAAAGATTTAGTGGAGGAAAATAAATTACTTTGTTGCTTCTTCATTCAGCCAGCTTGGACAGGAATCTGACAACCAAATCACATGAGAAATAAATTTTTCCATCTTACTAGAGTGACTGTGAGAAATGGAATTGTCACCCTAAATTCAACATGCAATTGTGATGAGCAAAGCCTTGTTTTACCATCCTTCCTTTGTTGTACAGTTTCCTTTTTAAAGTGGCAAAGTGTATTTTGAGAACTGATCTTTTTTTCTCCAGAAAAAAAATCTACCTAGTCTGCAGCATGTGCTGAGAGAAAATCTGCTTTTCTCTTGTGCTGCATCCTGCCTTCTGGCCTAGTCAGCAACCTTCTGTTTGAGGAGAAAGAATTACGTGTAGCACCAGGTTTTACCTGACTGCAGCACGTCCCCAAATTTCTGCATGGCCATTGAAAAGTTTCTAGACCATATTTTTACCAGCCAACATTCCTCCCCAATCCCTGTGCCTGCTTAAGATGCAGAATGAGACAACTGAATTCCTTTCTGATGCTTCATACAGACCTGCTGTGGTTTGCCCTGACATTCATCCAGTAGGCAGCAACTGGCACGAGGATTTGGTGGGATGTTGGCAGGTGAATCCATGTCTTGGCTGCCAGGTCTGCTAGACAATCCCAGTTTGTGGTGTTGGCTTCTTCCCCACTCTGGGGGAAAACTGGTACTAATGAAGTGTGTTTGTAGGTGATATGCTTTGTTATATTCGTGAAAGTAAGGAACGAGCTGCTGAGATGATTAAAGTGGAGGTTTTAAGAGAGCGCCAAGAGACAGCACGGAAAATGCGCAAATACTACTTGACATGCCTTCAACAGCTGCTCACTGATAATGGCAAACATGAAGGGTAAGTTCAAGTGTGTTTGGAAATGACTGTTGGCTGTGCAAGAGGTGTGTAGATCTCAGTCTGGTGTTTGTTCACCTTGGAGCAAGCAGTGCCTGGCCTGAAGCCTTGCCAGGGTGCGCGTGTTGGTGCCAGGTCATGCTGAGCTGCCTGGCACACTGTCCTGTCAGAATTCTCTGACTCTCAGTAACATTGCCTTGAACTAAAATGTCCAGTTGAATTATCCTTAAACTTATTTTTGGTTTTTTTTTTTTTCCCCCATGTTCTGCAATTCTTGACAGAGCTGAAAAGAAAATAATGGATGCTGCCAGTAAACTTGCTACGATGGCTAAAGGGCTGGAAACGCCTCTTCGGCACATTCCCCAGCGCAAATCTGCCTGCCCAGGTGAGCTGGATTCTGTGGTCCTGCTCTTCTTGAGCATACTGATTTAATGCATGTAGTAATGAAAATGCTTTTCTTCCAATACTAACATTCTCTTTAATTATCTATCTCTTTCCCTCCTCTCCTAGCTCTGCGTTTAAATTCTGATCCTGGAGGTGAGTGCTCCAAGAGAGATTGTGTGCTTCGGACTAGGTCACACCACATGGAAAGCAAATCATGTAGTGAAAGCAGTACTGAAAAAGCCACTGATAAAGTTGTCCAGAAGTGTGTTCCACGTGACTTGAGACAGCAGTTTGATGGAATGCAGACCAAAACTCAACATGTGCTTTGTGAAACAGTGACGTCAGATATTCGGAACAGGAATAATTCTCAAAATCTGGATGGTGCCTCTAGAGGTGTTCTACCAGAATGTTACCCAAATGAAGATGGAAGAAGAGAAAAATATGGCCCCATTGCAAATGTAGACAAAGGACCATTGTGTGCTGTGAGTAATGGTGATGCTCCTCCCTCTGCTGGTCAGGGAGCACTACAAAATGTGCAAATACCCAGGGTTACAAATGGCCACAGCAGCTCTGGGCCTACTCATCATATGCTTAAGAGCAAGAATGGAGGAACAGGCTTGGAAGAGGATAAATGTATCAAATCATGTGGAAAATGGAAAACTAAGTCTAAGAGAAGTCAGGAATTTGATTTTAAAGACCCTCCAGAAAGAGATGATGGAAGCAGTAGTGAATGGAGTTCTGGGAATGGAAGCATGTATCTGGATTGTGGTGAGATGCCTCTCTTGTATCCTCAACAAAAAGCCAATACTAATGTTCAAGCACAGACTGTGTACTGTGAAGAGTTTCCTCACATCAGGTCATTTTCTCCTGCAGATGAAAATGTTACTTCTCAGAGAGACATTTCTAGTGGCAGTGGCAAGACTCTCAGTACAAAAAGCAGCACAAAAGTTTACAGTAGAGGCCAGCAGATAACAAACCCAGAGCATACTTCATTCCTCAACTCTTGACAAATCGAATTCAGCTGTCCCACAACTCAATGCAACATCAGATTCAAATGTAGGAAAATGCTGCAACAAATGCTTAGAGAATAATGGTGTGAGGTGCCCAGTCTCAGCAAGATAGTGTTTTTTAATTAGCCCACTCTCTAACTTGAACCAATACCAGCAGTCCTTGTTTGAAGGAAAAAATTAACTTGATGTTTAAATAAAGTGTGATGATTCAGGAAAATCCTTTCTATTGTGTCCATTTCGTGATCAATGTTACATGAACAAATTTTATCAAGTTACTTGAAATATTACTGCAGAATTTTCTTTACCCTTGTAATAACACTTTCATAAATGTTTATAGTGTACTAGATACAAATTTATTAAATAGAATCTATTTTTATATTCAATATAGCGTGCAGTGTTTATCTAAAACCAAGCTACTGTAACTTGTGGTCATTTTTAAAATGGTTTTCAAAATTCCTTCAGAGCGTAATGAGAGATGTTTGAAGTTAGTATTTTAATTGACTTCCATTTTGAAAGACCTCCTATAACCCTCTGTTTATGTTCCCACAACAAAAGCAAATATGCTTGCATTTTTTCATTAAATTATCATAACAAATAATGTTTCAATTATTCTTCCCTTTGATACAACAAAAATAGCTCATACTAGGTGTAAGAAAGGTCTCTTAAGTTAGAATTACCATATTCTGTAGGTGTTTCTTAATTACTGTGTTATCAGGGTAAACTGCAGATGTGGTACTTTGCCCTCCTGATGCTTAGAAATCTCCTATTTTAAAGACCTGCTCACTTTTTAAAGATTGCAAAAAATTGCAAAATGTATTTTTTTTCCTAGACTTTTTCCTTTCCTTCGGATGGCATTTCGTTTCTGGTGCTCCTGTAAGAAGCAGAGGATTTTGCTGCTGGTTGCACAGGGGGTGATTAAATCACACTTGTTGCAATTAATAGTTATGGGCCAGCAATTCACAGCCACGGTAATATGGGAGTTCTAAGCAAAAAGGTTTTGCTTGCTATTGTTCTGTGACATTTGAAGAAGAAAGCCTGACTGTTCTCTCAAGGATGTTCTGTGTGCCTTTCATGTGTAACATTTAACTGCTGATTTGTGAAGGTTGCTTATTTGGTCTTTTGGATGTGAATATCACAGTTCAGTTTGACAATCTTTTGAGTTTTAAGAGGAAAATAATACTGAATAATCTGAAGACAAATGTGCTTAACTTCCTTTACAAAAATGTCCTGCATGTTTATATTCCAGGACAGCTGGCCAGGCAGAATGCATTTCAGCTCTTGGTACGCGGGCCTGGGCTGTGACTTGAGACTCTCACAGGCACTCGAATGAGAGACTTCTGAATTTCTTGGTGGCTTTCATGTTGCCCATAAATCCAACCCCACTTCCTCTTTAGTGATGTGGGGTTTGTCATCATCAGTGGGAGCAAACTGAGGCCATGGGAGACCACTGGTGCCTAAACAAACATGGGCCGTGGTTAAGTTCAAGGGCCAAATTCCGAGCTCTTAGCTGAGGAAATAGCTGTGGCCTTGTCTGCAAAGGAAAGTTTTTACTAGTTGTCCTCTAAGCCCCAAGTGGAGGCTTTTTTCCTTTTTTTTTTTTCCCCAATGAGTGGCTGTTTCTGGTTAGCTTAAACATTTTCCCAAGTTCCACAAGGTAAAAAAGAAGCATATTTATGTGCAAGATGTTTGAGTGTTTAAACCAATACATCCGATTGATTCAATCAATGGGCAAGTTCAGAAGCCGACCCAGCTTACAGATTTGATCTGTACAAGTAAACATCCAGCAATCCAGGACATCCCTGGCCATTCAGACAGCAGCTGAGGGCCCATCACCTCATTGCTGGGGACCAAATGGAACTTTTCCAAATATTCCATCTGAGGTGGGTTCAAAAGCTTCTCTGTAGTTGCTCCCCCAAATGCCACAGTTAGTGACAATGTGCAAACTGCTTTTAAAGTTCTAAGATTTAACTTTTTGTAACACGTTTCTGTTGTTTTGTTTGGTGTTGTGTGTATAACTCTTACTGTGAATTTCCACGGCTTTTAACAAATTCCCTGTGTTTAGAAGCTCAGTGGTTTCAATGCAGAGTGAAGTATTTCCTGATCCTACATATTAAATTTAGGAGCTGGGGCCACACTGATGAGGAGGGACCTTCCTGCTCTTGTCTTGCTGTTTCAGTTGTGTCATACTGAACAACTTCAGGGACCAAAACTGAAATGTGTGTGACAATGTAAAGGTAGGTGAAGAGTCGGTTAAATCCTTGCCCACCTAATGTTTTACTGTGTGTCTTGTTGCAGTGACAATTCCAGAGATCTCCAGAGCTACCAAGGTGATTTTAAGTTATGCTTAATGCAAATCAGCATTAGAGGCCAAGAGGCAAGATCTACCTCAAAATAGCAGCAGTTATTCCCTGGTGAGTAAAGTTTAAGGTGCAAGATGATCCTTAGCCCAAGAATCAACAGCTCCTAGTCAAAAGTGTTCCTCAGCCGCCCTCCTTCCAATGTCAGTAGGAAAGAATGAAGCAATTAACAGAATAGCATAGGGGCTGGCAACTCCTGAAATTGGACAGCTGACACCAGTCAGCAAGGGGGATGTAATGTTGCAATATGTGTGCTTGGACTTGGGTAGCTGAGCCAAGATTGTAGTAGAGTCACTAAATGAATCTCTTAAAATAAGCCTGTCATATATTCTTACCCACTAGGTTATATGGCTGAAAGAAACTGCTTTATTCAAGAACTGCTTACCTGCTGTTATATGTTTTGGATTCAGATGATTCCTTTTTCAACACTGTGTTTATGCTGTAGGAGCCAGATCAAGTTTTATTCTAGTAACATTGCAGCTTGGCACTATTTAACTTAAAGTTTCTTTAACAACATCCCCAAAGTAGCAGAATGCAGTGGTATTCTTCTCTTTGCTGTATTTTTGTTCCCTATATTTTCTTTGGCTGATTTATCTTGCATATGATAAATAGAAAAAAATTAGACCCAACAGTCTTGGTCCTACCATGCTTGAGAGTTTTCAGTCCGGTTCAGCCAGTTGTCCATTCTGCAGAACTTCTGCAATCTTTGCAAAATACTCTATCAGATGGTGAAAGCCTTTCAAGGCTGCTATGATTAAATTCAATTCCCTAAGTATAACCTGTGGATATGCTAATGAGTTCTCTGGCTTGCTTGCATTCCCAGGTTTTACTTACCACCTTTGCAATATCATATCTCATTTGCCCCCTACCTCTTACTTTACTTTATAGGTGGAACTTTCCTCTGAGGTTTGAAGATCTATTTACTGCTGTATGATGTCCCCTTTCCCATAAAATCTCAAGCTGGGTACACTTCTCAGAAGTATTGAGATACCCAGTCACATATATATATATTTCAGTCATTCATCCTTAAAATTTGCTGTCAAAGCTATTCTTCTGCTGTTGGAACACTGTTCTCATGTTTCCCTTTGTTCTGTGGGAGTTGCTAAGATTTCCCATTGAAATTTATTTTTCTCTTTTGTGCAGATTCACTGTGCAGTCCTGTCTCCCACAGTGTGGATGGCTTACAATGGAGACGATGGCAACCTGGCAGCAATACAGGAGCACATTACTTGCAGCTGTAGTGAGATTTCACCCAGCATTCTGATGCAGAGTGCTTTGCACTTCCAAATTAATCATGCTCCTCTCTGTTCTTGTTGCTTGGGTAAATATTTCACTCTTGTGTAGACTTTGATGGTGATCTGTGTGAGAACCAAGGTTCTTCATTTCCTTCCTGTACATGCTTACCTACCAAGCAAGCTTTTGAGCCCAATGCCTTTTTCACACTTGGTAAAATGAGTCTGTTTCCATCACGCAGCATTGCTTCTTTGTAAATCTGAATACAAGCAAAGAAATACAAGTCTATTGCCAAATGTTCTGGCTGAATGCCATCCCTGGTGTTCTGGCTTCATCCAGATGACGAATGTTCCCTGTCAGCCTGCAGCCTAGTGAGAGGGGACAATGGTACAGAAATACTGTAATTATCTAATCAACTTTGCTTAGAATGTTAAGCAAATGCAATTCTTTAATACTCTGGCTTTACTATAGCTGTTAATTACCATGTGCAAATGCAATTTGTACAGCAAAACCGAGTAGAGGAAACATTCACTTGTAAGTTACTTTACTCCCCTCTAGTGGTCTCACACCACACGTACGTTTATGTAACACTTCATCACCATACGTTTAAGGACAGTGTTAGTATTCTGTAAAAACCAAACGTCTCCTGTAACTTCTCCTTCCTTCTGCTCTTCTCTTTCTACAGAGAAACCTCTTCAGGGATTGGGGTTCTTGCCAGTGAAGCTCTCTAAGTAAAATTTTCTTTATATGTTGACTTTAATTGAAGGCCAAACTGTACCCCCAGCTTTAAAATCCGTATGTGCAGAAAAATCTCAAAGCTATGTAGTAAACCTTTATTTTCTGTGCCCGCAAAGTTCTTTCCAGGGGGTGTTGGTGTCAATGTTGGTGTCAGTGACTTAAACTGCAGCCAGGGCTTTAGAAACACCAGCAGAACCCAGTCCTAACAGCAATGCTGCTCTGTGTGTGTTCTGTGGCACGTGCCAGGTTTTGGTGCGTGTCTAACAGTGTTTGGGCCTGTGGAAGCTGTGGGACACAAGCAGCCTGTCAGATGACTGGGTTCCTCCTTTAAACTTGCCAGTTGGCCATTTTGTGTACTATACAGCTTTCACGAGGTGGAAAACAGGCAAGAACCTACAGGATCAGAATGGAAACTTTTTATTTTCCTCTATTTCCCTGGTTCATTGCTCAAGTTACTGATGTTGTAATCCAGGTGTGCAGCACAAGCTACTTTTAGCAATGATGGTAATGGGTAAGTTCTGGTCTTTTTCTTTGCTTCTTGGAATCTGACTTGCTAATGTCCTTGGAGAAGATAGGGTAACTAATAAGAGACTTATCATCTGTTTCTGCTTAGGCAGAGGGTATAAAAAAACGTAGATAGAGGATTCACTTTTCAGGAGTTAGTTGCTCTTTTCAATCTTCCCACTAGAAACATTTATATTTTCTTCTAGAATGCTTTGGACTAATATTTTGAAGAAAACAAAGGGGAATAAAGAGTATAGAGTATAGGGTCAATAAAGAAAATGTTGACAGTTTTCCATTTGAAAAAATACAGTTCTTCTAAAATACTTCACAGAATTGTGTTTGTCTTCATATTTACTTATGGGAGAAAAATGGAAACATTCCAAGAATGAAAACATTTTAACACTCTTTGACTGGAACCTTTTGTTTTAAAATGAGTCTTGGTTTGTAAACTTTTGCAGCTCTAAAAAGTCAAAATTGAAACTAAACAGTTTGGAGATTCAAATCCGGCCTTTTTTCCCCACGTGATTTTTCTTTTGTGGAAAACTTAAGTATCTCAGTTTCCTTCCAAACTGGAAGGAAACCAAATGTGAGAAGTAAAGTCCTTCATAAAACGTAACTCCTGTCTTCCTGCAGTGCTCTTACAAGAGATTATTTGCCTGTGTCAGCGATGCATGCTACAGTAACCAATAGCTGGGGAAACTATTTCCTACACTTCTCAAGATTGTTCCCTTTAGGTCATTAGCAGATAGTTCTAATAAACATGAGCTGAGCCAGCAGAGGCTTTGACTCTATTTATCACTGCGGATGTCTGAGCAGTCCCTGTGGGAAGCTGTGACCAATTCATCAGCCAGGGAGTTTAACTTGTTCTTAACTCTTCTCTTGAGCAGCAGTGTTAGCAGTCAAACTAAATCAAAATCATCCCCATGTACACATGTAGGAAGCAGGTAAGACATGCAATGTTGAAACAAAATCATCTACACGGCTGTAAAAAGCACACAGGCAGGCAGCTGGTGCAGAAGTTGCTTTACTCAGTGAGCTGGCAGGCCCTGCCTTGGGGGTTGTGAGCCTGAGCAGGGCAGGGTGTGCTGCTGCTTGGGCACCCTGTGTGACACCTGGCAGTTCTGCAGCTGGGCCCAACCCAGCACTGCTGCTCCAGCACTGCAGGGCAGGCACTGGGCTGAGCTGACACACGTTTCCCTGCCTCCTTTGTGGTATTGCTGTTATTCTTTGTGGGTTCCATTTGTTAGCTCTCTGCAGCCAGTCTGTGTAGTGGTCCCATAACCTTGCAATTCCAGGCATATGCTCCAGCACCTTCCTCCAAGGAACAGATGTAGTTATTTAAGAGCTTAACACGGCTTAACATGCGAGTCAGAGTAGGACTGCAGGGTTCTTGTGCTTAGGAGAACAGGGCAAGTGGCCAGTATGGATTCAAACTCAGTGCCTGTGGGTTTCTGAAACAGAAAATCTATTGAAACACTGTGCCCCGTAGAAGTATCAGAGAGGAGTGATTGTCCCCTGTGGCACAACCTGTTCCAGTGCTCAGTCACCTCCACAAATCTCTGAGTTTAACTGATCAATACTTGCTAAAATCCCTAATAATGAGACACGTTCTGTCACCCTTATAATTATTCTCTTCTCTTTTTGTAGTTTGAGAAGAACGAGGCTGTTGACAAGGAAAACAGGTCATAAAATGACTGTGTAAGAGGCCCTATCCAAAACTGTTATGGCAAATGAATTTCTGGAGTAACCCAAGAGAGAGGCTGCTTGCTGCACGTGTTTCTGCCTTGCTGCCCAAATGTCTTTGCAATGCTGCTGCACCTTGCCTAGCCCTGGTGTCAAAGGCAGTGGCCAGTTGTCTGGAGCTTGCTTTCTGTCCTGTTCATACACTGCAATAGGCCAGTCTTCCTTGGGCTTTCTGAGAGCTCCTGGAGTATGAGCAACCTTATAAATTAAATCACCACACTGTCTGCTGAACGCTTTCTTGCAGAAGTGCTGGTAACTGTGGAACATATTTTGCTGATCATTTGAAGAACAGCAGCTTCTACACCTGGCAGCTGCCAGATGTTGTTCTTGACACTCAGCTCAGGAGCAGGGCTGAACAGTGCAGCTTCCAATGGGTTTATAGCTGGGATTTGCAGATTAACACTCTGTTGTACTCTGCAGCATCTTCCTGGGCTACATCCCACCTGCATTCTTCGTGAATGGAAGAAATTCCTCATGTTTTCTTTCTGCTCTGGCCCTTCAATCACACTAAACAGAATTTAGTTCCAAATGTGTTAGAAGAGCTCTCTTATCCAGCACGGCACTTGGATAAGTACAGGAGTAACATTTCCCATATTATGGGTGTAGCCAATGGCATAAATGGTAATACTCAATTTAAAATGTTTAAACTTTATTTTTCCTTTTCTTTATTTTTTTACTTGCAAATGGTATTGTATAGTTTTTGACTGCAGGAAGGGGAAGGACAGCTTGTGAAACAAGCAGGATAAGTAGCTACCAGGGCTGTCTAAGTCAACTGCCTTTAAAATGGAGTTTGTGATAGAGGGAAAGGTGGAAATCAAACACAGAGAAATAACACAGAAAATAATAGATTTCAAATGCTGAGCTGCCTGAGAAGAAACAACTTCTTCAGGGTTCCATGGGGAATGACTGTTGTTGGCACATACATATCAGTGATCTGCTGAACTGATGCAATGCTACAGTTGTTTATATAAGACATTTAGCTCTGAATTTGACACTCTTGAACATGTGTATTACAGCATGATACATATGTGAATTCTGAAGACCTATTTTTTACAAGTTTGAGTAAATTCAAAAAGCAGTTATTTCTTGGTTTAGAGAACACTTCTGGAATTTCACTTCGTATTTTCCCTGTGCAGGACTCTGAATATTTAGTCAGCAAGAGTGCACAGGCTTTTTGTTGTTAGGTCACTGTTTGTGACAAAACCCCAGGTAGGTAAAGAGCCTCATGTACAGACCAATGAATGCAGAGGATTGCATACTTTGAACAGAGGAAAGACTTTGTAGCCAACTGTATGGAAGGAGTTGTTTCCAGTTCTCCTTAAAGCTCTCAAGTCCATGTAATAGACTCTTTTCAGAAATTTCACTGCTCTGGCTTAGCTTAGCTGATGGAATAGCATTCACCACACTGAAGTCAGGGCATGCTCTGAACTCCACTGAAAGAAGTGGAGAGGAAAAAAAATATCTTGGGCTTGGATTAGCCTTGGAGTGCCAAGGGAAGCTTCTCCAGACCATTGCAGTGCAGGGAAACTCTGTTTTCCCAATAGTTTATCATAAAATGTGTCCAGACTGGAGCCTCTGAAAGATTTCCTTATCTTGAAAAGGCACCATGAATCTCCTTATTGACATCATCCACTTTTCAGCCATAAAATTGCACTTCCTTCCTTTTACTGATGAACAGGAGTTGGAAAAGCCAGCCTTAATATATATCCATATATCCAAAGATAGATAGATATAGATGTCCTTTTTCCCAAGCATCTGCTGTCAAGTATTTTTCCTTGGCTCTCCCTCATGTGTTTCAAGTGACATTTCCTCTGCTGACTGCCTTTTTGACCTTCATTCTTATTTGTCTGAAGTTATGTGGTATTTTTCTTGGTATTGAAAGGAGTTCATGAAGCTAGAAAAATTGTTCAACATCTTTGTTTCAAATTTGTAAAGTGTCAAAACCTGAGTCTTTAAAAAAGAAATGTAGCAGCTCAGTCTCTTCTGAACTCCACCCCATTCATCACAGTAAAAGCAATTTTGGGTGGACCTGGTGTTGGTAATTTGTAAACCATTAGGGACGTTCTAGAGGCAGTAATTCTGTGTTTTAAAAAAAAAGCTGAAAAGTTTTTTTTATTGTTGGAATTTCTTCCCTCATTTAAACATAATCTGAATAATTTGTACTAGAAACTAGTAAAAGTTACTCTCATTTCAAGTGTTCTGGAATAGATTTTAACTCTATCCCTGTATGTTAATTTTCTGTTGGAGGGTAAAAAAGGTTTTCAGCCTCCAAAAAGCATACAGAGTTTTCTTCCTGTCCCTTCTCATTCCCACTTTGAGCCACAGTATGTAGAATCTATTGCAACTTTCTCCTCAAATAGCTTCTTTTACTTAATTTGTCTTCTGGTAAAATAAACATATTATTTAATTAACTGCAATTTTAATTTCCCTTTTCCTTATAAATAAAGGCAACCTGATTTTATCATAAAAAATAGTTATAGAGCATCTATATACTGCAAATCAATCAGTTTGCCATGAGTTGAGCCAATGCATAAATGAGAAGGGGCTAAAAATAAAACAGAATACTCAGTTAATAGGAAGTTTTCTGTTGATGTCTGTGGGCTGAATTTATCCAAGTAACTACTGGAGTGTACAATACAATATATGAAAGATGTATGTATTAATAAATGGATCATGTTCTATCCAGTGTGGTGTATAAAGACCCATATCTGATGGACATTTTGAGGCAATGAAGGCTGGTTGCTGATACTTGTGAACCTGATAAAACAACACCCAGTGATCCACAGTGAGTAAATTTTAATACTTTCAACAGACGAAGTGGGAGGGAAATCCCCAAATGATTTGATACCCGGTAAGAAATCACAGACTCTAGATGAGGTTGTCTCAGTTTACTGGTATCTAGAAAACCTGAGGAAATGAAGTCAGCCTTTTGAAAGTAAGTGAATAAAGGAAAGTGCAGATCAGAGCTGTTCTGAGCTCTTTGCTGGCCAGAGACTCATCCCTGTCCTCCGTGAGTCAGCGGCGCTCTCGCAGCGGACGTGGCCAACTGCACATGGGCTGTGCTGAGGGACTGCAGGGAAGGGATTCTTCACCTCTCAGTGCTTTGGGAACTGTGTCTGCAGTGCTGTATCCAGCTCTGGGCACCCTGGCACAGAATAACCACACTCACCCCTAAACCCAAAAGCCACTGACGCCTGGAGCAAGCCTGGCAGCGGACACCAATGTGGTGAGGGGCTAAAGCAATGCTCTCTGAGCAGAGAGTTCATCCAGACTTAACACAGCTTAGAGAGGAGATAAACACCCTGCTGTCTTCAGGGTATAGAGGAGATAGAGCCTGGCTCAGGTGTGTGGTGAGAAGTGGTGGGATGAAGAGCAAGCACAAATTCTAGGGAAGGGAAATTCCTACTAAGTGTTAAGAAAAATTTGTCACAGCAAGGGTTGTGAAACAATGGAGACGGTTACTCTAGAAAAGTGGGGTGTCCATCCTTGGAGATATCCAGAACTCATGTTGGACAGAGCCTGAGCAGCCCATTCTTATGTTGGTCCTGCTCTGAACAGGGAACTGGACTGAAGGACTTTCACCAGTCCCTTCCTATTTAAACTCATCATTGGTTCTATCAGAGCTGTGTGCAATGCTCTCATAGTGTTATTTCTCAAAGGAAGGGCCTTGCAAATGGAATGTGGTGGGTTCAGTGTCTAATCCCTGGTCTCCTATTACCTATTTTATTATTTTAACTGCATCATGGGGCAACTCCCTATCAACTGAGACATCACATAGCCAGAGGAACACTAGGATGGAAAACAGAGGCAGAGACACCCAATCCCTTGCTGACAGTGTTTGAAGGAATGTAGGGCCTGATTCAGCTGTCTTTGTTGGAGTCAGTAGGGAGTTCTGCATAAATCAGTTTAAAGAAGAGGCTCTTGGTTACTGATTTCCACCCACTTGGAATGTATTAATTTGGATTAAAAGCTATATCCATTTTGCTCAGTGTTTTAGCCTGAAAATTCACCCAACAGTTGGCATTTTATGATAAACCATGAAAGTTGTTTCACTTTGCTTCCGAGTTTACAGGTGGGATTTAAGAGGTCATTGGGGACAAATGTAAGACTGAGGAAGCTTGGCTGTGTTACTGTTACTGTGGCAAAATTCCCATTAAATTTGACAGTTATTAGCTGACAGAAAGTAGTAGTATATATATTTCCTTTTCTTGCACTAAGTGTGGATTAAAATTCTTATTTTTGAATCAAAGAAGGAATTGCTATTGCTAAGATAGGTTTTCTAGCAGTATACATAGAATTAAATACATCACTGTATATATATTAGATTTGGATTAAAAATAGAATTCCAATGTATTTTATTTATATTATTATTCAACACTAGTCTTACAAAAATAGGTTGTGCTTCCCCTACCTGGAAGATAAAATGAAAGTTTGGATTTCTTCCAGTTTAATTCTTTTCTTTAGGACCTCCTGAAGAATAACTCTGACAATGGATTTGCCTTCAGCAAATGGAGACATAGGAAAGGTTTCACCCTTTCTAGGTAAGGGTTGATCTAAAATGAGATCTAGCTTTAGAAACAAAACCAACTATGAATGGGGTAGAGAACATTCCTAAAAAAATGCTGAGAAGGGAATGTCTGAATTAGGGTCTCTCTTGAGTTTCCTTGTACTTTCTTTGTCACTGATACTGAGGAACCCAGGTGCTTTGGAGGAGAAAGAGCATCTGTTTCATTCAGATCTTAGTAAAGAGAAATGCATGGGTTTTGGTGGGGTGATACAAAAATTTGACTTCTTGCAAATTAAAGATGTTAATTTTGTTTAGGACACCATAAGATCTGTGTCAAACTGTTCCTTAGAGGCATAAATAGGAGAGATGTGTTCTGAATGTAATGAAATGTAATAGGTTTATGCTCACTTAGGATACAGCTGAGATAAAACATTGTCATTTCTGCAGGAGCAGAAATTGTCTAAGCCAAGAAAGAACTTCTTTTATTTCCTCTCATATTTCTTGTATTACAGAAATATTACAACAACACTTTGCACTGTATTGCAAATTATGGAATTATATGTTAATGTAGGTTGGATTTCCTTCTCCATCACTGTAAACTCTGCTGACAGATGGAAACTTCAATTAAGCCATTTGTAAAAATGAAGTAAAAGTCTGGAGCGAAATATGTCCCTAAATCTACTAATAATGGATTCCACAGCTACTTATCACAGCTTGTCTGACCAAACAGCATTAAGGAAAATTGATGTGTTTTATTTTGAGGTACCTAATTTTTTTATTTTTTTAGATTTAAACCAGTTAATTGGTTGTCTGGATTTAATTACTGTTTGTGCTTCTAATGTACTTAAAAAAATACACACACTAAAACTTTCCCACACTATTTGTTTTCATTGGCATAATAAAGGCCCTCTTAATAAAGAAATATCTAAGAGGACATACTTTTTTTTTGCTCACTTGGGTTAGAGTAAATTTACAGATAAAAAAATGCAATTATTGCAAAAGTTCATACAAATTGAAATAAAGAAAAACTTTTTGAAATGAACTCCCAACTTATCATAGTACTTCTAGTGATAAGATTTTTTTAATTTGCAACAGTTCAAAACAGTTTGCCTGAAAGATGACTATTCTGCTAAGCATCCTGCAGGAGGAGAGGAAGGAGTAAAATGAAGAGAACTGGCCAGCCAAAGGCCAGCAAGGAGGGAGACCAGTACTTTGCACCTCTGCTGCTGAGCATGAAGATTACCAGCAATGAAAATTTCAGTTCAGTGTTTTTTATGTAGACCAAACAGCAGGACAAGTAAGTGTGTCTGAGGATCAGTTACATGTGAATAATTTGGGCACTGTGTAAAAGGATTCATGTACATGATGGTGATAAGCACAGGGAGGTACACTAAGGCATGGTTAGCAAGTAGGATGTCTTACTAGAAGAATGTACTGGACTTGATTTAAAGTGTGTATAAAGTTATGTAAATATTTAGGGTCACTGTTTCCCAGGTGATAGCCAACTGTAAAGCGTGTTTTTTGTCTTTTCTATAAATCCTACTTTGAATCAACCTCCATGTAATTATCCTGCCCTGATTTTGGGCCCTGCCAAATCAATCCATGCCATCAACATTCTTCAAAATGCACCTGTAAGATCCTCAAAATCACCTGGAAGAATGAGCATTCAATGGAAAAAGAGTTGCTTAAACGTTATGGAAAATTCTGCTGTCTATGTAGCAATGATGTCTTGTTCTTGGTGTCTTTTATTTTTGGGTTTGATTCCATGGTTTGATCAAGGAACTCAAATATCACTGAATTTCTGGATCTTGGTTAATCTGAGAGTTTATCTTTCTGTTTGTCACAGGAAATGGCAATCAACTGGATCATCAGAATTGCTTGTTAGTTGCCTTGGTTTTTTTCCCCTTAAGTGAAGCTTCAAGTGGCTGACAAGTGTTTTGGAGGCCATATAGAAATCTGTTTGTCTAGATGTTCTTCAGAGTCCAAATGTTTGCAGAAACTCAAGTGGCTGTGGGAAAGAGTGTGGATGACCCTTATTAGTAGGGTCTGCTCTGTTCAGCAGCAGAGAGCAGTTGTTGTTTTAAGTATTTGCCTTGTGACTGTATTTTTCTAGTGGTTTGAGGACCCAGGTGTGCTCCATTTTAAAATTGTCAACAATGTAAATACTTCTATTGTATAAGCATATTCTTTAAAATGACACACCAGGAGTTGATGATGTGCTGCATGTTTCACTAGATTAATGAACTTCCAGCCCACATATCATGTAGCATTACTTCATATAGTGTAATCCACATTTCTGCAACCATGCAAGATACCAAAAAATACATCATAAAATGTGCTAGAAGATATGAGAGAGTCACCCCGTTAGCCTGGGACACAGACTAGATATTTTTCTAGTAGCTCATCCACAAAATTAAAGTGGTTGAAACAGAAAATGTTGAAACCAAAAGAATGTTGGAGTAAATAGCAACCAAGAATTCCTTTCATAACTCACTTTTGTTTACTGGTAAATTCTATTTTCACATAATGAACAGAATTAGTAAATATCTAGGGACATTTTTGCAGGTTCAATTTAACTTCTCTATAAAATAAGTAAATGCTTAGATTTTGCTGTATGCATAGATGATAGTGAAGGAACTGTATATTAATGTAATGCTTGTCCTAAATTTCTTAATACAAGGGATAATTACTACCCCTTTATCCTCATCTCTTTATGGTTTTGAGCAAATTTTAATTTGACACTGCAAAAGAAATACAAAATCCTTTAGGCAATGCTATATTTTCTCTTCAACCAGCATAGCCATAAAAAAAATCTTAATTTTTGTATGCTTATGTGTCAGACAAACAAAAACTATGAAAAATCAAATTCCTATTTATCCAACTAGATTGTAACAGAAAAATCAACATTTCTCGTGAATCACAGCCCCTAACTTCTACTTCTGTGGTGCAAACTGCAAATCAGTAATACTTTGCTTGCAGAATTGAAGTTAATTAGTTCATTTTGTACAAGTTACAAAATAGTGGTATAAAGTGTGGGCTGCTACTGTCTTGAGCCTTGCTCAGACACACTGAGGTGGCATACTCTGTACCCCATTCCTTTCTTGGGCCAGCATCTCATGGTATTTCACATTTTATCTCTATCTGAAAGTCCTAACACTCACTGTTAAACAGTGCCATTGAAATGGTCAGTATCAAATGACTGTTTTGTAATTTGCAGAATCTAGCACTTGATGATAAAAGTCAGCAAAAATTATTAGCAAGCTGCTATTGTGATTAGTACATAATTTAAATAGTTCTATGCATGATTAGAAGGACAATGCATATTTATATATGTACTATACAAACTACTGGAACTGATTCAAACTGTATATTTCAACTAGCATCTGTCATATCTTGTGTCACCATTACAATTCAGCTGTGAACAGATTGGTACTAGGAAATCTCACACACTTCCTTTTTTTCTGATACTGTTTCAGTGGCAGAATACACCATGCCTTTATCTTTGGGCAGGGTGGTTTGGCAGCTGCTGTGCCTGGTCAGCTGCTTGCTTATGAAATTGCAAATGCTCAGCTGCACCACATCAATGCAATAATACAGAACCACTGACCATCAGTACCTACCTGAAACTAACAAAAATGAAAAATACCTGAAAATTAGGTAATCTAACATTTCTGCCAAAGTGTTTATATGTGAGCAGCAGCAGACTGCATAAGTATCATTTACTTTCAGTCTATTTTTTTGTTTGTTTGTTTTGTTTTTGTGTTTCCTGTGTTGCAATGGGATAATCCTGGTACAGAGAGTTACTTGATAGGAGCTTATAGAATCTGGGCTTGAACTCTGTTAACTGTGTTGTGTTAACTGTGTCGTGTTGTGAGCCCTGCTCAATTGTTTCAGTATAAAGCCTTTCTACCTTTCAGGTGTTGGTAGTGGTTTGCTATTTTTTATTTAAACCATAAATAAAAACTGCAGGGCTTTCTTTCCTTGAGAAGGATGAGGCAGGCATTTGTTCTGGAGCTAGCTGTGGAGATTTAGGAGTAGGAACACAAGAGTTTGGTGCCGTGGTGTCTGTGCCATGTTAGTTGCTAGAAAGTGCATTATTCATTCTGCAGCAGCCTCTCCGGCAGAGCCCCATCGATGCTATTTTTCCTTATAAGGGAAACAGATACCTTTATGTTATTTTTCATAGGCTATAGATGCAAAATGCTGCACCTCTAGGAAGTAGATACCTCTACATCTACATCTCTATAGGCATTTAGATGGAGCAGAGGCGTGCACTCCCTTCTCTTCCCCCGCTCCCGTCTGACACACTTGGCTCAGCATTTCGGCTGCCCCAGGCGCTGATGCCTCTGTGAGCCGGGGACCCGCGGGGTAACCCGAGCTGGCAGCGCTGCCTGGCCGGAGCGGAGGGAGCGGCAGCGCCGCGTCCTCCGGGCAGCACCGCAGGCTCCCCGCGGCTCCCGGGGCGCTCCCGGGGCCGAGCATCCCGCCAGCGCCGGGCCGGCCGCAGGTGAGCCGCAGCTCGGCTGGCCTGGGGCCGGCCAGGAGGCGGCCGGGCACCGCCGGGAGCCCCCGGGCCGGCGGCTCGGGGGTGGGGGGAACATTTTTATTCCCCTCTCTCGCGAGAAAGGGTTGGGCGGGCGATACTTGAAGAGGAGGGAGGGGGGGAGAGGAGGGGAAAAAGGAGGAGGAGGAGGGAGGGGGCAGCTGGAACCGCAGCTGGATTAGCGGCGGGTGCAGCGGCCGCAGCTGGAACAGCAGCGGGAACGGCAGCCGGCGGCGGCGGCTCCAGCGGGTGCGCGCCCCTCGCAGCGGCTTCTCCCGGGGCGGGCGGGCTGGGCGCGGGGCTCCGGCCGCTGCGGCTCTAGCGGTGCCCGGCTCGGGAGCCGGCAGGCTTCGTGCCCGGGGGGCGCTTCCAGCCCCGGAGCGGCGTCGGGAGCGGTGGCGGCGGCCGCGGTCTGTCCGCGGCGGGTGCGGGAGCCCCCGCGGATGCTGCTGAAGGGGAGGCAGAGCCCGCGCGGCCCCGGGCAGCCCCTCGCCGTCCCCCGCGGCCGCCGCCTCTGGCGGGAGCGATAGCGCCGGGCTGGCCGGGGGCCGACGGCGCCGGGGCGCGGGGGCAGGCGGCGGGGGGCGCGGGGTGGCCGCGGCCGCTTTTCCTCCGTCCCTAACTCCCCTTCCTCCTCATTTCTCCCCCATCAGCTCGCAGTGGAGAGGCCGGTCGGAGACAGGGCGGCGGGGACCGGCGGTCTTCGGCGGCGGAGAGGAGGCAGCGGCCGCTCGCAGCCCGGGGGCTCGGGGGACGCGATGTGGCGGGGGCGGCTGCTGGGGATCGCCCTGGGAGTTGCCGTGCTGTGGGCGTCCCAGGCTGGTGCCGCCGCCGCCGGGCACGCCGAGGGGGTGAGCGCCAAGGAGAGCCGGTCCAGCCGGGCCAAGAGGCGAGGGCACGGCGGCGGGCACGACGCGCTCAAAGGGTAGGTGCGGGCCGGCCCGGCCCCTCCCGGGTGCCGCGGCGCGGCCGGGCAGCCGGCGCGCATCTGCCTGCGTGTGTGTGTGTGTGTGTGTGTGTGTGTTTGTGTGTATCCACAGCCAGAACCCCTTGACGGCGGGAGCTCCCCGAGCCCCCTCGGGCTGCCCATACGGAGGAGCGGTTTGGGCCGGGCAGCGGCAGGGCTCGGAGCCCTCCCAGCCCCCCGCCGGACAGGGCGCGAGGTCTTCCGCGAGCTGCGGCCGTGCTTCACCTCTGGGGGGGCGATGCTTCGTGGGGATGAGCCGCAGCAGCGCGGAGGTTGCTAATTTATCTTCTAGGAAGGCCTTAGATGAAGGCACTCTGCGGGCTTGTGCGTTCCTCCCGCATCCCGCGCTCCTGCTTTGCATGAAAGCAGAATAACGGTGATGCCTGGAGCCCACAGCGTGCCCTTGCCATCAGCTGTTCTCGCTCTTCTCCACCTTGAGCCTTTTGTGATATCCAGCTTCTTCTCTTACGGACTGTCTAACTGTCTAGTACTGGTATGGGTGAGCCCAAGCACACAGGAGTTTAATTTCTTAAGAAACGTTGTGGTACATGCCTAGCAGAGAGGGTTTTTTAAAGGCTAAATCTCCATCAGGCAAAGTTTTCCCCATTCTAATGGAACACCTTTCCAATGCAAAAATAGTTGTGAAGTCAGCTGAAAGGCATTGCATGCATGTGCAGTTGAAAATCTAGTTCACTGAAGGTGAAAAGTTTTTAATAAAGTAATAAAAAGAAGTTTCCTTTCTCAGGTGATCCAATGTGCCTTTTCAGCACATAGCCAATTTTTTTCTGTTGTCAGACAGAGGAGAAATGTAACAAAAATTGTATTAAACTAGTTAGGCTTCTGTAAGGGATGCAAGCTATTGCTTATTTTGCCCCCATTTTCTCAAAACGGAGTTGTTACAATTTTATTGTTGGAGGCCTTGATGAATGTGCTTTAATTTCTTACTAACTTCCTCTATAGTTCTATAGTACTTTTTACCTATATTTGGATTACAATTTGGCTTTTTTAATGCTTGCCTGATTGAAAAGGGTTTATGTTTTTAGATCTGCATGCTGCAAAAATGGATGCAAGCTCTCAACATTATTTTTCATGGATCTGATTTTGTAGGATCAGACTCTCTTATTTAATTTCCTCATACCTTGTCACAAAAGAAATAGTTGGACAAAGTAGATCCAAAGTAGATGTGACAAAATCTAGGAGGTGAAAAGGATGTACAGTAAAGTTTGAGGGACTAATTGCAAGCCATAAAAGATGATAATAAAAAACATTTATTAGAAAGTGTCTGTATTCTTTAGGGTGTTTTAATAACCTTTGTTGTTACAGGATTCTGAGATAGTATCAAACTGATAAACAGAATTTTTTGCTCAGTGGCACAGAATATGCCATTTAGCACACTGTGCTGACTTGGTGGAAGTTAGAGGCATGTTAGCTGAGGATAAAATTTCTTTGGTGTGTGTAACTGTCACTCGAAGCTGCTGTTTAGACATAGTGCATCCAGGGATGATATTTAATGTGTTAATTACTTTTTTAATCTAAAATGGGTTAGGGTAAGTATTTAATCTTATGAGATGATTCTTACACTTCAGAGAAATCTGCCATCTTTTATGTCCTTTTCAATAATTCTTCCTTTTATCTTATCTATGAGTTATATATCTGCTTAGTAATCTGCAAATCTAGAGACAGTGTCAACACAGATTTTAGTTATCCTATATCTTGGTCAGTTTTTTTAAATATTACCAACATGAATGAGTGCCACTGGGAAGCAGATTCTTAACAAGGATGTAATAATTTGCCAGATGAACTGAGAAAAAGACAAAACAAATTATTAGTTTTGGTTTTTTGTACGACCTTCTTTTGTAACCCTGATTTGAGGCTGAATATAGAGTTCCCTAATTGCCTGGAGGACAGTTTTGATCATTGTTGGGTGAATCCTGCTGGATACTTCCAGTTTTGAAGTTGTGAGCACTTTCTTAGGTGTGGTACTGCACTATACAATTTGAATAAAAAGAATTGTCATTCTAACAGAAAAGGGTGGAACAGATTTGGAAGGACAGATGGAAAACATATTTTGAATGTATAGGAACTGTATATACTGGATTATACATTGTAATTGGAGGACTAAAGCACTAAAAATATGATTTTACAAGAAGATGTATTTTTTAACTTGTTCATCAGTACAAATACATTTGGGAATCTGTTAATTGTAATACAAGTCATAACAGATGCTGGGAAACTTTATTTCCATGTTATTACAGTTGACTAAGACTTTCTTTTCATTTTGAAATGAACTCCTGCTCTTACTGTAAGGCACATGGGGATACGTTTTTAAAGAAAACCCTTTTACACTTCAGTCATTTTGTGTGTTTGATTATAATGACTATTGGAAGTATTTTAGCATTTGAAAATAGTTTGTGTGTGAATACTGGTCTTGTATGTTTAAATGAAGAACCTTAAGATCTGTTTCAGTTTCTCATGATTTTTCCAACTAAACATTTTTTACTGCAAGCTGTTGACTGCAGGAGATGTTTGCTTTTATCTGTGTGACCTCTGCCTCATTGTTTATGGCATTGAGCTGTCCAAATGCACAACGTGATTCTAGAAGCATATTTTAATTTTAATAATTATAAATTACTTGAAAGTGCCTCTTAGGTTTTCATTTTAAGACATTACATTTTCTGCTCATATAGTTTGAATCAATCCTGCTTTGGAGGCATTAAAGGTAAAGTCCTTTTAATGCTATCTGTGTTTGGCCTAATTCAATGTATATTTATGTGCCTGATGTCTCTAAGTGACCAGAAAGCAATCAGAATAAAGGCAGTAATTATTAAAAAATATAACTAGACTCTCTGGTCATGGAAATGTTGCTGGAATCCATTGTGATTCAGGAAGTTAAAATAATAAGCTGCTAGTAAGACACTTCTCCTCCATATCCCCAGAACTTATCACAGATGTTATTGTATTGAGATATAAGGCATCAAGCCATTATCCTGCTACCCCTTAAGCACCCAAGAATGCAGTGTCAACCTCTGTAAGAAATAAACCCTACAAAAGTGGCCATTCCTATGTGTTTCAATCATTTGAATATAAAGCAAAAAATAATTTACTGGGGATTTGATTAGTATTTGTCTGAATACAAGAAGTATTGTACCCAAAGTCTTAGAATTAATTAGGATTTCTCATTTTCTGATGATGCTAGAAGAATTCAAACACTAATGAGTATCAGTCAGTTCTTAATAACATTTTAAGCAATGTTTGTCTTGTTTATCAGTCTCTTCTCAGTATAACGACCAAAGAAAGCAATGATTTGATTAGCAAATAGCAGAAATTTTGAAAGAACTGAAATTTCTTTAAGACAGCTGACATGCTTCTAATTAGGAGAATAATTAAATGTATTTGTGCAAGAATTATTTAATTTCTTTGTTTTTATGAAGTTGAAATGATAGTGAATATTGTAGAATGGAATAGTTGGCTCTAAAAGGATTCATAAAAGTCTTGGATTAAAGATATTCAACGGGAGACTGAGCTTTTAGGACCAATTTCTTTTGGGTACCTCAAATGAAGACCACAGCTTTACTGATCCACATCCCTGAGTAAACTTGGTTGGATTTGACCCTTTTTATGCATCAGTGCTCCCTGAAATTGAATAATCTTATTAATCTATAACTTAATTCTAGTGTTCAGCTATATAATTAGGGCTTCTGGTTTTTGTTTAAACCAATCTTCACCACTAAAAGCCTGCCGAAGAAAAGCAGACTTTCTGTACTGGTAAA
Source organism: Passer domesticus (assembly GCF_036417665.1). Taxonomy (NCBI): domain Eukaryota; kingdom Metazoa; phylum Chordata; class Aves; order Passeriformes; family Passeridae; genus Passer; species Passer domesticus. The sequence goes on along the minus strand of NC_087487.1, from coordinate 10,088,304 downwards.
TATTTGTTTATACTGAAAAACCTCAAGGATTTTTCTTGCCACTTGTGGCCTGCACACCTCTGGGCAGCTGCTGGTGCCACACCTTGTCAATGCCACTCTGCAGGCGGGAGGCAGCCTGAATACTTGGAAATAAAAAACTTAATTAAAAATACATGCAGGTTGCTGTAACACCCCATGTGCTGGAGCACTCACCTGGCTTCCAGGTGGCATGGCTGGCCTCCTTCCAGTCCTCTGTGCCTGTGGGGTAAAGCTTACATGGAGGATGAAGAACTTTTATTCCAGCATATCCTAGTGTGAAAACTGAAGTCTTTGGCAACTACACATAGCGTTAATATTCTGCATTTCTCTGAACATATTTGCCAATGGTTGTGGTACTGTTCTTTTGTTATTACATGATCCTTGGAAATCTAGTTCTAGAGTGAAGTGAGTTCATAGATATTGGCACTGTGCTTCATATATGTGTTTCCTCTCTTTTGGTATGGTGTGATTTGATGTAGGTGTGACTTTGTGGAGCAGGAGAAAAACAGTAAAACATAAATAATCTTCAGGGCTTTGTAGTCCTTGTAGTCTCCATTTAGATATCCAAATGGTGTCATTTGGACACCATCTCTTTAGAAGGCACAGCCTTAATCCAAATTCTGATTTATCAGTTTTGGGGGAAGACGGCCTGTGTAGTTTGTAGGGCAAAATTAGGACTTTATTCATTTTGGGCATGCCAGTGCAACCTGTGGTTAAAACTCTTGGTGAATACTGTTGTAGTCTCCCTTTCAGTGGGAGGCTCTGAGATTCTGTTCTGACAACTTAGCATCTCCCTCTCTGTGGTCTTTCTCATATTGTAGGAGGACACGTGGTTTTGTAGTGCCTCTCCTAAAATACATTAGATAATTACTTTCTTGCCATTTGATGGTAGTGGGCCATAAATAGAGCAAGCAGAGGAAAAAGGCTACAATCAACAGTGTAGCAGCATTCTTGATGTACTGTATGAAAAAAGATTGTTTTGGAAATGTTGTAAAATCAGCCTGGGAGACTAAGATGAAGCAGGTTTCTTATGACCCAGCACCACTGTGCCAAGTTGATATGTTGAACATCAAGAAGGCAACACTGTATGTAATTCTTTTCCTTTCTTCCCCTCAATTATCTATTTATTCATTTTTGTGTGCTTAGCTCTTGGCTGTATCGGCTGGCCTGACACACTGCCCCAGATGTGCAGGAGCAGTCACAGCTGGCCTGTGGTGGGCTTGGTGGATTTCACATCAGGGCTGTCACTTTGTGTCCCATTGCACAAGGTACATCCTGAGGGGTCCTTTAAGGCTGATTGTTGCTATGACATAATTGCTTGGCACGTTAGAAACACATTAATCCCATAGCCCTTACTCAGACACAAGAGATGTCATGGATAGTACTTTGTTTCTTTCTTTGTGTTCCAGATACTAATTTTCTTCTTTGGATTTAGTACACAGTTATCTCATCTTATGTGTGATGGTGACTTTCTGGAGACTTTCTGATCTCAGTTTGTTAGTGTTTAATTGAACTTTGATTGACAGGGGTGTGCTGTGTTTAGAAACTGGAGACATAAAGAGTTGGGGGAAGAACAGCACCTGTAGAAAGTGTGTCTTGTTGGAGCAGGGTGCAGTAATTTGCAGTTTGCAGTGCAGGTTTCCTGAGAGAATTACTTCGAGGAGACAGAAGCTGGCTAAGCATAGCTGCACTTTCGTCAGTCAAGAGCCTACTTAAGTTTTATAAAAGTAGACTTCTCCCCTGTTGTGAGCCAGCACAGGATGTATTTTGTGTTCAGTGGTGGTTCCACAGGTTGTTCATCAGATTCTGTATCACCTGGGTCTGTTACCCTTGGTCACTGGATAAATTCTGCTCTATGTGCAGCTTCACCCTGGTGTCAGAACCTTTGGGGCTGTGCTGGGCTCGAGGATGCAGACTTGAAGTAAGCATAGGGCTGCTCTCAGTTGATATGGGAGCAAAGGGAGGATCTCTGGGTCAGAGCTTGGCAGGAACAGTCCATCTGTCAGCTTCACTTACAGTTGTCCTTATCAAGTAAGATTACAGCTTCTGTTTCCCTGTTTGTTTATTTTCCTTTCCTGTGGTGTGTTGCTCAGTATTGCTCACTTAGGACAGTCTTTGTCATTCCTCTTCCATCCCACAAATTTGAATGTTTAGTGTATGAACTTCAATACAGTTTTTGACAAGGGTCACTTTAAATATGTTCATGGACTGAGCAACCTGTGATTGTTAGAATAGTATTACCCAAAATGAAAGTCCCCAAATATTTAGCTGTATGGATCACTAGGAAAATTTCCTCTTGGTAGAAATGTGGTAGACACTGGATAACAGGAGACCATCTCTACTTGAATAAGATTTTAGAACCTTTAGATCTTTGAATGTGCACATATGAAAATAGTAAGAAATTAATCAATAACTTTTTTTGTTTTGCAAGGAGAATAACTCCCATCTCATTCTTTTTCTTCATCTCCCTGCTGAACCCTAAAGATGAAGAGGATATAGAGGCATGTCTGTCACTTTGGTCTTGCTCATCAGACTCAGTAAATATTTTTGTAGAATGGAGCAATTGTGGCCTGGAGTGTTTCTGATTAACCATTGCACTGTGCTGGGAAATATATTTGTAGCTTTTCAAACTTACATTTCTCCTTTGGTTGTTTTCTCATCCATTCTGACTTTTACACCTAGTTTTATTTGTTTAATCTTTTTAAAAGGATTTCAGACCTACTGAACAGCCTCATTCATGCTAAGGCTGGTGTTCAGATAGAGGCATGAGGACAATAATTTGTTTTTTTGTGACAGTTCAGTAAAGTCGGGCTCTTCTTTGGAAGGTACATTAGGATGTAAAATATAGCCTGTTAAATTAAAATCTCTGCCTTCTGGTTTTGCTTATAGATCTTCACTGAAGTATGAAGGAGGTCTAGCTTTTATCTGGAAAAATATTTTCAATGTTGACTTGCTGGAGAATCTGTTGTTTTCCTTTCTACTTCTCATTTTATGAAATGATTCATGACCATTATAGCCTCAGAAATACCAAATGAAAGCCACAGTTCTTTTGTCTACACTCTTAATCATTTTCATCCTCTTTTTCAAGCTTCCCTCTCTCATATTTTGCTGGAGGACATCAGAATATCCAGTGATGTTCAGCTGAGGGTTCAAACTAAAATTTGTTTCCTTTCAGGAACATTATTTTCCTGTTTATTTTCTTTTTTTGTTTTTCCCTTTAATATTCCATCTTTTTCTCTTCCCCATGTGCAGAGTAAATTACCAGTTCTGCTAGGAACAAGTTGAACTAAAACAGGGTTTTTCTATTTCCTTATGGCAGATGTGCAGGTGATTAGCCTTTTGAAAATGTGGCATCATTGTCCCAGCAAGGAGAGAGACAAAGGGTAGAATATTGTGTAATGAAGAGAGGAGAAATACTGATAACTTACCTAAAATAAATCTTCAGTAACCTAAGGTAGAACACTTAATACACAAATTGATAGCATTGCTTAGCACTAAGGGCGTTCTCTGACAGTATTGATGCAAGTGTCAAGTATAGGAGACTCCCTAAAGGATTGAGTGTCCTCCATGGAGGGGATGGTGGGTGGTACCCCTGCAGCCCTCGGGGAAGCCTCAACAAGGGGCTGGCTGCCCTTGGGTTTGTCTGGCCAGCGTGCCCCACACCAGCCCTTGTGCTGCTGCTCAGCTTGGGCACGGGCTGGCGGAAATCCTGAGCTCCCTGGGTGCTTTCCCTCAGGACACTGTTAGAGGTTTGCCCCCTCAGCAACCATCAGTGGGTACATGGTGAGTGTGGGGAGCAGACCTGGAGGTGTGAAATGATCTCTCCCTGTTCCCCTCTTGGAAGTGACATCTGGACAGCTAAACTTTGACTTAGCCCACAGTTACATCCATTTCCCATGGGATGTTTTTAGTTTATACCAGATAAAAAAGACTTGTCCTCTGAATATATGTTTTTAGTTGTTTTTTTTTGGTGTTTGTTTTAAGAAAGTACCTGAGGGATCCTTCCTGTTTATCCGCTCACTTGTCTGCCTGGCAGATAGTTTCTTGTGGTGATGTACTTGTACTTTCCGTGTCCTATACAGCCATGTAGATGGGTTTTGAACTGGACCCGTTGACATTCTCAAGTGGAACAATGAAGGAATACATGCCAGAAACGCGTCTGTCCCTGGCTATGAATGAGAACAATGCCTGGCTGTCAGGTTAGATGAGCGTGTCCCTGCAAAAGACAGGGCTGGATTTTCAGAGCAATTGCGGAAGAATTCTCTTAATGTCAGTGCTGTTGTTGGATTGCTGTATTTAGCTGTCACACTGTGATGGAGGTTAGGGTTAGAAAAGTGTTCAGTGTTGCTGCAGGAGACTTGCATGTCATTTTGAACTTCTGGCCAGAGCCAAAGATACCCGTAGAGCTGCTCAGCATGCTATTTTTTTAGTTGAACTGAGCCAGAATTCTGGGACAGCGGTATCCTTTCTGTCAGAGTGAGAAATAGTTATCATATTAGGCTCTCTGCATGGCACAGGCTTGCTTATTGCAGTGTAAAAATGAGTACATCAGATGCAGTCCTTTCTATGTAAAAATACATATTTTGTTTAAAAGTGCATGCTTATTCTTTGTAGTACAATAGAAGCTAAATTTTGTGTTTGTTCCAGAGTATAGCATAGTTTTGTAGGGTTTCCTTTTATATGATTGAAATAGATAGCTTGAGGAACCAGATCTTCCTTTCTGAGTTCTGCTTTGCTCACTGCTCCTTGGAGGAGGGGTAGGTGCCAGCACAGCTAAAGGAGGTGCTTTAGATACAGACCTCTAATTTATGCATACTTGGCTTGTGTCATTTAAGTGAGGAGGGATCTTGGAAGGCCATGTGGTCCAACCCCCACTCAGAGCAGGGTGAACTTAAATTACGTTGCTCATTGCTGTGTCCACTGAAGTTTGGACTGTATCTGGTGATGGAAGTTCTTGATTCTGTGGGAAAGCTGAGTAAAACTCCAGTGGTGTCAGCAGAGTTGCTCCAGTCTGTGCATTTAGTATTTATTCTGAGACACTGAGAAGTTTAGGTAGGTACAGAAAGCTGGTTTACAGCAAAAAGTATAGATCTGATTTTGTGTCTCTTGAAACATACTATTAAAAGCTATTCCTCATCACATTCTGGAGCCTTTACAAGGACATTTTTAAGACCAGCCTCCCATTTTTTCAGGTGCAGTTTGTAGTTCTTTTTAACTGCCCAGTGCAAGCATGGAAACATCACTCCATTTTATGTGGAAATGATCAGCAAATAGTTCTGGGTACAGTTTTAGCAGCTACCAGAGTTACCCACATAAGAAGGAAAATAGGCAAAACTTTCTCTAAAAACAACTGCTGGCTGATGATATTGCTTTAAATTGTATTTTTCTGCCAGAAAACTGGGTCATATGCTAGCCACTGCAGCCAAATAGTTAATAGAAGTTGTTCATGAAACGTTCTCTTGCAAGGAAGAATCCCCATGTGTTTTCCTAGGGAGAGGAAAAAGGAGTTGAGGGAGCGATGAGAAGCCCTTCCCAGTATCCCTGCATTCCAGCTCTCTAAGTGGTGGTCAGCTGTTTCTCCTGCTCTCCCAGCTGCTCTCTGCCCTCTCTGTCTGGTCTCTGTGTAATTTATTAGAGACCCGTGCTTTGGGTTTGATTCAGCGCGGATTACGCCAGCCTTGGCCGGTGCATGGCAGCGCTGCTGACAAAATTTCTGCCCGAAGCCTCGCTCACAGCAGTGCCAGAAACTCTTCCTCCCATGGGAGTTGCAGATGGGCAATGCTTTCTTCCGGAGAGGGTTGCAATTTCCTCGAGGGGTCACAGGCCGGGCAGAGTGGGGATGTCGAGAATTATCCCTCCCCCCTGGCAGGCTGCAGCACGGGGCTCCGACCGTGCCTCTGCCGGGACCCCGGGAGGACAGTCCCAATGCCACAGGCGTCCCTGCCATTCCCGGGCTGGGTGTTTGCTCCTGCCGGCTTCACACAGGGCTTTTGAAAGTCTCCCTCACTTCTCTGGCTGCCTAGTTCTGGCTGATAAGAAGGCTGCCAAGCTTAGCATGGTTTGTTCTCATTATTTTACCTTTTGTGTGCCCGCTCCGCCAATCCACCCGCAGCGCCTGGGTACCGGCTGCAGGTCAGGGGAACCGGGCAGCCCGACATCCCTGCAGGGCCAGGGCTCTGGAAGCACGGCAGGGACAGCCCCCGTCTGTCCTTTCCGTGGGTGACATCAGTGTTGCCCTGTGGAGAAAGGAGAGCTTTTATTTGAGAGGCTGTGCCAGCCGGAGGCGGTGCTGCATCTCCAGGAGCGATGCTGCAGCTCTGCCCGGCTCATTCCCCGCGAGCCGGGAAGGGACCCACCCGGCTTTACTCGGTAATGGGCTGTAGGGCCTCTGTTTCTGCAAAGAATCTCTTCTAGTTTGGTGCATGCAGGTGTTGTCAATATCTAGGCAAACCTATCACTCTCACGTGTTAGTTATCAGAATTTCCAGATGAACCTTTTTCTATCTGCTGTTCCAAGAACTTTTTAACTGATGACTCATGTCTAATGTCTTTTGATAATTCAACTCACTTTGCTACTGAATTTCTACTTGAGTATCATTAATCAAAGACATAATATCTTGTTTAAATTGGACATCTTTGATGAAACTCTGGGCATCAGCCATCCTGTCTCTCAGCACCATACCATTAGAGAAATCCTTTTACACTTTACATGTTCATTAAGTGTCTCTAAAATAAAACAGAAGACTTTTTTTTTTTTAAATTTCAATGGTAACAATTTTGTTCTCTGAACAGAAGTTCTCTGGGCTTTGGAGTGAAAGGAAGGTTCTGTAAATAGTTTCAGGGTACATAGGTATGTTTTTGCTTATTTTATCATTACAAATATCAGATCAGATTTTATAACTTAATTTTTTATCATATCAGATTTTATAACAGCATTCTGTTTCTAGTGCTCTTCAGGAAAACAGTTTTATAATAATATAAACTACTACTTTAGTATTCATAACTTAAAATATCAGCAGGAAAATATGCTCTATGCAACACACAGTGGGTAACTGTTCAATGCAAGTGCCATGATAGAGCCTTTACAATTTGATTGATGGATTCCATGATTTTATATGACGTAAATTATTTATTATTACCTTGAATACTTTATTTATGGGATTTATTGCTATAGTGTCTGATCACCTCATAAATATCAATTAATTTAACCTTCAAAATTAATTATTTTCAAAGTAATTTTACAAATATGCACGATTTTAGAACACTCCCTCTGTCTCAAAGAAGCAATATTCAGACTTTAATATAGGTTTCTTTTATAAGCTAGACAGCAGCTTTTCTGCTGAAAAAGTGTTCCACTGGAAAATGCACTTGTCAGGCTCAAACTGTTCCATGGAAGTACAGTTTGATGACTTTTTTTTTTCTTTCAAAGCTAAGCACCGGAGTTGGAGGCTCCTGGTTGTATGGCTTAGCCTACCCTGTGGACAGCTTCAAGGCTCCCAGGGTCTCTGACTTCATGGTTGCTGGCTCATCTAGGTTTTCCAGAGTCCCATTTTGGGAAAAGATTTTTAAAACCAGGTTTCCCTGTGACACAGAAATCTACTTCTGACTCTTAACATGGACCAGATGGTCCCCAAAGCCACATACTTGCTGAGACTGAAATTTGGCAGAGTACATAAACATCACTTTATGGTCAGCCTTCTATAGATCCTCACCAGCTGGAAGCAGAAATGGGTGTAGGTTATAACAGGTAGCAACAAACCCATTCTATCTGCCTTAATAAGTTCCATTATTTCTTCTGACTGGAGAAGGTGAAAAGCAATCTCACTTGTCTGCTTGCCAGTCTTACTTGGCAGATGAGTGTGGAGCAACATTTGGCATTGATGAGCAGGGAACTCTAGGAAAGTTACATGGTTATAGCCCTGCAGGGAAGTAGCTGACATTACTAAAACTGAATACATTGGAATTAAATGAATAAGACTTCGAGTCTGTAACACCAGTCACAGGAAGGCAAAAGGACCCTGCAACAAGTCCAATTGTGTTGCTCACATTCACCTCCGTTACTACTTTGTAATTATCCAGAACCAGTGGAAGGTAATGGTAGTGCTTGCTTTGACTTAAGTAGTTTCTGGCCATGGTTGGAAAGAATAGGTGTCACTGAAATTGGTGTAATCAGAATACTTGAAATTGCTTTAGTACTGCATATCTCTAAATAAATAGAGTATATTACTTTACTTAGTTAGAAAACATGCATAAATGTTTGTATATATTGAGATTGTTTGTCTTAAGTGGCCTCACCATATGAAGTAACTATTGTTTACTTAAACATTGCAATACTAGCAATGAAGAACTTTCTGAAAGACCAAGGACAAAATAATAATAGAGAACCCTTCTTAACACAGTAAACATTTCAATCTGTCTCTAATCTGTATACAGTATTTTAATATAGCGGTTCCTAGGAAGTTTCTAGCTGGTTCTAGCTGCATTAATCTATTGAGTAATTGCTTACAATATTAACAGAGGTTGTAACATTTTCCTCTGCTAAGATTATTAAGTGTAAAACAAAAGAAGGCACATGTTACCATTTTTGAAAGTATTCTTACTGTAAGCTTTGGATAGATGCATCAAATAAGTAGGACAAGATAGAATAAAAAAAATGTCTGTTGTCCCTCTATATATGAGGGACATAGAATAATTTCAACTTTTCTCTTTGTATCATTAAAATCATGATAGGAATAGTGTCATGTCCTGTCAGCTTTCAGTTGTCATAAACTCTAGTAATAAAGTTATTTGACAGGGTAAATGGGTTGGAAAGGGAATGGGTGGATGACAGGAATGGGTTGGAAAGAAAAATTCCAGTGGATTCACCACTTAAGGAGGGCAATAGGCCCCTCAGACTCATTTCATAGGATCCCATCACTACATACACCGACATCCTTGATTAGTTTTGGTAGTAAGTAATTTTTCCTAATGAAGAATTAACATATTTTGACTCAGTAATTTGGCTAATGTTCTTGTTGGCATGTTTCACTCACACATACATAGTTTTGTTCATGGACAAAACAGGGAACAGTAATAGTGCTTTAGAGTTAAGAAAGGAAAGCAACAGGAAGCTTAAAAATTCCCACTCAAAGAGCACTAGATTTAATTTGTGGTTATTAATGATGCTGGATGCTAATTTTTTTTTAAGTGTGAGTTTTGCTCAAAAAACCTGGAGGGCTACTTCCTCAAGCATGGAGTGTTGTGAGACAAGGTTTCCCTATTCTATTCCTGTTGTTCAAATGTTACTGATTCAATTTTGTGCTTGTAATGTAATCTTTAATTTAAAAAAATGTATGTTACCAAAAAAACCCAACAATTACAGGCCAAAAACATACAACACTTCTAAATTTAATTATTGAAATGTATATTGCAATGATTTACCTTTTCCATTTTATGTCTCTACTTCTAAAACATATTTCTGAGTAAAAATAAGAATTCATCCTTATCCTTTTTATTTTTTTCCAGACCAAATGTGTGTGGATCACGTTACAATGCCTACTGCTGCCCTGGATGGAAAACGTTACCTGGTGGAAACCAATGCATAGTCCGTAAGTTAATCTAGTTATGTGTTATGACTGATGTTTATCTTTGTCCTTCTGTGTCTCAGGGTGGTTTTAATTGTATAGCAGAACTGAAATGTGTTTCTGTATGTTTTCAACAGCAGCTGTACATGACTGCTTTACCATTTAAAATATATTAAGCTAATATACAAAGTTTCATGGGCTACAACACAGTGATGTGATACCAATATTTAACAAAAGATTAATCTCGTCCACATGTTCTGTTTAAGTCTCTAGTAAAGGGTTCCAAGGGATGTGTGAACTCTTGGGAATGAGTGGAATATATTAATCTATTTGGGTTAATGGAAGGACACAACAGCATCAGGCCAGCAAATGCATTTTCTCCACTTCTTTGGACCATCTCCCTGAAATATATATGTAGGGATATAAATATATGCATACCTCATAGTGCTATATGCATATTCATGTGTAGGAGAGCAGTGTACCAGAAAAAATTCCTAAAGGCACTTTGCCCAAGGCTGATAAGACTCTCTCCAGAGATCCTGAAGCAGCATGCTGTCAGATGGGAATGACTGCTCTTGTCTGTGTGTGGTGCAGAAATAAAGGAAGCATTATGTTGCTGCCTCAGTGCCTTCCTTCCTTCCTTCGAAAAGATCTGCTAAAATGGACAGCATTTTCACTTTTCCAAGGAAATCTCCCCATATCTAGTATGGCCTGTGGCATGTTCCCAGACCTTTTCATAGCAGATGGTGAAGGTCTAGGTCTTAGCTGCCCTCTATAAAGATGTAGATGAACAGGAGGAACTGTTTTGGCATCTGTTGTATGTGGTTTAATGAGTTTGTGGGTATTTATGTTATGGAACTGACTTTTCTGTCAGGTGTTTTTTTATGTGTTTGAGGTTTTTGAGACATATTTTAAAGGCATTTTTGTTTTCTTAATAGCAATCTGCAGACATTCCTGTGGGGATGGATTTTGCTCTAGACCAAACATGTGCACATGCCCAAATGGTCAGATAGCCCCCTCCTGTGGTTCAAAATCAAGTAAGTATTTCTTCTGTGTCTCTGATATTGCTCTTTTGAGTCTGTGAAGCTATTAAGGTATGTAAAATAGTTCAGTGGCCAGTATTTAAGACAAATAACCTCTGAGTCACCAGACGTACTTTTACCACAGGAAGGGAAGTGTAGCTTTCTGTGATGAAACTGAAGAATGACTCAGAGATGGGCTTTTGGAGACGTTTATTTTTTTTGCCAAATCAAACCCAAATCAGTCTTATTGGAAGCTATTTTCATTTGCCACTTTGTAACACTAATTCCAGTCCTCCTTGTTTTCTGGAAAATACCTTATTTCTGTTCACTGGTAGACATGAGCATGTATATGACAAAAGTTGTAATGACAGAGAGAGAACTCTTGACAATTGGCTGATCTTGACATGCTTTGGAATTTCCTTCAGATTTCAAGGGTTATAAACCAGACATTATGTATGCTAATACCAAAGCCTACAAGCTTTAGAGCATTTCCTTGCCAGGCTCAGTACATATCTTCTGAATCTAATACTGCTGACTTTCTTCAGGTGACACTTCTGGAGGTACTAGAGGTACAGAGTTGCTCAAGGTTTTAAGTGGAACAGCTTTTCATCTGAAAAACAAAGATTCTTTGAAAATGAAGCTTTTCAGAGAGATGACTTTTCCTAGAAATGTTTGTATTTCAAGGAAGGTTCCCCAGAGCCAGGGAAAAATAAGTAAAATTAAATTAATTCAATGAACAGAGAACTCAATAGCTAAACATGAGTTGAGTGTTTGATATAGATTAGGATTCATATCTGAAATGCCAGCTGTAAAGTACTCTGTATTCTCGTTTGAACGTGGTTCTTGTCTCTCAGAATGTAGAAGATTTAGATTTTTTTATGACATGTGAAGTTTCTGGAAAGAATTTTGGGGGGGTTCCCACAAATGCCTCTAACTATCTGAAAAACATATTAACAGAAGTCAGTGGGGGATGCACTCAGCTGAGGTCTCTAATATTATGCAAAGTGGTTATCCTTTTAGTTCTGAATATCTTTTGAGACTCAGTGTGTGGTCTACTTTGCTTCTGTATTTTTTACTTTGCCATTTTTTTGCTTTCCTGGTTGATAAGAGTTTTCCCACATAACTGACCATTTCAGTTTGTGGTTTTAGCATCCTTTTTGTGCAATAACAGTGGAAAAACATTAACAACTGCAGAATGTAATGGAATGGCATGTACTGAAATGGTAAATATTGTTCTTTGTAGTTCAACCCATCTCATGCCCCTGTGATGTATGTTAGGGAGAGGACAGCATGAGGAAGATGTGGAGCTATGGAGTTCCCAGAGAGTACTGGAGGGAGGGAAGGGTGCAAAATGCTGCACAAATGTGTGTGTTGGTGTGCTCCTGCCTGGGTTTGCAGCTACTGTTTTACCAGGCGCTTATGCCTTAGTCCTGTAAGGCAGTAAAGGAAGGTATGACCTTCTCCCCACAGCCTTCGGGGCACAGAAGGAGAGATACATCCCTGTATTTGTTACATGCTTTGGCACCTTTGGAGAGAACAAGTGGGCCTAACCTCATGTTTTTCTTTGGCACCACTGAAGTATTTTATGAGTCAAGACTCAAAAGAAAAATAAAGTTTTTGGTTCTCCTTGCAGCTCTTCTGAAATACTCTACCATTGCTGTCCACAGTTTTAGCCTTCATTGGAGTTGGTCAATTTCTGCAGTAACGTAAGATACATTTTGTGTATGTGGTTACATCCCCTATACTTATTAAAACATACCAATTCTAAAAGCAAGAGTGTCTGGTAGGTTGCACAGAAAAGAGACTCCACTGCTTCTGTGCACCCATGTGTAATATTTTTTATGATTTAGCACATCATTAGTACTTACAGAACATGCTTCATGTAAATCATTTGTACTCTTGGCACTGTAGACAAAACCCATGAATATGTATTTACACAATAGACCACAATGAATTAGATCTGCAATTAGAAAACAAAGTAAACATAAAAAGTACTGTTTGCCATCAAATGGTTACTGTCAACTACTTTTGGTAACAGTTAATATTTTGTCAGAATATGCATTCATTAAACCTTATTTTAATTATATGTTTTTTAAATAAGAAAAATCTAATTAAATAATTAAAATCAAATGTAAATGATACGTGCAAAATAAAAATAGCAAATATGAGTGAAAATGCCTTGATTTCTCAGAATTAAGTGTGTAGCTTCTGATACATGAGATGTGTCTGAGATGTCCTTTGGATATTTTAAGCTATGTGTGTATTTAGTACTTGGACAATCAGTAATGGGCCTGGATTTTCTAGCAGATACATCCATAGATAGAAGCTCAATTGGCAGTGACTCTTATAGTCTGGTTGTCTGTCAAAATAAAATATTTAATGCGGATTGGAAAGCATGTGGATTTGGGAGCAAAACAAAGCCTCCAAGTTTGGTTCTCATGCAGGTCAGTTGCTGGGACTTTTCTGGTTAAGAGTCAGCTTTAGGAATCTGATTTGTGGTTGAAAAGATCAACCGGTGGTTTTCTCAGCAGGGATTTTAGTGACATCAGTAAACTTACTGGCTGAGTAGTGGTTGTTTCTGTGTAATTAGTGAATTTTTGGGTGCGCTTACGGCAGGCTTGGAGATAAGAGTGCCGAGTGAGGAGGGCTCCCTGCCGGCTGTGGTGCGTGGGTGCTCTGACACTGCAGGTGCAGCTGTGTGGGTGTGCACCCTGCACCCCCCGTGCTGTGGGAGATGTCCCGTGCTCCGTGCTCTGCCAGCTCTGCGATGGCAGCGGCTTCACTGTGTGAAGGGCTGTGCCTGCTGTGTCTGTGTCTGTCACTGCTGCAGCCCGGCCCGGCCCTTCTCAGCGCTCCATTCACGCTCCGTCATCCTGCCGCACCTTAGAGCTGCTGCTCTGCCCCTCTGCGAGCAGGGGACCAGCAAGGAGGAGGGTGTCGGGCTGCCCCCAGGGTTGTGGGTCAGGTCTGTCTGTGAGCTGAGCCCCTGGTTTTGCTTCTGTAGTCAGAATGGTTTTGGCTGGCTGAAACAGGGAAGGCATTTGCTGTTGGAGCTGTCCCTGAAGGAAGGGAGCTGTGGCAGAGGTAGCTGTGGCTGTGGAGACAAGTGTCTGTGTCCAGAGCAGGGCCTGCTCTGCTCCTCAGCGAGCAGCATCAGAGACACAGCCGAGGACTGAGCTCCTCCTCATGCCCGGAGTCTTCCTCAGAGACCGCCGGTGGTGTGGGGCTGAGCCTGGGCCTCGGCTCAGTGCCCTGGGACCCCACTCCTCGGGTGCTATGGGAGGCATCTGCTCAATGGCAGTAAAACCTGGAGCTCAGCCCCTTGTCTTATATTCTGCTACTATCAGAGGTGGGGTGAGGTCTTCAGTTTGGAATGCTCCCAGAGTTTCTGAGGGTACTGCGGATTTTGTCAATGCCTTGTGGGGCAGCAGGCTCGTGTCACGCCTTGGCGCTAGCCGCCATCTCTCTCCTGAGTCAGTCACTTGACAGAGAAAGCACGCTGAGCATCTGGGATGCGATGCGGCCGTCATTCCTTGTTTACAGCTCCTGGCAGGCAAAGCCCTGCGTCATCCCAGGGCTGGGAGCGTTTCCTCGGCAGTGGCACGGGGGAGAGCCGGCCTCTCCTGCGGTGCCCGCTGGCTGCGCCTCAGCCCGAGGGGCCGGGCCAGGGCTCGGCCGGCTCTCCCACCTGAGGGCTGCAGACCCTCCCACCTCACCTTTCCTAGTTTGGCATCGCAGAGCACACAGCACGTGTGCTACCTTTCGTCTGCTTGGTGAGCTGTTTCATGAGTGCTTGTGGCAGTGCTCTGGGTGTGATGAAGTATTTACTCAGTTTTTCTGGGTATTTATTTAAAAAGTCAGGAATTGTTATGCTTAAGAGGGCAGCGCTTTGATAAAAAACACAACTTTCGCCCACACGCGAAGCCTGTGTGGATATGTATGGTCTTAGAGCTGGCTCTTCTGCGGGTTTATAAAGTTGTGTTCCTGCAGTTATTCCTGTTTTGACTTCAGACATTTCCAGTGCAGACTGTTTACAAATTGGATGTGAAAAAGAACAATAATTGATTAAAAGCAACCATTTATTAATGTTTACATTTCCTTTCCATGCCAAGATAAGGCGAAGCTATATGCATTTATTTACCAGCCTTATGGTAATTCCTGTGCTTTTTCTTTGAGTCTCTGTCAGTGTGGTGTCTTGGAACAGGTTGTTTCATTTACCGGAATATCTCCACTGACATTAATGGAATTGTTGATATAGCTGAGAAAAGAGAACCTGGACCTGCATTAATATGCTAGTTTTCAAAAATGCATTTTTAAAATCATCATCTGAGCTCCAGACAGCCTTTGAATGTGTTTCTGTAAACTTTTGGAAGGATAATATTACAGAATAGTCTGTATTATTTTGGAAGTACTCTTTCCCACATTCCCACAAAAGAGGGCAGAAAATAAGTAATTAGTTTACTGACTATGTCAGTGATCCTCTTGCCTGGTAATAGGCAAGAAAGCTCACTGATTTAAATGGCTCATTTTAGTAAGGATGACTGGATGTCCCAGCAGTCTCCCATAATGATTTTAGTTTTAAAAGGAATAAGAAGTATTTTACCTTGAAAAAGTTATTCTAAGAAGCAGTAAGAGAAGGAAATTTTGTGTGTATATTCCAAAATGAGGAAATATACTTTATTTATACATGAACAGATAATATGAAAATCATAATTTAAGCTACTGTTAACCTTTTAATCTCAAATGTAGTTCAAACTACTTAAATGGCTTTGGTCTTCATGTGGGAATGGAAATTAGCTCTTGGCATAGCTTGCTCTAATTGAAATCAGTTTGTGGTTTTTAAGTTCCTTCCCTGCTTGACAGATGATATCATTTCCTATGCTTTTTGTAATCCCCTCTGTTTTTCTAAGATTGTCTAAAGCTAGTTGAGCTACACATTTTAAAGTAACTGTACACCTTTTTCTGACCTACTTAGGACATTGTCCAAAAATCTTCACCAGATATTCACTCTGTATTTGCAGACAATTTTACTTTTTATTGAGGAATGTTAGTACATTTTTGTTGCTTGAAGTATTGAAGTACATCCAAAGCAGAACAAAGATGTATAATAACTATTAGACACATAAGAAATGTAATACAGATTTTGCTTTTATATTTGAAGAATTAAGGATACTAGTATTTAAAATGCTAGATTGCTTTAATTTCTTTCTCCAGTTTTGTGTTTTACTTCTGTTTTGTGGAATCATATTGTTATAGAAGGCAGTACAGTTAAAATTATTATTTCTACTTGAAAAAAAAATCTGTTCACATACTTCTGAACTGTCAAAAGCCAAATGATGCCTAAGGGTTTTGTGTGAGATGAAAAATTCAGTGTTTGGCATGGCACCTGTCAGCTGCAGGCTCTGACAGGACATGCAATTGCCATTTTTCAGTCCTGAGCATTTCAGACAGCATGGTGTAGGTATCCAGTGCTCCATCACAATCTCCTGAAACGCTGATCAGACTGTAATCCTATGTGGGGAGGAGCCTTTCATGTGGTTCCTGTTAAGAGGAAAACCATTTCCCAGCTGCTTACTGGAGTGCAGGCCCCAGTTCACAGCTGTGTTGGACAGCAGGACCTGTAAGGACTTCACTTTATTGGGAGACCTGCCCACTTCTCTATGCCTTATGAAGAGCCTGACATACTTGTAGTTGCTCCCAGCATCTAGTTAAGTAATATATTTGCTCTTATTACTAGAAAAATTACTCAGAGACATTATGTTTTACTGGCATGGGGCTTAAGCTGCCTGTTAATCATTATAAGTGGTGGGGCTGCAGCTGAGGAGAGTGCTGCTGCTCCCCTGCCTCTGCCCGTGGGAGGGGAAGGTTGTTGGCTCTGGGGGAGGGCTCTCTGTGAGCTCTGCAGCTCCCAAGCACAGCAGCTCTACAGGTGGGATGAGCCTACAGCTGGCATACAGAAAGAAATCAGTCTGTTATTTCTCCTCTTTATGCAAGAAATCCTGCATGGCCAGGTCAGCTTCTGGTGTTGCATGTGTTAGCAGAGCATGGCTGTCTTCAGGAGCTTCCTTACAGGCTCCCCTCCAATGCTTCCCTCCCCCACTTTGCAGATGATAAGGCTCCCTTTCTAATGAGGCTGTCTGCCAGTTTAGTACTTTTCCCTTATTGAAGGCTTTTTTTCATAATTGCAGACTAGGAAAGAAATGTTGAGGATTTATGCTCCTATGAAATGCCTTTGACTTCATTTGAATGAGAGGGTGCATCAAATTCTTGGACCATGTCCTATATTCTTTAGGAACAGTGAATCTATATTGTCTTCTGTAAAGCCATTTTCCATATCTGTCCTAAAACATGCATTCTTGACTTCTAAAACTTTCTGCTTCACAGAATCAATCCCTAAAAAAAAGAAGTACAAGTAAATGTTTACCTTTAGCAAACAGTTAAGTGTTTCTGACTGGTTTGATTTAACTGAGGAAAATCTTTTTTTCCTTTCAAGTCCAACACTGCAACATCCGGTGCATGAATGGAGGTAGCTGCAGTGACGATCATTGCCTCTGTCAGAAGGGATATACAGGAACTCACTGTGGACAGCGTAAGTACACTCCTAGGAATGTAGATACTGTTAAGTGGTTCTGTGATGTGCGGATTGGGCACTCTTTAGCACTAAACTTCAGCTGCTGCTGAGCTTGTTTTTGATCAGGTATAGTGAAATTTTACAGAAAAACACTTGACTTTGTAATGAATGCTGAGTGAATTCTTACTGATCAAGACTATTAAAATAAACATCATGTGACTTCATAATAATTGGATATAACTTGATCCTGTAGTTCTCACACTGCCATAATTCCCATTGACCTCCAGGACTTCTCACCCACTAGTGCAGTGGGTCATACATCTAAATTTTACATGGGATTCAGTTTTCATTTTATAGCTAAAATTAGGATTTTTAATAGAAGTCTTGTTTTCATTTCACTGTTTGCACAAGACTTAGATTATGCTTTAGAAATGTTGATGTTGTCTTATTAGAGTTGATTGACAGATTTTTTTTTATTTCCTCGATCAGTCCTTAGTCAAAAGCAATCCTGGATGTGCTGCTTGAAATCGCTCCCAAACTGACTCTGGTGCTCTCTTGTTCTTGGCTGGAATGCTGTGAAGTAACTCAAATAAGGATGTAGACACTGCTTTTAACCAAGGCTGTCACGTTGCTATCTAGTGAAATATTGGTCTGACACAGAAAATGTGTTTAGCTCATTTAATGAAAACCTTTTGTGCTCTGTCAAAATCAATGGCACACTTTACATGAACTTCAGTGGGACTAGGAATTTACCCTAATAATCTGGAGGAGGATCACATGGTGAAAGGATTAAGAATTGTATTTCTGCCTTCACTGTGAAATATCAAGTGGATAAAAGAGGATAAATGGAAATCGTCTTTCTACTGAAGTGACTGTGAAATGGAACAAAGAATAACATTACTCAATGAACATGAAATTGTATTTAAAATCTCCTTTTTCATGTGCATGTTGTATTTTCTGATTATTTCAGAGAAGAATTGCTTTTGGAGTTTATTATGAAAAAATTGACTTCTGAAGCTAATAACAGCATGATACAGAGGAAGAGTATCTTGAATTAACATGGAATAGATATTGATTAAATTTTGCTATCCTAGTTAATAGCATTATTTATTTAACACCAGCAAACAGCCTTTTAATACTGGATTATTACAGAAGGAACAAACCACATTTGAGGATTTAGAGATTAAATATTCCTCTCCATCTTCTATCTGCAATCTCTATCAGTGTTTGCTTGTTACAAGTTTGAAAGAGATATTATTTTGAAGTTATGGGATTGCCCAGCTATCCCAAAGAGAAAGGCTCTGAGTGGTCAGAAGAGCTGTGGTTGTTCCTGTATTTGTATAATGCTCCCCTGAAAAAATGAGCTCACAGTACTAATAAGGCCAGGAAGTAGTAAAAGGTCTTGGAGTAGATTCTAGGAAAAGAATTTAGTATGTTTACCATTTTTACCAGTTTACCTAAGTTGGCCAAGTACATACCTTCATGTCTTTCTGCAAACAGCTCAGTAAAGATTGCTCTTGCCTTCCCTTTGATGCAGCTGTCTGTGAAAATGGATGTCTAAACGGAGGGAGATGCGTGGCTCCGAACCGCTGTGCTTGCACGTATGGCTTTACTGGGCCCCAGTGTGAGAGAGGTACGTGCCCTAAATCATTGGGAAGAATTATGTTCCAACACCTCCAGCAGTAGGGTTGTTGGGCCATTACCTGTTGTATTCTGTAGCTGAATTGGTTGTGTTTGCTTTTGTTGGTCTCAAGACAGAAAATAAATTTTAAGTGGCATTTTTAGAAGTATGTGAAATTCATAAGGATAGAGGCCAGGATGAAACACAAATGTAACTGTTTACTTTTTTTGTGATTAAAACACTCCAGTGGAAGAGGTGGCAAATGAAAGTGTTTGTGTGCTTTTGCTCAAAATTCAGTTTCTAAGTCATCAGAAAAGGTCTTTGAATTTGATATACATGATAAGTAGAATCTTGCCTCTGTCATGGTTATGTTTTCTTTTGTAGAGTTTATTCAATTCTCTTTTCCATTTTGTTCAGATTTATTGTTTTTAATTTAGCTTTTTAGTTGCATATCCATAGTGATAATCTTCAAATGAAAACACAGTGATACTAACTACCTTATATGGTATGTGGATTTTTTTTCAGGGTTATTAAACCAATTTAACATTTCATTTGTGAGCAGTACAGTGGACAATGTTTAGGTATAATCCTGTTGAGTTTTATAAAAAGAGTGTAAAGTTTAAGTTCAGAAGAAGATTGTTGAGTGCTACTTCTGTGTTGCCTGATCTGAGACCAGTTTGATTCCACATCATTAGGGCAAGTTTCTAGGCTGAATCCTGGTAACAGCTTCAGTCCTGTCCCTCAGGTGGTGGGTGGAGTGAGAAACTGGTGGTACAGAGCCATTTGAGCCAAGTCAAGCTGTTCTGAAATTACATGCATGCTATTGAGCACAATTGAGGTAGAAATCTGTAACTTACATGCCTAGTCCATAGGCAGTTTTTTACTTAAAACACATGTTTGATTTTATAGTTATCAATAAAAGAGAAAATAGACATTAATGAGCTCTAGTATTCCTGGTTAATGCTTGCTTGCTGTGTTGAGGCCAAATGATTGTCGTATCTTCCCAGAAAACCTCTGAAATTTGGCTGCTTTCACAGATTTTCTGCAGCCTCTCTACCTAGCTGAGCTAATATGTTCCCCTCCTCTAAAAGGGTGTGGTGGTTTTTGGTCTCAGGATCACATTATGCCATGAGAAAAGCTTTTTCTGAAGATAACTGTTCAAGTATAAACTAATCTTGGTCTTAGAATAACTTGCCTTGTTCAGCACATGCACCTGTGTGGTCACTGGGGAGTTGTCTGGCTGCATATGATTTTACACAGCTGTCAGCTAAGTAAGAGGTCCATATTTTGAATCTAGCTTTGGAAAGTTCTGTGGATTTGACACTCCCTGGTGGGCTTCTGATATACATGTGAATGGATGTTAGCCAGTAAATTGACAAGATTCATGCCTTGTAGAGTAAAATGGTGTGTTTATTAGAAAGAAAAGAAAGAGGGGAGGAAACCAAACAACAAAACCGAAGCATCTCTGCATAGAGCTGGGGGGGTTGTGCAGGGAAGGAAGATACTCAAGAGAAATGGTGTCTTAAACTATGCCATTTCTGGCAGAGGCGGGAGAAGCAGATTGTTTTGAAAACACCATTTCTGGATATAAACGTAATGTGAAGTGATACAGTTTTGTGGCATACACATTCTCCATCTGTTTGGCTGTGATTTGACTTCTAGGTTCTGCCATCCCACAAACTAACAGTTATGGAAGTAATTTACTGCTGTGTATCACCCAGTGCTTTTCTCTACAAGCATCAACTAACAGTAACAGTTAAAGAGTGTTTGTGGCACATATGTCACACACCAAAGAATATTTCAGCCTTTGCTGCATATGTCATAACTTAGAACTGACTTGAATAAAACAATGTCGAGGCAACCAAACACGTGGGGTTATTCTAATAATCCGATAGGGAAAACATTTAAAATGTTGCAGGTGGTTGGAAAAAAATTAAATCCAGTTTCTTAGCTATGGAGACAAGTTGTGTAGTTCTGTTCTAAAACAGTGTCTACTGTTTTAAATAGTTTTTCCATACATTACCTCAGCAAGTGTTGACCATGTGATTGCTGATGAAGATCTGCAAGACTTCTGTGTAGGTCAAGGGCTTTTACCTGGTGAAAGACCCACTGCTTTCAAAGTGTAACAAACACCATCAAATTTGTGGCATGAGTATTTCTATGTATTTATTCAGTCATTCTTTGAGAGGGTAGCAGCTGGCCTTGGGCCGTTTTGGCACACAAATCACTTTTTTGTGTGTCTTAGAAGTGTTAATCTTAGTGTAAAACACAGTAAACATGAGCATAAGGAATTTTGAGATTCACTTTTATCAGTGGAGTTCCTCTTCATGTCCTGCGAGTATATGCCATGTCACTGGTGAGACAGGCTTCACCAGAGCTGGATCAATAACTTCATCACGGTGCACATGTGTCATTAACTCCTGAGCTGTTGTGTGTGGTGGTTGGCTCCTGTCCAGAGCAGGAGAAGCTGCCTGGATGTACTGTCAAGTATATGCAGCTGTGTCATAAAACAACAGACCTGGCTTTTCTGTGGAATAGTGTTCAGAAAGGTGGACTTGACATAAACTGAACAGTAAAAGTGTAGTGGTGTTGGGAATGCTTCCTACAGCCATTTAAGACACATTAAAAATACATAGCCCAAGAAGGAAAATATTTCACAGATATTGCCTCAGTTAAGAATTGAACTTCAGGGACTTCTTTTAGGAAGGTGCTGAGTTCTCTGGCTGTGGTCCAGTGAGGAGCTTTGACATGCCTTTAAGTTCAAACCCAAGATGTCAATATGCTTAGAATTATGCAAGTGCTTAAGGGCCTTGCTGGATTTTGGCCCAAGCTTTCAGAGTTAGTTAAGATCTGAAAGATGCACTCAGCTTTTAATTTATCAGTAATCATATTATTAATGAAGTCACAGATAGCAGAAAATGAAGATGTGGACAAAGAAAAACTTCTCCCACTGGTTAAAAACTGGATGCATCCTTATGCCATTTTACTGTTAATGCTGAATAACTTGAGTGAGTTACAGATTCTTCAGTTTCTTTTAGAGTTGCTAAAGAGACTGAGAGCAGAGACTTAGTTTATGTTCCCCTGAGGATGACTCAGAACACTGACAGCTCTTTCTATTGTCTGTAAAAGAGCCTAGGGGATTTAGCTGGCTGTGGGAGATGCCCACGTTTGGGTCATGTGAAAACATCCCTGTATCTTGCACTTTATGAAAGTCCAGAGAAAAATTGATGTTAGGAGCTCAGGAAGATCAAAAACCAGATTTGGTAGAGCTGTCTTCAGATTTGTACACAAAGGTTTTCTTGACTCTTTGAAACAGTTTGTCTTTAGACATTTGGGTGATAATACTTTAAGAGGGCGAGTTCTATATAATAGAAGATTGTACATTGTTGTTCTCCTTGTATTGCAGAAATGCAATGAAATGTGCTTTTCTTTTTCTGTCTGGATTCATTTAGAGGAGCATAGTGGAAGCTTAGAATGTGTTACAGACCTGTTTGTTTATTTGAATGCTTGTGACAACATCAGGGGCTCAATCCTGCTGCATTCTGGAGTTTTGCCACTCGCTTCACATAGGAGCAGAATTGGGCCTGATGTAGTTCAAATATTAAAAATGTACCACGTGTGTTTTGTTTTTTTATGGACTCATAATATGAGCAAATGATTCCTTTTTCTTCAAACAGAGTAGTTTCTGTACTGCTCTCTTCATGGCAGGAATTTTTGCATAATTTTTAATTATATTTGGCCATTATTAAAAGTTCCCAGAATTAATGCCATATGTAAAAATATCTTTCCTGGAGCCTCCCTATGAAAGTGCAGCCGCTGAAAGTGGTCAAGAGTAATGTAGGGCTCTGTATATTTTTTTTTCTTTCTAAATACTACAACGGGTAGAATGTTTTTACAAAGAGGACACTGCACCCCTTAGTGTGCCCCGTCTCTGGTATTTAGTCTAAATGGAAAGTAAATAACAAAGTGTAGATAGCAGTAAAAGTATGTTCCCAAAGCCTTATGTTGCATTTAAAGTAGTATTGCAGCATATGGTAGCTGGCAAACATTTGAATAAACTTGATTTCTGTTGCTTTCTTCCAAGAAACACATCTGTTGACATAGACATGTAGTTTCTGCAGCCCTGTAACATGAATGCATGCATGTACAATGTTATAGCAGCAAACTGAAGGATGGCTAAACTTGAAAGCCTGCAATAAGGACTCTTGAACACATTTCCCCCCCCTGAAAAGTTATGAAAAATGGCTTCAGACTGAAGAGCAATATATTTAGTCACAGAGTGATGTTTTACTGACTTTAAAATAATTTCAGTATATGTTGTCACCTTTGATGTCTTTCAGTTTTAGAATAAAAACTCCATTGGATTATCTTTTCTGACAAAGAGGTTAAGATAACTGGATGAGTTTTTTAATTTTTAAAATTGAAGCTGCAGCTTTATGGTCAAGAAGTCACGCTCTACAGAATGATTGTGTGTGATTTAGGTGGTTTGTAATACTTAGCAATATAATCAGTAGATCTCTGGATCAGAACTTAGGACTCAGCTCAGTCTGTTATTTGTTGCCAAAAAGCATTTTTAGGGATCTTATGTATAAGAAAGCTTTCATCCATTGTTCTGTTCCTTGCATGTTCACCCCATAACTGGTCCTGTGTTGCTTCCTCTATGCTTTGTGTATCTTAAAAGATCATATAGCCAATTTAAAAATGTTTCTTCAGATATATGCTTATAAGCTTAATCAAGATCCATAAATGATTAAGTACATATGGCTTAGGTCTCTTGTGAGATGTGAGGGCTCCAACTTTTGTACACGAAGCTGAACATTGACATTTTGTTCCAAATTGAGTTTTGATTTCAGTCAAACAAATCTAAAGTTTTCATTCAGCTATTTGGCAGACCTTTTTATATTTCCATGCTTTCTTGATTGGCTGCTAAGGACACTGACCTTTAGATGTGCAGTATAGTATTGTTTGGACTTTGCTTTGTTTTGATTTTAGTTGTAGCAGTGGAGATGCATACAAATTTAATCACAAATTGTGGAGTCTATATTTGGTATAAATTATCACAAAGACATTTGAATGAAATAGCTGCATTGTTCTAATCTGTAAGATTTGGTTCTTGTATGTAGGACAATGAAAGGAGAGTCACTAGATCATTCTTCTGGTGCAGCAAACAGCTTTGTTGTTGAACCTGACTCCTACCTCCAGCTTTCCTGGCAGGTTCCTGTTTGCTGTGCAAAAAATTGGGTTCGGCTCTCACTGCAGCCAGGCTGGACCTTGTGTTGCCTTTGCCTGCATGTGGTTCTTGCTGTCTGCCTTGTAGTGTCTTGAGAAATGAAGGGTGGAGGCCAGTGCAGCAGAGGCTTTGTAAAAGTTACTTACATAGAGAGATTATGGGATGTTACATGCAGATTATACAGCTATAACTTCTATATACACAGTGCAGACAGTTGAAAGCTGTAGCTTCCCTGACTGGCCTTCACTGCCAGATCTGTGCTCTGCAGTGTTCCAGGGAGAACTGGAAAGAATCCCTCTCATGTGTTGTATCACGAGAGTAATTTTTTTTTTTTTTTTTTTTTTTTTTGTGTGTGTGCTGAAAGATTGAATCAGCTTTTATTGATATTGGTTGTCATTGCAGCATGGTGTTACATTTGAGGCCTTCAGAATGTGTATCTTAGGGCTCGTGTTCCCCTCTTAGTACCATTTTACCAGGCCCATTTTTCTAATTTCAGCCCAAACTTGTAAAAAATAAAATATCTGGCCACAACTGATTTCTCATGCAACTTTCCAAAGAAAAGGTGCCTTTGCAATGGTGACTCCCAGAGTCAGACATAATATAGGGAATGAGTAAATGCAGCTGAGAACTTACCTAACAATGCCTATTTAGCTGTTAATGGAGAAAATGACTCCTTCTCTGGGCTGCAATCTATTTTGATATAAGAAAGCACCGCTACCTGAAATCCTCTGATTTGTTACAGTGAAAACAAATGTTTTCTTTGTGAATCACCCATTCATAGCTTTTTTTCTTCTTGGACTGGTAAGCTGAGAATTTTTGTTAGAGTTGCCACAGAAGCAAGTAACAGTATGCATGATGCCTCAGTTGAGTTTGACTTACTTTTTTTCTTTGTTTTTACAAGTGATCTAAAACTTTTTAGATGGCCAGTTCTAACCAAGAAAAGAAACCTCTTTTAAAACATAGATCTAACCTAACAAAAGGATAAACTGATGAAGGCATTTCCAAGTAAAACAATTCTTTTATGTAGGTCAGCTGCAAAATGCTAATGAAAATGCATCTTAAACAGAGGTGCTCAAAGTGGTCAGTGTAACTGTTTTGACACACGTAAGTTTTTTTGCTATACGTATCTGTAACAGAGCTGTTGAAATCTCTGTAAAAACAAGACTTTTCTAAAGTAAACTGTTAGATTTAGAAAGAGATCTACCCTCTATCAGCATAAAAGCTGCAAAAAATTGTGAGAAACGACTACCTAAGAGCAGCTGTAAGGACAGGCACATTCTCACTTCCAGTTGCCCTTGAGAGATTCATGAATAATGACTGAGTAGTTTTTATACTTTTTTTTTTTTTTATGATAGCTTGTACAGTTTGGCACTTTAGAGAAATGCTGTAGGAGAAGAAAAGAGGCCTAAATAAGGTCTGAAAAGAAAGGAGCCCTGAGAGAAATATCACTCTCCAAATTCTGCTATGCTGTAAAACAGAGCTTGGCTTTGCACTCTTTATCCAGAAGAAACTTCTTTTGGAAAAAAAAGGTGGAATTTGCTACATAAAGAAACCAAGATTCAGTATTTCCCTTCCCTGTAGCTAGGCGTGCAAAGGCTTTGGATACTTAATTTTAAAAAAGCATGAAAGTTATTAAAAATACATGTGTGTTTACACATATATACACATGGGTTTATATTTTAAGAAATGTGAACCTTTTTAAGCACCTGAGTTTGGATTGTGGTCTTACACATTTACTGTTTATCCGTTGCAGGCATTACCTAAGCTAAACTAGCACAGG